>NC_045427.1:646486764-647170098 GCF_902635505.1 Sarcophilus harrisii | reverse complement strand
ACTCCTAATTACACAATATATGCCCATGTATGTATATGTGTAAAGATTGTGCATGTATGTGTCAATATACACACATATATACATATGCCTATAAACATACAAATATACTTGTTAACTAAATTTCACTATTGATAAAACTGACTATATATATAAATTATAATTAATTTTTTAATAAAATCTCCTAATTAAAACTGCCATAATGATGATAATGCAGACACTGTCAATTAAAATCCTAACATTTATAATTCACAATCTGATAGGTATGAGATAGTACCTTAATTATTTAATTTGATTTTCTCAAATTATTAGTGATTTAGAACATGTTTTCATAAAAACTTAGATTTTTCTCCTGAAAACTGCCTGGTCATATGTTTTGAGCATTTTATCAATTGGGAGATTCATTGTACTTTTATGAATTTGTATCATTTCCAAATATATTTGAAAAATTATACATTCATCAGAGAATTTTGTTGTACTGTGCCCCATTTCCTGTTTTCCTTGTAATTTTGATTGCATTTTGTTTAGTTTGTGCAAAATCTCTTTTAATTTCATATACTCAAAATAATTGCTTTTATCTCCTGGGATATTCTGTATCTCGTCTTTACTCGTGAAGTCTCCCCTTATCTCTATACGACTAAAAATATTATTCATTTTGAGATTTTTTTCTTATGCAGTTTGAGATGTGTATCTAGGCTTGGTTCTGTCATAGTACATTCCATTTTTAAAAGTAGTTTCTTTTGAATGATTTTTTTTTTTTTTTTGCCAAAGAGCTTGCTTTTTAATTTTTTTATTTTATGTGTATTGTAAATTTAGACAGATTGTTTTGATAATGTTTTAATATTGTCTGAAATCTAGTCTTTCTTGGCTTCTTTCATTCTCTTTTTTTTTTTTTTTCATTTTTTTCTTTCTTTCTGGGATTCTTGCCCTTTTATTTTCAGCTGATTTTTTTTTTCTTAGTCTATAAAATAATTCTTTGGTGGTTTGGTTGGCATAGTACCTCTAATTTAAGTAGTAAAGTATTGCCATTTTTATTATATTCATTCAGTCTACCTTTGAAAAATAACTCTCTCTCCATTTGTTTAAATTTAGTCTTCCTTTCTGTGAAAAGTAATTGTGTTCATTTAGTTTGTGTGTCAGCAGGTAGATTTTCATGTATTTCATACTGTCTTGGTAGAAATGGATTTTTGGCAGTATTTAAATGGAATTTATCTTTCTATCTCTTCCTTTTTTTGTTGGTTTTGTTGGTAGGACATTGGAATATTGATAATTTATTTGGATTTGTATATTCTGTAACTTTGCTAAAGTTGCTAATTTTTTCGTTGATTCTTCTAGGTTCTATTAGTATATGATCATATCATCTCCAAAGAGTGATAGTACTAGAATTTAAATGCTTCCTGTAGAATATAGAATTTGTTGAGACTTGAAGGAAGTCAGGTAAGCCAGAAGGCAGAGAAGAAGAAATTGAATATTGAAAGTATGAGATTAGTCTGGGAAAATACAAACAGTAAATATAGGATTTGAAAAATTATCATCTTTAAAACCTTCAGTAAACTCCTTTTTAGGGGAAATAAATGCTATTATGTTGCCTCCTAGGATCTCCCTGTGGATCAAACACATAGATAAGCATGCCATTATAGAATTTTCCTCTTTGATTTAAGGGGAAAGGTATGGACCTTATTTTTTACCACTCTAGTTTCCCGTGCCCTTCATATTTTTCCTTGACATAAATTTAGCATTTCATCACACTTATATTGGGAGATATAGGTATCTATGTATCTAGAGATAATATATTCCACCAAATGTCTATAATATTTAACAGGAGAGACTTTTAGTATATAAATTAATGAACCAATGAATGAACATGGTGATGTCATAAGGTTCCATCTGAGGATTCTACAAATAGAGTCGGGAGTCGGGAGTCGGTCATTTCTAATCAAGGGATGATCCATATTTTCCAAGGATAAAAAGATGAAAAAATGATCAAAAGCCTTAGGCTTTTTGGCAAGGTTTTTGAAATATGTCTTTGAAATAAATTGTCTTAAGGCTAAAATACAATTTCTTAAGAGTTGATATTTCTTGCTATGTAACAATTTCATACGGAGAGAAGATTTCATTGTTGAATAGACTAATTCAAATGAATCCTTTATCTCTGACAAATTGTGAATAGTGAGTCAACTTGCATAAGTTTAATTTTTAAATAGTACTTTCTAGAATAATGTACCCTACTCTTCCTGTTCTTCAGAAAAATTGATACTAGTCACATAGAATATGTAAAATAATATCTATTCACTTCCCATTTTTTAAAATGAATCATGTTCTTTTTTTTGTTCTTATTTCATATAAATACAGCTCTTGGAATGGGACACAGTTGAAATGAAAGCATGTGAGAAAAAAGAAAAAAAAGGATAATGAAAAAGAAATGCATGAGGAAGGAGAATTAAAGAGAGAATGAAGAAGTAAAGAAAAGAAAGAAGGAGCAAAGAAGAGAAGGAAGGATGAGACATGATGAGGAAAGGAAGAATAGCACCAGGAAAAAAGGGCATGAAGGAAGGAAGGAAAGGAGTGACAGAGAAAAGATGATTACATGACATAACTATGAAGAAAATGTATGTATTAGGGACTGGTTTTGTAATGATACTATTCTTATGAAATTGTTCATTTCTATGCCCTGTGAAAATGGAATGTTTAATGACTTTACTAATAACCTTAATTTGCTCAAGCTCCTTTATAATGCAGACAAAGAAAGTCAAGGGATCAGATAAAACTGAACATTCTTTGCTGAGTGTATTGGACGTTCCTTGTGTTACTGACATACCGAACCCAGAACTTCCCTTGTTATGTGAGATAACCTATTCAGACTGGTTGATCTCAACTTCCAGTTCTGAAAAACAATCCAGCCCAAAGAAGACTTGATAAAAGCATTATGCGATTACACGCCCACACATACACACTCCAATTTTTGTCTTTATAACCCCTGCTCCTTCTTGTCACCTTAAGCTTGGTTTGAATTGTGCTCCTATCTATACAAGTCCTTCTACTTAGGAGGAATAAAAATCTACAGATACAACTTGTTTGTCTTTCTTAGATTGTACTCCAAAACAATCAATCAAATGAATGAATGGGTGAATGAATAAAGGTTGTTAAAAGAGCTTAACCTGTTAAAAGAGCTTAACTCTCAAACAGTGAGTTACCCTCTATTTACCTACCTATTCAAAGAAGTCACCCCATGCTCATTTGAGAGGTCCAAATGCTTCCTAAATCCTTTTGTCACAAAAAAATGTGAAAAAGCTAAAAAGGAATATCTATGTATGTAAAATTAATGTGAAATTGGTCAAATGTGGTCATCCAAAGGAAAACACACACACACCCACACACATACACACGCACACACACACACACAAAAAAAATCAAGTAAAAGTAAACTACACTCAGTGAAGAGATTACATTTATTTTCTTCTCTATTTTTCTCTCAGTATTCCTGTTACTGATGTGTAATGTTCTCATTGGTTTTCTGGAAGTCTCTGGATCAACCCTCTTTTCAGCAGAGTAATCACCATGAGAATAGCCAGGGATAAAGTCCAAAGTCTTTATTGACTCCTTTACAATCTTGTCTCCTTGCCTGGGGCCTGGGCTAGCTTTCTGGAGGTCCTCTGGAATGTGTCTTGGTTTCTGTGGGGAGGCAGGAGGACCACTAAAATGGTTTCTACATCTTAAAGTCTCCCTGAGTCTGAGGCTTATGCTCCAGCCTCTAGCCACCACAAAGGTGGGAGATGGAATGAATGTCTCTTCTTGGCTCTGATAGCTTGAGCTCCCATCTCCAGTCCTCTCCCTTCTTGGAGAATGTCTCCAAGGCTGTCTCCAAGCCCCTCCGAGTCTGTCCTGGCTGCGTTTTTCCCAGTTTATATGGAGTATACTGAGTATAAACCAATCATTATATCACCTAGGGAACCATTATTTGTTGTAAGATTAAATCAGTCATACTAAACTAGAGAACTATTAATCATCATGCTAAACTAGATAGTCATTGTCTTATCAATTCCACTTAGCACCTTGTAAGAATCCTTGTTTCAAGTACAGAGATCTGGCCCAGTGCACTGATGCATGCCTGACAACCTTTCCTCACCAAAATTGTACACTGTTTTCTTCATGTAGAGATTATTTTTAAGGACACCGAAAAAGGTACATCAGATTTCCTGATCACTAGCTTCCACAGCCACATTGATGTCCCAAAAGATCACCACATCCCTGTCCTTCTCTCTTCCTCTTTCCTCAAGTCCCCCATAATCTACCTGAAATCATTGTTCAAAGATTAATCCAAGTTTAATCCAAAAATTAATTCAAGATTACAAAGATCACTTCAAAGGCTGCTCTTTTATTAGTTCCTTTTTTTTTTTTCTAAATTGGAAAAAAATATAAATCCATGACAAAATTCTGACTAATGTATTCCTTGCCCTGAATGATTACAAAAGATAGAAAATGTAAGGGGAGATGGGAGGCTACACAAACTTGGGTTCCATTCTTCTACCTGGACTAGTCAGAAATATTGTTATCAGGAAAAGAAAATCTTTACTTAGTCATTTCCAATGGAATAAATATGTACTACTACTCAAGGGACAGAAAAAGGCTGATTATGTACATCAGTCAGAATATCAAGCTATTTGCTACTATGGAAATAGAATGATTAATGACTTGACTAACCATCTTGATTTTCTTGAGCTCCCTTACTATGACCTCAGTTTGAAATGACCTGGGATTCAGAACCAGCCATTCAGGAGACAGACTGAGCATCTTTTAAGTTTGACATACCAGAGGTCCTTTGCAATATTAACTTGTTAAACTTGGAACTCCCTCTATAATTCCAACAGCCACAGAACTGACTTGCACTGACTCATGCTGACCAAGAACTAAAGGATGCCAGGTGAGCTTTCACTCCAAACTACACCACCTGTAGTTTTTGTCTTTTTAACTCCTGCAGCCTAGTAATCAGCTCCAAGCACAGTACAAGCTGCAGCTTTACAAGCATACTCCCACTCCCACATTGAGAGAAAATAAACTTACTTCTATACAATCTACCTCTATTTAACTCTTTTAGATTGAACTTTGAGCTTGCCACTAACTTTTGGTAAATACAATCCCTCTCTTTATGTAGTTCAAAAGCAAAATATGATTGCAGAGGCAAATCCCATTTTGCAGTTTCCATTGTCACCTTGAATAAGTGATTCTATGTTTGCCACTCTCTCTTTGTAGTAATACATTCTCTTTTCCTCCTAAAGATGACAGTTCGCTCAGATATGAGGGGAAAGAAAAAATTCTGCTCGGAGTTTACTATCAAGGGTTATAAAGATGGAATTATCAAGTAGATCCATTTCTTAGCCAGGAGAGTGAAGCTAAACCCTTGAGAGTCTTAGGGTCTAGTTAATGTTGACTTGCTAAGAGATATTACTTAGAAGGCACATTTTCTCACCTGAAAAATGTGCTACCATAATATCATGCAACTTTTAAGTTACACAGCTTGGCTAATAGTACATTGCAAAGAGGTTAGGTGTGAGAAAGTTAATAAGTGAAAAACTACAAGGTTCTTATAAGTCTCAGCTTCTTAAATTTTGCTTTGTGACTCCATATGGAGCCTCAGAATTGAATGTAGGGAGTCTTGAAATTATGATTTGTTATCATTGAATATTTCATTTTTATATCTATTTTCTATATCTTTAAATGTATAAGGTCACATATAAATTTCTCAGGCAGAAAGGGGTCATAAGTGGAAAAAGTTAAGAAGTCCTGTAATAGATCATCTATTTCATTTTATAGATAACAAGACTATGGTCCATTTCTAAATTATATAGAGGGAATTGAGTCAAATTTATAAAAATTCAAGCCATTCTCCAATGATAAATGGCCAAAGGATGTGAACAGACTATTTTCAGATGAAGAGATTAAAATCATTTATAGTCATATGAAAAAGAATGCTCTAAAGTACTATTGATCAGAGAAATGCAAATTAAGAAAGCTCTGGTCTATAACCACACACCTCTCAGATTGGCTAAAATGACAGGAAAAAATAATGAAGAATGTTGGAAGGGAGGTGGGAAAACTGGGACACTAATACATTGTTGGTAGAATTGTGCTGTGATCAAACCATTCTGGAGAGGAATTTAGAACTTTGCCCAAAAAGCTATCAAACTGTGCATATTCTTTGATCCAGCAGTGTCTCTACTGGGCATGTAGCCCAAAGAAATCATAAAAAAGAGGAAAGGATCCGCATGTACAAAAATATTTGTGACAGCCCTTTTTATAGTGATAAGGAACTGGGAACTTATGGATGCTCACAGTTGGGGAATGACTGAATAAATTGTGGTATGTGAATATGATGGAATATTATTCTTCTATTAGAAACAATCAAATGAAGATTTCAGAGAGGCCTGGAGAGATTTACATGAACTGATGCTAAGTGAAGCAAGTAAAACCAGGAAAACAATGTATTTAGCCAAAGCAAGATTGTATCATGATCAGTTCTGATGGAATTTTCAACAATGAGATAATTCAGGCCATTTCCAATAGACTTGTGATAGAGAGAGCCTTCTGCATCCAGAGAGAGGACTGTGGGGACCTAATGTGGATCACAACATAGCATTTTCATGTTTTATTGTTTTCTTGTATTTCGTTTTCTTTCTCATTTTTTCCTTTATTTAATCTGATTTTTCTTGTGTAGCATGATAAATGTGGAAATAAAGATAGAAGAATTGAATGTATTGGATTACTTGACATCTAGACAAGGGAAATGATAGAAGTAAATTAGAATAGAAAGTTTTGCAAGGGTGAAAGTTCAATATTATGAAAATGAAAAAAAATATTTAATTAAAAAATAAAGACTGAGGTCCCCAAATACAAAGAGATCTTATGATTTTATGAAATTGTGAAGATATTTTGAAGTATAAAAATTGGTTGTCAAAAATAACTGAAGAAATTCAGAGTAATTAAATGATTTCACATGATTCAACCATTTCTGAGGATCAGTAATAATTAAAAAAAAAAAAAAGTCTTATTTCAGAGTTTAACAGTACTGCAGTTCTCAACTACTCCTACTTATATATCTGTATCTGTACTCTTTATCTTTACCTGAGAAACAAATCTGGTGGAAATACATCTGACAAGTAGCCTTCTACCCTTTCCTTGGAGCCTTATAGTAAAGGGAAACACTGCTTCCTAAGGCAGGTCATTCTGATGCAATTGAGATCTGGAAATTAGCACCAAATGATGAGATTCATGTGGGCACCAAATGTTGGAATTTGATCACGTGAGTAAATCACAATGGCCTCTCTCTTTGCCAAAAGGCATATTTATTTATTTATGCTAAGAAATTACAGACAAAATTAAGAGAGGTACCATAGGAGTGGTAAATATAAAACAGATTTGGGAGAGTATATAATTAGCAAGGAAAGGAGTTTTAAAAATTATATCATGAGATATATGGGAGACTATTAGAGGAAAGACTCCATGAGACAGAAGGCAGTGGCATATAATCTAAAAATGATTCTAAAATGGCATAGGTCACAGACAGGAGAAATTAATGTCAGGGGTTTGACAAAATTTGGTTTTCTGATTGGGTATGTTAAGATGGGCTTACCCAATATCTTTATAAAGGGTGGAATTGTAAAGTTGAACTGAAAACCATCAGTGCCCTTCCCTACTTACCTCAGTGAAAAATCTTATCAGTACTCTAGACTTTCTCTGCCAACTCAACCTAGTGACCCAGGATCCCATCAATTCCACTTTTGGACAGTTTTCATTATTTGGAGTTTTGCCTTACGTCAAGCTTAATATTGGCTCTGTATCTTTCACCCATCTCTCCTTATCTTGCCTGAGAACAAGGAGGAGAAAAAAAAAAAAACTGAATTCCTTTTTCTTGTGATAATTCTTCAGATCACGGAAGATAAAAATCATTATCTCCTTTACCATTCTTTCTTTTGGCTAAATACACCTGCTTCTCTAATGAATTCTTTTATTGCTTCGTCTCAAAGTACATCAGCATCCTTGCTATTCTATTGAGATTCTGCAGTTTATCAATATTCTTCTGAAAATCCAGCACACCAAACTTCCAAATTACTATAAATATTTTCCTCTGACATTAAATCTTTTTGAACAGGGATTTTGAGAAGCTGTATGTGTTGAAAGGAAAATTCTTCATTTTGGCTTTCAAATTGATTAACAACAAAAAAACTGAGGACAAAAAGAATTGAAAGAATTTCATAATAAGTATTTCATGGTAGCAACGGACTGAACAGAAATGATTTCAGGGTGAGGGCAACATTTATAGGTACCATTAAGGCAATCCAGATACTCCTAAGCAAAAAAGATTGAACTCTTGAATCTCAGTTCCTTCCTTCTCCAGTAACTTGACAGGTAGGAATAGATGACAAAAGAGTAAGTAATATAAGAACAGTTAGACCTGATGTCTCCTTCTCTATCAGAATCTCCCCCAACCTTGCTTGATATATTGTTGTCCTTCATTCTCAAAGAGGACCAAAATGAAATTACTGTGTTAGAATGGAATTGCAGTGAGTCCAACTGTGGCTGGTCAGATCAATATGAACTCGAAATTCTCTGCCTCAGGCCAGATACAAATAGTCCCTATGAACATTTGGGGCGCCTTCTCTAATGGTGCATCTTGGCTTTGATATAGACAGCAAAGAACAATGGGTAACAGGTCAACATAATTTTGAACAATATAATCTTCTTTCTGTCAGCTCAAAGAAAAGTCTTATTTTCAAAGTTTTCTGAGGGAGATTCCCCTCCTGCCCTGAAGGGAAAAAAAAAAAAAAAAAAGTTCTTCCTGGGAAATTCTCACAAATATGGATGCCCAGTGCAATTGAACGAGCAGCTGAAAGAATGGATGACTAATCAGATTAGTCAAGAGTGTCCGATCTAATGTCTACACCAGATCTGATTCATTCTGGTAGTACCACATGATTAATGGCATGAAAGAGAACTGGTAAAGGTTAAGAAGCCAAAAGAGCAGATTCATGATGTCCTGTAGTAGCCCTTGAGACAGGAAGGTGGATGTTTACTGAGATTGTTGTAAGTAATAACCTTGCTTTAAAGGCACCTTCCTGAAAGATGTGAAGTGATAGAAGTAATAAAATCTGTATTTACCTGTGATATGTGAATTCTATAGATTGAAAACTGAATGCTGTGAAATTCATTAGTAGCCACAAAGTACCTTCCTCATTACTATACCATGAGGGAGGGGGAGCAACCATTTTCAATTTATGATACAGATAGGAAACAGATTCCAAGGAGATAAGTGAACTAAGTTAAATAGCTAGTAGGGATCTGCAATGGAATTCAATATGTTCCATAGTTTCCAGTTAGACAGACTTCCACTACTAAACCCTTATTATTTTCCTCCTTCTTTTTGAACAACATTGGACTAGAGTCAGGATGATCCTCCTTATAATCCTGTCTCAGACACTAACTATATGCTCCTGGCCAAGTTACTAAATTTCTTTTTTGCCTCAGTTCATTCACCTGCATAAACTGGGGGCTAGATTCTATTGTTGCTTCCAGGTCGAACATCCTGATCATATTTAAATCCAATGCTAGTGTTTGCAAATTATTTAACAAGCAAGTCAGTTGAACATCACAATGAGCACTAGAAAACAGAATTTTACTACCCCTACTTTACAAATATGAAAACAGATTCTGATTCTGAACTTTTAAGTCTCTCCATTCCCTCTTCACATAATTTCACAAGTGAGAAAATAAACACCAAATAACTGTCACCAGCTCTCTCTAGGATCAAATACAAGTTCATCTTTTTGGCATTTAAAACTTCACCCAAACTAATCTGAACTTCCCTTACTCTCTCATATACTTCTATAGTCTGGCCAAGATGGGGTCTTTTTTAACTGTCATGTAGGACATGTCATCCACTGCTCTCCAATTTCTATACTTTTCCATAAGTATGGTTCCTATGCTTAGAATGTATTCCACCCTTACCTCTGCCTCTTGCAATCTCTCCTTCCACTTAAAACATAGCTCAAAAACCACCTCTTATAGGAGGCCATTACTTTTTTTTTTTTTTTTTCCACAGCAGCCAGTGACTCTCTGAAAAAAAATATTTACTTGACAAATTTTTGCAAGTCCTTAATTGTTTATTCATAAATGTGTACAAGATTTCCCCAGTAGAATGTAAGCATTTTGGGGATTATTCAATGTGTTTTCTTCCTATTCGATAGGCACACCTTGCTGCATAAATGTTATTTGATGACTTATCAGAGCATAAAAATCAACTTGAAGAGTTGACAATGCATAAAAAAAGTAACTGGGGTGATATTTATGATTTTTATGAAAACATTGGGGAAACAGTTTGGCCAGTGAAAAGAAGGCTAGAAGTAGATTTGGAAGATGTGGGTTTGCATCCTTGTTCTAATACTCATTATCTTTTTAACATGGAAAAAGCCAATCAATCAATCAACAAGCATCTTCTAAGCATTTATTATTGGTAAAACCCTTATCTGAACACTGGGGATACAAAAAAAAGAAGAAGAAGAAGAAAAAGAAGAAGAAAGCTCTTTTCCCTTCAAGAGATTTACCTTCTATCAGATTATATATATACACATACATATATGTATATTTATGTGCATATTATATATAACACACAAATACATATGTCCATATATATATATATATATATATATATATATATACACACATAAACATGTAGAAAAATGAGTTAAAATCTTTACTTAAACAATTATTAGCTATGCAATCCAGAGCTCATCACAGCATGTTGCCTGTTTCCTTGCATGAAAAAAAAATGATAAAAATGAAAATAAAAAAAAAATTACAATATTGTTGTGGTACTAAAGGAGACAATAATTGTAAAGTGCTTAGTATAGTCTCTGGCATATAATTAGGACTATGTATATAATAATGCTAATAATTTTTAGCATTACTCCTACTACTAATAGTAATAATGTTAGGGCTTAGGTAGGGAGTGGTGACTAATTTAACACGTCAACACTTTAATTTTCTCAGTTCTCATAAGAAAGGGTTTACCTAAATGTGTCTAAAGCCCTTTCCATCTTCGAGTCTATTATCTAGGATTTGTAGGGAAATTCCCAATGGAAAGAAGATAGAATGACTGACTTCAAGTTTTGCCTCAAAATGTAAGTACAAATGATCCTTAAGAAATAAAATGAATAAATATTACTCCTGATGGAAAAAATAAAAAAAAATAACCTAGAAAATTCAATTATGCATTGATTAACACATTTTCTTTCAGAATCTTATTACTTTATTTTTAATTTTATTACTTTATTATACTTTTTTAAAAAAATGTCATCTCATAATGGCTTTTTCATGCTGCACAATATACGTCTCTATTGTAAGAAAAAGAGTGGAGTTAGGCAAACTAAAGCAATATTTGATCATGTAAAACAATGTACATATGATTCCACATCTAATATCTTTCAAATGTGATTACTGCAAGCCACAAGTGGCATGTGTCACAATCAGTCAGCAATAAGTCACTTGATCATTATAGTCTTGGATGTGTTGAAAGGGAAATTCTTCATTTTGGCTTTCAACTTGATTAACAAAGAAAACTAAGGACAAAAATAATTGACATTGATGACATAGTTATATGTCTCTGAAAATGTTGGTCTTTCCTTGGAGAAGTTTAGGCTAAGACTTGGTGACCCCTTATCAAGTGTGTAGCAATGGTGGTTATTTTGGGATGTGTGTCAGATCCCCAATTTGGGCCTTGATAGCTACTGAATATTCTTCCAAATCCTCAATTTTGTGATTCTCTCTTTAGTTTCTTTCTCTTTGCTCGAATCAAAAATACAATTTTTTTTCTCCATTTTTTTATGGAGATCCTCCTAAACAATTCTTGTTCTACAGAGTAAGGTTAAACACCAAGACAGACTCCTTATTCTCACTGGGAAGCTCAGAAAGTCATTAGGCAAAACTTCTGCCACCCTCAGGACCAGACAGAGATGTATTTTGTTATGCTAACATATTAAGCCTCAGGAAAAAGTATACTGAATAAGCAGGATAGTACTTGAAAATTCTCTCATTCAATCTATCACCTTCTGCCCCATCACCTCAGCCTCAGATCGATCCTACATCAAGAAGAAGAATTTGCTGAGGGAAGTAGAGCGATTTGGGGAAAGTGCAGCATCTCTTTCACCCCCTCCCCATCCCTTTTGAAAGGCTTAAAATATCATCCATCAAAGGGAAAAAAGTATCAGAGGAGCGCTCAAGAGATGGCTCCTTCTGCTAGGCAAGGATATGTTGTGGTTTGCTATTATTGCTTTAAATAAGGGATATTTATTAAAATACTTATTTGCTATACAATTATAAGCCATGTGTTCTTAGTGCTCAGGAAGACACATTGTGATCACATGGCCTTAAATAAAGTAGGGCACTAATAGGTAGGTAGAGAGATAGATAGATAATAGAAAGATTGTTAGACTCTACTGAATTTGATATCAAATATTCCATCCCATTTAATTATCTAACAGAATTGAGGGGTTATGTCATCATGTTGTTATAAGATCATGAAGTTTATCAAAATCTATTATTGAAAATTAAAACATTTTCATGAAAAATAGCACTTAATAAATGCTTCAAATGTGCCAGGAACCATGCTATATTCTGGGAAGAGGAAAGCAAAAGAGTGTTTGTGCTCAAGAAGGTTATAATCAAATAGAGAAATACATCATGCATTTATGTGGGTATTATTATTTTATATTAATATATCATATATATTATATATTATTATATATATTATGTGGGTATATTAATTAGTAAAAAAAAAAAGAAATCAGGAGATGCAAAACAGTGATAATAATGGCAACAAAAAAGTAATGTATTTAAAGCTTACTTGTTTTATTCATCTATAAAAAAGCAATTATTTACTTGACCTATGCAGCATCCAGTAGAACCTAGGAGTACAAGTAGATAACAATGGCACAATAATTTGGCTTAAGACCATTTTTATTTGAGCACTATTTTATTTGAAAGAAACAAATAAGATAATGACTGAGAAGGATAACTGGTGTTTACAGTGGGTTTTAAGATTTAAAAAGTACATTGCATCAATTACACATTTTGACACAATCCATAAGCATTTGACTCGAGTTCTGTTATATTCATTTTGCAGAACTTGCCACTCTTCCTATAACAAGTCCTGTAAATGTCAGAGTGGAATTTGATCCTAAAACTTATCTGATTCCATCTGTCAGCCTTCTAATATATTTCCATGTTTCTCATATAAAAAAACAATTGAAAATTTAGCCTATATCAAATTCTTACTAGCTGTGTGAACCTGGGCAAGTCACTTTACCCTGTTTACGTCAATTTCCTCATTTCAAAATGATTAGAGAAAAAAATGGCAAACAATTGTACTATCTTTGTTAAAAGTATGTCAAATAAGGTACAGAGTAAGGTAAACTAAAGTTATTGAACACACAATAATATTATTTTAAAATAACAGGTACTATGATCCATATGTATATATTATATATATATATATGTTTTCTGTAGCATAGTTTTTATTATATGAATATAATATGAGAGATGACTTTTACTGGGTTGAGTTATATGTGTACAAATATTCAGTTAAATATTAATTTTATTAAAGGGATATTATCTCCATTAATCAATAAAATGTCATTAATACATTTTATTGATTAATGGAGATAATGTAATTCTCCATTTCTAGGTTGTGGTTTCCATTTTGCATTTAAAGTTAATCATAATTTGCCTTGAATTCATCTTCCCAGACTTCTTTCCCATTATTTCCCACCATTCACTCTACACAGAAGTCAAATAGGTCCATTTACAAGTCTTTTTTATACAAAATGCCATCTCCTGCCCTGGTTCTTTTGTACAATCTCAGCTTCTTCTTTAGGATGCTCTTCCTCACTTCCAGCTATAACAATGCCCCATTTCCTTCAAGATTCAAATTTTATAGTATCTCCTATGAGAAGTCTTTATAAGTCTCCCTAAAAATGTATTGTTTCTTCTTAATAGTACAATACATAGTTTTAATTGTGCACCAGTTTAATTTCCCTGGAATAATATTCATTTCTTGTAGACGGGCAAAATTTTCCCTTTTTGCTATTTCTGCCCTAACACTTAGCATAGTGCCTGACATATTAAATGCCGATTGATTGATACAGATTGTGTTTGCATGTTTCCATGTATAGGCTTGTCTTATCCATTAGAACATGAGCTCCTTGGGAATGTTTTTTCCCCTTCTTTCTATCCTTCAAAACTAGAATAATTCCTGGCAATAGTAAGTGCTCATTAAATGCTGGCTGGGTGACATAAACTGTGTAAGTGTAATGCCAAAGGTCACTTTTAATGGGGTGACCAGTTCCTCCATTTGTCCTATTTCTTAATTCTGCCTTAAGGTTATGACTATCCCCTCTTAATGATTGTGATAAAGGTGTTATAGACATTCCTTAATGTCATTAGAATATCAGTAACTTCCATCTATGAGGTTATCCCCACCTAGGTCTCTGCATTGTATCATTGTTCTTGTTATTTCATAAAAGGCTTGGTGTCCTGATACTTGGGGCTTGAGTCTTTGAGATGATAGTCTCGTCTAGCCTGGGATCCAGTGGTCCCAGTATTTCTGTCCATTTAATAAACTATTGAATTGGTCTCTAATCTCTGTCTTGCTCAGTTTCTTTTGGCATTACATAAGTATGTGTGTATTTATGCATGTATGAATGTATGTGTTCATACATGTATATAGATATATAGGCAGAGGCATGTACTTCTCTCTTGAGAATGGGAAATTCTGGAGAACAAAGTTGGTATTTTATTCCTTTGTTTCCATCTAGGGTTTCCATCTAGAAACCATTTAAAACAAAATTTCTCATTGGAATTTCTTTTCACAATTTGACAAACATGTAACTAAGCTTTGCTAGCACTTTATTTGAAGATTTGAAGATGAGCTCTTTAATGTAAACAGATATTTCCAACTGCATTTATGCAAGGCCAACAATTCTAAAATGGACTGCTTTTTAGCTCCAGACTTGGTATTTATAATTTTTACGGCCTTAAATTTGATAATTCCATTGGTACTAATTATACCAAAGTTGAGCTCTCGATTCCTGATTAGGCCATTTAGTCCTAAGGAATACAGGATTTGTAGATTCTATATACTTTGACTTTACCATTTAGATTAAGACTTCATGGTTGCAAACAGCATATTAGACCTTCAAAAAGTTGTTGATGTATTAGGTCTCAATTTCATCATCCTTAAAATGCAACAGTTGGATCTGATCACTTCTAAGGTCCCTCACATGGCTGCAAGATGGTGAAGTAGATAGAGTGCTGGTTCTCGAGTCAGGAATACCTGAGTTCAAATCTGTTCTCAGATATTTATAAACTGTGTGACCCTGGGCTTAACCTTCCTTAACTCAGTTTCCTCATATATAAAATAAACTGGAAAAGGAAATGGCAAATACTTGCAGTATTGCTAAGACAATCTTTATTGGGGATCTAAAAGACTCAGATGTGATTCAAATGATGGAGCAACAATAACAATAACAACTGTACTTATAAATGTAAATCAAAGCTCCTATAACCATTTATTAAATGTCTATTTTGTTCCAGGCACTATAGGAAGTACCAAGAATAGAAAGATTACAATGCAAACCAACCATGTCTTCATCAAATTTATATTTTGGAAATTGAGAAAATGGTCATTAATTGGGGAATGGCTGAATAAGTTGTGGGATATGATTGGGACAGACTAATCCTATACAATAAGAAATGCTGATGAGCAGGAACATTTCATAAAAACTTGGGAAAATATAAATTCATGCAAGGTAAAGAAGTAGGAGAATAACAGAAAAAGCAATATGGTATGAAGTTTAAATGTAAAAGACTTAATTATTCTGATCAACACAATGATATAAGAACTTATTCTAAAGGACTTATGTGGGAAAATGCTACCCAAACATTAAAGTATAAGTTATTTTTCACTTTATTGTTCTTGTTTTGTTGCAGCATAATGAATATGAAAATGTATTTTCCATGATTCACATCTATAATGGGTATAATTCTTGTCTTCTTAATGGGTAAGAGTGGAGTGAGAGAGAGGGAGAGAATCTAAACCTCAATTTAAAAATAAAGAATGTTAAATAAATAATATGTAAAAATAAGTTTATAATCATAGAGATAAAACATGAACACAGAGAAACACATGTAAAATACATGATATTTAGGTGCAAAGTAGTTTAGGTGTAGGGTTAGTAAAATTTCTTCTCGGAAGGAGCATTTGAACAGAAACTTAAAAGGGATATAGTGGTTTCAAGAGACTGAGTTAAGAATATATAGCAAGAAGCTCCAGTTGCCTTTTCTTGATTCCATTCTGCCCATTAGAAATTCCCTTTGTTAAGCCTCTTTGTTTCTTCAAGCTTTCCTATAAAATAAATATTTGAAATTTTTGAGTGAAATAATCTTCTGGCCCCAGATGATTCAGCAATGTCCAGCATTCCCCTTTCTTTCAATTCTGTCTCTTGATTTCCTTTTCACACTTATGCACTTCAAGTGCCAACTGAATTTGCTCTTGATTCCCCAAACTGCTGGCATCCCCACTCTCTAATGAACCTACTCACGGTTTTGAATGACTTAAATGATATGTTTTGTATACATATTGCCTTCCCCAAGTGGAATGTGTATTGTCAGTGTGTATTTTGGAGGAAAGTACTAATTGGGGAATTGGAATCATAAAATCACAGATTTATCGCTGGAAGCAATCTCAGAATTATTCAAGCAACCTCCTAATTTACCTAAAAAATAAACAGATTAGAGAAGTTAAGTATACACACACATACACATGCACATACACACACAGCCATGCACATGCACAAGTGCACACACACATATAGAAAGAGCTTAATTAACATTAATAGCTTAATGATAGAAAGAAAAAAAATATTTTAAGCTCAAAAAGTTTTCCATTTCTACTGTATAGTAAATGTTTTTCTCTTTTCCTTTTTTTTTTTTTTTTTTAATGCACATCCTTAAGATTATAAAGATTTCACATGAGAAAACAACATATAATGAGGTTCTCCAATGAGGGCTAGATAATGTCATATGATTAAAAACTGAGACTATTGTTGTAAATATGATACTTATTTTTTTATATATCTATTTCTATTAACAGTATCTGAATTTGTCAAATGTTTATTAAACCCTGGGAACAATGCATTTAAAGGATGTGCTACAATTTAATTTTTATATGCAATTTCTATTTTTTCTAACATTTTTATTTGCATGTTTGTTTTGTTTTATTTTGTTTTTTGTTTCCATGTCTTAAGAATTAACTACTATCACTATTTTGCTTTTGCCTTATGGATGGAAAAAATGCTTTAGTAGTTGAGGCAGTCTAGTCTTTGGGGGTATTCTTAGGTTTGGTTCTTCTTTTATTAAATGAATGTTCCCAAAGAGACAAAAGGAATAAGCATAAGTGGGAGGATCTAGGCTCAGGTCCTCTGACTTCCTGGGTTCTGGACTTCTTGTCAGAGAGGATATTTTGCTTGACTCACAAAAGATTCTATGAATTCTGAGACAGCAGGTGATGGGAAATCAGGTTCAGGAGACAGCATGCACAGACATATAGAGACATGGAATATCTTCTAAGAACAGCAAGCAGAAAAATTCAATTAAATTATAGAGGACATGAGGAGAATAATGAATATGAAGGCTAGAAAGACAAAGTGAGAATCATTTAGAAGAGCTTCAGAACTCAAACAGAGGTACTGGCTTTATATAGCAGAAATGGATGAATCATTAGAGAGTTTTAGCCATGATAGGGCTGAGTTCTGTACTTGATGTAAGGAGCTTTGTTAGCTATCTAGAAGAGCATAGATATTGATGTCAGAGAAGAGGTAGGGAGAACAATTAATCACCTGACACCATGCAAAAAAGGCCATCTCTTACATATTATAGAGACCTCTTTCTTAATAGCACAAAGACAAAATTAGAAATTCCCTAGAGAAACTTGCCTTGAAGGAAACTTTTCTGCTGTACCCAGTGCAATGTACAATGATTTGAAGTACAATGATCTGTCATCAGGTGAATGAATTACATATTATTCCTTTTGAAATTTTTTTTTTTATTATTTTTCCCATTGTTTTGGTGGCTACCATAATAAAAGATGACTAGCGTCTTGAAATTCTTTTCATCTCCCTTTGGAAGCTAATGGGTAATATATCCATATAAACCAGAGACAAAGGAGCTATAACTGTGTTATATGACTATAACACAAATTCTATAACAAGGTTATGGGCATGAGGAGAATTACAGGCTACATTTTAATGAGTTCTTAAAATACTCAATTTAGTTTAAATATATATATATATATATATATATATATATATATATATATATATGCAATAATGTATCTATGTACACAAACAAACATATAAACATACACATATATCTATATCTATATATCTATGTATATTCCTCCCATATTTAAAATATGTCAAACCATTTGTTTATTATAGCACTGCTAAAAATGGATAATTCAGTTAAATTCTAAACTTTATCCAACAGTTCAGTTTTCTATAAACATAGCCTTTGTGCTTTCTCAATTACTAAACTACAATTTATGAATTTTCTCAATACTTGGTTTCTGCTTTCCAATATTTCATTCTCTAGGGAGATCATTTTCATCCTTTTTTTTATTATTCCATTGATAATGAATCACTAAATAGCATCATGGTTTAATATCTTTTAAACAACCATTGTCTGCCCAGAGTACACTTCATAATCTAATCATGTCATTAAGCATATGATATGAAATGATTGTACTCCAACAAAATATTTGACAGATCCTTCAAGCATGTCTTTTGGCTCTGAAAGTTTGCCACTGAATCCCCAAATATGCCATAGCTGATCTTGTAAAGTCTATGGCTCATTCAAAAGTGCACATAAAACAGAGCCACTGAATTATGCACATTGGTCACTAAAGTGGGTGTCTATATTTGCAAAACCTATTGATATGAAACCAGCACCCTAAGGAGTTCACTTCATAAAGGACTAATATAACATATGTGTCTAAAGTGAAGTATGCTGAGAGCTAATTGACTATGAAAGTATGCTATACTAGTAATTATTTTAAGTAAATTAAAAACACAACTAAAAGTTATTTTAACAAATTGCTTTCAAGGGTAGAGAACCACTCAATTTAAAGACTGAATCAAGGAAACAAGGGCAAATTCAAGGGAAAAATAGATACAGATATGTCTGACTCCTTGAGTTGTATTTTGTAACAAATGAACCCATGTGGATGTTTTTCCCAAGTAGGGTTTATACCCTTCTTTTAACTTGAAGGAAGACTAGTGTGGGAGAAATGAAGTGGTGCAATAAACATGGATTGAAGTCAGAAGCAAGATGTTTCTGTTTAATTTCTAGATTTGCATGACCTTTTAGAGGCTTGAGGATGCAAAAGTAAGTCAAATGAAATAAAGAACCATGTCACAAAAGATACTATAAATAACCATTTGAAAGATGTTTGAAAATCATTAATAATAATAGAACTGCAGATTAAAACAACTCTGAAATGTCACACTATTCTCAACAAGATGATAAAGTTTCAAGAAATAGTACATGTTAGCAGGTTTGTGGAAAGACAGGAGAAATTTTGGTCAGTTTATGAACTTATCCTTCCTTTTCTAGAAAGCAACATATAATCATACTAAGAAAATGACTAAAATATACAGACCTATTGACCTAGATACCTCTGTGATATATATATATATATATATATATATATATATATATATATATATATCACATGGAAGTGAAATGTAAGAAGGAAGAAAGTTATATATAAATTAATACATTTATTGTGGCATTTTAATGACTTAACTAGAAACAAAGTAGATGCCTCTGTACTGGGTAAAGGCTAAATAAATAATTGTTCATAAATGCAACAAAATATTTCATCTAAGTAAGAAACTATTTACATCAACATGTCTAGTTTATATGTAACTGTATTTCAGGGCTTACCAGTATGGATCTGAAAAATGGCTTTCAGCTTATTTATTCATGAAGAGTAGAATATATAATTTACTTAAAAAAAAACTTTGTGAAAACCAATGCAACCATTATTAGAAGAGAAACAGAAAGCCAGAAAATAATTTTTACAGCCAATATTTCGGAAAAAAAGTCTCACTTCTAAAATATGTGGACAACTGTCAAATTCATAAGAAGACAAGTCATTATCCAAATGACAAAGAGTAAAAGGATATGAAAAGACAATTTTCAGATGAAGAAATTAAAGCCATATATAGTCATGTGAAAAAAAATGCTCTAAATCACTATTGATTAGAGAAATGAAAATTAAAAGAACCCATACTTATCAGATAGGATAGGATGACAGGAAAAAAAGGGCGATAGCACTTTGCATTCTCTTTCATCCACCAGTGCTACTAATGGGTCTGTATCCCAAAGAAATCATAAAAAGGGGGAAAGGACCCACAAGTGCAAAAAATATTTGTAGCAGCTCTTTTTGTAGTGGCAAAGAATTGGAAAATGAGTGGATGCTCATCAATTGGGGTTTGAGTATATGTTATGATATAAATATGTGATGCCATACTATTGTTCTATAAGAAATGATGAACAGACTGATTTTTAGGAAAACCTGGATAAACTTACACAAAATGATGCTGAGCAAAGAGAGCAGAATCAGCAAAACATTGTACACAGCAAGAATGTTTAAAGATCTACTATGGATTTTAGCAATTCAGTGATTCAAAGCAATTCAAATAGACTTGTGATTAAAAAAAAAAAATGACATCAGCATCCAGAGAAAGAACTATGGAGACTGAATGTAAATCAAAGCATATTATTTTTACTTTTTGTGTGTGTGTATTTTTTTCTTATGTTGTTTCCCCTTTTGTTCTTATATTTTCCCCAACATGATTTATCTGGAAATATGTTGAAATGAATGTATATGTATAACCTATAAATAACTAGACAAATAAACAAGCAAACAAACAAATGAATTTATGAATAAGTGAATAAATAAACCTTATTTACTGGGGCAGGAAAGTTAATGTTGCACTCAATGGAACTCTATGCCTAGAGTCAGTAATCCCTTAATTCACATGTTTGTATGAATTAACTTCTGTCAATCTCAGTTTCTTCCTGTGTAAAATGGGGATAATAATGAAATCTACCTTTATATCAGTACTTAGAATATAACAGATGCTTAAAATGCTAATTGCCTTTCTATTCTATTATCTAGTAACAAGAGTGTTTCACTGAAATCTTTAGTTAATAATGATGGAGCCAAACATTTCATAATGAATTTAGGCTCTTCAGTGACCCTATCTCCCTGACCCTACTCTCTGCAAACTATGAAAATTTATTCAGCTTCTTCCTGCTCTAAAGTAAGACACAAAAACATCTCAAAGTTTGGAGAGATCCCAGTGGGATCTCGAGCAATCTAATTCTGAATAAGAGGTCCTTCTACAGTATACTTGCCCTTGTGGTTTTTGTCCTAGAAATACCTAAAGCAAGATAATTCCACAGCATCAATAGAACACTGGATTCTTCAGTCTTATTTAAGAGAGTATGATAGTGCCATGAGTAAATATGCTCAAAGATCAGTATTTGGCACCACAGGCAATAATCAGAAACTGAGAAATCTTATAAAGGGCAGGTACTTTGTGGGACCAAAGCCATAACGGTAGGCAAACCACAGAGAGTGCTATTGTTCAGATCAGGATTGATTAGATAACTCTCTGATATTTGCTGATTGCTTTAAGGAGACAGAAAAGAGTTATATGGCTAAACTTCAGCTATTTCAAAAACTTCCTTATCAAACCTATCCCAGAAAAGGAATTTTATGGTTAAGTTATTATTTCCCACAGTACTAAGCTCTGGAATTTACCTTAATGAGTATTACTGCAAACTCTGTTAATTGTGTTCCAAGTGTTAATTAGTGTGTTAACTGAATTAAGAGTTTAATTATTTTTGGCATGTAAGAGAAGGTGTTTTAGCCAAAAGAACAATTATGACTATTTTTCACCAATGCGCGTATGGAAAAATGTTAATTTTTTTTTTATTTTACAAATGCATGTTCCCTCTGTAGAAGGTTGATAGTACCAAGTTACATTACCCTAGGCTTGAATTTTTTTTGGTGATAGCAATAATCACTTCCAGTTTAATAGAACTTTATTATTAACAAAGAATTCGCCTCATTACATGATGATGAGATATACATTTACATGGCACTCTTTCTATATTACCAATGAGCAAATTCAGAATTTGACTTTTCCAGTTTAGCCACATGTCTAAGATACAATGGTAACTCAGACGTTATTTGTTTCAGGGATTGAGAAGAAAAAATAAGAAAAGACTCTATATGGAAAAGTAACACTTGTCCTATAATGGTCAATGCTATGTTGTATAATATTTGTCAAATTTGGGGATAGAAAGACTTGGAATTATGTCAAAGTATATGAAAAACCACACAATTCCACAGTTTTGTAACTCTGCTCTTTTCTTTAGCATTAGAAAAACATGCAGTATGTTTTGGAGTGGAAAATAAGCAATCACATCTTCTATACATAGAATAAGCAATCTAATTCTGATCCTTTGCAAAGAAACAACACTTTTGATATTGCTATTAAATATAGATCTATTTTCAATCATCAGAAACAAATAGATTTTGACTTCCTGACTTAGAATGGGCTTTGAAGGACTTTAATTCTGTTGTTCTCCCTTATCAACAGTGTCAAGAAACATGCGCTCCACTTTGGCTTGAAGTCTTCCATGGAAATAAACCCATCCATTTCTAAGGTAGCTTATTCCACTTAGGAATACTTTTCACTCCTGGTATTTTTCTGTTATGTTATGTTTTATCAATCATTTATCAATCATTTATTAATCAGGTAACAGTGATTTTATGTGAATTCAAGGAAGTCAAAGGTCTGAATCTGGAAAGTCAATCCCCTCATTTTCTAGATGAAAAAACTGAGGGTCATGGGGTTAAAATATTTTTCAAAGATCAAAGAAGCAAAAAAAAAAAATATTGAGCAAGAATACAAATGTAGGCCTGGTGACTTCCAGCTGTGTTCTTTACAATACATTACATTTCTTCCAAGGTGCTCTCATCTTTATAAAAGATAAATTCTGGAAGTACACAGGCAAAGGAAGCAGAGTCCAACTGTAGACAACAATTTGGGTGCCCAGAATAACTCTCATGAAACATCTTAGTGGCAGAAAATGTGAAACAAGGAAATAAAAGGAAAGGGAAGTCAAGGGAAGAAAAGGGAAGCAAATGGAAGGAAGAGGGAGGGGAACAAAATTAGATAGATAGATAGATAGATAGCTAATATATACATATATAATTTACCTATGGATGTGAAGAGGGAGAAAGACAGAAAGATAGACAGGCAGACAGAGACACAGAGAGATAGAAATAAAAATAGAGATAGAGACAGAAAGAGAAAGCAGAGAGACTGAGAAAGAGAGAGGCAGAATGTGTGTATGTGTGTGTGTGTGTGTGTGTGTGTGTGTGTATGAGAGAGAGAGACAGAGACAAAGACAAGAAAGAGAGAGAAACAGAAAGAGAGAAAGAGATAGCAAGAGAAAAAGAAAAGGGTAGAGGAAGGGGAACGAGAGAGACTCTTTTCAATGGATTTAGCTTCAAACTTATCTCTCTGCAATATATTTCCTTTACATACAAGTACAAAAATATTTGTAGCAGTTCTTTCTATGTCAGCAAACAATTACTTTAAATAGCTAAGAACATATAGGTTCTTTCCCTTTTTCTCTGATCACCTTGGGAAACAGATCTAATAGTGATATTGATAGATCAAAGGGTATAGTATCCCAATTTTTGCAACATTTATTGCTTTACTTTTCTGTCATTTTAGCCAATGTGATAGATGTAAGATATCTCAAAATTGTTTTAATTGGCATTTCCCTGATCAATAATAATTTGAGAGTTTTTCATATTCTTGCATATAATTTGTATGTATTCATTGAAAAATTGCCCATTTATATCCTTTGGCCATTTATCAGTTGGGAAATAATTCATATTCTTATAAATTTGACCATAAGTTGTGATATATGAAGCTAATGAAATATTATTGTTCTATTAAAATCACGAACAAGCTGATTTTAGAAAGGCCTGGAAGTGAACTGATGCTGAGTGAAACAAGCAGAACAAGAAATAAATTGTACACCATAACAGCAAGGTCAACTATACTGATCTATGGTTGATGTATATACTGATATGTACTGATCAACTATAAAAGACATGATTCTTCTCAGTGATTCAGTGATCCAAGGAAATCCCAATAAACTTTGAATTGAAAATGCGATCTGCATACAGAAAGAGAAGTAGAGATTGAATGTAAATCAACACATGCTATGTTGACTTCTTTTATTTTTCTCATGTTTTTTTTTTTTCTCTTTTGTTCTGATTTCTCTCTCTCAACATGATTCATAAAGAAATATGTATTTAAAAAGTTAATATACTCATATAATCAGAAAAAGTAAATTAAAAAATAGTTAATTTATTCTCTTTGTGTAAAAATTACACCTTCTCAGGGCAAAAAAAAATATCCTTACCTATAAATACAAATTTTAAATGATTGATCTTTTTTAAATGATTGATCTTTATCCCTCCAAATTCACTTCAAATCAGGGAAAAACAAAGTCCCAAGGAAATGTGACCCTATGGCTGTTGTTGGCTAGTGTACCAAGGTATGTGAGAAGAAAATAGCACAGAACCATAACAGAGAGAAACACCCTTGAGGTATGGCTGCTGTCCAGGGGTTTTGGTGATCATATAGTAGCTTTCTATCTTAATTAGTTTCTTTGACTGTTTCATTTTTTTTTTTTTTGTATTATCAGTGCCTTCTATGTTTCTTCTGAAAGATATTGAACACAATACATATTTCTTGAATAATTCATAAATTTTCCTAAGATTTGAAATAGTTTGTACATTTCTGTGCTTTTAGCTGAGAACGGTGATTTCATCACTGTAGACAGCTGGTACTGAAGAATTTCTTCTGTCAATGTACATTGATGATTAATTTCTTCCTCATTCAGGCTAGCTTTCTGGAGGATTTCGGGATCAAAGCAACTCCTTGGTCTTAGTGGAGGAGGTAGGAGAGCCACCTCTCTTTGACCAGGATGTTCACAGATAGAATAGCCCATTTCCAGTTCTTCTCAGCCCTTATATACCTTAGTACAATTACATCATTACAGCATACTAAATATGTGTGAACTAGAGAATCATGACATTACCATGTTTAGTACTAAGTATATATATGAACTAGGAAGCCATCATCTCATCAGTTTCACTGAGTTAACAAAACTTAGAAAATAAATGATCTTTGTTTTCACTAAGTTAGAATTTAGTAGGGAAATAAGAAACAAACAGAAATTTAATTTCATGATATAAGATGAGAAATGCACTGATAGGTGCAAACCCTGGATAATCTGGATTCAAATTTAGCCTTACACACTTAACATTTATTGTTGTGTGAACTTGGGCAAGGTACTTAACTATCTTGTCAAAAAATTTAAAAATCTATAATTAAATATAACAAATCAGAAAGAAATTCATCAAGACAAAAAAAATGATGAACTACCCAATGATCATAAAAATTATGGTGAGGAAAGGAATAATAGAGATAATGTGAAGGTAATTTTATCTTCCTAATTTGTAGTAAAGAAGAAAAAGCTAAGGTTGGATATAGAGAGAGGATCCAAATTGTGGAGTACTTGGAAACCAAGCATTCATTGGAAGTCAAACTTCCATTAAATAGCTGGAGCAATTGGTTTCTCAGATACCTTTCACCGATACTTTTTTGATTAAATAATTTTCATTTATTGGTACACTATTTTTCATCATAGATATTCATGAAGGTTCATTTTCTTTCTATGATCTTCACATTCTGGACACATGTTGGGAAATGAGTTACTACTTCATTTGCAAATTTTGAATTAAAATATCCTCTTCAAAGTTGACTTTTCTTAAACAAATGTTGTTTGTATTTCATTTTTGAAAAGGACTAATGACATCAGAGTTATTTTTTAATTTGTGCATGAATTGGATTTAAGTGAGACAGACTTGTACAAAGTACACAGTCTCACTCTCCCTATCAGAATCATCAAAGTCTAGTAGTAAGACAAAAATCAAGGTCATGGATTGACATACATTGGATGATCTTGGTATCTTTATTGTGTAACTAAACTCTAAGCACTCTAAAATACCTACTTCAGATGCCTACATGACCATTGGAATTAATTGTTCTGATCTATCGCTTCTGCTGAGAGTCTATACATTCTTGAGGCAGATATTCCATTTACTTGAGAATGGATTTCAGACCTCTCAGTTACCTTCAAATTGGTTTTGCCCATTTGCTAAAACAATTATACTGAAAATAATGCCTTCAAATAGAGATCTTACATAATGAGAAAGTAAATATAAAAAATAACAGGAAAATAATTTATTAAAAATTAGAATTATCCAAATGGGAAAAAGATCTAGATTTAATTGATTAAAATAATTGCTTAAAATTAGAATAAGGTAATTGAAAACTAATGACTCCATGAGACCCCAAGAAACATTAAATATTATGATCAAAAAAGAACAAAATGTGAAATATAGATTTGGAAAATAGATCAAGGAGGGATAATAATCTGAGAATTATTGGATTACTTTCCAATGTTTGCTCAAAGAAAAAAAAATAGATGTACTATTTCAAGAAATTATCAAGGAAAACTTTACTGATATCCTAGAATAGGATGTTAAAATAGAAATTGAATGGATATATCAACCAGTAGCTTAAAGAGATCCTAAAATATATACTCCCAGGAATGTAACAGTCAAATTCCAAAGTCCCATAACTGGGGCAGTGGAGGTACGAATCCAGAGTTGAGGTAGGGACTACTTTGTATTTTCCCTCAAATCCCTCCAAATACCTTTAAATAATAATTCTAAAAAAACTTAGGGCAGCAGAAACAACAAAAAGACGTCTAACAATTTTCAAACCCTAGATAACTTAAAAGTTGAACAGAACAGATCTTTTGCACAAGAGTGAAAGTAGAATGAAGAATATAATTTCAGAAAACCAGGAGCAGAACTCAGTTGACTAAATCTATGGTAACCATAGTGATTTCCAGATGTTTCAGTCCATAGATGCCAAAAAGAACTAAGAATATCAGCAGGAAAAATCTATTGGACCTGTTTAAGAGTGGAGCACAGTCCAATGCAGAATGTGCTAGTGACACCAGACCCAGAAAATAAGGAACAGATTTTGAGAATTTCTGAATCATCATTAGCATGGCTGGTTACAGATCTCTCAGGCCAACAGACTTTAGGGGGTCAAACAATCAGTCAGAAAGAGATTATAAGGTTTTCTTTACCAGCACTAAGATAGGATTCTTGCTTTGTCTATACTTATCCAGGCTGTATCAGGATAAGAGGAGTATTAGCATACCAAATCTTGTAGTTATAGTGGAGTGGAGAGCCTTTTCAAAGTTACAAGCCAGAAAATAATGTTTGTGATCAATCACAGACCAGAACAAATGCCACGAGAGCAGTAAACATACCTTTCTTTAGATCATATTACCTTGGGAGGACTGAAGATACACATGCAGCTACAAGTATCTCCAAAAACAGCTGCACAGACTCCTGAAGGATAATGAGTCGTTCATTATGGAAGAAGAGCCCTACATTTTCAAAGAGGCAAATGCCAAATAACAGACTTGGAAATGAGCAAAAAAGAGAAACTTCTGACCACAGAAACTTATGTGAGGACAAGGAAAATCAACATACATCTTTAGCAGAGAATAACGAAGTGAAAGTTTCTACGTCCAAAGCCTTCAAGAAAAATGTGAATTTATCTCAGAACATGGAAGAGCTTCAAAAGGATTTTGAAAATCAAGGAAAAGAGAGAGGAAAAAGTGGGAAGGGAAATAAGAGTGATGTAAGAAAATAATAATTAAAAAATCAGTCAATAGCTTGGTAAATGAGACACATAAACTTATTGGAGAAATTGCCTTAAAAACATGTTAGGGCAAATGATAAAGGAGGAATAAAAAGCCAATGAAGAAAATAATGCTTTAATTTAATTTTTTTAAAAAAGTGTTTGAACCTAAATTCTTTGTTATAATTAGATTTTTAGATACAATTTTACAACATTTTAGAGGTGCATTTTTTTATATGTGTACTAATAAGTATCATTTAGGAAAAGGGACATGTTTTCTTATAATAGAAAAAAAATATATCAACAATACATGATCTCTGCTTATGTGTTGTTATTTTTTAAGCTAGAAAGAAGTTATCTGCCTCCAGAGAAAAGTGATAAATAGATATATGTCCAGAAGAATTTTACATATATATGCACATGTTTTATATATGTGTATATATATATATATATACATATACACATACATAAATACAAATATTTTACATATATCCATAAATTTTACATAATCTATTTGTTTGCAATGGTAGCCATCTCTAGGATTCAGGGGATGGAAGGAAAAAAAAGAGAAGAGAAATTTATAGGATAACTTTTCTGTATATAAATGGAATAGGAAATTGTACATTTTGAAGTTTGTGTTTGAAGTTTCTTGTGCAGTCATCTTTTTGTTATACTACATTATGGAAATGACAGTTTTATTCCATAAATTAAAAATAAATAAATTTAGAAACAAAAAAAATAATGCTTTAAAAGCAGAATTGATCAAATTGGAAAAAAAGAGGAATAACAACAAAGGAAAAATAGACTTTTTTAAAAAGTAAAATTGGCTAATGTAAAAGAAGATATAAAATTCCTCTGAAGAAAATAATTCCTTATAAGTTAGAATTGAGCAAAATGACTTTATGAGAAATCAAAAAAACAATAAAAATGAAAGAATAAAAAAGACAATGTGAAATATAACTTTGGAAAAATAATTGACCTAGAAAATAGATCCAGGAGAGATTAAAAAAAAAAAAACTATCTATCCATCTATGATGATCTTTCTATTTATCTATCTATCCATGTATCTTGAACTTCCTAAAGTCATGATTAAAAAAGTTCCTAGCCATTTTCTTTCCAAAAATTCTCAAGGAAAACATATTCTAGAACCAGAAATAAAATAGAAGTGGAAAAAAATCTACCAATCATCTCTTAACAGAGATCCTAAAAGAAAACTTTTTTTATTTTTTTTATTTTATTTATTTAATAGCCTTTTATTTACAGCATTGACAATTGTCAAACCTCTTGTTCCAATTTTTCACCTCTTACCTCCCACCTCCTCCCCCAGATGGCAGGATGACCAGTAGATGTTAAATATATTAAATTATAAATTAGATACACAATAAGTATACATGACCAAACCGTTATTTTGCTGTATAAAAAGAATCAGACTCTGAAATATTGTACAATTAGCTTGTGAAGGAAATCAAAAATGCAGGTGGGCATAAATATAGGGATTGGGAGTTCAATGTAATGGTTTTTAGTCATCACCCAGAGTTCTTTCTCTGGGCTTCAGTTCATTACTGCTCCATTGGAAATGATTTGGTTGATCTCCTTGCTGAGGATGGCCAGGTCCATCAGAACTGGTCATCATATAGTATTGTTGTTGAAGTATATAATGATCTCCTGTTCCTGCTCATTTCACTCAGCATCAGTTCGTGTAAGTCTCTCCAGGCCTTTCTGAAATCATCCTGTTGGTCGTTTCTTACAGAACAGTAATATTCCATAATATTCATATACCACAGTTTATTCAGCCATTCTCCAACTGATGGGCATCCATTCAGTTTCCAGTTTCTAGCCACTAAAAAGAGGGCTGCCACAAACATTCATTTACATACAGGTCCCTGTCCCTTCTTTATAATCTCTTCGGGATATAAGCCCAGTAGTAACACTGCTGGATCAAAGGGTATGCACAGTTTGATAACTTTTTGAGCATAGTTCCAAACTACTCTCCAAAATGGTTGGATTCGTTCACAACTCCACCAACAATGCATCAATGTCCCAGTTTTCCCGCATCCCCTCCAACAATCATCATTATTTTTTCCTTTCATCTTAGCCAATCTGACAGGTGTGAAGTGGTATCTTAGAGTTGTCTTAATTTGCATTTCTCTGATTAATAATGACTTGGAGCATCCCTAAAAGAAAACTTTAGAATATATTAGCTAAATTCCAGATCTCTCAGACTAGGAAAAAAAATATTGCAAACATCCAGAAAGAAACAATTCAAGTTTCACAGAATTAGAGTTCAGATAACACAATATTTAATGTTTCTCTATTTAAGGAAAAGCAGGCTTAGAATATGATATTCCATAGAGTACAGAAGTTAGGATTACAACCAAGAATTTCCCACCCCCAAAAAAATTGAGAAAAATTCTTTTGGTTAAAAAATGAGCATTCAATGAAATAAAGGAATATCAAGCTTTCTTGATGAAAAGAGCAGATCTGAAAAGAAAATTTGACTTCCTAATGCAAGAACAAAGATAATTTTCAAAAGGTAAACAGAAGAAAAATCACAAGGAAATTAATAAAATTAAACTGTTTATATCCCTCCATGGGAAGGTGATTCTTGTAACTCATAAAAAAACAAACAAACAAATAAACATAACTTTCTCATTATTAGGGTCATTAAAAGGAATTTATCTAACTCAGAGATGTGATTTGAATGTGAAGGAACATGAATATATTGGGAGAAAGGAAAAGGGAGAGATACAATGAGATAAATTATGTTACATATAACAGACAAGAATAAGCTTTATGGCAGGAGTAAAGCAGTGGTAGGGAGGAAGTAGCAAATCATTCAACAGAATTATCTCAAAGAGGGAGTAACATACAGTTATATGGGCATAAAATCTATCTTTTAAAAAAATTACATGAACACATTATGCAAATATCTTGCTGCACAAGAAAAATCAGATAAAAAAGGAAAAAGGAATAAGACAAGAAAATGCAAATGAACAACAACAAAGAGTGAAAATGTTATGTTGCAATCCACACTCAATTCCTACAGTCCTCTCTCTGGGTGTAGATAGCTCTCTTCATCACAAAATCATTGAAATTGGCCTCAATCATCTCATTGTTGGAAAGTCACATTCATCAGAATTGATTGTGATATAATCTTCCTGTTGTCCTGTACAATGATCTCCTGGTTCTGCTAGTTTCACTCAGCATCAGTTCTTGTATGTCTCTCCAGGCCTGTCTAAAATCATCCTCCTGATTTTTTATAGAACAATTGTATTCCATAGCATTCATATACCATGATTTATTCAGCCATTCTTTAACTGATAGGGATCTACTCAGTTTCCAGTTTCTTGCCACTACAGAAAGGGCTGTCACAAATATTTTTATACATATGGGTCCCTTACCCTCTTTTATGATCTCTTTGAGATGTAAGTTCAGTAGAAACATTGATGGATCAAAGGATACACACAGTTTGATAATTTTTGAGCATGGTTCTAAATTGCTCTCCAGAATAACTTGATACATTCGCAATTCCACCAACAATGTATTAGTATCCCAGTTTTCCCACATACCCTCCTACATTTTTCATTATCTTTTCCTATCATTTTAGCTAATCTGGGAGGTGTGTAGTGGTATCTCAAAGTTGTCTTAATTTGCATTTTTCTGGTCAATAGTGATTTAGAGCACCTTTTCATATGACTAAAAGTGGTTTTAATTTCTTCATCTGAGAATTGTCTTTGACCATTGCTCAACTGGAGAATGACCTGAATTCTTATACATTTGAGTCAATTCTTTATATATTTTAGAAAAGAGACTGCTATTAGAACCCTTAAACATATTAAAAAAAAGTTTTCTAAATTTTTTTTTTGCTTCTCTTATAATCTTGTCTACATTAGTTTTGTTTGTACAAAAACTTTTTAGCTTAATATAATCAGAATTGTGTATCTGGTGTTCAGTTACGAGTTCCATTTCTTCCTTGGTCACAAATTCCTTCCTTCTTCACTTATCTGAGAGGTAAATCATCCTATGTTTTTCTAATTTGCTTATGTCTAAATTATGAACCCATTTCAACATTATCTTGGTATATGATGTTAGGTGTGGGTCAATACTTTGTTTCTGTCATATTAGTTTCCAATTTTCCCATTAGTTTTTGTGAAATAGTGAGGTGTTCTTCCAAAAGTTAGAGTCTTTGTATTTGTCAAACACTGGATTGCTATAGTTAATGACTATTTTGTCCTGTGAACCTAATTTATTCCACTGATTGATTACTCTATTTCTTAGTCAGTATCAATTGGTTTTGATGGTTGTTGCTTTATAATATAATTTTAGGTCTGGCAAAGCTAGGAGGTCTTTGTTTCATTAATTATCTTGAAATTCTTGACCTTTTGTTCTTCCTGATGAACTTTGTTGTTATTTTTTTCTAGACCTAAAATAATTTCTTGGGAGTTTGACTGGTATGACACTAAATAAGTAGATTAATTTAGATAGCACTTTCATTTTTATTATATTTACTCAGCCTATGCATGAGCACTTGATATTTTTTCCAACATATTAGATCTGACTTTATTATTTATTATGTTGGAGATAAGGTGGAAACATTGAGACACTAATATAATTTGATGGAGTTGTAAAGTATTCAAATTATTCTGTTGAACAATTTGGAATTATGATCAAAGCATTGTAAATATATGTGTATATTTTCTTTGAATCAGCAATAATTGTCAGTTTATATCCCAAAGAGGTGAAAAAAGTAGGATCCATTTGTATAAACATATCTTTCAGAGAGATATAAATATCTAGATTTAGAAATATCTATGTATCTAGATTTAGATCTATAGATCTATATATAAGAGTTGTTTTTCTGCTGGCAAAAATTGCAAAATGGGGAAGGCCCATCAATAGTGGGCTGACTGAATGACTGAATAAATTGTGGTATACTATTTTGATGAACACTATTATTATGTAAGAATTAAGGAGTAGTATCATTTCAAAAAGTCTGCAAAATCTCATATGAATTTATGCAAAGTGAAGTGACTTGATCCAGGAGAATAGTGTATATTAAGCAAAATAAGAACAGCAATATATTAATGATGATCAACCATGAAAGCCTCAACTCTAATCAAGACAATAATTCCATAAAAATTTCAAGGAACCCATAATGAAAAATTCTATCTAGCTCTAGAGAGAGAACTGATTAACTCTGATTTCAGAATGAAATATTTTTAAAATTACTTCATTTTAAAATTTTTTCTCTGTATTTTCTTTTTGCAACATCTCTCATAGGGAAATATGTGTAGTATGACTTCATATGTATAATAAAAATCTAATCACTTGCCTTCTCAAGTTTTGGTGAAGGATGAGAATAAAGGAGAAAATTTGAAATTCAAAATAAAGAAATAATAATTATAATGTTGCAAAATGTAATTGGGAAACATTTAATGAGCAGAATAAAATAATTAAAAATAAAAACAACTAAAACAAAAAAAAATAAAAATCGTTTCTCCTCTCAAATAAAGTTATAATGAATGTTGGGAAGGTATAAAAAGTTCACTGTGGTCTCTGCTATTTACATTACATTTATAAAAGTATCCAGAGTCCAGGAAATCCATTTATGATCTCTCCTTTTCATTGGCCAAACTTTGGACAATTCAATTCTTTTCAGAGATAAAGTGACATTTTGGCAAATTTCATTATATGTGATTGTTTTGTTTTTGTTGGTGTTCATGGGAGTGGTGTTTCAATAATATATGTATTTATGATAATATCAAGGAGTTTTTAAAGAAAAGTATAGTCTCTAGATGTTATTTTTGGGGTCCTGATATCATTAGATCTTTGTAGGGCAACCCAATGGAGATTTAAGAGAAGAGAAATGATTTTGGCTAAAATATATTCCCACCAGTATTGAAGATAAGATCTGCAGGACACAATTGGTTGAATTTTTTTAATGATTGCATTCACCAGAAAACTGCTTAAATTTATATACTAGACTATATAAAGTAAAAGAAGGACTCTAAGAACTTTTGAAAGAAAATTGAAGTTCTAACAGAAAGCAAAAAAAAAAAAAAAGAAAAATGTTCATTAAGGATACCTGGGCACATTACAACATCTAAAAAATCTAGCAATGATCATTACCTTAGGTCTGATTATTATCTTTCTCTTTCATTCTCTCTCTTTCTCTTTGTTCCTATCTCTTACACTCTCACACTCACTCTCATGTCCTACTATTTAATATTTGCCAAATCATGTCAAATTTAATGCTACCACATGACTTATTTTAACTGACTTTTATCAACTGAAATAAATATTATCCTGCCACACGTCTTTATTTCATCTCAACCAGACTAGTAACTCCTGCCTGAACTTCCTTGTTTGTATGTTCTCCCCTCCTATTCATTATATACTTTTTCAAAATGTGTTCACATTGCTCTCCCAGTGGACTGGAGGATTTGGGAGTTTATTTATTTTTATGATTTTGTCTCTAAGACCAAGCATTATTTCTTCAACATAGCAGGAGCTTATCAGATGCTTGTTGATTTCTTAGAGAAGCATTGATAAAGAGTTAATAAATTATTTAAAAAAAAAAAAACTGCACTAGAAAATTTACCAGATATTATACTAAACAAGCCATATTGTAAATAAGGGAATATTGTGCAATGAATAACTGATCTAGGAAAATAAACTTGGGATGGACTTCAGTGAATCTAGTACAGCCCATTCATTTTAAAGATGTGAAAACCGAGACTCAGTGAAAATAAATTGACCACAATCACCAAGACTGGAATTATAGGCACGATTCAACTTTATTCTTATAATTTCAAATGCCACACATTCCTACATTTCCATGAATTATTTCTATCTTAGTTCCCATTCCAGACTAATGCCTTTTTTCATTTAAATCAGATTTCTATTTTAATTTTACTAGGTGTCCATTCAATCCAACTTCACATGGGAAAAAAAAAAAAAGAACATATATGCAAGTATAAAATTTACTCATATGTGATCATTTGTCTTGTTTAGTAACAAACAAACAAAACAAACAAATAAAGTAAAAGTGTAAAAACCATGAATGCTCCACCATTTATTACTTAAAAAAGAATAAACACCTCATTTATAAACTGTATGAAAATTCTCAATTCTATTCTTCTACTTAAAAACCAGAACACTTTCCTTCTGACTTTGCCTCAGTCTCTAAGCTTCAGCTCCATTATGCTGCCCCCATTAACAACTAATTAGGAAGGCTATATGGGCTCTAAGGCTGCTAAATGATGAGACTCCACCTCATAAAATGTCCATTAGAGACAATATTACCATATTTTAAATAGGGAAAACATCTTCTCATGATGGCTCTCACGAGTGTCTCAGAAATAGCTCAGGTTTCTATACTATGCTTGTTCATCATGCCAGCCATTAGGGCTACATAGAAGAGAGTGTGTTCTGAATACAATTTTATGATTATTAACTTAACTCAACTTTGAAAACTCTTTGTCAGATAGTATGAAGTTAATTGAACACGGTGAGAATATGAAGTGAATGTCAACGTGTCAAAGATGTTGTGCTTATCAACACCTACCTTGAAGCAGTGCATGATTATACTCAAAGGCATTTCCTTTTATGAATACATTATAATTAATCACCAAAAGGACATTTTTTGATACTACATCTCAACATTGAAAAGAAAACCTTATAAAGGCTTTTGTGAAGTTTTCACTAATTATTGTGAACTTATATATTAGAGTAAAAATTAGTAATATTTCAGTGATTAAGGTCAGGTAAGAAATAAGGCAAAAACTCTTTTATCTAATAAAAATAAACTTGGGAAGGAAAGACCCTCAGGATTTTTAAACAAAATACAAAGAAGTATTATTTACACCCACTTTGAGCCATAAGAGCCCAGACAATGACCAATAAGGGACCTATTGCTGGCCAATTAATGAGAGACAGAATGATTTGGGTTCAAAGTATGGTTCTTAAAAATCATCTAACCTATATATACCAAGATAGCTTCATAAGTTTAAGAAATAAGGAAGACAAACAGAAAGATAGGCAGATACAAAATGGAGGAAGGAAGGAAGGAAGGAAGGAAGGAAGGAAGGAAGGAAGGAAGGGAGGAAGGAAAAATGAAAGAAGGAGGGAAGGAAGGAAGGGAGAGAAGAAAGAAGAGAGAAAAGTAGGAAGGAGGGAAGGAAGGAAGGAATGAAGGAAAGAAGGGAGAGAAGAAAGAAGGGAGAGAGGTAGGAAGGAGGGAAGGAAGGAACAAATGAAGGAAGGAAGGAAGGAGGGAAGAAAAGAAAGAGAGAAGGAAGGAAGGAAGGAAGGAGGGAGGGAGAAAATTTCCCTCATTTCTTGCCTACCCTAATCTATAGAAACAAATTGAGATTTAGAAAAGACTTTAGTTTAAAACTTCCAAGGTTTCTCACTACAACCAGGACCATTTCCAGTTTTCCTGATCTATATCTTACTGGACCCAGATGACTCTGGAGTAAAGAGTGAGGCTGGTGACTGCTTCAGCTCTACCTCACTTAAATACAATTAACTTATAAGGTCAGGATATCACTTTGCCTATAAAATCATAGTCCTCTTCAAGAATGAAAGACAAGCAACAGAAAGTAATAAGTATTATAAAATATATTTATTTAGTTTCCATAAATCGAGTGCAACTTCTTCACAAGTTCCTCCTGATATACTGTAGTTTACATATAATCCTCCTGTCACAAAAATAATGGCAATGAACCATAATGGATGAAAGCTTCCATTTGGAATCACTGGGGGGAAAGGGAGGATATTTGTGTCTTCAAAGTCAAGCTTATCTAGATTCATACAAAATTTCCACCAGTTTGAATAAAAATGGACTATTTTTCATGGGAAACATAGCTACTCTCCAAAAGCACCTACTAATACACTGAGTGGTTGTAATTTGAAGAAGTCAAGGGAGTAGCTATCTTGATGAAATTACAGATATCTTAAATGTTCAATCAAAATGAAGGATCTACTACATGTCAGTGTCTAAACACTTGGGATATAAAAGTAAAATTGAAATAAAAACCATCTTGACTTAAGAACTTATATTTGGATTAAGAAGGAACTATATAAAAATATAATTACACATAAATTCTGAATCTATTAATAAAAAGAGAATTTTGTGGATGGAGAGCATTACTCAATGGGGAAACAGGAAACAATTTTAAATCAGATTTTCAACTATTTTGCATGTTTATTTAATTATTTTTTTCTTTCAAATTTGAATGATTTTAAAGTGTCCTCTAACTTTTTCATCTTATAAACTTTTTAAGCCTTCCATATTCCATGACAAAACAAAACAAAACAAATTACTTTATCTTCCTCTTCTTCCACTTCCACTTCCTCTTCCTTTCCTTCTTGTTCTTGTTCTTCTACTATTTCTACTACTTCTTTCTTCTTTTTTCTTCACCTCATTTAGATGAATGATACCTTGCCCTGAATATCTCATAAATTTATGTCTGGGACAGCTAGTTGGTGCAGTGGATAGAGTACGTGACCTGAAGTCAGGAGGACTTGAGTTCAAAATTGACCTCAGACACTTAACACTTCCTTGCTGGGTGACCCTAGGTAAATCACACTTACAATTGCCTCAGAGGGAAAATAAGTTTATGGCTGAATCTCTTTCAAATCACCACATTCAGTCCCTTCCATGAAGTATTTTTTTTTCCATTTATGGCTCTCTCTATGTTTTATGATATTGGAAGCTTCTTCAAAATAGGAAATGTTTTATTTAAGCACAGGTTTTAGCAAAATATTTACACATTTTACACTGGAGTTTCCTTTCATGTGTTGGATTAGATGGCCTCCAATTCTCAAATTTTGTAAATTCCTAATATTTTTCTTATTGTTTTTTATAAAATTTGAGCTACTAAAGTCTAATAAAAATGTTTTTATTTATTCATTCATTTATTTTATCTTCAGCGCCTACCGTAGTGTCATAGAAATTGTGTATACATAAAAGAGGCATGGAGATTTGTCATCCAATCTTAATAACATCTGGGTGAAGGCAATACCGTAGATACTTTAAGCGTTCCCATTTCATAGTAGAGGATTCAGGGTCAAATTAAGGGACTTACCCTTCAAGTAATGAGATTTAACAAGCAATGGGGCATTATTGCAAAACAAGATCCAAAGAAGAAAATCTCAAGTTTAGTATTTATATTTTGGAATCCCTTATTGTAAACTGATAATGGAGTTTAAGAAATTGACAAGATGGGATAAAAATACTTTAAGTAATTTGGGAAATATTGCTTTAGGGATTGTTTCTTATGTATTTGCCAAAGAGAGACTATAAATTTCACTCAACCTGGGAGGTATTTGAGCTCCTTTGATATTTTACAAAGCCTGAGGCAAGCCCCCTGTTGAAACCAGGCTCTTTCAATTTTACACTCCATTGAACACTTCAATTTTCTCCTCAAAAATCATTTGATTCTCTATTGGTAAACTTCAAGTGTCCACCTCATTTAGACCTATCTATGGAATAGAATGAAATCTCAACCAAAAGTTTTATTTGGGCATTTTGCTTCAGAAAATAAATACTAAGGGTAAGAGATCCTCCTTACACTTGGGGTTAAGTGACTCGCCCAGATTCACACAGCTAGGAAGTGTTAAGTGTCTAAGATCAGATTTGAACTTAGATCTTCCAGATTTCAGGGCTGATGCTCTATCCATTGCTCTACCTAGCTGCCCCAAAGTAAACATATTTTGAAGTTTGAGAAGCGAAACCTTGTAACCACACACATACACAGAGACACACATTTCACAAAGAACTTCAAAACATATTGTGACTAAAAGAAGGCACTAATTGGATGAATTTGAGAGAGTTGACTTTTTCAGTAATAAAATAAGGAAGGATGCCATTGGTATTCTACACTACACAAAACACAAAATAGCATTTAAAATTTCAGATAAAGGTGTGCTACAGTCTATCAAAAGAAATAGGATAAATAATAGGAAAATTAAAACTTTTTTAGTTTTTTTTTAAACTAAACTAAACTAAAAAAAAATTAAAACTAAAACCTAAAAACTAAACTATCTAGAGAAAAAGATCAATTTACATAAATGGAGAAGTCTGTGATAATTGCATCTCTTGTTCTACTCTTTGCACCCCAGAAATAGTATATATTGTTTATATTGACAAAATAAAAAGATACATTTGGCTGTTTTATTTAAAACTTGGTCCTAAGTAGTAAAGGATTGACATGGCTTCTTTCCTTACCTCAAAAAACAAAATTTCACTTTCATGGTTGGGCTGTGGAAATATTTTGGTTATGATATAATACTTTAAAATAATAAAATACTATCACCAGCATCCCTTAGAAAAATATATTCCACACTTTTGGGGGAAGCAACTTTTTTTTTTTTTTTTTTTTTTTTTTTTTTTGCTTCTACCTGCATTACAAAGTGCTTCCTCAGTTATCTTTTCTGAATCAATCAATAAGCATTTATTATATGACTATTATATGTAGAGAACTGTTTTGTGTCATTACAAATAAAGGCAAAAACTATCCCTGCCTCTGAATACTTAACAATCAAATGATTATATCACCAATATATACAAAGTCATAAGATTAAGAGAAGATAGGGAAGTCTTAAAAAAAAGATATTTTGGTTGAGACTTAAAAGAATTTTTGGAAGTCAGCAGTAAAGATAGAGTAGTGAGAGTGTAGATGGCTTGAGGAACAGTCAGAAAAAAGCCTGAAACCAAGAGATGCAGTGAATTTTTCATGGAATAGCTGGGAGGAAAGTGTTACTGAATAGAAAAAATACATAACAGGGAGTAGGGGATAAGAATACTGGAAAGGTAGAAGAAGAATAGGTTACAAAGGAGGTCAAATGACAAATAGAACATTTTGTATTTAGTTCGGAAGGCTTAATGGAACCACCTGAGTTTATTGAGTAGGATTGTGACATGATGAGCCCTTCACCTATACTTTAGAAAAATCACTTTGGTGATTTTTAATGGAAGACTGATTGGAGCAGGAAGATATTTGAAGTAGACACACTCACTAGTAGGCTATTATAGTAATCAAGGTTTGAGATGATGAAGCCCTGCATTAGAGTATTAGACATGTCAGAGGAGAGAGGAGGCCATTTTGGGGGAAATGCTGCAAAGGTGAAATAAACAAACCTTGTCCATAGATTGAATAAGTGTGAGGGAAGAGATCATGAGAAAGCATCTCACTTCCTAAATGGTGACACTAAGGGATTCAACGGATGAGGATGCTCTTGTATTGGGAATAATAATAGGGAAGACAAATGAGAGTTTAGGAAGAAAAATGGTGTTTTAGTTTTCATCATGTTGAGTTTGAGGTGTCTTCTGAACTTGCTGCTGGATATGTCTCAAAGGCAATAGGAGAGATTGACAAAGAATTTCATGGAAGATTGGAGGATATTAGAGTCCTCAGGGTAGAGATGGTTATAAAACTCTGGGAGACAATTAGATCTCCAATTGAAATAGTACAGTAAGAAAAGATTGACTAAGGCAGAATTCTGAATGACACCACTAATTAGAGAGTATGATCTAGAAGAGTATTCCAGAAAAAAAGAGATAGAATGCTCAAGTAGGTAAGAGGAGAATCAGAAAAGAGTAGTGTCTCAAAATCCAAAAATAATGAGCATTATTAAGGAAGAAGTCTGGAGAAGGCATGGACAATAAAGATAGAGAATGGGACATATTCTATCATCCAATTATTGGTGTATCCCTACATCTGGACCTGGACTCTGTTCTCTCTTCACAGTGTCTCCCTTCAAAAGGAGAGATACCTCCATATATACCCATTCATCTACATGGGTACAACTATCTTTTCTATTTAGGGAATTCCTGCTTCTGTGTATCGATGTCCAGTCATACCAAACACATAAAAATTAGTCCATTTATTCCATCAATAAACTCTAAGTTCATTGAGGGGATGTCTATTCCATATTTCTATGTGTAGAGTATATGTGTTTATATATGTCTCTACTGCATAACACCACACCTGCTATATAATAGAGCTTAAAAAAAATGTTTGCTGATTGAAGAAGGGGCATCCTTATAGAAGATTCTTTGTAATATCCATTTTTCTTTTATGTTTCCATGAATCTATAGTTGTTTATAAATGGTTAATCTCTTTAACTGCATAGCCTATTATAAGATTTCCCTCCCCATGAATTCTCCATCTATCATCTATCCAATAATATGAAGGCTTCCCTTTTAATATTTCTCTTAATATTTTGGATATACCAATGTATTATTGGGAAGTGTGGGCTATTCAGTACTCCTTGGTTAAAATAATGCTAATCAGTTCCATTAGGAACTGTTAAAGCAGATTAGCATCCTATTCATCAAAAAACTCAAAAATTCCCATCTGGTCTGGAGGATTCATTTAAAAACATTCTACAACATTTTTGCTTTTCCTTCACTGACTGTCAATATTCTATAGAGATATAATATTATCTGCTCTCATATATAATAAATGTAAGTTCTAGTTCCCCAATGCCAGGAAGTACGTGACATTATAACTTTTTCATATAAATTGATGTTCCAAAGCATTCCTTCCCACGTATGTGTCAAAGCAGGCAAGATAAGTTACTGAGTGGCCACATTCTAAAACATTCAAACAAAACAGAACCAATCCCAACTGATGAAACCTAAACTATGAGAAGCTAATATAGTTTATGTTCTACTAAATCTCCAGCCAAAACAAAACCATGATATAGATTATATCTAGAAACCCACACACATGAGATTTATGTCAATACTTACTTAGAGAACTAGAATCCATGGGTAGAGCTTTATTTAATTTTTTTTTCTGCCCAGATTGTAAACCTTTCATAATGTAAGTAAATTTTAATTCTATTTTTAAATCAGTTAGCTATTCAAGAAGATACTGATGAAAAATAATAAATATGACTATCTCCATTCTGCTAAAAAATACTTTTACTTCCATTTAACACAATGAGTCAGAATTATAAGAGACTTCAAACTCCAGCTAGTCAAGCCTACCTGAATGTGAATCTTCTCCACAATATATTACTCCTTCCTTCCTACATTAATGAAGTATAAATTCAAGGAGAACAGGAAGACTTTCTTTTTATCTTAACATCCAAATACCTACTATAGTACCTGGTATATAGTAGGAGTTTAAGTGCTTATTGAATTTGATTTAATTCAATATTCAGCATCTGATCATGCAGCTTTTGCTCAAAGTCTGATTTGATGAAATCTATCATGTACCAAGTCATTCTGTTTCATTTTAGGACAACTCTAAGTATAAGGATATCTTACCTGATATCTAATCTAACTCTGCTTCAGATAAAAAACAATAACAGAAAAAAATGTCAGAGAGAGTACAATAAGTCACTGTCACCTAAAAAAGTACTATCACACCAGGCAGCCTTTATCATTCTCTGCTTAAATCTACATTTATAAATTGTTCTTTCTCTAATCATCTCAGGGTGCTGCTTTTATTCAATATTAAACCATGTAGCATCAAGTATTAATGAGAAAAATCAAATCCATGTATATTTTATATGGAAATGTAGTCAATTCTTCTCTAGTGATAATACAATTAAGGAACTAATTTTGAAGTACATAATGGATTTTTTAAAAAGTTAACTTATCCATACTAAGCAGCCCACAGGTGTTATATAAATTACTCATGTAAGAATGTGTGTGTACAAGTGAATGATCACCAGAGGGGATAACACCTTAAAATGTACTCTAGTCACTGTGTAGTTATTACCGGGTCACTATAATATTGTACAATTCTCAAAGTCTAAATAAATATTAATTATATGCTCACTCACATTATAAATTTATAAATTTTAAAAATTATAACTAAGAGCTTAAGTAAAATCTCAAAGATATGAGAACCAAGTAGCATAGTATCCTCGAATATTAGGAAAAGTAAAGCAAAGCAAAGAAATCAGAAGATGTGGTTCCTAGGATCTAGGTTAGTACTTAGTAGATGTAATGAATTTGGCTGAGACTTTTTTCCTCACTGAGGCTGTTATTTTGCTTTGTTTTGTTTTTCTGTAAGATGGGAAAGCAGCACCTACCTCAGAGAACTATGAGACCCGTAATTTTATTTTTTAATTTGAAAACTTTAAAATATTTTGGAAAAGTACATCACAAGATTTTGAGGCAAGAAAACCTGATTTTCAATATGATTTCTTGTAACTTAATAGCTCTGTGACTATGGGCAAGTACTTTGACTTCTGCCTTAGTTTCCTCATTTATATGGGAAAAATAATAGTGCCTATCTTTCAAGGCTGTAATCAAGATAAGAGTATACAAAGTATATAAAGCACTTTCAAAGATAAATAAATGAATATGTGTGAGTAATATAATATTTGTTCGTGTGTCTATGAATATAAACACACTTACACTAGGTGGTGATATTTTATGGTAAAAAAGGGCTGTGATATAGAGAATTTGGGGCATTTTACTTCTCTAGACCTCAGTTTAGACACAAATAAAATAAGGAACTGTGATTACATGACACTTAAAATCCTTTCCATCTGCAAAGCTATGATTCTCTGATCCTGACTCTGGTGGTCTTTCTGAACTCTAATTTGTTATTATATAAAATAAAGAAACAAAAACCAACTCCATTCCTTTGCAGTTTTAGACCTTATCTTCTTAGCTAGCATGCTTGGTTACAGAATCCACACAGAGGCCTCCGGACTCTCATATTTACAAGCACTTGAAGACTTTGGACTTTAGAGCCTGGGAAGTACCTTGTTTCAAGAACATTTTCAAAAAATTCTACTCTGATAGCCAAAAAATGACACCACGTTATGGGGATATCATGAAATTCAGTATAAGTAGGCCACAAATCCACATGATAATGCTCCCATTTATGAGTCTCTTTAGCTTTAGAAAGAAGCTCCTGAATAGAGGTATGAATGATTTTGAAACTATGGCCCTCCATGGAGCCACTAACAAAAGCACCTATTCAAAATTATCCGAATTTATGAGAGGCATGGTGTCTATAATGGGCAGAGAGCTGGCCTTACAGCCAAGAAATCAAGTTCAAATTTCACCAGTGACATTTTATGCCAGTGGAATCCTAGACAAAACATTTTAAATCCCAGTGCTCTAAGCTGCTTATGTAGTAGATATTTTTATTATTTGAGAGTTCACTTTATGATTGAAATAGTGGTGTCATTATCTGTCCCACTCTCTGCTTCAGCATTTATGAACAGTATTCTTTTCAGGTGCTCTCCAAGATGACATATGCAGAGTAAATTATCCAAATGAAAGATAAATATGCATTTGTGGGTTCCATTGAATTGGCTTTCTCATAGGACCTAAAAGGATAAAGGTATCTGCCATGTTACAAGATAGATCTGAATAGAGTTTATACAAGACAAGAAGACCCTATTGATGAAAAATTTTGGGTAAGGTCCTGCTACTCTTTTGTTCTCTGCAGGATGAATGGGTGGAAAATTGCAACTCAATTTCAGAGGGGATTGAAAAAGAGAGAGAGAGAGAGAGAGAGAGAGACAGAGAGAGAGAGAGATGGAGAGAGAGGAAGAGAGATAGAGAGACAGAGAGAGACAGAGAGAGGGAGAGAGAGAAAGGTGGGGAAAGGGAGAGAGAAAAAGGTGGGGGGGAGGGAGAGAGGGAAGAAGCTCAGTATATGAAAGGTCATTAACCTTAGCTATGTCTTATGCACTGACATTTACTTTTTGATGTCTGGATCTTCACATAACTCTTTTTTTTTTTTTTTTTTTTTTTTTTTTTTTTGGTGTCAGTTAAATTAGTGTAGCATTGAGAGTGGATGAAATGCATATTTTGTAGCTGTGTTCTTAATGGTTCCTGCTAACTACAGTAAAGAATAACCCTGTTTATCCAAACACATTAACTTATTATCTAAATGTGTTTCTCTGTAATGATACATAACTTGTGAATTTCAAACAACCAGGGGAAGGGATAGGACTCACCATTTCCTATGGTCATTATTTAAGAAAGTCCTTCAGGCATTCATCATTGCAATTGAGAAAACTTATGCTGTCATGAAAAGAGCCTTGAATTTGGAGTCACAGGTCCTGAGTTTGAATTCTGGAATCTTGCATAAGTAATATGACTTCTCTAGATTTCTTTTTAGGGGTAACTAGGTGGCACAGTGGACAGAATGTGGTTCTGGTGTCAGGAAGACTTATATTTATCACTTCAAATCTGGCCTCAAACCCTTATTAGTAGTGTGACTTTGGTTAAGTATGTTACTTTACCGTATTTGCTTCAGTTTCCTCATTCTTAAAATGAGCTGGAGAAGGAAATAAGAAACCACTCCAATATGTGTCGCAAGGAAATTCCATTTGGGGTCACACAGTATCAGATTTGACACAACTGAACAACAAGTATCTGTATTTTTTGTCACCAAAAGAGTAGAATTGATGACATCAAAAATCTAATTTGAGCTCTAATTCTCCCCAAATGCATAAAGTTTGAACTTCTTACCTTCTAATTTAAGACCTTCAACAAACTGATTCAATTTCATTATTCTAATATTATATTAAATTATTCAATAACTTTTACTCTACAATTCACTCAAATCTTGGACTTCTCTCCACTCTGTGGTCTTATTCTATGGTCAGATCATCCTTCCCACTCTTGTTCCCAAACTACCACAAGTTCTTTATTTTCCTTATTTCTATCTCCTGAAGGCTCCTAGAATGTAAGTTCATTAATCTCAAGGATAATACGTCCCTCCCATTTTTATATTCCCAGTGAGTAGCACAGTGCCTTACATGTCATACATCCTGGCCTACAAATGTTCTATCATTGGGTAATTCATTCAAGGTCCTATAGAAGTGTCTGATCACATGTTTTCTCTAATATCTTCTCTCTCCTTCCCGGGCTCTGAGAATGAATTTTTCTTGTGTTTTACTTGGTCACTCATCTGTACTGTTCTTACCTTTATGTTAATAGTGTTCTTTGTATTTATAATTAGATACTTGCTATATGTGATGTGTCTTCAAGCTGCCATTTTGAGCAGCACCTTCCTTGCTCTTATAGCCTCCTAATGAAGTCGGTAATTCATGATATCAGTCCCATATGTCTCCACTATTGCCCTTTAAAAAGGAGAAAAGACATCAACGTAAACCAGCAAGTACTTCGGTGACAGCTAGGACTGGGGCCTGTGTTTCCTGATAACAATTTCAGTAGACACCATTACTTTCCCAAAGCACAGAAAAACATGAAGACAATATTTAAATGGAAACATCTGAAAAAGAGCAATGTTAGACCATTTTAATAAAAAAATATGAAACACATTGCTACACTAAAGAAATTATTTTATCAAAGATACTTAAAAATGGTTTCATATATAATGTAACTGATACTAAAGTTAGAAAATGGATTCCTTTGGGAGAGAAAGCATTCTTTCCTGGATTGTCTATAAATATCCATTATTCAAAGATTCATGCAATAACAACAACTGTGAAGATAAATTCTGCTTTGCTATTAAGATGAAAACCTTCATTTTTAGTTCTGGGTAGCAAAGAGAAGATAAAAAAAAAAGACAAAGAATAGCTACTGTTGTTGTTTTTTTTTATCTTTTTTCCCCTTTTTAGTTTTGAAAATGTAATAGTAAATCTTACTTTGATGGGAAAATGCTTTTTGAAAGAAAAGTAAAACAACTGAAGTAGCAAAAAGGAAAAAAAAAAAATATATATATATATATATATATATATATATATATATATTCTTGCTATGAGGAAATAATGAGAGCCAAACAAATGAGGAATAGGCTGCTTTGGATTACAAAATAGGTACAAATGGACTGAAAGCTACATTGATCTTGGTGGTGAGATTCTGATATCTCATTATGAATTATTATTTGACAAACATGATTTAATACACTATTATAGTTACTCTTGCCTCCAAAATATAAAAAAAAAATAGTAAAGTATCATCACATATACCAAAAAACTACTACTTTTTTTTATTATTTATAGATCATCTCCATCATTAAGTACTTTACATCATGAACTTGATTTTCTTTCATAGAAGGAATTTGATACTGCAATATAAATTATGTAAACAATTGAGAAATTTTAACACTGTATTTAAGCCTCAAAATGAGAAACTTTCTCTTTCCAAATATTTTCACTGTTGTAACATGCAATAGAAGGCTTGATTTGTTCTTATCTCAAGAGACCAGAAATGGGATCAATGTTTAAGAATTGTATAATGAAAACTTTGAGCTGTGTTTAAGAAACATAAGAAAAAGAAAGGGGAAAAAAAAAAAAAAAACACAACACTTTCTAACAATTATCCTGAAGTGAGAATTACTGTCTAGAACTTATGGGTTTAACCTTATTGAGTGTCTTTTTAAGATTCCAGATTGCAATTTATTCATACATTGATTGGTCAGACTTGATGATTGCTATGTTATTGAAACTTAGTGTTATTGGAAACTGGTGCTAGCTTCATACTCAAAGTGATTTCTTTAAAAACCTCAAAGATAACAAGCAGTGTGTGAGATATATAACTCACCTATAAATATAAACACACAAACACACATATATGATTGAAATACCATATTCTTATAGCAAATAACTTTGTGTTTAGTTTTTCAAATTATTTTCTGTAACACAATTCACAGATACTTTATTTCATAAATCCAAGAAATGGTACTAATGTCTTTTTTCCACCAGTATTCTACACACACACACACACACACACACACACACACACACACACACTTGGATTCACCAAGAACTGCTATAATTGTTTTCCTTTTTTGAGGAATATCTCTTTTATTTTTTTAGGAAAGACAATATAAACTCATGTTCATTTAAAAATCTTAAATTACTTGTGACAATTAAAGCTTTTGACAATAGTGTAGCAATATTCCAAGAAAAATAAAATAAAACAAAAGTAAAAGGTTGCTTTTGGTTTTTTGTTTGTTTGTTTTTAAGATTTCTCAAACAAAATTATAAATTTAGGTTATTAAAATATCTCCAAGGAAAAATACACTGCTAACATTATTTATGATACATAAAGATAGTAGCATTAATTAATTATCAAGGGACCAACTATAAGAATAAAGTAGCAAGTTCTTCAACATCTATAAAGTAGAAAGTTCGATAAACTGACCTTTAATGTCTCTTCCAAATTTAAGTTTTTATAATTCTATGACTCAATGACCATTTTATCATTCCTTTGGGATAAGTCAATTAACAAGGCTGTCATAACTTTTACTGGCTTTAATGCATTCTATTTAATCCTCTTTAGCACCGCCAACTTGAGTTTATCATAAGATGACACTGGGTAAAATAGGACACAAACTGAGAGAATAAATTAGTTTTAAAGATAACCAACTCTAGCTAAAGTAAGAGCATGAATTCTCCATGGAATGGTTTCAGAAGACAAGTCTCTGTTTCTCTCATATTTCTGTTTTTCACCATTATTTATCTCCATCTATCTGTCTCCATTCTCTGTTTCTTTTTTCTATTTTTCTTGAGCCTTTAAAATAGAATATTAGACATCATGTCAAGCATGGTTTTTAATGGTCCCTAAGATAAACTACATAGTCCTGCAACAATATCATTAGAAATTCAGAATGTTGGAGGGGATGTGGAAAAACAGGGACACTAATACATTGTTGATGGAATTATGAATATATCCAGCCATTCTGGAGAGCGATTTGGAACTATGGTCAAAAAGTTATCAAACTGTGCATACCCTTTGGTCCAGCAGTATTACTACTGGGCTTATATCCCAATGAAATCTTAAAGAAGGGAACGGTATCTGTATGTGCAAGAATGTTTGTGGCAGCCCTGTTTGTAGTGGTCAGAAACTGAAAACTGAGTGGATGCCCATCAATTGGAGAATTGCTGAATAAATTGTGGGATATGAATGTTATGGAATATTATTGTTCGTTAAGACATGACCAGCAGGATGATTTCAGAAGGGCCTGGAGAGACTTACATGAACTGATGCTGAGTGAAATGAACAGGACCAGGAGATCATTATATACTTCAACAACAATACTATATGATGATCAGTTCTGATGGACATGGCCATCTCCAGTAATGAGATGAACCAAATCAGTTCCAATAGAGCAGTTATGAACTGAACTAGCTATACCCACCGAAAGAACTCTGGGAGATGACTATGAACCACTACATAGAATTCCCAATCGCTCTATTTTTGTCTGCCTGCATTTTTTATTTCCTTTGTAGGCTAATAATACACTATTTCAAAGTACAATTCTTTTTGTACAACAAAATAACGGTTAGGGCATATATGCTTTAACATACTTAGCATGTATTGGTCAACTTGACATCAGGGGGAGGGAATGGGGGGAAGGAAGGGAAAAATTGGAACAAAAGGTTTGGCAGTTGTCAATGCTGTAAAATTACCCATGCATATAACTTGTAAATAAAAAGCTATAATAATTTTTTAAAGTCAAAAAATAATAATAATATCATTAGAACCTTCTATATGTTTGTTTATACATTTGGTATTCAAATTAAATTTTTTTTAGTAATTTTAAGATATGATATTCCATTCTATATATCTTTATCTCCCAAGTGATACCCAACATCTGCAATGATTTTTTATCTCAGTCTCCAAGGTTCCTTCCCTTCCTGACATCTCTATGATTTTTTTTAATTCTTTAAAAAATTGTTGTCTTTCTATGTATGTATTATGTAAGTATTTTATTCTCAATATCATGTCTCCATTATACTATATTACCTACCTGAGGAAAGGAATACTATCAAGATTGCTTTTGCAATGCCAGAGCCTAACCAGATACGCTGATTTGTATATAGCTATAACTCAATAAACAATTATTGGGTTGACTTGAATTTTAAATTATCTAATATTTAAAGTGTCCTGAGTTTCATATATTTATTTGTCTTTTAGTTTTATTTTTGTACATATTATAGAAAATTCTTTGAAAAGATAGACCTCAGCACAAGATTTTATACACTGTGAAATAAGTGGAATGAATGAGAACTGAAGGAGGAAGCCTAGTAGAAGGGGGGAAAGGTTGTGAAAATTTACATAAGTGGAAGCAGAAAAATAATTGAGTAAATAATGTAGATAAAAATTCCTTATCTGGGCCAGCCATCATAGATTGCTTTAATGGAATGGCTGAACCTTAAAAATCTGAAGAATAGTCTTAGAGTGACTTTTTTAATACCACTTTTAAGGCTAAAAATCTATAATAAAACAAGAGGGCTTGAACTTTTCATGGGTGGATGGGGTTGGGAAATTGACTCAAGATGTAGGATTAATTAATAGTTTCTTAATGAAGAATGGTTCTATATTTCAAAAGACACTCGATCATTTTTCTTCTTAAACTTTATTTATTTTTAATAAATAGTTTTGTCAACAGAAAAGTTGTCTCATTGCTACAAGGCATTTGGCATACAAGACAATTTTACAGCAAGAAGAGATGTGGTTGTTGAGAATCTGGACATCTTATAGAATAAGCCTCTGAGGATCTTATTAAAGTGAAGTATCAGTCACTCACAATAGAACATTGCTGGCAGTTGCCAATGTCTTTATTATGTGAAGGGGGAAAAAATAGGATTTCCAGGGAAAGTGAGCTCAAAGATTGTAATTATACTAGTCAAAGCTTCAAAAGAAACATGCTCTTCTGAGCCAAGAGATCAAGGAGGGCAAAGAGAAGAAAGGAGGTGAAAGGAGAGGTTAAGAGGGGAAGAGAGAGGAAAAGGGAGAGGAGGAAAAATTAGGGAAGAAGAGGGAAAAGGAAGGGAGGGGAGAAGAGGGAAGGAAAACAAAGGGAGATGAGGAAAGGGGAGCCAATAGCATTTATTAAATAGAAGATGCATGTTTCTTATGCTGGTGTGAATGATGTAGACATAAATGTTATCAGTATTTAAAAAAAAAATATGAGTCCCATTTTTCATAAGAAACTAATTGGAAGATGAAGGAAGAAAAATTAAAAATATCACATTTGCAAGAAAAAAATTACCATTATTCCCCATATTTTATATTATTTCAATTCCCACCTTTGAGACTTATTGTAGGTTATTCTCCATTTTTATGTTCTCACCTTCCTTACTATTTATCCTTCTCCTCCCTTGTTCTACTTAAGTCTCAGCTAAATTGTCAGTCATTACATAGGAGCCTAATAATCTTTTTATTTTATTTTATTTTATTTTATCCCTTCCCCAAAACAGCCACTTATATTTACTTTGCAGGTTTTAAAATGTGTTGATAAGTATTCATATTTTATTCCTGACTATAAAATATAAGCTCTGTGAAGGCAAAAACTATCATTTTTGTCTTTGTGGCTTAGTGTCTAACTAAAATCTATAATTTTATGGTCACTTTATAAATTGTAGTTGAAGAAAAGTACATTTGAATCAGGAGCATTATCTTTATGCACAAACTCATCATCATCTCTGTTATTAATGGCTTTATTAGTGATCATCGAATAATCAAAGATCAACAATATAACTTTTTTCTCAGAAATACACATAAATGGCTTAATGTTTTGTTCTGTTCTGTTTTTCTTAAATGTTTAGAAAATGTTTAAGGCAACCAGTCAAGTGTCTCAGATGCTGAAAGAAAACCATAGAGGCCTTCCTTCAAGATCACGGTCAATAAACAAAACACTAAAATCTGTTTTAGCCACAGATATATCTATGACTTAAACACATAGATAAAATGACTGGAGAGGGAAAACATAATCAAGGTTTCATTTGGAAAACTCTTTTCTGAAACTCAAAACCAGAGTAGTGAACATTATGTTGCTCCTAGGCAAAGTAGAAAGGTACTTTCATTGATCTGTTAATTCATCATGCAATTCATTACTAATCCAATTAGCTCTCTTTAAAGAAAGGATTTTGATCAAATTGTTAGGAAACTTGCATTTACTCTAAATGTGAATAACTAGTCTTAATCTATTGACTTGAAATCAGGAAAATCTGGAAACAATATCTGCCTCTGACTCATACTGGGTCAATCACTTGGACAAATGAATTAACTACACTAGATTACATAAGACTCTAAGCCAATCAATTGAAGATAAAATGCTAGTTGTCATTGACACAGAGGTTTAAAACTACATGTTATTTCCCTATATCAATAAAACATCAAATTTTCTGGCTATTGTAATCTCAACCTCCAAAGGAAACTAAAAATAAATTATTTAATCTAAAAAGTCAATAAATGAAAAAAAGCAATTCAATCAAATGAGCACTTATTGAACATCAACTATGTGCTAAGCACCAACAGAGAAATTGAGAATACTTGGGGCAAAATATCCAAAAAAGTCCTTTCATTCAAAGAACTTGAATCCCTTTTGCCCACCAACACTTCAATTTGTATTCAATATTCTAGCCTTGATTAGAATTTCTCCTTCCTTTTTACATTTAGTTGCTGCTTTGATCCAAATACCTAAAATTGCTTTAAGTTTAAAAATACATCAAAGACTCAACTCGTTTGAAGCTCCAGGTTCAGCACAACTTGTATATGACAGTGAAAATTCTTACTTTTCTATATTTCAGCATCTCAGATTTTTGCAAAGATGATACCCATGAATAGGGTTTCAGACAGAGTATCTTGGAAAACCGAACAAAATAAATCAGAAGTGATTTATTTTACTTAATTAGAATTATAAGAATTAATTAATAGTAATAAGAATTTCTTAAGAAAAATAGCAAACCCCCAAATACTGTTACAATGTATTGATAGAATTTGTAGACATTTTTTTCTCCAAATCATTGATCTTTTGATGTGGTGAGGAGGATTTAATAGTGTGGGAGACATGGTACTAGGATAAATAAATTCTCATTCTTGAGACCTATCTGTGTGCATATTGTCTCAAATATCATCCCTTTAAAACCACAAGATATATACCATCCCTATTTTTTCTTCTGTCTCTTCCAAGAATAAAGCTCAATGTTGCATCAGTTGTTTCTTTGAAGGTGGGTAGATGGCAATTTTCAACATTGTTCCCTTGGAATTGTCAAATAAACAGTCTCAGATTGAGATTACAATACAGATATACTTACTATCAATGGCATACTCCTCCTATTATTAAATACTGATAAATGGCAGATTGCAGGCTATACAACTAATCTGTGATTATATGATTTTATCATAAAGAACTGATTGAGAGTTTAGAGTGTAGTTTGGAAAAGCAATTTTCATTGTACAGAGACTGACCTTTCTTATCATAAATATTCTTTATGTTTTGCATTCCTAAATATATTGCATATAAATATATGTAAATATGTATATATGTGTGCATACACATAATATATGTATCTGTGTATTTATATACAAAACATTTCCTTGATGGTTACTTTATATTTAAATGTACTAGGAAATTCTGCTGATATGAAAGATTCCATGGGAAAACTCAATAAGAAATCTCCCATGGGATAAAGGTTTGGATGTGTGTGTGTGTGTGTGTGTGTGTGTGTGTGTGTGTGTTTCCATCTTTGTGAATTTCTTTTTTTTTTTAGTTGCGTGCACGCGCGCACACACACACACACAAACACACACTTTTATCAGTGGTACTGTTAAACCATGGACTATGTCCATTATAGTGGCCCAGATCTGTAGACTGACAGAAAACATTGTAGAATTTTTAGAATTCTTCTCTACAACTTCTCCTGGATGATATCTCTTTGTTGCATGGGGAAATAAGAGTACATTTTGAATAATGCATCTGGTCCTGTCAGTATAGCTTGTCATACATGTCAACATATCACTCTCTGTGAGGAGGCTAAGATTATCCTAAAGGAAAAGAAACCTTTTTCATTGGGCAGGACAAAAGCATTAAGTCTAAGAAATCTTGTGTAAGTTTGTCATTGCTATGGTAGACATAGTTACTAAAATTTCAGTAATGATTGTGATGAACTATGATTCTTTGAAAATTTACTTCTTCTAAGATGAAAAAGAACATAGATTTAATTTCACCTCAATATTATAAGCAGTCAATATGAAGCAAGTCATTTCACTGCAAAGATTGCTAACTATACTCAAGAGATATAGGCTAAAAATCTCCTTTTTTGCATAGATAAAATCAGATATGTCAAAAATAATGATGATGATGATTATGAAAGAAAAAAAGAGCAGCAACAATAAAAACAGGAAGGAATAGAGAAAAAAAAATAGAGAGAGATGCAGAGAAGAGTGAGAGAACACTCCAAAATCTATACATTATTTTAAATGTATTTTTTTCATGATACTATCCCTGCTTTTTTTGTTTTTTATAGTAGATCTTAGTTTTAGACATATCTGACTCTTCATAAATTATTTTTCTGATTTCTTTACAAAGATACTGAAATGATTTACCATATTCTTCTCCAGCTCATTTTACAAATGAGAAAACTGAGGTATACAGAATGAAGTGACTTAACCAGAATTACACAACCACTAAGAGACTCAGGCTAGGTTTCAACCTAAAAAATGAATTTTCTACCACCCAGCTTCCACAATCCCATTTTTACAATGAGTGAAACAGATACTGAGAGGGTAAATGACTTCTGGTTATTCAATTAGGAAACATAGTGAGCAGAATTCAAATTCAGACTTTATTATATCCAGGTCATTAAATGACTACAGCACTGTTCCTGGCACATAATAATTACTTCAGAAATTAATTTGATTGGTTGGTTGATTCAAGTCTGTCACTCTATTCACTATGTTCCCTAATTACTTTTTATTTGTGGTATTCAGATTACTCCATTATAGACCCCTGAAAATGAGATTATCAGCTGAGAGAGTGTTAGAAGGTAAAAGTTCATGGGAAGAAAAGAGAAATTATAGAATAGCTTCTGTATAAAGTGAATTCAAAATCCATCAATGAAAGGGAAAAATGATTACCTTGATATAAGTGATGACCTAGTTGAAGAATAAAAAAAAATTAGCATAACAGTTTCATATGTTCATTTAACTTCTTCTAAGTGAATTCATCAGATAGAGAATGGAAATGAAACACGAGTATTTAGGAAGTCATCAAGAACTGGAATAATTTTGGAAAAGATTTTTGTTGGAATGACAAGGGAGTAAAATATTTAAAAGGAGAGAATAGGATGGAATTTGATAAATTCAATAAAGGGTCAAAATTAGGTTGTGTAGGGAAAATACGTAGGGGATATATCTGAGAATTCTTCATCATTTTGATGATGAATGGTGTCATAATCAGGTGTGTATTACAAGTCACAATTAATGCAAAGGATAAAGTGAAATTTGTTCCAGGATGAGGAGAGACAATGTTGGGATGTAAGAGGACTAAATGTTCAATTTGTGATTAAGAAAGAATGCCAGTCACTATTTGACATAAATTGCTAAGAAAATGGGAAAATAATGTGAGAGACTCAGCATAGACCAACTTCTCACACCCCATATCAAAATAAGGTCAAAATTGGTACATAATTTGGGCACAAATGATAAAACCATAACCAAATTAGACTAGTAAGAAATAATCTAGTTATCAGATCTTTGGAGGAGTTTATGGAGGAAGAGAAGAACTATAGAACACTATGAGGGGCAAAATGCACAAGTTTGATTACATTATATATGTAATATATTTCATATGTGTCTGTGTGTATAGAGAAATGCATAAGTACTATATTTCATATGTGTGTATATGTATATAGAGAGAAACATTTACACACACACACACATACACACACACAATTCAGTGACTTTCCCTCTAGATAAACTTCAGGTTTTATCTGTGGTTCTTAACCACTGTGTCTTTGAGACTGCCTCAACATTCACCATTTTTCCAAGTCACCTAAAGAACAACATCTTAGGAATTAGCCTTTTTTTCCCCCCTCAGGTTATTATCCTCTATCTCTCTTCTTTTTCTCAACAGAACTTCCAGATTAAAAAAAAAAAAAAAAAGTTGCTTTCATTCTTTGTCCTTTTTTCCTTCCTCACTCCTTAGGCTCTTTATAATATGATTCCCTACCTCAGAAACCTGAAAAATACTTTCTCATAAGTTACCAGCTTCTTCTTGACAAAAAAAACATCCTGATCATATTTTTTTTTTACTTTTCATCTTTCATGACCTCTGTACTAAATTTGACATGGTTGTTCATTCTTTTCTTCTTGCTACTTGCTCTTCTTTGAAAATTTATAGTACTTTTCTTTTTCTCTTCTTATAGCAAAGGATATCAGCTAACTGTCTTTTCAAAAGCTCTTTATATAGGTCCTCATCTTTTCCCTTTCCTTACTCTCTTATTGACTCCTTAAACTATTATAGCTTTCAGTTTTCATGTCCACATGTAAGACTCATAGATCTCTATATACAACTTCAATGATTCCCAGGAATACCAGTTCTATAGCAATCGTATACAATATATGCATGTACATAAACACATAAAAATACTTATATCCATATACATTTGTATTTATTATCAGTGAGGGGACTTTGGTACACAATGTATATTTTTTCAAAGAAATATCTTTTTTCTATTTTTCTTAAATAGGTTGAAAATGGGAGAAAGAAAATATATTTTTACTAATTTTTTAAAAAATACTTCAAATTGACAGTGATATAAATGAGAAATATAGCAAACATTTTTTAAATGATTGAATTGGTTATTTTGCTTCATTAAAAAAAAACTTTGTAGCAAGAGATGTCTCATAAAATGGGGGAATAATCTCAAAAATAAGTGAAATTATTGAACATTTACTTCTAGAATTGTTAAGATTCTTATAAGGTACTAAGACGGTGGAATTGATCGAGACAACAATTATCTAATTTAGTATGATTCAGTATGTTTGATCTGATCCTACAAGGAGATGTTATGGGCCAGAACTTGAAACAAGGTACTAAGTAGAATTGAGGAGACGATGTTTAAATCTAGGTTAGAATTGATTTAATTCTACAACAAATAATGATTTCCCAGTGATATAATGATTGGTGTGTACTCTGTGTACAGCATATAAGCAAGAAGCTCTCAGGGCCAGACACACAAGCCCTCTCTCAGAAGCAGAGACAGATTCATTCCATCTTCCACCTTTGTGCTGGCTGGAGAGATTCAGAGGGAGGTAGAAGCTGAAGCTGGCAGAAGCAAAGGATTAGCAGCAGGGGCTGTTGGAACCAAGGAGAGAGATAGGCCTCTAAGAAAGCAAACCAGGCCCAAGGAAGGAAAAAATAAAGGATTTGGACTTTAATTCCTGGCTGCATTCGGGGTAATTACACTGAACTGAAAAGAAGGCTGCTCCCAGAAGCCCCCCAAGAAACCTGTTCCCAAAGAAGATTATAGTTTAAAGATGAGCATTACATAGAATTATGACATTTCCCCCTCAGAAGTAAGAATATATAATATAGGAAACAGATTCTCATTGGGATTCTGGAATCATGATTGTCAGACTGTTTCCTACTTGTCACTGATGTGACCAAGGAAAAATCACTTATTTGCTCTCAACTTCATTTTTAAAATTTCTGAAAGGAAGGGACTTGCCTAGAGAATTACTATTTTTTTTTATTCTCTTTGAATATGCTTCCTTTCTAAATTTATGTTTTAAATTTGCATTGAGTATAACCAATTATGGAAAAAAAAAAACTTTTCATTTATTTGATCCCATAGGATATTGATAGACCATTTGGGGAAAAAAAAATGTCTGGCTTGAAATGAGTCTTGCCTCTCCACAAAGTGCCAACTTTTGCCACAAATAAATATAATAATCACTTTAAGGCAAACGTTCTTCTATTGTCAAATAACTTTTTTCAACATTGTTTTTTTACTAAAACTGGGTTCTCTTATCTAATCCTGGGAATTTATACAGTAGGTCAGAACTTCCTAGACTTCACATTAGCGAATGTTGTAAAGATTTGGGGTTTTCTAACTAGAGGGAAAGATTGTCCATTTATTTGTTAGTTTCTTTTTTTTTTTTAAGAGGGCAAAAATGACCTATTTACTTGTTAGGGTTTTTTTTCCCCTTATTTTTGTGATTTTCTCTTCTTTTCTTTTCTTTTTTTTTCTTTAGTTTTGGTAGCTACCAGTGAGATAATTTCATTCAGTAATCAAGTCTGGTATTATTGTACAATTTATTGGCTGAGAACTCTTTTGGACTTTTAGATGCCAAGTAACTTCTTATGGTAATAAAGCAAGTGTAAATTATAAATTGAAGCTAGTCTTTCTGACTGAAATGTAGACTCTATTCATTATAAGAGCTTTTCTCTCAAAGTCAGCATACAAAGTCCTTTTAAACAGGACATTTTCTAAAACTCATTAAAATGTTTTCTGCGTGAGAAAGTAAGCAAAATTGCAGGTAGGAGACTGGTGGTCTAATTCTATTCCTTAGTTTTTATACTATTGAAACTTATTTTGTAAAGAACTTAATTCCCTCAATAATTCAAGAAAATCATTGGATTATAGAACTGCATTCACTTTGAAATTTTGACAGTTTAATTAAACACGGAAGCTTTTTGAGGCCATTTTTAAATTTTTGAATCAGTACAGAGAAATGGAAAGGTAGTTTTAAGCCTTGAATGTTGAGTCTTACACTTAGTGCTTATATAACAGTGGTGAAGCAGTGTCTTTACTTTTTACATTTCTTCTTTTATAATGTGAGGGTCTGGACTCACTGATGCTCAATATCCTATCAGCTTAAAAAAATATATATGTCTTATGGGGTAGCTAGTTGGTATAGTAGATTGATCATTAGCCCTGAAGTCAGGAGGCCCTGAGCTCCAAATCTGGCCTCAGATACTTAACAGGTCCTGGTTGTGTGACCCTGGGCAAGTCACTTGACCCCAATTACCTGAGCAAAATATATATAGAATTAGTTTTTGACATTTACTTTTATAAGATTTTGAATTCCATATTCTCCCTCTAGCTCCTTCCTTCTCAAAATTGCAATCAATTTGATAGGTTATACATGTATAATCATTTTAAACATGTCTCATTTTCAGTCAGTGTTGAAAGAATAATTTGAGCAAAAGGAAAAAAAACACATAAGAAAGAAATAAAACAAAGTAAACATAGTATGTTTTGCTCTGTATTCATACTTCAAAGTGCTTTCTCTGGATGTGGATATTATTTTCCATCATGAGTCTTTTGAAGTTGTCATAATCATCTTTGCATTCCTGGTATAAATCTCCCTGATTATAGTATATTATCCTGGTGATAAATTGCTGTAATCACTTTGGTAATATTGCATTTCATTAGGAAAATTGATGTATAATATTGTTTCTCTTTTTGAGATCTTTATAACTTACATATTTTAGGAATTAACTGTTCTTCAAATGTTTGCTAAATATTGTTTGTGAATTCAAGTAGCCCTGGAGATTTTTTCTAAGCTACTTCATTGATGATTTGTTCAAATTCCTTTTTCCCAAAAAAGGAATTAAATATTTTACTTCCCCTTCTGTTAGCCTGAGAAATCTATGTTTTTATCTATGTTTTTGTAAATATTCATCCATTTCAATTAGATTGTCAGATATATTCACATACAGTAAAATAGCCTCCAATTATTGTTAATTTCTTCATTAGTAGTGAATTTACCCTTTTCATTTTTCATGCTGTTAAGTTGGTTTTCTTCTTTCTTTTTAAAATCCGATTACCCAAAGATTTATCTATTTTATTGTTATTTTTTCATAAAAGCAGCCCTTAGCTTTATTTTATTAGTTGAATAATTGTCTTCCTTCCAATTTCATTAATATTTCCTTTAATTTTAAGAATTTCTAATTTTGAATTTAATTAGATGTTTTTAATATGTTCTTTTTATGTTTTTTAAGTGTATACCAAATGCGTTCATTTCTGTTTTTGCTATTTTAGTCCTGTAAGAATTCAGAGATGTAAAATTTCCCTTAAGATCTGTTTTGACTGAATTCCATAAGTTTTGGGATGTTATCTCATTATTGTGAGTCTTTTGGATAAAATTACTGACTGTTTCAATAATTTGATGTTTTACCTGCTCATTATTTAGACTTAAGAGTTAGATTATTTAACTTCTAATTAGTAGGTAATCATTCCATGACTATTCATTGCATGTCATTTTTATTTCATTACAATCTTACAAGGAAGCCTTTAATACATCTGGCTTTTCTGCATTTCACTGGGAGATTTTTATGTCCTAATAGTCATTTTGTGTGTGTGTGTGTGTGTGTGTGTGTGTGTGTAAGTGTAAGTGTAAGTGCCATTTACCACTGAGGAAAAGCACATTCCCTTCTAATACCATTCAATTCCCCCCCCCAGAATATTCTATCATATTTATATTATGAAATTCTATTCATTTCCTGGGCTTCTTTCTTATTTTGTGATTACATTTATCCAATTCTGAGAGCTCTTCCATTAGTTAGTTTTGATGTCTATTTCTTTCTCTAATTCCCCAATTTTTAAGTATTTGGATTCTATCCCTTTTTGTGACAAGATGACAAGGATCTGGAAAATCAGTGGATATTCATCATTTGGGGAATGGCTGAATAATTTATAGTCTATTAATGCAATGGAATATTATTGTATATGAAATGAGCAGGCTGATTTCAGGAAAAGCCTGTAATGACTTACATGATATGATACTGAGTGAAGTGATTACATACAAAAAAATGTATATAAAATTCAATTATCAACTATGATGGACTTGGTCCTTCTCAACAATATGTTGATTCAGGAAATTTTTAATAGACTTGGAAATGGAAAATGTCATCCACATACAGAGAGGGAACTATGGAGACTTAATGGATCAAAGCATAGTATATTCATTTCTTTGTTAGTTTGTCATGTTTTTGGTTCTATTCTTGGTCTGATTTTGTTTTTTATACAATATTACAAATTGAAAATATTTTAAATTATTGCATATGTTTAATCTATATTAAATTGTTTGCTGTCTTGTGGAGGGGGCAAGTGAGGGAAAAAGTGAAAAAAAATCTGCAATGCAGTCTCACAAAAATGAGTATTACAAATGCATTTGAAAAATAAAATGCTAAAAAATAATTAAGAAATAATTCTCTTTGTTGCAATTCAAGCTATTTTACTTTCCAGAATACTATATTCCAAACCCTCTGATCCTTTAATGTAGAAGTTGCTAAATCCTGTGTAATCCTGACTGTGATTCTGCAATATTTGAATTGTTTCTTTCTCGTTATTTGCAGTATTTTCTCTTTGACTTGAAAATTCTATAATTTAACTGTAATATTCCTTTAAATTTGCATTTTCATATCTCTTTTAAAGTGTGATCAATGGTTTCTTTTAATGATTATTTTACCCTTTGGTTCTAGAATGTCAGGACAGTATTCATGAATAATTTCTTTCAAAAAGTCTGCATAGATTTCATGTAGCCCTATAGTTTTAAAAATCTTTCTTCCAAATCTATTTTTCTAGTTCATTTTTTCAATGAGGTATTTAACATTTTCATATATTTTTTTCATTATGTTCATTTGTTTCACCGATTCTTAATATCTCAAAGAGTCACTAGCTTCCATTTGCCAATATTTAATTTTAAAGGAATGATTTTCTTCAATTAGCTTTTTTAATCACTTTTCTATTTGTCTAATTCTACTTTTAAATGTGCCATTTTAAGTGTTTTTTTGTTTGTTTTTTGTTTGTTTGCTTGTTTGTTTGTTTTTTGCATTTGGCTAATTGTATTTTTTAGGGAATTCTCTTCATTCAATTTTCTTCAGTCAATAGTTGTCCTTCTTCCAAGATGTTAACTTTCTTTTGCCTATTTTTCTTCCACCTCTCTTGACTTTTAAAGTTCTTTTTGAGCTCTTCCAAGACAATTTTTTGGGTTTAAGACCAATTTATTTTTATTCTGAGGTTTTGTAGGTAGGCATTTTGTCTTTTGCCGAGTTGATATTTTGATTTTCCTTGTCACCATAGTAGCTTTCTATAGTCAAAGTTCTTCTTTTCTTGCTGTTATTGTGCCTATTTTATGTCTTTTAAAATTGAGATATTTTTGAAGTAAGAAAGCCAAGTCATCATGAGGGAGACATCTTTTTGAGGAGCTATGGGCAAGTTGGGAGGAAATCAACATAACTTTAACCATTTGTTCTGAACTGAACACAATGCTTTCTGTCATGCATCCACTACGGCAAGTATGTGGATTGGTACCTCCTTGCATTCCCTAAGTAGAATATTCTCTCTTCATTGTCTATCCCTTTGCACCGCCTTTCCTGTATGCCTGGAATGTCTTTCTTCCTCAACCAAACTTCCTTGTAATAAACAGCTCATTTCCTTCAAATCACAATTCAGGTGAGATCTTTGTTTCTCTGTGTCTCGGTTCTCTTTGTCTGTCTCTTTCTCTTCCTCTCTTTCATTTATTTCCAGCTATTATATAGATTGTATTTCTTTCAGTAGAATAAACAATCCTTTGGAGGACTCTTTTGATTTCCCCCATTCCTTTATCTAGAATAGTGCCAGTCAGATAGTTAGCACTTAGTAAGTGGTTATTGAAAAGAATTTTTTTAAAGAAAGATTTCTGAATAGTATTCAGTTAACTGAATCAATATTTGAATTAAACATAGCAACTAAAGCAGAAGCTATGAGAGGGGATAGCTCTACTTAGACCTTTTCAGCTGATAATAGACAATTTTTGCTTGAGTATCCAAAACATGCAAGACATAGCACTCTATTCTTCACAAAAAAATAGAGGTTGCTCAAGCACATTAAAATTATTCTGGCATGAGTGGCCTAATAAAGTCCAATGTTCACTTTCAATAACCTATAAATTACCATTCCTGCAAAAACACACCACACACACACACAAACACACACACATGCACACTGCATTACCTATGAAAAGTACAAGATTTTTTTTTCATTATTACTTCTATAACATGCACAATGGATCTCAGAGAATTTATAATGGGATGTTCAAGCATTCAAGAATGACTATACTAGGACCAGAATAAATTCTGCTTCAAGAGGCCAAGATTTTAAATCTTGTTATAACTACCAATATTAATTTTGTGATCTCAGAAATATCCACATTTCCATTCTATAACTAATTAAGACTTATTTATTTATTTTTATTTTGATATTTTCTGTACATAAACACATGTGTATCTTAGCATATGGCTTACATATGCTTCTCAAAAATTACCTTTAGAAAAATGGGCATAATTTCAGAATAAGTGATGTTCAGAATAAATGAAAGCTGTATATGGAAGAACTAATATCATAGACTCTACTCTGAATGAATATTGATCCTTTTTTATTCACAGATATCACAAGACAAACCCCACATTTAAGGTAGGAAAATTAACAAACCAAAGCAATGAGTAGTTATTTCCACTGACCTTCTAAGTTTATCTAGCTAAATAGCTTAGAAAGGACATATAGGATAACCAAGATAAAGGGATAAATTCCTAAAAGAAAAACAAACAAACAAACAAACAAACAAAAAAAAACTTAGTCATGGTAGAGTCCAGTAATGGCACTGCCAGTCTTTTCACAAGTCTGGTCTAACAACAGACATAGCTGTCCCTATCTGTGTTGCTGATGGTGTCCATAATAATAATTCTAACAATAGACTCATATTATGTTGTCATCATTGAATTATCAGGTGTATATCATTCTTCAAAGGATTCAGAGACTTTCAAAGGCAATGACTCATTGGGTCCTCATGACAAATTTGTACAGAAATAATTCAGATATTATAATCATCCCCATTTTCTAGTTATAAAGAAATTCTCAGAGAAGTTAAGGTAAAATTTCATTATCACAGAACTGAAAGTATAACAGATAAGATCCATACCTTTGTACTATTTAAACACAAGGTCACTTTCCTTTCTATTGTGGTATATTGCTTCTTTGGTGGAGCATGAGATGAAAATTAGAAATTCTGTTTAGGATTCTCCACTTCATTCTCTTAATACTATTGTGATCTTAGGAAAGTAATAAAGTTGTGATGCTATTTTCTAATCTATAAAATGAAGCAACAATAAATGCATAAACATATTAAATCATTTCATAAAAATATAAAATATTTTAGTAATAAAGACATAAAAAGAACAATATGTTGACAAATGTCAGTACAATACATCTTTTTCTTCACAAAAAAATGATAAATATGCTTTTTCCTAAATATGAAATAAAAACAAGAATAAGTACTATATTTAATAAAGAATGGAATTCTTTCCAATAAGATCAAGCTTCAGGATATTAATTATTTCTAGATTAGTAATTCTATTTTTTTCTAATGTATATATATATGTATATATATGTGCATATATATATATATATATATATATATATATATATACCAAGAATAAGAGAAAATGAAATCAAGGTATTAAGGTTAAACAGAAAAGTAGCAAAATTATTCTTGTTGGTAGATTCTATATCAATCTAAGGAACCCTAAATACTAAACTAAACTTAATATATATTTAGTAAAGTTTTATGATATAAATAAGAGGTAATCATTAGCCTTTCTACATATTAACACCCAAAAATCACAGATAGAAAAATTGCATTCAAAATACATGGAAAATATAAAAAGTAATTTGGGGATATATCTACCCACATGTGCAGTAACTATATAATTGTAACTAGAAAACCATGTTTACAGAAATAAAATCATATCTAAATATAGAAATATTAATCGTTTTTGGGTGGGTTTGGCCCATAGAATAAAAATCACACCATTACATAAATGACTTTATGTATTTTCTAAAACATTAATGAAGAATTGAATAATTAAAGGATCAAGATTATTTTATATTGTTAGGAAAATAGCAATGAAATTTATCTGGGGGAACCAAAAGACAAGTATCTCAAATGAAAATGTAAAATATGATGGAAATTAGTGGGATCAAGCAGTATTATATATCTAGTGAAAATACTAAATGGTCTTCATTCAAATAGGTTTGCAAAGGTTAAATACAGAATCTCAAAAGTTGAAAAAATGGTGTACATGTTTTCAAAGGCCTATAAAATTGTGCATATTATTTGCTTCAGCAATACACTGCAGAGTCTGTATCCCAAAGAAAGCATAAAGGAGGAAAAAGGGCTAATATGTTTAAAAAATGTTTGTGGCAGCTCTCTGTGATAAGCTTTTTATTATTTCCAAAGAAATGGAAAATGAGTAGATGCCCATCATAAATTTTGCTCAATAATGATAATGGAATATTACTGTTCTCTAAACAATAATGAACTAGCTGATTTTAGAAAGGCCTTCAAAGATTTACATGAAATGAAGCTGAGTGAAACAAGCAAAACCAGGAATACATCATACATAGTAAGAGCAAGATTGCCCGGTGATCATCTATAAAAGACTTGATTCTTCCGAGTCCTTCAGTGATCCAAGGCAATAACCAATTAACTTTGCATAGAAAACACCATCTAAATACAGAAAAAGAACTATAGAGATTTAATATAATTCACACATGCTATGTTCAATTTATTTTTCTCTTTTTTTTTTCTTTTGTGGTTTTTCCTTTTTGTTTTTATTTTTTTCTCCTAACATGGTTCATAAAGAAATGTGTATTTAAAAAGTTAATATACATGCATTACCCTGAAAAAAATAAACAAAAAATAAACACTATTTTAAAAAATCAGAAATGGCTGAATGGAATAAGATCCCTTAGGAGTTTCCAATATTTTAGGTTGATGCGAATTATCTTGAACTTGCTTTCAGATTTTTTTTTTTGGGGGGGTACATAAATAATATTACTCATGTATATATTAAAAAAGTAAAAAATTAAAAAAAAAAGATGTATATAACATGCAGATACAAACACTATAGTTAGATTCTCGATGCACAAAAACAGCATGGCTTTCCAGGTAAGGCTCTTGTCATTGTTATTCAGTCATATGTCACTATGTGACTCCATGGACTTTGTCCATAAGATCTGTTGGCAAAGATAATGAAGTAGTTTGCCATTTCTTTCTCCAGCACATCCCCATTGTATGGATTAAAAACACACAACAAATAGGGGTTAAATGACTTGTTCAGCATCACACAATTACTGTCTGAGTCAAGATTAGAACTCAAATCTTCTTGATTTCAGGATCTGTCCTCTAATAACTGCACTATGTAGCTCACCATTTAATAAAACAAAAGGAATGCAATATAACACCTATTATACATAGGAAGTCATGAAAAACATTCCCATATATGTGATGCTGAAAAATAAAACAAAGAAAAATGTTTTTAAAATGTTTTCAATCTACATTCAGAATTAATCAGTTTCTCTTTCTTTCTCTTTCTCTATCTCTGTCTCTCTGACTCGCTCTGTCTCTCTTTGTCTCTCTGGTGCTACACAATTGCTTTGGGGCATTACTTTTACCAGAGCATCTAAGTCTTTCACATTTATGAATGTATAAGAATATATACATATAGTCAATGTATGTATATACATTTATACATGTTCATATATATTTGTACATGTATATTTTATATATGTATATATTTTAAAACATAACCATTTCATCATTTCTTCTAGCTCAATAGTTTTCATAATCATGTACCAAAACTTGTTTATTTGTTATTGCTTTCCTTATTTTGTGAGATTTCTTTGCTGTTCTTCTTTCTCTCATAGTAAACTGATTTTACAACTAAGTGTAAATAGTTCAATAAGCACACCACAAATCCCCTTGAGCACTTAGAAATTATATTAGACATATGTTCAGAGTCTACCAAAAAAGAAAAGGTTAAGTCTGGTATTACAGAATTTTTCCAAATTCCATTTTTTACAAAAAAAGAATTGTAAAGAGCATAGTTATTTTCTAATTATTTCTTTCATGATTTACTCAAATATTTCCTTCCTTTGGATAAAGATTATATACTTCTAAAGAAAATTCCATGCTTTAAAATTTTTTGTAATAAACAGTTGCTAGTAAACTTATTTTCTTCATACTCTTTTGGTACTGGGTGAAAATAAAATATATTTCAAACTGCCTCATTGTTTAGCAACAACAAACAAAAACCTTTTTCTTCCCTCTTAGTTGATAATTTAATAGAAGATGTCAATCCTTCCCTGAGACTTTGTCTCACTGTTATAAGTAAAATTAAAAGTGAATAAATGGGATATAATGAATAAACAATAAGTTGTGATGATGTGATTTCAAGTTCTGGTTATGAGACATGCTAACTTTGTCACCCTTAAGAAGTCAAATAATGTCATGTTATACTGGGTAGTTCTCTTCTATTGCAAGTTACAGAGGGGATGTTGAACAGCACAATAAATGTGTTTTCTATCTTTTTTGAATGGAAATTCTGCTGCCACCTTAAGAAGAACAGTAAAAACTATCAATAAATTCACTCAAGAATATAATGGTGAAGAAAGCTTGAAACAAACATAACTTTCCAGAAGTAGATAGTTTTAAGAATAACATTTTAAGCAAATGTTTTCTTACTGTATTTCATATTTTGCCAATTATATGGGATAATTTTATAATATAGAGAATTAGCAAAAAAACCCAAAACCACATTGAAACAGTATAAGGTATATATCACCTTGCACTGCTGTGTGATATTAGACATCATAAAAAGTACTTCCATTGAGCCCCTATAAGATGGTATCCTTTCCCAATACCTATATTCCATAATTTTTAAGTTAATATACCTTTCTATGGAATGCTAGATAGAATAGGAAACATAAAAGAATAAGAAAATTCTGACTCATCACAGATGTATTTCTATATGAAATGTCTTTAAAAGATGAAGAATTCTCTGAAATTGTGGTCTTTCATTACTCTTGTGAAATAAAAAAAAAATCTTTTTAACCATATACTATGATTTCAATAGTCATTTACCAATTAATGGACATATTATCGTTTTCCATTGGTTTTATACAACCAAAAATAGTACAGCAAAACAAAAAGTATATATTTAGGTGTGTGTACATATATCTATATCTATATCTATATCTATATCTATATCTATATATATATCTTTCTCTCTCCTTATATAGAAATACATACATGCAGTTAGATTAATATAAATATATAGATATATCAACATCCATATACAATAGATGTACATATATATGTATATTACGATTTGATTATGAATTGATTGGGACCTAAATCCGAGATAGTTGGTATAGTAGTGTTATCTGTACTAGATAGAGTGCTAGGCCTAGAGTCAGAGGCACACTAGTTCAAATCCAGCCTCACATATTTACTAGCTGTGTGACCCTAAGTCAATTACTCCTTTTTGCCTCAGTTTCCTTATTTGCAGAATTAGTTGGGCAAGGAAATGGTAAACACTCCATCATCTTTACCAAGAAAATATCAAATAAGGATACAGAGAATAAGACATGACTCACATGACTAAAAAACAATAACAAATCCCAAACAGATTTGTATGTTATATAAACTGATGAAAGATTCATCAATCAGACAGAAAAATTCTTTGCACGTTGTCACTTGAACAACTATGAAATAACTAAGAATTCTGATCAAAGCAATGCACAACTGTGAGTCCAGAGACTCAGTGAAATAGAATTTGCAGAGAGGTCATGAATTCCACATGCAGAAAAATACCAACTGATTTTTGAGCAGGATACTGGGAACTTTATTTTGCTTGGATATGTATAGTTTTAGAGATTTTTCTTTAAATTTGGTAGTTTTGTTGTTGTTGTTGTTTTTCCTCTGGAAGAGGAATATAGAAAGGAGAAAAAGCAAATGCTTTTTAATCATTATAAAGAGGAAAAAAAAAGAATTATCACAAATAGAAAATATTAAACTACAGCAATAAGAGATTATTAATTCAAACATTAAACTTTAATATATTCTCACATTTCCAGTCATAATCATTCTATTTAGTTTGTATTCTATTTATTAATTATCACATTTTTAGATGAGAAAATCAGGATTCAAAGAGCAAAGTTCCATTGCTCAGGGCAACATCCTCTGTAAATAACATGAATGTTGTGTGAACCTTAGCTTTCTTGACTCCAGATTGAGTATTCTAGCCCTTCTGTCATGCTATCTTTCTACTTTGCCTAAAATACATATATGCCTGCAGAAGAGTACCTAATCAGGCTATTTTGAAGCCAAATGATGTACATTTTTCCTCTTTCCATTCTTTTCACAATAACTGTAATCTTCTGAGTTTAATTAAAGAATATTTTAGAATATTTCCATTCCCTTTCTGCTTTATAGATATTATTTTTCTGCTTTTATTTTTTCTGAACTGGAGTAATTTCAGTTTTTAAACCTATACAATCATCTGGTTGGAAGAGTTTTCTTAAGAATTGTCATTGCCAGTATCATCATCATCATTATACTTATTCTTTTTCTCTTTTTCCCTCCCTCCATTCTCTCAGTTTGTCTGTGTCTCTGTCTGTCTGTCTGTCTATCTCTGTCTCCCCCTTCTTCCTTCCCTCTGCTATAGGCAAGCAACACAGATGTTGAAACTGGAAAGTTCCTGAGTATTTTGTTAATGGTGTAAAATGCCACAGCCAAGTACTAAATGACTTTAGCCATCTTTGTCTATTTTTTTTTCTCTTTTCTCCATGTGAAGGTTGTTAGTGGTAAGTATCATTTCATTTAGATTTGTGGTCAAAGCAAATTCATCCATTTCCCCAAACGTAATTGTGACTTCTTCCCTTACAAACCCATAAATCACTCTACTATTTCATCTTCCTCAGAGAAATCAGAAAAAAAAAACAACAACTTTTTTTTTGGAATTCATAGGATAATTATCTCAAAAATGATTGGCTTATGTTTAATAAGGGAGAATGTTGGCCCACAAATCAGGAAGGCTCATTTTTATTTGTTCAAATGTGGCCTTGTACACTTATTAAATGTGTGATCTAGATGCACTTAATCCTGTGTGCATCAGTTTCTGTAAAAAGAACTGGACAAGGAAATTGCAAATCTTCTAGTATCTTTGTCAAGGAAAACCCAAATGAGTCATAAAGGATTAGGCACAACTTAAATGACTGAACAATATAATATTTAATAAATATGTAGTATACAGATAGTTCTAAGATTGATAATATTATTGGTATAATTATCACAAATTAAAGTCAAACAAAAAAATTGTGGATTCATGAATCAACTAAGTGCATAGGAAGAGAATAGCATTTTTTATAGTGCCTGCTGCATGCCAGGCACTATGCTAAACACTATAAAATGTAATTTCATTTAATCCTCATAATAACTTTGGGTGTTTGGAGTCTTTATTATTTTTATCTATTAATTTGGGGAAATTATTAGTTGAAGAAACTGAGGCAAAGAGGAGTGTCAACATTCTCAGGATCATAAAGCTAGTAAGTATCAAATACCATATTTGAACTTGTCTTCCTAATTCTTGTCTCAGCACTCCATTCGTTACTTCACCAACTTGTTCATTAATCAAATATCATTTTAGATGGGGTCCATAGTATAGAGAAGCAGAAAGGACAGAGCCTATAGCCAGGACATCTGGACAGATGTCTTGGTTCTACCCCGTACTAGCAATATAGCACTAAAGATGTTCATTGTCTTTACTGAGAATCAGTAAAAAACCAAACCAAACCAAAACAAAACAAAACAAAACAAAACAAAGCAGCAACAACAACAACAATAATATGTGAATTCTATGAACTACAGACGAATAAGATTGCTGTTAATCACAGGAAAAATCTTAAATTAAAAAAAAAAATGATTTGTTAACCATTAGCAAGGATGTAGAATGAACATTAGGAGACAGCATTGCCAAGAAGAAATCATAATGGATTGGCCTCATTTAATTTATCTACACAATTACTAACCTAGTAAATTGGGGAAATTTTGCAGACTTATAAAGATTTAATCACAGCACAATATTTGACAGCCTCTCTTATTATATTTGTGAATAAGATGGAAAATTAGATATAACATGGTGTATTAACAGGTGATTTTTGAAAAGACAGATTCCAAGAGTATTGATAGATCAGTTTCAAACCTGTTATTTTCTATTGATGTAACAAACGGCTCTATTTGAATTTGTCTTGTTCATCATTTAAAAATAATATTTAAGAATAAATGATGTGTTTATTAAAGGTGAAGGTGATGTAACCTGGATTGGGTGGATAATTAATGTGTTAATTTAAATAATAAAGTAAAATGATTTTTAAAGGTTTCAATATTTTATAAATTCTGATGAAGTGAAATAATAGCGATTACTACATATATCTACAGTTAAGTTAAAGCTAAAAACCTATATGTTCACCTAAAAGAGTGGGGGTAATGGAAGTTTAGGTAGGAAAATGTCTAGTTTTAGTTGCATAGAATTTGAATATGTAAACAATGCAAAAATCCCCTCCCCCAATTATTGTGTTTGTTTTGAAATAAATATCATGTCCAAAAAAGCATTCCTTTCTGGTCTCTCTTCTTTTCTCTCTGGTCTTCTTTCTCTCTAATTCTCACTCTATATAGTCACTTGTCACTGTTGTTCCCTCCTCTGCTTTGAATCCTTCCTGGTGCTTTTCTTTCATGGAAAGTGCCAGGTCTAGTTCTATTCACCCATTTATTCTTTTGTCCAGCTTCACTCCAAACTCTCTGCACTTCTTTGTCAATTATACTTCCACCCTCTTTATACTGTTCTATATCCTTTTAATATATGGTTTCCCCCAATTGAATGTGGACTCTGAATTCCCCACTCAAGAGATCCTTTATTCCCTCTCTCTAAGACATATTGCTAAAATTTTATTCTTCAGCTCCATGGCCCCATGTTGTCTGGATTTTTTTCAGCTGCCTGCTTTCAGTTTTCTGAGTCTTTTACTCTTTCTTTCAACAAAGACATAGAACACAGGAGTATAGCAAGCAAAGAAAAAGGAAAACGTAAGAACATATTTTCTTCGAAACTAATAAGCAAAAATATTGGATTTTGTTCTGAACTTGATTATTGCTCCTCAAGATGTTTTCCCTTCTTTGTAGCTCTGTGGTCTTTCCAGTTCACTAAAATGTAGTCAATAGAATTTTTTAAAAGGGATTTAAGATGAAAATAATCCCATGCCCTGTCTAGAATCCTGTTTGATCAAATGAATTTGTGGATAAACTAAACTGGATCAGTTCATAGGATATACAAAGGCAGAACATAGGACAAAGTTGGAATTCTTGGGAGAGGAGCATCACAATTCCAGAGCTAGGTATACAAAAAATGAAATCAACAAATGTCTCAATTTTTTTTGGGTTCACATTCATGTAGTCTGAAGATGACCTCTGCTGGGAGTAGAACACTTGAGAGATAAGAAGAATTCTGGTTAACAGTCTGATAAACCAACTGTTCCAATTGAGAAAACCTGTTTGGCAAGAGAGGACAATTGCACCAGATGGCAGAGACCCTGAAGTGAAAAGAAAGGATCACAACCAACACATTGGACTATAGTAAAAATACAGGAAGAAGATCAATTGTGTCCTAACAAATTCTGAAGAGTCTTTTCAGAAAGATTAGTTGGGGTTAGTTAGTGCATACCGAGGAATAGCTGCCTGTCAGAGGATGCAGAAGATTTTTTTTTTCTGTGACTAGATAGAGTTCAGCTACTTTTTGTAGTGTCACCTTCACTAGCAGATAGGCTACAATCATGTGTATAATTCTCTGTAAGCACTGCTTGTCCTTCCAGTCTTAACTCTGTCCAGCAGGGTGAATGTATATACAAGACTAGGAGGGATTGTGGCTTCCCACAACCCAAAGAGTAGGTTGCTGGGCTCTCATTCTGAGCTCCAGCACCAGGCAGGTGCATCCGCACTGATGGTGCAGAGGAACAGAGTGTTGGGAGGCACACAGAAAAGTAAGAGCTGTTTGAGCAAGGGCCAGAGTGGATCCTTCAGCCATTAGGTTAGAAATTGAACCCTATCCTATAGGCCCATCATACACTTTGCCTACACATCAAAAGTGGAGTGAAAGTTGGGGTTCTTGACATTCATCTTCAGCATAATTAGGAGAAGCCACTATCAAAGGTTGATAAACCAATGGATTGTTTTGTTTTGTTTTGTTTTTTTTGCATCTCTTACTATTTGGTCTATTCTGTTTTTGAAGGTATTGTTTTTCTGCAGTAGTTTTGTATCTTCTTTATCAAGTTATTTACTTTTCATTAATTATTTCCTTGCCTCATTCTCATTTCTTTCCCAAAATTTCTATATTTCTTTTATTTGATTTCTAAATTAATTTTAAGAGCTTCCTGAAATTCTATTTGGGCTGGAGCCCAATTAACAATTTTTTTTAGTCTTTTATTGTAGCAGCTTTAAGTTTGTTGTTTTCTTTTCAGTTTGTGTATTGATCTTCATTCTCACTATAATAACTTTTAAAGTCATTTTTTTCTATTTTCCCCTCATTTCTAAGCCTATTTCTTGAATTTTAGTTCTTAAATGACCAACAGGATGATTTCAGAGAGGCCTGGAGAGACTTACATGAACTGATGCTGAGTGAAACAAGCAGGGCCAAGAGATCATTATATACTTCAACAACAATACTATATGATGACCAATTCTGATGGACCTGGCCATCCTCAGCAATGAGATCAACCAAATCAGTTCCCCTGGAGCAGTAATGAACTGAACCAGCTACGCCCAGAGAAAGAACTCTGGGAGATGACTAAAAACCATTACATTGAATTCTCAATCCCTATATTTTTGCCCACCTGCATTTTTGATTTCCTTCACAGGCTAATTGTACAATATTTCAGAGTGATTCTTTTTGTACAGCAAAATAACGGTTAGGTCATGTATACTAATTGTGTATCTAATTTATATTTTAATATATTTAGCATCTACTGGTCATCCTGCCATCTGGGGGAGGGGGTGGAGGGAAGGAGGGGAAAAATTGGAACAAGAGGTTTGGCAATTGTCAGTGCTGTAAAGTTACCCATACATATAACCTGTAAATAAAAGGCTATTAAATAAAAAATTAAAAAATTAAAAAAAAAAGAATTTTAGTTCTTAGCTAAAATTTGTTTCTGCTTCCAGGATGGAGGGTGCAGTGATCTGATCTTTAGGTGTTTTGTGCAGCTGTTTTCAGAGATATTTCTAGTGATCTGTAAGTTTTCAGTTCTCCCAAAATGCTATGAACTAAGAAGTGTGTTTACTACTCACTTATCCTCTGTTATGGTTTGTAAGTGTTCATAAGTGCTCTTTTCTGCCCCAAAACTGTGGTTGAAAGCTCTGGTGTGCTCATACTCCTCCTCACTCTGAGACTGACACCCAGAATTGTGACCTACATTGATATATGGGAAATGCAATGGAGTATTGTACTCAGTGCTAACAAAGGGACTCCGACAATTCCCTTCTGATTAGTTTGCCAATCCCATTCCTATCTGTTGACTGGGAGTTTCTTAATTTCCTTGCTGCTAATTCAATTTCCCTCAGGGCTGTAGCTATGGGCATTGCCTATGCTGATCTGCAGTCCACTCTCACCCTGGTACAACAAACTTTTCTTGCTGACAATCTTTGGTTGGAAAATTGTTTCATTTCATTCTTTTGTGAGTTCCAACAATTCATGATTCATTTTCAGATATTCTTTTAAAATTGTTTGGAAAAGAAATTGGAAGAATTTAGGTTAGTCCCTGCCTTTTCTCTGCCATGTTAGCTTCTTACTCACTTTAAGTCATTGCTATAATATTTTCAGTGGAGAATCCCTGAGCAAATCACTTAAATGCTCAATATTCTCAACACCCTTTTGAGACTCAATTGTTTTGAATTGCTATGGAGAGTTTTTTTACCCAAGCTTTCCTTATTACAATGAGGTCAAAGGTCCAGTATATAGCTTAACATATATATATATATATATATATATATATATATATATATATACATACATACATACATATAATCTCAGTTATATATCTGTATAATAATTATTACTACCACTACAATCCACTTTCTCTAATTTTTTGAAGTATGAATTTTTATATTTAAAAACTTGGGTGTTTATCTTTATAAATATTGTAAAACAGTCATAAGCCTATCTTCTTCCAAACTTCTTTGATTGTTATTGTTTTGTAACATAAATGGAAATCTTGCAATTCTAGGGTTTGTTATTCTTAATATTTTCATTATTTCCTTTGATATTCTTTATTTTTTTTGTTCTTCCATATGAATTTTATTATTGTACATAATTAAATATCTTAGTAATTTGATTGCTGTAATATCACAATTGTAGATTCGATTTGTCATGATATTTTATAGCATTTATATATATATTTTATATAAGCCGTGAAAATTGAATCTCTAATTATGTGGATCTATATTTTTATTAATACTGATTGTAGTTTTATTTATGTCAATATTTTGGGTTGAAATTGTTTTGGATTATTTTCTATTTTCTTATATCTCTCCTCCTCTTTCTAAGAATCTTCCTTGTATTATTATTTCTTCCTCAGAGTCCATGAAATAGTCATCACCTCAAATATGACAGATGTTTCATTCATAGGTTGCACTAGATGACCACTAAAGAATCCTTTGGATTTTAACTGTGAAGATACTTTATATGTCATAAAGTAGGGAAGCATTGCCTAGGATTTTGATCCCTGCATTGTTACATCTACATTATCCTTTATAAATTGTTTTTGTTGTGACAAGAAGGTTAAGTCTAGCAGCTATGCAGAGGGTTGATACAAATTATCTGATGCTCAATTAAAAAATCACAACTATTTGTGGGGCAATCACATACAATAGCTATACATTTTTGGTAATTAAGGACATTTTGCTCAAGACAAAATCAAAACAGATTACATACTGAATAAAACAGATCTTGGCAAATACCTTCTGTAAATAGTCTTATCCATGGAGGCAAACTAAAATGGTTTATAATGTCACATCTTTGTCAAATAATTGCTCCAAATACAATCTGAAGCTAATATTTGCCTATTTCTTTATAATTAAACAGCACTCTATGCATAGTTTTAAATTGAGAAATAACAAAATGTCAAAGGGAAATAAATATATCACTAGGGTTTAGAGGGGAAGGGAAGGAATTAAAGAAAAGAGGAAGAGGAGGAGGAGTATTAAAATCTGGGATGGCTTATGGAAAGAATACATACCTTATTGGGATATGTACAAATTAAACAGTCATAGAGTAAGATTTCTAAGATCTTAATTCAACTCTGTGGGGTCAACTTATGGGAAAAAATGAAAAAGCATTCCAAGGAAGTTGAAGATATATCTGGGTCATGAGCTGAATCTTCCAAGAGAAGTATCACTTTGATAAGTTTATAGGTACCGAAGAAACACAATTATGAAAAAGGATGAGAAAAGAATGTGAACTCCTTGAAATCAGAAACTGTATTTTTGCCTTTTTATTTCTTTCCTATATTTGTCTATTAAAAATTCTTCAATATTTATATAGTGATTTTCATACAATAGCAGCTCGATAGATGCTAATTGATTGGCCAAATGTTATTATTTTTGGGTTTTTTTTTTTTTTGTTGTTGTTGTTTTTGTTTGTTTGTTTTAGAATAAGCAAAGTGACTAATACAGTGGAGTTGTGAACAGATCCAGCCATTCTGGAGAGCACTTTGGAACTATGTTCAAAAAGTTATTAAACTGTGCCCTTTGACCCAGCAGTGTTTATATTGGGCCTATAACCCAAAGAGATCTTAAAGGAAGGAAAGGGACCCACATATGAAAAAAACATTTGTAGCAGCCCTTTTCACAGTGGCAAGTAGCTGGAACCTGAGTGGCTATCTATCAGTTGGAGAATGGCTGAATAAGTTTTGGTATAGGAATGTTTTGGAATAGTATTGTTCTATAAGAAATGATCAAGAGGATGATTTTAGAAATGCCTGGAGAGACTTACATGGATTTATGCTAAGTGAAATGAGCAGAACCAGGTGATCATTGTTCATGGCAACATCAATATTATACAATGATCAATTCTGATAAACATGACTCTTTCCAACAATCAGATGATTGATCCCAGTTCCACTGATCTTGTGATGAAGAGAGCCATCTATATCCAGAGAGAGGACTGTAGGAACTGAATATGTATCACAACATAACATTCTCACTCTTTTTTTGTTGTTTTTTGCTTGCATTTTGTTTTCTTACTCATTTTCTTTCTTTTTTGATCTGATTTTTTCTTATGAAGCAAGATAAATGTATAAATATATTTCTATATATTGGATTTAACATGCTTTAACATGTATAACATATGTTGGATTGCTTGCCATCTAGGGGAAGGAGTTGGGGGGAAGGAGGAGAAAAACAAACACAAGGCTATACAAGGGTCAATGTTGTTAAATTATCCACACATATGTTTTGAAATTAAAAGCTTTTTAAAGAAAAGAATAAACAAAATGAAGAACGTATAGAAGAAGCAACTTACCTCTGGCAATGTGTGTGTGTGTGTGTGTGTGTGTGTGTGTGTGTGTGTGTGTGTGTTTATGTGTATGTGATTGCTTTGGTAATCTGAGAAATTCTATAAAATTTGGGAAAATATTTTACTAAGTTCCTTTACAAAGGAACCCAATTATATTAAAATCTTTATAAACACATATGCATGTGTGTGTTAATCATCCAAGTGATGTCATTAATCCTGTATATATAGAAAAGGCATGAGAAAAAGAATACGACTATCGACAAATACTAATTTTCTAGATATATCTTTAAAATATACCCATTTAAACTGAAGATAGATAATTGATAGAAGTTTAGCTTTATTAATTGTTATTTTCAGGACTTTAGACTTTTTTTCTTGTCTTTTATTTTCTAGAGCAACTTCACCTATAATGCGAGCAAGTTGGGTTAGATATTCTTTAGCACTGTTTTATAAATTAAATTCGATTCCTTCTGACTCTCAACTAAACTTAAACCTCAATTTTAGCTAATTTTATCTATGTAAAACCATAGCACTGCAGGAAGTTTTATGACATTTTCCCAGAATTAAATAAGAGTTACTGAGATAAGCAAAATATGACAATACATCTTTAAATGAAGATCTAGGCACACTGTTGAAGTTGTTTAGAAGGAAAGCAATTTATTTTGTCCCTGTTTGATTTCAGCAACTTGAGCATGAGTCACAAAACAATACAGATGAATCCATAAACAACACACTGAAGAAACCCTGCAAAAGTGCTTATCTTGAATAAAAAAGCCAAAAAAGAAAATGTATTCTTGTTCTATATGAAAGTTACAGCTGAGACATCATTTAGCTCTGTGGGAAAATATACTAAACACAATTTAAACTTTTGTATTAATTTCCCTTTTTAGATTTTTTTCTTTCTGAAAATTGCAGGAGTATATCAAATCTATTATAATAGCAACTATTTACACTTTACACCAATAGTCTCAGCTGGTCTCAGATGAAATCAATTTATGTACATTCTACAATGATCCAAATTTTATGTTTGCTTATTCTATGTGACTCAGTGATAGTACAGGGAGCACAACAATGCTGCTTCATGGGGAAAAATCTTGTAGGGGATTTCAAAAGAATTTCTGAAGCAGAGAAAAACATAGATTGTATGATTAAAAAGAAAAAAACCTTAAACTGTGGCTTGTGATCCCATATGGAGTAATGTAACTAACCAAGAATGCTGAAAAATTTGGCAATAGTAAAATATTTCTGAACACAACCACTAAACATTAATTGAAAATCAAACATGTAATGAATCTAAAATTTTATTTGTTTGTTTTTCCTGGCAGCTCTTGCCCATATTACATCATGCTACAACTTCACTGCAGTCTTAATTCTAAATATACAATACATACATTTTGCACTGTGATGCACAAATACATCTAGAAACACCTTGCATCAGATTTAAGATGGGGTCATGCAAACTTTTCTTGGGTAAAAAGGATGAAAATGTTTAAGAAGACCTGCTTTAAAGTTTAATCAACAGAAAGATGAGGTAGTCAAGGGAAATCTAAGAGTGGATTTGAGATATTCTAAAGTCAAATTAGGGGCAAGATTAAAAAAGAAATGCAAAGGAAAAAATTCTGTATGGCTATCAAGTCTGAAAAGTCTCAAGTATCTTACTTTTCATAACTGATCCTGTTCAAATCTTTCAAAATATTACAGATGAATGAAAGAATGAAAACTTATAGTGGAAACTGAGAGATTCTTGATCAGCTAAAGTATGTATAACCATAAGTCTTCCATGGGAATAGGATCTTGCTACATACCCATTTAATAGCAAACTGATGTAGTCACACAGAAACACAGCAATCTTCTCCTAAGATCACTAAAATCATACTTTGGAGAAGGATGAGGTGATGAAGATTATCTTTATCATGAAGTATCATTTTTATTTCTAAATTTTATTTGCTGTTGTTTTTATTATTTCATTAGGTCTTTCTTAACACCACATATAATGAATGAGAAAGTTATCCTTGCCAATGACTAGACTGCAGGAACATTTTTTTAAAATTTCTTTTATTATTATTATTATTATAAATGCTACTGTATTTCAACTTCATGACTTTTTTTGGGGGGGTTGTTTTTGGGTGAAGCAATTGGGGTTAAGTGACTTGCCCAAGGTCACACAACTAGGAAGTGTTAAGTATCTGAGGTCAGATCCTCCTGATTTCAGGACTGTTGCTCTATCCACTGCACCACCTAGCTGCCCCCAAATTCACTGCCCCCAAATTCACTATTTTTAAATGTTTTTTTTTTCCTTTCACATGTTGCTGAATTCAACATCCTATTCACATAAAACATCAACACTGAAAATGCCCCATTTAGCTTAAATTTAAAAGGAGTGGGTGTTTGGACTCTTCAGTGATACTGAGTACTTTTCCCAATTTTCAGGGAATATGAAATCCAGGATGACACTTAAACCTTAGAAAATATAGAGTGCCTGGGGAAATGAGAGGTACTTAGTAGAATAGAACACTTTCTTGACTATAGGAACCATGGCTGTGAGCTTCCTTGGATCTTTTAAAGGGTACAAAATAGTGTAATAAACTGATTCTTTATTTCAGTCATTGTTATCTTACTGCTGACAAAGCTAATAAAGAAAACAGAATGGGAAGCTCATATGAGCTAGATCTTCCCAGGAAACCCTATGAGAGGTATATGAGAGACAGAACATTGTGATTTTTGACATTTGACATCCTTAAGTTGAACCTCATCCATCTCTCCTCATCTGACACATGGAAGCTTTGTTTGTTGGGAACATAATTTCATTTGAATGAGATCCCCACTAGAACAAAAAAAAAAACTGAAATTCATATAAAGTTGTCTTATTTGGACATATGACAGGGCAGTCCAACTTGCTCATGCTGGATGAAAGTCCTGCAGAGAGTAAAAACTTTCTGTTTTATATTCTCTAAAATAAAATTGATTTCATGTCAAAGCAAAAATTATGGAATTTCAATAACTTAGATATGAAAGTCCTGGTCTCAATCTAGTCTGATGAATGCATGATATGTTTTACCCAACATCTCTTCATTTAACATCTTCTGGAAGATATTCAGTGAGAGAGAATCCTTTATTTCCTAAGACAATCCATCATCTTCATCTTCATCATCTTCATCATCTTTATCATCTTTATCATCTTCATCATCTTCATCATCTTCTTTTTCCTCTTCTTCCTCCTCCTCCTCCTCCTCCTCCTCCTCCTCCTCCTCCTCCTCCTCCTCCTCCTTCTTCTTCTTCTTCTTCTTCTTCTTCTTCTTCTTCTTCTTCTCCTTCTCCTTCTCCTTCTCCTCCTCCTCCTCCTCCTCCTCCTCCTTCTTTTTTGAATAACTCTATAAGGAAGGATGCTTTTCATGTAAAAATTACTCCTCTGCATCCTTCCTTCATTCATCCCAATTCTGCATTTGTCATGTAAACCTAAGTCTAACTCATTTTTGTTTCTTCTTTATTTTTCAAGGACTTTAACAGAGGTAGTTTACGCATTGTTGAGACTTCTATTGTCAACAAGTCAAACAATTCATCAGTTGCTTACTATGGCCCATGTCCAATGATTTTTGATCAATATTCATATGATGTGAAGTTAGTACTTTCACTTCTTTACATCTTTTGTATAAAATTATTTGTATAAATTTTCCCTCTGAAAATGAATTTTTTTTATTCTGAAAATGCCCCAAACTGAGCATTATTCCAAATGACACGTAATGCCTGGTTGGAAAAGAAAATATTAAATGCCTCATATTCTACCTTGTAGAGAGGGGCTAAAAATGCCATTATTGGCATTCAACTTGCTTCCTTTCATAAGATATCCAAATAGTATAACCAATTTTCTTGCTATTCATCATATTCATCATATTCATCACAGTGCATCTTTTTTCTCTATACTTATTTCTTTCTTTGTATGTCTTTTTCACACCTAAATATTTCTTTCCTAACAAATATTTCTCAAAATTGTTGGTTACTCAGCTGACATTTACTTCAATTTTTTTCTTTTTTTTTTTTTATCCTTAATAATGCAGCTTTTTTTCTTAATCCTCAAAGGTGTTAATGTTGAAATTACCTTACAGTTACTTTTCATCTATTTCAAATCACAACTTAAATTTATAAATGCTTGAATTTCTCTTTGTGGAAAAGATTCACTTAATTTTATCTTTATTGTCTAAGCTGGTCTGGTACCTTACCAAGAGATGGGGATTTTGATTTGGGGAAATCTGGATTAAGATTCTGACCCTGGATATGTAAACCTGTGCAAATCACTTCATTTTCTAGGGTCAAGGAATTAAATCTATACATTGTTAATAAATAAATATAAGAATGAATAGATGAATGAATGAATAAGTAAGTTAATAAATAAATGAATAAACAATTAAATGAATCAATAAATATATTACAAGTTTTTACATGGTTTCAGACACAATGCTAAACATTGTTGATACAAAGAAAAGGAAAAAAAAAATTGGTTCCTGTCTTCAGGAAATTTGAATTACAAATGGAGAAGAGCTCAATCTATTATGTAAATTAGTATGTACACATAAATTGTAGATTGATATATTTTGATGTTAGTCAATTATTTCAGACATGTCTGACCCTTTGTAAGTCCTTTTAGGCATATTTTGCAAAATGAAATGAAATGGTTTATCTTTTCTTTCTCCAGAACATTTTTACAAAAAGGAAAACTGAGATAAGCAGGGATATGTGTCTTTGTGTCTTACCTAGAGTCAAACAGCTAATGCATATTTAGAACCAAATGTGACTCACTTCTTCCTGACTCCAAGCCTTATGTTCTATCTCAAATGTGTCATCTATCCATCATATTCGTGTTTATGAAATATCTAGATCAAAACCTGTATGTCTGAGAGAGACAGCAGACAGAAACAGAGTCAGAGAAAGAGAGAGAGAGAGAGAGAGAGAGAGAGAGAGAGAGAGAGAAAGAGACAGGCAGAGAAACAGAAAGAGACAGAGACAGACAAGTAGACAGATGGTATGTGTTTGGGTGCATGGATAGGTAGATAGATATGATGGATTAAAAAAAAAACAGCTTTAGACAATCTTTCAATGACAGCATATATAAAATCATATAATTTATACCTAAGAGTTTCCTTAAGGATTAAATAATCTATTAGCATATAATAGATGCTCACTGACTGAATGATTGATTTTTCAGATTAACAGAAAGTCCATGATGTTAAATGATTTGTCCAAGGCCTCAAATTTATTAAGTGGTAGAGAAAGAATTTAACCCCTAATCAACAAATGTCAGCAAATTTTTATAAGTCAATCTATAACTGGTAACATGTTTGATATAGGGGATGCATAAATAACAATGAAAAGCCCTTACCTTCAAAGAGTATTCCACAGTTAGAGAGAAGATATGGATAAGCTGCATTTATAAAATATATTTAAATATATGGAAGCATTCTAAAACCTAGAGTCTAATGGAGCAGGATTAGTCTCTTATTGCTCCTCTACTCTTCAAATTGCATTTCTTTATTTAAACATACCCCTTGGATAATAAGTGGAACAAATATTACCTACTTAAATTTTAAGGAGAATAACATTATTACTAATTAAAATTGACCAAAATGAGGTAGTATGACTTGGGAGATAATGGGCTTACTTCTGAATTTTTTTTTTTTTAAAGCTGTCTCCTTGGAAGTTATATTATTTCAATAAGTATTGTTTCAGCCTGGAGCAGACTCACCAGTCTGAGATGTTGAGATACTGTAACCCTGAGTAGAAATGTAAGGGTAAAAGTTTGACAATGATGAATTATACTCTCTAAGAGCCAATAGGCCAACAACATCTATCGACAGGAACTAGAAATTGGGGATTATGAATCTTATCTGTTGTGAATCAGTAAGTATATTTCATACTTACTTGCTTTAGTTTTTATTTCTCTCTAGGCCAAGCTACTTCCAGAAGATTGTTGTAAATAAAGCATTAGTAAAAACACTTTGATTTTCACATATAAGCTTAGTAATAGAGGACATTGCAGGTTTGCTTCAGCAGCCAGCTGTTTGAGTCAGGTACCTCAGGGGTTTTGCTTTGAACTTGAGGGATATGAAATGCCATATGTGTCCAGTTCTCAGAAATTCAGAGAAGCACAAGTTCCAAAATCAAAAGCAAAAATCCCATTATAAGTGCCCAGGAAACTGAACAAGAAAAAAAAAATCATGTTCAGAAGTCTGGGTACTATTTGTAGGTACAAATGGAATATATTTTATTAATTTGTTTTTTTTATTTTTGAATATTAATTATGCATTTGCTATGTTAAGAGACTACTGTGAAAAGTGCTCAGGAAGATGAATTCAGAAAAAAAATACTTCTATTGTCTTTTAGGATCTTATAGGGTGACAGGGAGAGGTATGGGAAAAAGCATTTATTAGGTGACTACTATATGTCAGGAACAACCTCTTTACATATATTATTTAAGGTGATTCTCCCAAGAACTTGGAGAATCCTTTTTTCATCTTATAGTTGAGTAAAATGAGACAGATGGGTTAAGTTATTTTATCATTAATTGTCAGAGGCAAGATTTATACTTAAGTATTCCTGATTTCAAGTCCAAAATTTTAATCTATGTATCACATATATTTTATAATATTCTTGGTCAATTTAAAATTTTTGTTCCCCAATACTCTTGTCCCTTTCATGGGAGCTTAGAATTAAAACAACCTGATTGATCTAAAAACTCTGATATGCTAGTGTAACGGGATGATTGAGAACTAATTAGCAGTCCTTCTTTTTATGTAGAAGAGTTCCTACAATGGAAAAAGAAAAGGAAGAGGAAGAGGAGAAAGAGGAGGAGGAGGAGGAAGAGGAAGAAGAAGAGGAGGAGAAGGATGAGGAGGAGGAGGAGGAGGAGGATGAGTAGAACAAGGAGGATGAGAGGAGGAGGAAGAGGAGGAAGAGAAGGAGGAGGAGGAGAAGAAGATACAAGAGGAGGAGGGGGAGAAGAGATTAGCATAATTGACTATATCAATAACTAAACTAACAAACATCATATGATTATTTTAATAGATGCAGAAAAAAACATCTGATAAGATCTAATAAACATTCCTATTAAAAACACTAAAAAAATATAGGAATAAATGGACTTTTCCTTAAAATGATCAGTAGTATCTATTTAAAACCACCAGTAAGCTTCATATGTAATGGGGACAAACCAGAACAATTCCCAATAAGATCAGAAGTGAAAAAAAAAAAAACAGTTGCCCACTATCAACATTATTATTCAATATTGTATTAAAAATATTAGCTTTGTCAATAAGAGAAGAAAATGAGATTAAAGTAATCAGAGTAGATTGTGAGGAAACCAAATTATCATTCATTTGGATGAGATCATAGTATACTTAGAAAACCCTAGAGAATCAACTAAAAAGCTATTAGAAACAGTTCACAATGTTAGCAAAGTTGCAGGATTCAAAATAAATCCACATAAATCATCAGTGTTTTTATATGTTATCAACCAGTCCAGCAGCAAGAGATACAAAAAGAAATTCCATTCAAAATAACTGCCAGATAGTATAAAATATTTGGGAATCTATCTGCTCCTTGTTTAATATACCAATCAAACGCCCAAGAAATTATTTTACAGATCTAGAAAAAAAATAATAAACTTCATCTGGAAGAATGAAAAGTCAAGAGTTTCAAGGAAATTAATAGAAAAAAATGCTCATGAAAGTGGTCAACTGTGCAGTGGTCATGAAAACCATTTGATAGTGGCTAAGAAATAGAGTAGTAGACCAGTGGAATAGGTTAACATCACAGAACAAAATAGTCAATAACTATAATAATCAAGTGTTTGACAAACCCAAAGACAAATCAGATCAAAAAGGGGAAAAAATGACAGAGAAAATAAAATATAAGCAAACAACAACAAAAACAGTAAGAACATAAGATAATTTACTTCTCAGATCTGTGGCAAATGAAAGAATTTGTGTCCAAAGAACAAGAACGCACAATTGAACACCAAATTGGTAATTTTGATTATATTAAGTTAATTTTTTTTTTAAAAACAAAACACAATGTGGACTTAAAATATCTTTTCTAAAATGTTTCTCAAGTGATTAACTAATCTGCTTGAAAGGGAAAATGAACTGTTCAAAGGTTAAATAAATTAATAATCAAAAAAAAAAGTTTTTTGTACAAACAAAACTAATGCAGTAAAGATCAAAAGGGAAGCAATACAATGGGAAAATATATTTACATTTAAGGGTTCTGATAAAGACATCATTTTGTAAATATATAGAGAACTGACTCAAATTTATAGAAATTCAAGTCATTCTCCAATTGAGAAATGGTCAAAGGATATGAACAGATAATTTTCATATGAAAAAATTAAAACCATTTCTAATCATATGAAAAGATGCTCTAAATTATTATTGATCAGAGAAATCCAAATTAAAACAACATTGAGATATCACTACACACTTCTCAAATTGGCTAAGAGGACAGGAAAAGGTAATGACAAATGTTGGAGGGAATGTGGGAAAACTGGGACACTAATACATTGTTGGTGGAACTGTGAACAGATCCATTAATTCTGGAGAGTACTTTGGAACTATGCTCAAAAAGTATCAAACTGTGCATACCCTTTGATCCAACAGTGTTTCTAGTAGGTCTATATCCCAAAGAGATCTTAAAGGAAGGAAAGGGGCCCACATGTGCAAAAATATTTGTGACAGCCCTTTGCATAGTGGCAAGAAACTGGAAACTGAGTGGATGTCCATCGTTGGAGAATGGCTGAATAAGTTACGGTATATGATGCTATGGAATATTATTGTTCTATAAGTAATGATTAGCAGGATTGTTTCAGAGAGGCCCGGAGAGTTTATATGAACTGATGTTGAGCGAATGAGAAAAATCAGGAGATCATTGTATACAACAATAGGATCAATTCTGATGCACATGGCTCTTTTCAACAATGAGAAGATTGAGACCACTTCCAATATCTTGTGATGAAGAGAGCCATCTACACCCAGATAGAGGACTATGGTAAGTGAATGTGGATCACAGCATAACATTGTCATTCCTTTTAGTGAATGGAGAAAAGCTTGTGGAATTTCTAAAATGCTTCTAGAACCTGCTTCATTTGTCCTTCATCTCTTTACTGAAAACTGGAAACAATTCAGTTCTAAGAAGAAACTTGCAGTAGAGAAAATAAGAAATAAGATTAAAAAAAAAAACATGCTTGTGTTTTGGCAGAAATAATAGAAGTGGACAATAAATGTGCGTGTTAGTCCTGGATTCAGGAAGACTAATTTTCCTTAGACACTTAATAGCTCAGACACTTAATGGGCAAATCACTTTACCTAGAATTGTGTTGCTTCCAGTTTTTTCCCCCTTCATGTCAGAGAGTCTAATGTGACTAAAATAATTGAAAAAAAAAGTAAGAGGAAAAGGAGAAGGAAAAGAAGTACCACTAACCATACTCAGATATTATTGAATTCCTTTTTATTTTTTACTCTTTATTTTGTTCTTAATTTAATCAGTAAAAGAAAAATTTCCATAACATTGTAGGGGAAAACATGACTGCATATGGAACTTCAAATCTGTTTTGCACAACTTGCTATTATTTTGAAATATATAATAAACTTTTCATGTACATTTCATTTCATTTCTTTTTTTTTTCTTCTTCCATTCCAAAAACAGCTACCACCAGATTCAAGTGAGCATATTCACAGACGAAGATAAATATACATACGTGAAATCATCCTATACATATTTCTATTTATCAGTTCTTTTTCTGTATGCATAAATAATATATGCATCCTATTAACAGATACTTCCCAGTTAATTTAGATATTGATAACGAAAATGACAATAACAAAATTATTTTCATAACAATATTCTGTTTTTATATACAAAGTGTTCTTGATTTTATTCATCTTATTCTTCACTATTTCATGCAACTCTATCCATCTTTTTCTATAATCAATAAATTCATCATTTCTTATAATGTAGTAGTGTTCCATCATAATTATATACACAACTTGTTCAGCCATTCCCTAATTCATGAACATACTTCCAAATTCCAGTTTGCCATTACAAAGGACAGCTGCTATAAATAATTTAGAGTATATATGTAAAGTCCAGGCTAGCTACCTGGAGGCCTCAGGATCAGTCAGAGTCAGTAAAAGTAAAAGTCATTGGTCTTTAGGTGAAGAAGTGAAAGAAGCAGACAAACTGCCAGGAAGCTCGCCAAAAATGTATCCTGCATTCTCCAATCCAAAGTCATCAATTTCTCTCCTCCTTGTCCTGCTGCAAAGTAACTCTCTCTGGCTCCTCTCTCACCCTGCCCTCAAATCCTTGTCTACAATTATCTTAATACCAAACATTCAATATGCACCAAACAGTGAGAAGAGCCATTTATGCAAAACATATGCTAATGGAGTCATCTCACATTAAATAGGTAATTAGCCTTAAGTGCTCTGTTGTCTGATTCAAGTACACTTTTTCATAGTTTCAGCCCTCTCTCTATATATATAGGTTCTTTTCCTTTTCCTCTCACCCTTTTCATTTGGAAATATATCTGTTAGTAATATTGTTCAATCAAAGAGCATAGGCAATTAATAACTTTGGGTTATGCAAAATTTGTCATCTTTCCCTTCAATTATTTTAGCCAAACTAGTCATTGTAGGATGGTATCTCAAAGTTGACTTATTTTGCATTTTCTGATCAACAATGGTTTAGAATATTTTTATATTACTCTTAATAACTATTATTTCTAAATAATTTGAAGTTCTATAGAAACTTCATTTACATCATTGCCTTTAAGTTTTATGAAAACTCTGTCAGGTAGATACCATAATTAGTGACATCAATTTTTTTTTTTAAGATGAGAAACTAATACTCAGAAAACTTAATGAAATTTTCCATGGATATTACATAAAATAAATTTCAAAATGGGGAGTCAAATATAGATCTGTTTGATTTATTTTAAGTTCTTTATCTTCTACTATACACTGACCCTGGACATGAAGAAGAACATCTTAGACTGAAACATTAAAACTATTTAATTTGTGGACTAGTGGGCATGGTATGGTGTGATATTCTCTGATATTTCTTCCCCTCTAAAAATATGTCATGTATCTTTACCATTCTGGAAGTGGGGAAGTCTGATTTTAGAGTTTCTTACATTATAAATTAACATAAATTATTATATCTTGTTAAATCATTTTCCCTACTGAATTCAGTTACCTATTTTTCTCCCTGCAAAACCTGTAATCTTTCTGTCCATTGTTTTCTTGTATTTTCCTTATGAATTATCTAAGAAATAACCTGAAATATCTAAAATAATAATCAAATTAAAATGGATAATTCAAAAAATTATATTAAATCAAGGAAAATGCAGAGTACTGAATCCAGGGTGGTGCTATTTATTTGTCTTTTCTATCCCTCCTCTCTTAATACTGAAGTTGATTCATTATAAAAATGAAATATATAATCATTTCCAGCAAGGTTTTTTGCTTATATTCTAAAGTCAAAATATTTTAATGTGCCACTTGAAGAGTTGAACATCAGGAAGTTGGCATTTGATAGCAACCTGAAAAAAAATTCCATAAGGAAATGCATTTTTAATGTTCTCTTTATTAATGGTGATGTATGGAGAATATTGCAGATGGATATTAACACATTTGTAAAGGGCACAATTTATTCTCCCTGTACACATCTTTTAATACATGCCTATAAATATCTGATAATTTATCATAATGAGTGGTTACTAAAATAATGCACTCATAAAGTGGAAAATATTGTGTTGGTTTAAGAGCATGTCACTCATATGAAAAAAATGAAGAGCCTGAAACAAATATGATGAATTCTAACAGTCCAGATAAGGGTTATTCTTCTGTTTGAAAATATTTGTGCATTGAACATTCTAGTATATGTTCTTGGTAATATTTTTAGTTATTCTTTCATATGATATATTAACTAGGGAAATAGAAAGAAAATCTCATGGTTTTAAATGGCATGAATTCATTTGAAAAAGTAACACAGTAGCTAACATTCACTAATGTCCCTACTTGAATTTCATATATATATGTGTATATATATATATATATATATATTGATTTAAAAAAAAAAACAAACAATGTTTTTCTTCCTCTTAGAAAATGTAAATACAAATTTGCATGTGACCTTATTCCCTTAGGGAATGATGGAAAATAATGAATCTTTGCTGTATAAAATGGTTCAAAAGGGGAAAGACAGATAAAATTAATTCAACTTTTCCCTGATGTATTTCACTATTACACATTTGAATTTTTGATGAACCTTGTGGATCTACCAGGTGATATTAAAAGTCTTTCCTAAAACATAGGGTTTCTTAAGTCAGTAAACAATCATGTGATTTCACTCAATATCTTCAAATTAATTTTCAATTATATGTATATATGTATATGTATGCATGTATATACACATACACACATAGATCATTTCTAACTGGGATAATGTGGAATTCTCTGAACATTTTGCTTGCACAAATTGCCTTTAAACAACCATTTAAACTCTTTGTTTTAACAACAACCATTGTTTCCTTCTTTGAGCTTCCCTAATTTAAAGAGACCTATTTTATTTTTGAATTGGAGCTTCATAATTCTAGATCTGAGCGATCTTAAAAGTCATCTTTTCTGAGTCCTTAAAGTTATGGATTAGAAAACAGACTAAAAGAGTTGACATCCACATTATAAATGAACAGATCCAGTAATTGGTAAATCAGGTCTTTAATCTACATCTCATGGCTCCAATTCAATCATTCCCCTGATATATTTCATTATTGAAATTTTCCTTACTTAATCAAATAGGACACGTTCTGCACCTATTTCTGGGAAATATTAAAGACAAATTCCAGGATACATTCTCTCCAGAATAAGTTTAAAAACTTCCTGTAGAAAATTTTTATATTCAAAAGACTTATTTCCACATTATTTCTCTATCTGCTTTGTGATTATTCATGTATTAACATAAAGCATAAGATAATTGACCTTTCTTTATTAGATTTCTGTTTCGTTATATTTAAAAGAAAAAAAATGCTTCAGAGAAATATAAAATAAAACAACCTAATGGCTAAAATAATGGAAGCGGAAAGTGACAAACGTTGGAGGAGATATGGGGGGAAAAGGGACACTAATTCATTGTTGATAGAATTGGGGATTGACCTAGCCATTTGGAAGAGCAATCTGGAATTATGCTCAAAAATTTATTAAACTATGTATATGCTTTGACTGAGCAATACCACTACTTGGTTTGTTTCCAATAATAAATAGGGGAAGGAAGAACATGTTTTAAAATGTTCATAGTAGCTCTCTTCATGTTGACAAAGAACTAAAAATTACATGGCTGTAAACTGGGGAGAAGTTTTGGTATATGATTATGAGGGAACACTACTGTGCTATAAGAAATAGTGAACTCAATTATTTTAGAAAAATGGGGAAAGATTTGCATGAAAAAATGAAGAGAGAACTGAGAAGGACCAAGATACATATAGAGTTAAGGTAAAAATCTGGAGAAAGGTTAAAAAAAAAAGAACATTATAGATTATGTTCAGGTGAAGTAAAAAAAAAAAAAAAAAAAAAAAAAAAAAGCAGGAGTAGCCATCCTGATCTCAGATCAAACAAAAGCAAAAACTGATCTATTAAAAGGAATAAAGAACCAAACTCTATCTTGCTAAAGGGTACCATAGATATTGAAACAATATCAGTACTGAACACATATGCAACAAGTGATACAGCAGCCAAATTCCTAGAGGAGAAATTAGAGAGCTGCAAGAAGAAATAGACTGCAAAACTATAGTAGTAGGAGATTTCAACCTTGCTCTCTCAGAAATAGATAAATTGAAACCACAAATTAAATAAGAAAGAAGTTAAAGCAGTAAATAGAATATTAGAAAAGTTAGGTATGAGAAATATTTGGAGAAAATTGAATGGTGATGGGGAGGATTACACTTTCTTTTCAGCAGACCATATATTAGGATATAAAGACCTCAAAATCAAACAAAGAAAGGCAGAAATAGTAATTGAATTTTTTTCAGATCACAGTGCACTAATAATTACATTCAATAAAAGGCCAGGGGAAAATAGACCAAAAAGTAATTGGAAATTAAATAATGAATGGGTGAAACAACAAATCATAGACAATTAATAATTTTATCCAAGAGAATGACAATAATGTGACAGCATACCAAAATCTGTGGGATGCAGCAAAGTAGTAATAAGGGGAAATTTCATATCTCTTGAAGCTTACTTGTATAAAATAGAGTAAAAGAAGATCAGTGATTTGGAATTGCAACTAAAAAAATCTAGAAAAAAAGCAAATTAAAATCCCCCAATCATATACCACAGTTGAAATCTTAAAAATTAAAGGAAAGATTAATAAAATTGAAAGATTACTTTAATTTATTTATTTTTTCATTTATTTAATAAATAAAACTGAGTTGGTTTTATGAAAAAAAAAACACAAAATAGATAAATTTTAGTTAATTTGATTAGAAAAAGGAAAGAGAAAAAAACAAAACAAATTGTTAGTCTCAAAAATGAAAAGGGAGAAATTTCCATTAATGAAGAGGCAATTAAAGCAATAATTACGAGTGACTTTGTCCAACCTTATGTCAATAAATTTGACAACCTATGTGAAATGGAGGTATACCTACAAAAATAAAGGTTGTCAAGATTAACAGAAGAGGAAATAAATTACTTAAATAGTCCCATTTTAGGAAAAGAAATGAAACAAGCCATTTTTTTTATTATAGCTTTTTATTTACAAGATATATGCATGGTTAATTTTTCAGCATTGACAATTGCAAAACCTTTTCTTTCAACTTTTCCCCTCCTTCCCCTCACTCCCTCCCCCAGAATGCAAATTGACTAATACATGTTAAAAAGTATAAATTAAATACAATATATGTATACATGTCCAAACAGTTATTTTTCTTACAAAAAGAGTCAGACTTTGAAACTGTACAATTAGCCTGTGAAGGAAATCAGAAATGCATGTGGATAAAAATAGAGAGGTTGGGAATTCTATGTAGTAGTTCAGAGTCATCTCTCAGAGTTCTTTCACTGGGTGTAGCTGGTTCAGTTCATTACTGTTCTGTTGGAACGGATTTGGTTCATCTCATTGTTGAAGAAAGCCACATCCATCAGAATTGATTATCATATAGTATTGTTGTTGAAGTATAAACTGATCTCCTGGTCCTACTCATTTCACTCAGCATCAATTCATAAAGGTCTCTCTAGGCCTTTCTGAAATCATCCTGTTGGTCATTTCTTACAGAACAATAATATTCCATAATATTCATATACCACAATTTATTCAGCCATTCTTCAATTGATGGGCATCCATTCAGTTTCCAGTTTCTGGCCACTACAAAGAGGGCTGCCACAAACATTCTTGCACATACAGGTCTCTTTCCCTTCTTTAAAATCTCTTTGGGATATAAGCCCAGTAGTAACACTGCTGGATCAAAGGATATGCACAGTTTTATAACTTTTTGAGCATAATAGAATAAGCTATTCTCCCTAAGGCTCCCTAAGAAAAAAATCCCGAGGATCAGATGGAATTACATGTGAAGTCTACAAAACATTTAAAGAGCAATTAATTCCAATACTATATAAAGTATTTGAAAAAATAGGGAATGAAGGACTCTTACCAAATTTTTTATGATACAGACATGCTACTGATACCTAAACCAGGTAGCATGAAAACAGAGAAAGCAAATCATAGACCAGTCTCCCTAAAGAATATTGATGCAAAAATCTTAAATAAAATAGTAGCAAAGAGATTACAGATAATCATCTCTAGAATAATACACCATGACCAAATAAGATTTGCACCAGAAGTGCAAGACTGATTCAATATTAGGATAACTATTAGCACAGTTGACTATATCTATAACCAAATTAATTAAAAAACGTGATTATCTCAAAAGATGCAGAAAAAGCACTTGATAAAATCCAACATCCATTCCTATTAAAAACACTAGCAAGTATAGGAATAAATGGACTTTTCCTTAACATAGTCAGTAGAATTTATTTAAAACCACCACCAGCAGCATCTGTCATGGGATAAACTGGAACCATTCACAATAAGATCAGGGATGAAATAAGGTTGCCCACTATCACCATTACTATTCAATATTATAAAATTAAAAAAAAAAAAGAAAATGAGATCTCAAATTTTGCTATTTCTTTCTTCAAATATCTTTCATATCTGATAGTCTCTCCACCTACATACCTATCATTTGTTCAACCCTTCAACATTGCTCATCTTTATTATTGCCACATTCCCAATATCATTTCTCAGCACTCACTCCCATCCTACTTATCTGGCTGTTGTCCTACAAATTTTACTTGGGCACATCTCTGATCATCTGACTGCTCTCTTTAACTAACTTCAGTGGGTTTATTTTGCTTTTAGAAAGAAATATAAATTCTTCTAGCTTTTAAAACTTTTCACAATCTGGCCCCAGTCTATCTCTCTATATTTGTTGAATATAGTCTCTTCTATTTCACTCTGTAATTTAATGAAATGTCTTTTTCTGCCATTGTTTTCACATTGCAGTTCATATCCCATGCCTAATATTTCCTTCAATGCCTCTTTTGTCATCCTCCTTAATTCAGACTCATAGAATTCCTATCTTCCTATAAAATGCTACTCAAACAGCATCTTCTTCATGACAACAATGTCTGTCATAACTGCAACTAATAATTTGTATTTAGCTCCTTTTCCTCAAATTTTATTCATTAACGATTAACATTATATTTCAGCTTAAGATAGTAAACACATACAGAGAAAGTATAAATAGAATGTCAGTTTATCATGATGAAGTCTTGACTGAACCTTAGAATTTCAAACTTCAATACCCACCACAATGTCACATAAGTAGGAAATATCTAATTGTTATTGATTTTGCTCTGTGCCTTAAATGCATTTTTTTTGAAAAGTAAGGATATAGTATTTTGCATTTCTAAAACTAATTAAAAATTTAAAACTTCTATTTTTCCGAATCTCTGGAGAAAGCACATAGGATAACATATTTCTATCCTGGTTTCTTAGACCCTAGAAATCAGAACATAATTTTTGATAATGAATGTTATAAAGAGTCTAAATCATATATTTGAACATTATTAGAAAAACACAAATGACTCCTCAGTTTATCTTCAGGATTTACAATGATACCTGAAGTTGTATTACAGATGTCTTAAAAACAATATTTATAGGTATAGTGAATGAAAATTTAAGTTAACATAGTGTCTCTCACCTCTGTTAATTTACAAAAGTGACTTGTCACCTATTGCAGGTTTCTGAAAATTTTATTAGCATCACTATATCTCATCTCTTTCAAATACGTTGGTGATATGTCCTCTTCTCTAAAGTCTTTCTTAAAGCCAAATGCAATAGCATTCCCATTTTCAACTTTTAAAAAATTTTTTTTTCTGGGGGCAAAAAACATTTAATATAATGAAAGTTTTCATCGTAAACAAAATATGATTACAATCCTCACCAATATTTTTAAATTATTATGTATTTAGATTATTTGTGTAGATTCACTTTTATATATTAACCTATGAATTATGTTTCCTCTACGAATTACTTTGGTTGCATCCTATAAGTTTCATATGATGCTTTATTATTGTCATTCTCTTTGTAATTGATCATTTCTATGATTTTTTATTTGACCCATAGATTCATTAAAATTAGATTGCCTAATTCTGTGGCCTTTTATTGCTTGTAATTTTTATTTTATCATCTGAAAATAAAGACTATTTACGTCTTTTTGTATTTCATTGTGAGATATTTGTGCCCAAATTTGTGGTCAGCTTTTGCATAGGTGCCAGGTAGCGCTTTAAAAAAAATGTATATTACTTTCTATCCCCATTCAGTTTTTTTCATCTTCAGTGCTATCTCATATTTAAGTTTTCTAAGATTCCCTAACCTCCCTAATTTTTTTCTTGTTAATTTCTGATTAGATTCATCTAATTCTAAGAGAAGGAGATTGAGGTCCAATACTAGTATAATTTTTTTGTTGTTGTTGTTGTTGTTGTTTTAACATCTCCAACATCTTAACATTTTGCGGACTTAATATCTCTAACAATTTGGGCTCCATGACACTTGATTCATATGTGTTTAGTTTTAGTTATTTTTAAAATTTAAGTTTTTAGTATTTAATTGTGCATGGTACATTTTAACAAGATGTTACTTTCTCATCTCCTTTAATTAGATCTATTTAGGCTTTTGCTTTGTCTGAGGTCAGGATGGTTGAACATGCTTGTTCTGTTTCAGCTGAACCATAATATATTCTACTCCAACATTTTACTCTTGCTCAGTGTGTATCTCTGTGTCAAATATGTTTCTTGTTTAAAAAAAGAAAAAAAAATCTATTGTTGGACTCTGGATTTTAATCCACTCTATCTACTTCCATATTATGGAAGAGTTCATCTTATTTATATTCACAGTTATGATAATCAGCTATGGATTTCACTCCATCCTAATTTCTCTCCTGTTTATACTTCTCTTTCTGTCCCTTCTCACCACTGTTTTAATTCTGACTACCCCTTTCCTTACCCTTTTATCCCTTCTATCACACTTTCCCCTTTTAGAATCCCCTTTTTTATACTGTTTCTGCCTTCCTTTCTATGTAGCCTCTCCCTTTTCTTACTTCTCCATAGGATAAGTGAGTGTGTATGTTAATCCCTCTTTTAGCTTAAACTAAAGAGATTAAGCTTTAGACAATGTTCACGTCCCCGATTTCTTTCCCTCTTCTCTAATAGGTCTTTTATGCTTTTCATGAGATCTAATGTATCTCTGCTTACCCAATCATTTTTCCATCTCTTGTCATATATATATATATATATATATATATATATATATATATATATGTATATATATATAATCACATCAGAGTCAACTCATACCCAACCCTCTATGGATACTACATTTAAGTTTCCTACTAAAATATCTGGTTCTGAAGAGTTACAAGTCTAATCTTTTCATGTAAAGATGTAAACAATTTAACCTTTAAATAATGTTTTTTTTTTTTCCTTTCTGTTTGCCTTTTTATGCTTCACTTGAGTCTTGCATTTCAAGAGATCACATTTTCTGTTTATTTTTGGTCTTTTCATTAGGTATGTTTGAAAGTTCCTTACTTCATTGAAAATTCATCTTCTCCCCTGAATGATTACATGAAAAGTCTCTCTAGCTTGCAATCCAAGATGTTTTGCTCTTCAGAATGTTAATCCATGTCCTCTAATTATTATAGAAGCTGCCCAGTCAGTGCCTAATTTGGCCTCTGCTTCTAGTATATCATGGGAGTTTTCCTTGATGATCTCTTAAAGAATGCTGTCCAATCTCTTTTCCTTTCCTTTCCTTTTTTTTTTTTTATTATTCAATAATTTTTGTATCTCCTTTTCCCATTTCACTAATTCTCCTTTTAAAAATTTTATTTTCTTTAGCAGATTTTTTTTTCTTTTTGACCAATTGTGCTTTTTTTAAGGAATTGTTTTCTTTAATCAACTTTTTCCTTTTTCCAAGATGTTGACCATCTTCCATAGCTCTCATTTATTTCCCCATTTTTCTTTTACTCTTTTATTTGACTATTAAAATCTTCATGAACTCTTCCAATAAGGCATTTGAGACTGAAGTCTTAGACTAGAGGTTTCACATGCATCATTTTGTCCTGTTCTGAGTTAATAGTTTTGCTCTTCCCTATCATCATAGTAGCTTTCTGTCCCAAGTCTATTGGGATTGTTTTGAATCACTGAACTGTTGAGAAGAATCAAGCCTTTTATAGTTGATCATGGTACATTCTTGCTTTCATATATAATATTTTCCTGGTTCTATTTGTTTTGCTCAGCATCAGTTCATGTAACTCTTTCCAGGCTTTCCTAAAATCAACTTGTTCATTATTTTTATAGAACAATAATATTCCATCACCTTCATATAATACACTTTGCTCAAACATTCCCCAATTGATCTATTTCTTTTCTTATTCTTTGCTTTCACAAAAAGAGCTTCTACAAACATTTTTGCACAAGTGAATCCTTTTCTGTCCTTTATAATTTTGTTGGGATATAGACCTAGTAATGGCACTGATGTATCATGGGATATTTACAGCTTTAAAGCCCTTTGGTCATAGTACAGATTGCTCTCCAGAATGGATGGATCTTTTCAAAATTCCACCAACAATGCATTAGTATGTCAGTTTTCCCATATCCCCTCCAACATTTCTCATTATTTTTTCTTGTAATCTTAGTCAGTCTGAGAGGAGTGGTACATTAGTTGTTGGTACATTAGAGTTGAGTTGTTTTAATTTTCATTTCAATTAATCAATAGCAATTTAGAACATTATTTTTTCATCCATCTGTTAAATTGATTTAATTTCATCATCTGAAGATTGTCTGTTCATACTCTTTGACCACTTATCAGTTGGGGAATGACTTGCAGTCTTATAAATTTGACACAGTTCTATATATATTTTAGAGATGAAACCTTATCTGAAATATTGGCCATAAAGAGTTTTTCCCAACTTTGCACCTCCTTTTTAATCTTGTTTTTGATAGTTTTGTTTCTGCAAAAACTAATCAATTTAATATAATATTAAGTTGTCCATTTTGGCTTTCAAAATGTTCTCTAATACTTCTTTGGTCCTAAATTCTTGTGTTTTCCAAAGGTCTAATAGCTAAATTATCCCTAGTTCTCCTAATTTGTTTATGATATTATCCTTTATGCCTAATTCATATATCCATTTTGACATTATTTTGTTTTTGGAGTGTTAAATGTAGGTCTATGGCAATTTTCTGATATGTTATTTTCCAGTTTTCCCAGAAATCTTTGTCAAATAGTGAGTTCTTATTTCAAAGGCTGGAGTTCACTGTCAAATACTAGATTCCTATAGGTCTTGATTATTGTGTCATGCATATTTAATATATTCCAGTGATCTACTTCACTATATCTTAGCCAGGACCAAATGGTTTTTGATCACTGCTGCTTTATAACCTACTTTTAGGTTTGATATGACTAAGTCACCCTTCTTTGTATTTTTTTTTTCATTAATTCCTTTGATATTCTTGAGTTTTTGTTCTTCCAGATGAATTTTGTTATTATTTTTTTCTAGTTTTATAAAATATTTTTTTGGCAGTTTGATTGGTATGGCATAAATAAATAGAGCAATTTAGGCAGAATCATCATGTTTATTATATTACTTCAGCCTAGCTAGAAAGAATCTATATATTTCCATTTGGTTAGGTCTAATTTTAGTTGTGCAAGAAGTGTTTTGTAATTGTATTCACATGGTTCTTGGATTTCTCTTGGCAGGTAAACTCCCAAGTACTTTATTTTGTCTACAGTAATTTTAAATGGAATTTCTCTTCCTAGCTCTTGTATAATTTATCACCCATTTGTAGGTCTTTTGGTTGGAGATTTTAATCTAAATTTCAGCTTCTTTTTTCTCCTAGTTATCCAACCATGTCTCATTGTATATTATTTGTGTGTGTATACACATAGATACACATACATATACAAATATATTGCTACTTACATATATTTATCTATACCCACTAAAGAAGTAATTTAAGAGATATAATCTTTATCAACATAAGTTAAAGAGGAAGTTATAGTACTAAGGAGAATAATAAAGGCAGGTCAGGAACACAAACTTCTTTATTTTCTTATAGTATGCACACACACACACACACACACACACACACACATAGTTATTGAGTCATACCCATATCAAAGGAAGGGAGGGAGATAAGAAGAAAGGGAGAAAGAGTAGAGTGATAGACAGAAAGAAAGAGAGAGAGAGAGAGAAAGAGACCCATCTACTATGCCGGATTCCTGCAAAGCCTAGCTTTCATTATCCTGTTTTATAAAATGAAGGACAATTGCTTAATTTAAAGATTCCTTAGATTTCAAAAATGCAATTATTCCATGGTTAATTAACAACTCCAAGCACTGTCATAAGCACTTTAGAAATATTGCTTCACTAGATCTTCGCAAGAGTCCTGTAAGGGTATTATTATTATTTTAATTTTACACTTGAAAAAACTGAGATGTATAGTGATAAGTGATTTCTCCAAGGTTACCATACCCAAAAATTCTCTAAGTTTGGTTTTGAACTCAGGATTTCATGTTTCCAGGAACAACATTCTGTCCTTTGATCTCTGCAACAATATGACAAATGACTCTACCAAAGATGTAATACATGTTTATCAACAAATAGACACACAGATACACAGACACAGACACAAGCTGATATTATGTTATATATGTATGGGTTTATATGTATAAATAAACATACATATTCTATATTATATAATATAAATTCCCCAAAGTGGAGTGTCCATATATTTTCTATGCACAAGTTGGCAAGAATAAAAACCTCATTTCTTGTCTTATTTTGGGTTCAATACTTTGTTACTGGTTGGATCCAATTTGACAAACTAAAGATTAAGTACAATGATGAACAAAGATGAAACTTTATTGATTGTATACATTCTTCAAAGACAAGAAAGAGCAGGATTTTCCCATCTCTGCAAAATGTCTCATGGCTCTTTTCATCCCTGAACATGGCCTCATGCAAAGTATTAAAGCAATACTATGCTAAGCTATTTTCAACTCCTAAAAATATCCAGCTAAGCAGCTTGATGTCAAGAGGCTTATCTGAATGATTTTTACAAACCCAATTGTGCTAAAGTGTTTTATTTGACAAAAGACCAGACTCATTGTGCTAGTTAAAACCCAAGTTATTTGAAATGACTTTATAAGGGTTAGAGAAGCATAATATAATAAGGAATAAAGCTGCTATTGCAGTCAGACATCAGTTTAATCTCATTTGAAATATCCAAATACCAGCAGATGAGTTCTTTTGCCTCATGGCTCCCAGCCTGGCTTTCATACTTCTCACTATCTTTGGCTTTATGAAACAATCAATTCTAAGGTTGAGAGGGTAGATGCATTTCTGGGATGAGAAGCTATGTAGAACATACAGGGAAAAATCTGGAAAATCTCACATCAAATCCTGGCTCTGATATATAATTACTATGTTAAAATGAGCAACTTGATTGATTTTTCAGCCTTCTTAAAACTTGCTAAGATTCAGATTATTTTCATATAGCACAATTCTAATACTAGTATTTCCCTAGACTATAGAAATTCTACATCTAGACCAAAGAAAAAACAAAACAAACAAACAAACAAAATAAATAAATTCCATCCTTCCCTCATTCCAGGTGCACAAAGGGCAAATAGAGTATGACTCTAAATAAATTCCCAGACCAATGTCTGATGATATTTAAATGAATTTTATTGCAAATATAAGGCATTTAATTGTGACAAGCTCTTTTAAAAGAGTATTCCATTTAATTCCCAGAATAACTTGGTGAAATATATGGTGGGTGTTATTATTTCAGATTTAAAGGTGAGGAAACTGAGGTTCAGGGAAAGTATCAGAATTTTTCTAGCCACCAGAATAAGCAGGCCCATGACAAAGGGAGTGTAATAGCTCGAAGTAAGAGGAAGCATTTACACAGTGTTTTGAAGTTTCTTAGATACCTTTCAAATTTTATTTTATCCCCACAACAATCCTGGGAGATAGATACAATTATTATCCAATTTTACAGTTGAGGAAATTAGAACAAATGATCCTAGTGCTATGGAGTATCTGATGCAAGATTGGAACTAAGGAATTTCTGATTCCCAATGCAGCATCCTTTACAATGCACCATCTCACTCAAGACTATCATTTGCAATCAAGAGCGCCAGTTTGGAATCTTATATTATACTTTATAATAACTGAAATCTATAAAGTTTATATTTTAAAATCCCTTCCTAATTGCATTCCTATGAGGAATATTGTAACAAAACTTAAGAAGCCAGTTTTTACATATCTGAATATTGAGTTATGCCAACTGATTCAGTAAGTGTTGAAGTTTTGAATGCTGTGGTTAATTTGACTTACCTTGGTAGCAGATTTTTAGGGATGTCTACATTGATAATGAGGGTGACATACACATTGCTGAGCTACCTTAGTTTTTGGGAAGCTCTCAGTGTAGGAGATTAGAGGTAATAGACTGGCTACCAAACTGAAGATTTACAGAGCCTTTGTGCTAACCTCATGGTTGCATGCCTGTGAAACTTGGTCTACCAGTGCCATGTCAGGAAACTGAATAGCTTCCATTTGAATTGTCTTAGGAAAATTCTGAAGATCATCTGCCAGAATAAGATACCAGATGCTGAGGTCCTTTCTCCAACAAAAGTATCAAGAATTCCAACTCTACTGAAGAGAGAAGTTACATTGGGCTGGACATTTTGTTTGAATGCCAAATGTACATTAGCTAAATATACACATGTACATATATATATATATATATATATATATATATATACACACACACACACACACACACACACACACATATATACATATACATACATACATATATATATAATATATGAAATCAAACAGAGCAAGTACAGGCCCTCAGGAAAAAAAATAAAACAATACAAGGATACTCTTAAGGTATTGCATAAGAACTTTAGAATTGATTGTATAATATGAGAGACATTGGGACAGGACTACCCAGGTTGGTGAATCCTCATCAGAGAAAATGCTGTGCTCTATGAGCAAAGCAGAATTGAATTCGTCAAAAGGAAACATGAGAAGCACAAAATTAAGGAGTTCACCCCCAAATGTAGATATGGACTATTTGTGTCCAATCTTTGGCAGAGCATTTGTTTTGTGATTTTAAAGAAAAGTTCAGATTCACTCCTATAAATGATGCTCTCAGACTTAATCAAAATGAAAGTAAAATTTGTAATTATGCAATAAATGGGAATGACATCTAATACAGCAAAATAATACAAAGCAAACAGGTAATAAAGCAGTAAGGAAAAATAAAGAAAATATCACCAATTTGGGGGAGCACCAATTCTAAATTGTCTTGGCTGGGGGAATCCCAATTCAGCAGCCTCTGAGTCCCCAATGGGTAGGTCCCAGGCAGATTGTCATCTTCATGGGTGAGATTCCCAAGAGACTTAGGAGCGGCTGAAGAAAGACAGCTCTAAAATTACTAATAATTGACATCAGTAGGGGAGCCAACCCTCATTGAGCCACATGTGCTCCAAGTAGTGGCTAGTTCCTTGAACTCTTAGGAAAGTGGCCAAAGCACAGGTGGTATATTTCAAGGACTGAGTTCATTAGGAGAACATCGCACACTCATGGGCTAGGATCAGGGAACAGTCACATTCTCATACAGACTGGAATGAATTTACTTAAGTGTTTTATAAGAATTTTCAATTTCTTATTCAGCATTCCAAGTTCAAATTGGTCTGATCAGCCACAGTCAGACACAGTGTAACTCAACTCTAACATTGTGATGTAATTTTGAGAACAAAGGACAACAATTAATGAGCCTCAAAACTCAAAACAATAAGAATAAAATAAATCCACATAAATCATCAGCATTTTTATACATCACTAACAAAATCCAACAGCAAGAGATACAAAGAGAGATTCCATTTAAAATCACTGTCAATAGTATGAAATATTTGGGAATCTATCTCCCAAGGGAAAGTCAGGAACTATATGAGCAAAACTACAAAACACTTTTTACACAAATAATGTCAGATCTAAACAATTGGAAAAATATCAAATGCTCTTAGACAGGTTGAACAAGTAGTATAAAGATGACAATACTCCCTAAACTAATCTATTTGTTCAGTGCTATACCAATCAAAATATTAAGAAATTATTTTAGTGAAAAAATAACAACAAAATTCATCTGGAAGAACAAAAGGTCAAGAAGGTCAAAAAGGTAAAAAAAAAATCAAATGAGGGTGGCCTAGCTGTACCTGATCCAAAACTATATTATAAAGCAATGGTCATCCAAACCATTTGGTATTGGCTAAGAACTAGACTAGTGGATTGGTGGAATAGGTTAGGTTCACAGGATAAAATAGTAAATAACTATAGTAATCTAATATTTGACAAATCAAAAGATCCCAGCTTTTGGGGATAAGAATTCACTATTTGACAAAAAAGCTGGGAAAATTGGAAAATAGTATGGCAGAAAGTAGGCATTGACCCACACTTAACACCGTATACTAAGATACCATTGATCAGAGAATGCAAATTAAGACAACTCTGAGATACCACCACACACCTCTCAGATTGGCTAAGATGACAGGAAAAGATTATGAAGATTGTTGGAGAGGATGTGGGAAAACTGGGACATTAATATATTGTTGGTATAATTGTGAATGAATCCAAGTATTCTGGAGAGCAATTTGGAACTATGCTCAAAAAGTTAATAAACTGTGCATACTGTTCATCCCAATACTGTTTCTATTGGGATAGAAATCCCAAAGAAATCTTAAAGGAGGGAAAGGAACCCACATGTGCAAAAATGTTTGTGTCAGCCCTTTTCATAGTGGCTAGATACTGGAAACTGAATGAATGCCAATTAATTAAGAATGGTTGAATAAATTATGGCATATGAATTTTATGGAATATTATTGTGAAAAAATGACAAGCAGGATGAATTCAGGAAGGCCTGAAGAAACTTACATGAACTCATACTAAGTGAAATGAGCAGAACCAGGAGATCATTATACACAGCAACAACAGGACTATATGATGATCAATTCTGATGGATGTGCCCTCTTCAACAATGAGATGATTCAAACCAGTTCCGATTGTTCAACAATGAAAATAGCCATCTACACCCAGAGAGAGGACTATGGGAACTTAGTGTGGACCACAACATAGCATTTTCATTCTTTCTGTTATTCTTTGCTTGCATTTTTATTTTCCTTCTAAGGTTTTTTTTCCTTTGTAGATCTGATTTTTCTTGTGCAGCAAGATAACTGCATAAATATGTATACATAAATTGAATTTAACATCTATTTTAACATATTTAACATATATTTGATTAAGGATGGAAAATTTGGAACATAAGTTTTTACAAGGGCCAATGTTGAAAAAATTACCAATGCATCCACTTTGTAAATAAATAAAAAAAAAAAGCTATAATAAAGAGAGAGAGAGAAGAAATCCACTCTCCTCTGAAGCAGCCTCAGTCACTTTAGGACATCTCAAAGAATAATAACTTTTTCTTTCTTCAATCAGGTTTAAAGATTAGTTCTTAGAAATTCCTTCCCATCATTCTTATCTCTTCCTATAATATAGAGTAGAATATATGTGATCTTTCTTCCACTTGATACCAGCAGTAACAACAACACAAACATTTCTATAATCATGTATATGTGCTAAATATTGTGCTAGGTGCTTTATAATTATTACTGTATTTGATCGTCAGAACAATTCTGAAATTTAGGTACTGTTATTATTCTCATATTAAAGATGAGAAAACTGAGATAAAGAGAAGTGAATAGACTTGCTGAGGGTCTGTTAGGTTAAGATTTATGAATTTGCTCTTACAGAATGTCTTGCTCCCACAAGAGCTAAGATACCAGATTGTATGAAAATGTTTAATAATAATGAATATAAAACAATCAATTATACAAAAGGAAATCAAGAATTGACAGTACAATTCTTACAACAAAAGCACTTAATGCATCTTATGATTAATATAAGTTCTATAATACAAAGAGATACATATACCAGAGGAGGAGAGAAGAAAGAATACATTACCAATTTGGGGAAGCAACAACTTTGCAGACCTCTAGCTGGGGAATCTCAGATTACAGCCCTTCACATCCCCACCAGGAGGGTCCCAGGTAGAGCATCCTCTCCATGGGTGAGATTTCAATTTGAGTATTGATCTACCATGACTTAAATAGCCCCGGGAACAAATATGGCTAAAGACTAGTAATACTGGCATTACTTTCTTGAGTGACTACAGAATTGAGACCAGTCCTGCCATAATTTGTCAAGATTGAAGTTTTACTCCTGAAGTAGCTAGTTCCAGTATAGACATAGTGTGTCCTTGGTGGATTTGGCCCGAATCCACCCAGGACATTTTTCTTTTAACTATATTTGTTCTTAGGGTTATTCAGCAGTTCCAAAACATGTGTGAATAATAATTCACTGTACTGTAATTACTCCATGGACATGGAGGAAAACTAAGGCTTAAGGCCCAAGGCCTACAGAATCTTATCCATAAACATCTCTGTCACAGTCATAGTGATAGAAAGTATCTGAAACCAGATTTGAACTCAAGATGATTCCAGGGATTATAGTTTATCCATTATGCCACCAAATTGCCCCATATCTACAAAATATTCACAAACACATTTATTGAAGAACAAATACTAAATTATAGATATTCATAAGTTAGAGAATAGCTGAACCAATCTTTATTCTGGACTACTACTGAGCTGAAAGTAATGTCAAAAGAGAAGGAAACAGGAAAGTTTGTGAATTACTATAAATGAAGTTAGAAAATAAAGAAAACCATTTCTATATTGAGCAGAGAAATGCAAAAGAAAACTCCAAACACTGGGAAACTAACATCAATTCAATGACCAGTTAATGCTCCATGCCACCAGTCACTGTCGAGCTTTTACCAGAGAGATGGCAGACTAGAAATGAAGAAGAAGGAATATTTTCACCAATATGTTTGTGTGTGTGCACATGTGCATGTGACCATACTTATTTCATACAAAGCAGGTCTTTGTTTTTATGCAAAGTATAGTTATATTAAAAATCAAATCAATGAATCATAACTTATAACAAGAAATAGAAATGGGTTTAGATATGTATGTCTGGATGCATATCTGTACATATTCATATAATATGTATATGCATATATATGAAATTGAATTTGTTATACACACCATATGTATATGTATGTAGTATATTGTACATACATATGTGTATATAATATACTGGATATATACACATATGTGCATACATATGCAGTATACATATACACATATATGAAAGCAGTTTGTGTATGTGTATATGTAGTTTGATTAATATGAATTAAATTAGTTCAAATGTTCCTTTTTATTGTATAGGCTAAACTGGTCAATGAACTATTGATATTTTCCCCAATTATTCAGATCTATCTTTATTTCTATAAAAAAGTGTTTTGTAATTGTGTCCATGTAATGCTCAGGTTAATCTTGGCAGACTCCCAAGATCATTGTATTGTCCATCATTAATTTTAAATATAATTTACTTTTTTATATCTAGCTACTAGATTTTGTTGATAGTATGTAGAAAGTCATTGTCTCAGGAATGTTTTCTAAGAGAGAGCATTTATGACCTGTTCAAATTGATGCAGACTTTTAAAGATCAGAACATGGGAAGACAGGGTCCCTTTTGGCAAGGGACTTCCAGAGAGACTCATCAATGCTTTCAGTGTGGTAAAGTAGGGCATCTCAAAGCTCAATGTTGACAAAGAAGATGGGTGGGAGAACTAGACCTAAAACCCTATGTTCAAAATGCAACAGAGGCATTCATTGGGCATCAGAATGTAGAATGACTCAGGGAAATGGGAAGTGGGGCCCACCTCCAGACCCCAGGCAAAAAAAAAAAAAAAAAAAAAAAACACTTGATGCATGATGGCAGCCAATGTTATACCCAGAGAGTCTTTAGAAGTTCAGTACTCCAAAATGATCAATCAACCAAAAACCTATCAGATGGGAGAAAAGGATTACATAATCAATCAGCCCAGAAGCAATCTGAGAAAGGGATTACAATTGGGGGGAATAGAGTTGTATGCAGCTGCAACTACTGAGATATCCCCTGGAGAGGTAAAATCTGTTCCCGTCTGGCTTGTGGATCCCTTGCCTCCAAGTACAGTAGGCTTGACCATTTCACCTCCTGAGAGAGCTTACAAAACTATGTTCATCCATACACTGATGTGGGAACCTGCAGAATGTGTAGCTAATATCCCAGTCACTAATACAGGTAGAAAATGTGTGATTTATCAACCGGGAGAAGTAGCAATTTGGTGATATTTATCCAGATTTTGACTCCCAACAACAGAATCCAGCAATATTTTGGACTACAGCTGTTAACAGCTGACCATCCTTTGCTCACTGTCTATGTAAATGGCTTATCATTGGAAGGATTGGTAGACAAGGAACAGATCATACAGTCATTAGAGGTGCTAATTGGCCCAGTCATTGGCCAAAGATTAAGACAGATACCCATATGTCTGGCATAGGAGGATCAATAGCAGCTGAAGTTAGTGCTACCCTTTTGAGATGGATATATGAAGGTGAATCAGGAGATTTTATTCCTTTTATATTTGAAAAAGTCCACATCAATCTATGGGGAAGAAACATCTTATAACAATTAGGATTACAAATGAGTACTTCAACTTTTCAGGTAGGGCTGCTGTTGAAGGCCTGCCTGCCCTCTCACCTGTTCCCATTCACTGGAAAACTGATAAACCAGTGTGGGTAGAATGGTGGCTCTTAACAAGTGAAAAAATGCAGGCTTTATTAGATATAGTACAAAATCAACTTAACTAAGGACATTCACAACCTTCTCTAAGTCTTTGGAATTCTCCTGTACTTGAAAAAGAAATCTGGATAATGGAGAATGTTAATTGATTTAAAAAAGTAAATGAACAGATGGAAACTATGGGAACTCTGGATTTCCATCTCCTACTCAATTGCCTAGAGAATGGCCTGTTTGGGTTATAAACATTAAGGATTGTTTCTATTCTATCTCTCCAGATAAGGAAAATATGAAAGGATTTGTATTTCAGTGCCCAGCATTATTTTAGCTAAGCCTTATAAAAGAAATGAAAAAGAGTTGACGTCTCAAAGCATTCAGCAGCAGCAGCAGCATTGAATGTTGTAATCTTTGGGCTAGCTTTCTGGAGAACCTTCAGATGGTCCTCCGTCTTATCAGGATAGAAACCATAAAATTGGTCAGGAATAGAGTCTAGAGTTTTTATTCTGGGCCAGTCTTGACCTTAGAGAAGTGCAGGAGGCAGGATAGCCACCAGGAAGATGGTCAAAGATGGAATGTGTCATTTCCAAGCTTTCTCAGCCATTAAATACCCTACTACAATTACACCATTACAGCATACTGATTTTGTGTGAACTAGAGAATTATGACATCACCATGCTAAGTACTAAGTATATGTATAGTACAGAACCATCATCTCATCAGTTCCACTGAATAGCACCTTTGGTAAGTCTCCTTGTTTCAAGTACATTTCTCCAAAATTCTAGCCCTCTATAATTTCCCTTCTTTGGTCTTGTTTGTTTATTGAGAAGAATGGACCATTTGAAGAATACAGGTGCCATGCAAATATCAATCTTATTTAATGTACCAAAATATATCAAACGTCTGATGCTAAGGAAGGACATAATGTTAAGAAAGTTCAAAGCATGTTCAAAACAAAATGACCTTTTGTTGGGTATAGAACTTTAAGACTATGTTTCATTTGATATAATTTGAACTTTGCTATGAAGTATTATAAGTTTTGCTCAAATACCCAAATGACTATGTACTATCATCTGCATGAATTATTTCACCCAAACTGCAGAATTTAGCATACTATGCTTACCCATCTGGGGGGACTCCCATCCAAACTGGCCTATAGAAATTTATCTCTATTTTACACATGAAGAAATCAAGGCTCAGAAATTAAGAGACTATATATGATCACAAAATAGACAGGAATATCAAAACTCAAATTACTTGATTCCTACTTCTATCCCAGATTATCTCTTCTTGACAACAGAGTCAAGTCCTTTAGAGCAGTCCAAGTTAAAGAGGTTTTTTTTTTTTGTTGTTGTTGTTTTTTTTTTTTTGTTTGTTTGTTTTTTGAAAAGAAGTCCATTTAAATTGATGGGTAGGAGTTCACTAATTGCTTATTAGATATTATGCCCAGAGAAATGATTGGATTGAAAGTCAAATGTGAGTAAAGATCAGCTGGTAAGGAGGTGAGGGCCCTGGGTATGAACAACTTCTTCCTGCCCCCATAATTTTGGAAAATGTACATGAGAAGAAAAATTAAAACTTTAACTGAATAAGGTAGTAGGGTCTTAATTTTTTTTTTCTTTTACTATTTATTTATTTGTGAGTACATAGAAGTATTGAAGGTGTCATTAGCATTTGATCAAGGAGATATAAATGAATTGGTAGAGAAGAAAAGTAAATAAATGAAAGGGGGGGCTGTCTTGTTCAATGAGCTCAGAGATGAGAAAGGTTTTGGAATTAAAGGCATAAGCAGAAGAAAATCTTAGTAATGGATCCTTCATATTCTATAAATCAAGGGAAGAAAGAAACAATAGGTTATTAGATGGAGATGATAGAGTTTGGATTTATCAAATTGTGAAGACTATTTCATTTTCATAGCTTCTTCTGGTAATGGAAACTTTGTTTTTCTCCACTTACTATTTCTTTTTGTGTGTGTGTGTCCAGCAAACTATCTGGAACATATTAGCTACTTATTTAAATATTTGCCAATTTTTTATTGATTACATGAAGTAAATTGAATGTCCTCTCTGGCTATTCACATTATTGTAAAATTCACATTAAGAGCAAAAGTAATATAGTATCTGTGCAGAGTAAGGGACTGAGTTTGGTTTTTTAAGCAACATGTGGAAGCAAAATGATCAAGTGGAAAAATATATTGAAATTTCGAATAATAACATCTGGATTTGCTATTTCTTAAGCCTTCCAACAAGTGAAAATTCATTAACATATCCCTCTAGTTTCTAGTGACTTATCTTAAAATTATTTTTTGTTGATTTAAGTCTATTGTTTATTTACTTATCTGTTTACCTGTAATTCCTCCAGGAGAATGTAAGGTTGTTATAGGAGAGGGATTTTTTCAATGTCTTTTTTATCCCCAAAATCTACATATGCTTGTACCTAATACATGTTGATTAATTTGATTCCTATCACCTTCTTAGAAACTCAGTGTCCTGAATTATAAAATATATCAAGAGATAAATATTAGTATTGTCTTATTCATGTGGCTGTTATGACCATAATTCTGAGGGAAACACCATATCTCAGATACATAGGAGTCATTATTACTTTTGGAAAGCTCCCTGTAGGTTCAATGACTACAAGTCAAAAGGAGAAAAGGAGTGAAAGAAAAGTTATATCAATAGGAGTGAGAGCCTTAGAGAGGCTCCATACCAAGAACACGTCTCTGTTTATGGAGAAGATATAATTCATCTTTTTTTCCTCCCCACAATGATGACTCCTAAATACTGGCTTAGCACTTGAGAATTTGTTTTCTCCACACTGTAATCATTTCCTTGGCTGCACCAATGGACCATTTTAGTTTTCTATTTTCATTTTGCTTCTAATGCTTTCTCCGGTGGCCCATCTCACATTGCTTAGCAACAATTAATCTGACAAATGCAGACTATAGTGATTTGTGTGGTGTAGAAGCAGAAAAAACTGTAAGGAGGGTATGAAAATGTTGTTTTATGGCTGAGGATGTTAGACTTATAAAACTTCTCTAAGTGGATCTTGGGATTCTAGAGTTTCTTTTTTAGAAGAGAAAATAGGATTGGATGAAAGGAGAGAATCAATGGATGTATCTATTTCTAGAATCAGAGTTTTGTTTTTATTTTGAATATTTTAAAAGTTTTCGAATTTAAATTTGTAAATGTAGAAATGTAATTGGGTTTTGGTAAACCCAAATAAACATAAGGATACAAATAAAACTGAATAGATTAAAATTCTTTATATTAATAATGATAAATCTCCCTTCTCAGGAACTCCATTTTATGCTCTATGATTTCTGACATCAAGAAGTCTAACTTATTAAACCTTAATCCTTTTCTATGGTGCCCATTTGCGTTCCCCTGTTTTTCCTCTCATACGTCTCTTATGTTTTTTTACATGAGTAATGATGGGAGACCCTATGAGCAACTCAGACTACATTGTTTGGAATCCATTGTCATTAGGTAATATTTATTTTTGAAGCATGAGAATGTCAGAGGTAGAAGTTTTCATAGACCATCTCATTCAGTGCATAACTGAAAAATAATTTTTTCAACTTGTCGAGTGGCTGATATTGAAAACCTCAGATTTGGAAGAAAATAACTCTCTCAGTGACTCAAATTGGAAGTACTTTATTTGTAAGACAGAATGTTTTTGTTGTTTTTTCCATCATTATATCAAGGCTAAAATATTGTTTTCCTAAATTCTCCCCACCCATTTAGTGCCATCAACCTTGGTTAAATAGAATAATTTGAATCCTTTTGCATAGGAGAGTTCTTCAAACTCTTAAAATCAACTAACATGCCAGTTCTGGTCTCTTCCTCTCCAGTTTACATAGCATATATATTGTGACATTTCCAATAATGTGTGAAGAATCAGTTGAGATTCTATTCTGGCAATATGATATAGTGAAAGTATGATGCATTTAGGAATATTGGGTTCTGGTCTTGCCAGTTACTTTATTCTAGTCATATCCCTGCCCTTAGTTATGTAGTATAAAATCAAAAATATTAGACTAGCTGGTCTATCTACAAGAAACTTTTCAATTCTACCTTTTATGTTTCTGTTCATAGATGAAACTAACTGAAGCATAAGGGAAGGAGAAGGAAAACGACCAAGAAGATGGAGCAGTTAGAAGGACACTTTGTTAGTACTTTGTATGTTTTCAAAATGAGAATATTGAGGGCATAAATTAGGATCCAAAATGATAGAACAGTTTAGAAAGGCATTCTTTTTTATATTTTGTGATTGTGCAAAATGGGAATTATGACACAATAAATGCATAATTTAAAAATAATAGTCCATGAAAGTGATTAGTTAGGGTAATTTCAAAAGCTTTTGTTCAGTCTCTCTATTTGGCAGGTACTGGGGAAGGTATTAGAGATATAAATTCAAAATAGAAATAAATAAAAAAGGGCACCATCCTAGAGTGTAACTATGTATATAGCATGCAGAAATATATATTCAAAAAGAATCCTAAATATTATGAGTTGAGGAATGGTAAAAATAAAAGAATCAGAAAAGGCTCCAGATTTATGTAATTCTTTATAAAAATTATGATAAAATGCATAATGAAATATATCACCAATTTTCCAAAATAATATGCTATTTTAAACTTCAGTTACATCTCCCCTGACATATTTATCATTTCATGAAATGTGGACTAAAGAATGGTCTGTCCATGCATACCATAATACCCCACACTTATCAAGAAGTCAAAATGGACACAGGCATATATCAAAATATATTAAATATATTAAAATATATTATATATGTAATATAAATATCTAAATATGAAATATATATTAAAATATATTAAAAAGTCAAAAGAACTTAGACAATTTGGCAAATATATCCCTTATTGCATCTAGCTACTATTCATTATTTATTCTATCATAATTTTCTTCCTTGAACACAGTTACATTCAAGAAAACTGAAACATAAGAATTACTCTCCGAAAAATGCATTCTTTGAAAATACATCATATAAAACTAGTAATAATGTGTCCCCCAGGTATTTATGAGTAGGAAATGTTCAATATTCCATTTCCCCCCCTCTGAAACTGACAAGGGAACATCACTTACTCTCACTGTTTTAAATATAATTTATACATTATTACTTATTACTTAACTTACTTTTAATTTCTAACTAATCTAGATTAAGATTCACTAGCATAAATGCAATTTTACCATTGTAGTAGTAAAATTTTCTAGTATGATGAAAATATTTCTTATCCTGGTATCAAGAAGACCAGGTAGGCCCAAAGTGCATAGGGGAGATGGGCAGCAGAACTAGACATTGTCAGCAGGCTCCCTCAGGGGTGAAGGGTCTTATACCTCACAAAGAGTTCCCCTACTATATGGAAGCAGAATCAGATACATGTGGAAGCTAATCTGTTAAAATTGCCTCAAAAGAAGATACTGGCATTTTTAGATTTTCTGTTTTCTATTGAACTATCTAGATTTAGTCCCTCATAATTTAAATTAGCCAAGCTTTTCATTTACATTGATTTCTGCTACTTTCATTTGGAACAAGCTTATGTTTTCAAATAATATAATAATTTGGCTATTAATGTAGTCAATTATGATAAAATTTTCCTAATATTGAACCAGTCCTACATTACTGGTATAACTTTTACTTGGTCATGTTGTATTATTCTGGGATGATTTTCTGTAATCTCTTTGTTAATATTTTATTTAAGATTTTTGTATCAATATTCATTAGGGAGATAGTCTATAATTTTCTTTCTCTGTTTTCATCCTATCTGGTTTAGGTATCAGTACCATGTCTATGACATAAATGAAACTTGTTAGGAGTCCTTCTATTTTTTTCAATAGTTTATATAATATTGAAATTAATTGTTCTTTAAATGTTTGCTAGAATTCACATGTAAATCCATCTAGTCCTGGTGATTTTTTCTTAGGGAGTTGATTAATAGCTTGTTCAATTTCTTTTACTAAATGGAACAACTTGAGTAATTTATTTCTTCTGTTAATCTGGGAAATTTATATTCTTGTACATATTCCTCCATTTCACTTAGGTTATCAAATTAATTGGCATAAAGTTGGGCAAAGTCACTTTTAATTCTTGCTCTAATTTACTCTTCATTGGTAAAACAGGCCTCCCTTTTCATTTTTGGGACTAAAATTTTGATTTTCATATTTCCTTTTGGTAGAGAGCCAGATAGTGGGGGAACTCTTTGTGAGGTATAAGACCCTTCACCCCTGAGGGAACCTGCTGACAATGTCTAGTTCTGCTGCCCATCTTCCCTATGCACTCTGGGCCTTCCTGAGAAGTCAGAGGCCTCTGACAACCTGTGTTGTGGTAGAAGAAGATTGATACCAAATGACAGAGACATTTACATACAATAGCAAGTTGTTTATGTGGTCCCCCATGTACAGAATATAGTTAGTGCCTGTGCACTAACTTCGTTTATATAAGGATGTTAGGGAATAGAATGTGAGAGAAATTGGAATAAACAGACTCCATATTTGACCTTCCATGTGAGTCTCACCTCATCACTTCTCACTAAGACCAAGAACTCGGACTGGTCCTGAGATCCTCCAGAGAGCTAGTCCAGATGGTATATTTTGACATCCAAGTATGGGGGCTTTAGAAAACACACAACACTATTTTCTAATAAAAATTAACTAAGGGTTTATCTATTTTGTTGTTGTTGTTGTTGTTGTTTTTCATAAAACCAACCCTTAGTTTTATTTCTTAATTCAATAGTTTTTTTTTTTATTTTAAATTTATTAATCTCTCCTTTTACTTTTAGAATTTCAAGTGTGATATTTGATTGGAAATTTTTAATTATTTTTTTCTAGCTATTTTAGTTGCAAGCCCAATCCATTGATTTTCTCTTTCTGTTTTCATGCAAGTAAGCAGCTGGAGATATATTTCTCCTTATTACCACTTTGTCTGCATCCCACAGATTTTGGCACATTGTCTTATTATTATCATTCTCCTGGATGAAATTATTAATTATGTCTATGATTTGCTGTTTCATCCATTCATTCTTTAGGATGAAATTATTTTAGTTTCCAATTACTTTTTGGTCTATTTTCTCTGACCTTTTATTGAATGTAATTTTTATTTACCTTATTATCTTTAAAAAAATGCATTTACTATTTCTGCCTTTCTCCATTTCATTTTGATGTTTTTATGCCCTAATACATGATCACTTTTTGTGCAATTTCCATGAACCACTGAGAAAAAAATAAACTCCTTTCTCTCTCCATTCAATTTTCTCCAAAGATCTATCATACCTAACTTTTCTAACATTTTGTTTACCTGTTTAACTTTGTTCTTATTTATTTGTGGTATTAATTTATCTGATAGAGCAAGGTTGAGATTCCCCCACTAGTATAGTTTTGCTGTCTATTTCTTCTTGCATCTTTCTTTATACTTCTTCTCTAGGAATTTCCATGCTATACCACTTGGTACATATATGTTTAGTGGTGATATTGCTTCATTATCCATTGTACCCTTTAGTAAGATACAGTTTCCTTCCTTATGTCTTTTAATTCGATCTATCTTTGTTTTTACTTAATCTGACATCAGTAATGTTAAATCTCTTTTTTTTTCTTTCACCTGAAGCATAATATATTTTGCTCCAGCCCTTTACCTTCACTCTGTATGTATCACTATGCTTTAAATGTGATTCTTGTAAACAGCATATTGTAGGATTCTGGCTTTAAATCCAGTCTACTTTCCACTTCTGTTTTGTGGGGGAATTCATCCCATTCACATCCACAGTTAAAACAACTAATTCTGTATTTTCTGCCATCTTATTTGCCTTATTACTTTCCAATCTCCCTTCCTTCTTCCCCAGTATTTTGCTTTTGATGACTACCTCCCTCAAATAATCCTCCCCCTTTAGAGCCCTTCCCCTTTTTTACACCTTCCCCTTAATTCTTTTATTTTCCCTTCTATTACTATTTCCTTTTCTTTCCCCCATTTCTCTCTTACTTCTCTATAGGGTGAGACAAGTTCTTTTATAATATCAAATATGTATGATATTCTCTCTTAGAACCAAATCTGACGAGAGTATTCACATAATGCTCAGCTCCTTCCCTTCTTTCCCTCAATTATAATAGGTTTTGCTTGCCTCTTCATAAGTTGTAATTTCTCTTATTTTACCTCCTTTTTTTTCTTTCAGTATGATCCCATTTCCAACTCGTTTCTTTTTCATATTACCATAATAAAATCAAATTAGACCCACATTCTCTAAGTATATCCATAACAGAAATATAGTTCTAGAAAGTTCTTCCCTTTTTACGTTCTTATGCTTCTCTTGGGTTCTGTGTTTGGAGATCAAATTTTTTGTACAGTTCTGGTCTTTTCATTAGAAATAGTTAAAAATCACCCATATTATTGAATGTCCAATTTTCCTGAAAGATAATGCTCATTTTAGCTAGATAGCTTATTCTTGGCTGTAATGCCAGTTCCTTTGCTTTTTGGAATATCAGATTCCAGGTCCTTCATCTTTTAAGGTACAAGCTACTAGGGCCTGGGTAATCCTAATTGTGTCTTCTCGAATTTTAAATTGCTTCTTTCTAACTGCTTGCAATATATTTCCCTTGGTATGATAGTTGTAAAATTTAGCCACAATACTCCTTGGGAATTTAATTTTAGGGTCTTTTTGAGAAGGTGATTGGTGGATTCTTTTAATGGCCATTTTATTTTCTGATTCTAAAGTATAAGGGAAGTTTTTTTTTATGATTTCCTGTAAGATAATGTCTAAGTCCTTTTTTTCATCATGACTTTCAGGAAGCTCAATAATCCTTAAACTGTATCTCCTAGATCTATTTCCAGGTCAGTTGTTCTTCCTAGGCGATATTTCATATTGTCTTCTATTTTTTTTTCTTTTTTTGTTGTTTGACTGATTCTTGAAATCTTATTAAATCATTCACTTCAATTTTTGTTCAATTTTAATTTTTAGTGCATTATTTTCTTCAGTTACCTTTTTAGTTTCTTTTGAAATTGGCCAATTAAATTTTTTTGTTCATTGCATTCTTTTTCCATTTCACAAATGTTGTTTTCCAGTGAATTAGTATCTTTTTAATTTCTCTTTTGTAGAGCATTATATATATATATATATATATATATATATATATATATGTATGTATGTATATATTCCTCCTTGCAATGGTCTCATTTCATTTCCCCATTTTTTTTCTAATTCTTTTAAGATCTTTTATCCAATCTTTGAAGAAAGCCTTGTGAAGTGGGGACCAACTCATAACTCTCTTTGGGGCTTCATCTGGAGTTGCTTTGCCTTTAGGCAACTAAGGTTTTGAGGTCTATTCTTCTCTTTCTCTATAAATTATCTATGGTGAGAGTTCTTTATGGTTTTTTATTCATTTTTTAAAGGCTTGATGTCTGTTCAATGCAAATGAGTGACAGCTGCTTTAACTTGCCTTGAGGCAGTTCTGCTGATTGATTTCCAGTGCTAGGTGATGGTGGCTAGGTCCCAAGTTCTTCTGGGGCTCAATGTTTCATAATTTCCAAATCTGGCAAATCAATCAAACTGCCTGCTTGCAACCAGGGCAGTGTAGCCTAAGAAACTCACAGAAGATTCTCAGATGATGGAATCTTCAATATTCTGACTCTTCACCCCAGATCCTTACTCCATCTCGCTGTGCTGAAATCTGAGTTTGGCAGACTGTGCCTCTGTCCATTTAAAAGAGACTTGTTCATTTCTTCCAAGGCAACTTTTTCTAGAAATGTGTTGTACTCCAAATATTTGTGGATTCTTTGACTTCAAAACCAGTTTGGAGACTTAATCTGCTATTGGTTTGAGAGAAGGTCAGAGAAGGTCACAAAGAGTCACATCTGCTCTCCTTCATCTTGGCTCAACCTCCAGAAGTCCCTCGTTTTCTTTTCATTCCTGGAAGGTACACCCTCTAATTTTTGATATTAGCAATTTGATTTTCTTCTTTCCTTTTTATTAATTGAAATAACTAAAGTTTTACCTTTGTTGTTTTTAATAAAACCAACCTTTAGTTTTGCTTGTTAGTTCAAAAGTTTTCTTATTTTCAATTTTATTAATCTCTTCTTTTATTTTTAGAATTTCAAATTTTGTATTTAATTGGGACTTTTTAATTTATTCTTTTTCTAGCTTTTTTAGTTGCATGGCCAAATCATTGATCTTCTCTTTCTTTTTTTTATTCTTGTAAGCATCTAAAGATATACATTTTCCACTAAGAACTGCTTTAGATGCCACCCATAAATTTTGTTATGTGGTCTCATTATTGTCATTCTCTAGGATGCAATTATCTCTGATTTATTTTTTCACCCACTTATCCTTTAATATTATGTTAGTTTCCAATTGATTTTTGATGTATTTTTGCTGATCCTTTATTACATGTAATTTTCATTGAATCATGAAAAAAAAAGATGCATTTACTATTTTACTATATTTACTATTTCTGCATTTGATTTGGGGATTTTTATACCCTTACACAGAGACAATTTTTGTTAGGTTTCATGTACTGCTAAAAAAAAAAAATCTTTTTTTTCCCCATTAGTTTTCTCCAAATGTCTGTCCTTCATAACTTTTCTAAAAATGCCAATCCCCTCATTAACTTCTTTCTTGTTTGTTTTGTTATTCATCTTATCTAGTTCTCATAGAACAAGATTGAGATCCCCCATTAATATAATTTTGTTGTCTACTTCTTCTTGTAACTCTCTTAACTCCTCTAGATATCTGAATACTATGCTACTTGATGTACGTATGTTTAGCATTGAAATTACTTCATTATCTGATACAATTTAGAAAAGCATAGTTTGCTTCCTTACCTTTTTTAATCAGATCTATTTTTGCTTTTGCTTGATATGAGATTAGGATTCTTACTCCTGCTTTTTAAGTTCAGTTGAAGCAAACTAGATTCTGTTCCAACCTTTTATTTTTATTCTGTATGTATCACTCTGCTTTAAATGTGTTTCTTGTAAATAAAATATTGTATGATTTTGGCTTTTAATACATTTTGCCATCCATTTCTTTTTGTGGGAGAGTTCATCCCATTCACATTAATAGTTAAAACTACTAATTCTCTATTTCTGAATAAGCATAAATTTCAAGCAAAAATGAAGTACATTTTCCCAAATGAGAGCCAAGGGCTAGGCAAAACTATAATGGGTTTGAGGAGGGATACCTAAGTTTGGAAGAGACATCATGATGAATGCAATATGGACTTAATAATAGAATTTTCTCACTTTAAAATACTGGCTATATGTTACTGAAGCTATTTTTTCCCTATTATTAAAAATGTCATCAACAATAACTGGACTACTGCTACATTTTTTTTTGGTAAAACATATTTTTATCTCGACTTAGTGGTGTCTAACTTTTCCTAGGACCTCAAATGCAAGGTAGAATGATGTCCAACAAGTAGGCCAGGCAAATTTTCTTCATCCCCATTCTAATGACACTGTGCTGCAAAGAATATTCATGAAGATATATTTTATCTAAGGAAATGCCAAATGGCTGGTTATTCCACGCACAACTAGGTAATAGGCCCATTTACCCAAAGTATAAATATGCAAGCTATTTATTAGGATTTTATGTTATGTGAGTCAAAAGCAGATATAATAATAAATGTATATTAAAAATCTAGTATAATCAAGTATAACCAATATAAAAATAAAACATAACATTATTGATGAGAATTGTATGAAGGGAAGGCAGGTTACAGACCTATCTGTGCTTTCGTCAGTATGAGTAAATTTACAATCAGTTTACATTTCATCCTTTATAATCCAATGATTTTTATTTAATACTGGCAGAATTTTATAATAGATAAAATGCTAGATCTGGAGTAAAAAAAAAAGACCAAATTTATATAATTTATCACATATTGTTTCATGAGTCATATTCACAGTATTTTTGAAAATCAACTGAATTTTATAAATATTTTGGGAAACTAACAGAAATTTTAAAATATGAGTTATTGTAAGCATAAAAGGACTAATATTTATACAGTTTTTAAGGTTTCATTGACTTTCCTGTGTATAATTTCACTTGATTCTCCCAACAATCTTTGGAACCAAGTACTATGACAATCTTACTATACAGATGAAGAAACTGAAACTTAGATTTTAGTGACATATTCAAAATCAGATTTTTTTTTTTGCAAATGGGATAAAAATAATTAAATTTAGATATTCATGACAAAGTAAAATGACTATTAATTTGAAATCTTTGAGTTCACTTAATGTATAATATCTATCACGAAATAATCAATACTAGTCTAATATCTAGCATTCAACTATTAGGCACTTCAGAATAAATGTGTTATCATTTGAATGCAATCAATTTCTTATGGATGTCTCTATAAATTCTCAAAGGAGCATCTAAGCACAAAACACTGGAAATGTTTGGCTTTATCTTCCAGAATTCTATTGATACATATTCTAAAACCAGTCTCACCATCTGTTATCCTTTGCTTTTACTTAATGACTAACCCATTTAATTTAACAGTTATACAGTTTTTGCATGGTATAATTTGTTTGAAATCTTTCATTTAAATCCTTATTAGTAATATGTACAGTGAACTTAAACTTAGAATGTATCTCTATGACCCTTTCTTTTAAAATTTTGATCTTCAGAACTTAACACACTAGCTGACAAATACTTTGTTCTTATGAAATTCATCTTTGTTGCAATACATTATCTATTATAAAGATATTTACTTGGGAAATATTTTTAAAAGTCTGCTTTTCCCTTATGTTAATTGGCAGAAGAAATTTATAGTTACAATTTCTGAAGAGATAACAATGTAGACATTTATTAGCAGTATTTAATTATATCCACTATATCTTTGGATGTAGGTCTCTTTTCTTCCCTATATTTTTATGTTCCCCTCTTTCAGATATCCTGAATATTAATACTTTAGATATTTCACAATTTTCTTAGACCAAAATGGATTTATTGTCAATGTAAGTGGTTTGATTCAGCAAATCTTTCTTTTTTGTCTTTTTTGCCCAATTTTTAAAATTGGGTTTCCACATTAATTTAAAAGTTTATAAACTGCTTAATTTCAATATGTATATAACCAATCTTTACCTTAATAGTAAGATGGGAAATTTCTGATAAAATTGCCTTAAATGAATAATACTGAAAAGAAAGATTCTTCCTCCAAAAATTATAGATATAAAATGTTTGTATTTATGGTAATAAATTACCTTCACAATTCTAAATTAATTGCACTAACAATTTATGTTCTTCAAATTGTTCTTAAAGTTTATGTTCTTAGAATGATTAAAAAAAAGCCTTGAACATTTTTTTAAATTACTACTTTAAAATTCTAAGTAGTTTACTGACTTACTAACTCATAAAGTTTTAAGACATTCATCCTTATTGTATAATTGTCACAATTTGAATTTTGCCTTTCCAGTGATGTCAAAAATCTTTTCCATACTATTTAGTTGTATTAAATAAGCTGAGTTAGCTAAATGTGTCAAATTAAATGGACAAGTAACGCTTTAGGAAATAAAGATTTGCTGTATTAAAAAAAAATTAGATTTTCAGATTTTAATGAAGCTTAACAGATTCTGAGATCTCAAGAATGTAAGAAGCCAAATAATCATTTCCATCTATCCTAATTATAAATAATTTGATAAAGCAATACTGCCACACCGATACTATAGCTTGTTCATTCTGGATTCCTTCTGGCTTCATTTACAACAGCTATTATAATGAAATTGCTTAATCACATTCTCATACCATACTTTCTGAAGGATCACTTTTTTTATTTTATTTTATTTTACTTTTTTAGGAAAACTACTGGAGATGGAATTATGATGGGATAATAGAAAAGGCACTGAGCTAACTGTCCCAACATTCTCCTTCACACAACTTCAAAATAATATATTAAATTCTGGAGTGGCAAAGCCAACAAAATACCAAAATTAAACATTCTTCCAGCCCCACAACATAGTATGCCCAAAAAGTAGATTTGCTACACAGTGGAAAAGAGTATTACAAAATCCATGTGTATGAAAATCCAGTGATGACAGAAGCAGCAGCAACTTCAGATGGTCTGAAATAAAAGCTAGTAAGGGAACCTTGTAAGCAGTCAGAAAGAGATTACAGGATAGACCTGTAGTAGCCCTTCATTCACGACCAGATGGCAACTCCATTAATATCTCTCTTATGGGTCATATTTGAAGGGTAAAGAAGAATATATTCAGTCAAGAAGGACTGGAAATTCTGAAGGTTAATATTACTTTTGGGATTAAGGAGTCAGAAACCCTCAGGACAGTATCCCTTCCAAGGGAGGAGGGTTTCTTCTTAGGCAAGAACCAGAGCATATTTCAAGAGAGCAATGATCACCTCTCTTACCAGATCACACCTAAAACTTCCAAATCCCAAGAACTAGCTCTGCAAAAATAATGTGAAAAAGCTTGAAGCATCAGACACTGTTTACACACACACACACACACACACACATGCACACACGCACATGCACATATACTGGAAACAGAGCTGAATAATAATATCAAATTGCAAATAAAAAATAGGGTAGAAAAAATGAGCAAACAATCAAAAAGTGTCTGACCCTGAATAGTTACCATAATTACAGGAAAGGTCAAAGCACCAACTCAGAAGACAATAAACTAAAAACCACTATACCCAAAAAAACAAAAGGGAAAAATTGTAAATTAGTCATAAAGTTCCCTATGACTACTGAGGGGAAAAAAGAACTGAAAAGTTAATTAGAAAATTTAACATTCAAATAAGTAATTCAAGAGAAGAATTAAAAGGTAAGTATGAAAGAGAAATTAGGGATTAAATAAAGTTAAATTGTATATGAGGCAGTATTATATGCATCCTAAAAGAACTTTTTCATTGTTAAGGGTGAGGAGTGAATCAATTATGTTCGAATGATGTAAAAAGAATGGACTTATAAAAAAGAGGGATCCCAGGGGGAAATGGGAAAAGATAATAAGAATAGGGAAAATTATTTCACATTAAAGAAGTACACAAGAAGGAACTTTTATAAGGCAAAGAAAAAATGGGGCTGACAATAGTTTAACCTCAATCACATCTAAATTGATTCACAGGAGGGGCAGTTAAGTGGCACAGTGGATAGTGAACCAGCCCTGAAGTCAGGAGGAATTGAGTTCAAAAGTGGTTTCAGATACTTAACACTTCCTAGCTGTTTTACCCTGGGCAAGTCACTTAACCCCAATTGCCTCAGCAAAAATAAAATAAAATAAAATAATAATAAATAAATTGATTCACAGAAAAAATATGTATTGGTATATATATATATATATATATATATATATATATATATATATATATACAGACATACACACACACATATATATATGTGTGTGTGTGTGTGTGTGTGTATGTATGTTTCATTTTAATAACAAGACAGCAGGATATGGGAATGAGAAGAGAAGAAGGGAGATGATAGAGAGGGAAAATAAAAAGCAGTGTTTAGAAGCAAAACAGACTTCAGAGGAAGGATGGGGAGAAAAAGGGAAACAAACAAATAAGATGGAAAGAAATATATAGTTAGTAATCATAATTATGCATTTGAATAATGTCAATTAACCCAGAAATACGAAGCAGATGGTGGAATGGATAGAAAACAAAATCCAAAAATATGAATAAACAGAAGTAAATAGGATGGAAGGAAATACATAAATAATAATCATAACTATAAATTTGAATAAGACCAATTCACCCAGAAATCAAAAGCAGATAATAGAATAAATTGAAAATAGAATCCAAAAACAAGTTACTTGGAAGAAACACATATGAAACACAGTTTTTCCCTCAGAATTAAAATAAGGGGCAGGAATAAAATCTATTATGCTTCATCTGAAGTGAAATATTTAGAGTGTAGGATATCAATCATGAAATTTGACTAAAAATACAGCAAAAAAGCAGACCTAATTAAAAGGCATAATCAGGGAAATGCATTGATGTGAGCATTAATTGATAATGAAGTAATATAATTACTAATCATATATACACCAAATGGCATACCAATCAAATTGTTAAAGGAAAAATTAAAGAAATGAGAGGAAAAATGGATAGCAAATTTATTATAGTGGGGATGTTTTCCTCTTTCCCCTCTCAGAACTATATAAAACAAAGAAAAAAAATAAAGCAGAAGTAAAAGTTACAAAAAGAATCTTAGAAAAGTTATATATGCTAGACCTCTGGAGAAAATTGAGTGAAAAGAGAAAGGAGTATAGCTTTTTCTCAGTTGTTTATGGCACCTTTACAAAAAGATTGCTCATGTATGAAGGAAAAAAAAAAAAAACACCTCATAAGGAAATTCAGAAAAACAAAAAATGTTAAATGTGTCCTCTTCAGGGTGTAACACAATAAAAATGATATCTAATAAAGAATTGTGGAAGCACAGAATAAAAGTTAATTGGAAAACAAGGAAATCATGAAATCAAAGGAGAGATTAGTGAAATAGAAAATAAGAAAGCTAGTGAACCAGTAAATAAATTAGGAGCTTGCAAAACAGAAAACAATTACATAAAGCATTGGTTAATTTGATTTTTAAAAAAAGAAAACAAAATTCACAGTATCAAAAATCAAAATGGTGAATTCACCCCAAAAGAACTTAAAATTGAAGCCATAAGTAGAAAGTATTTTTCCAAATTTTATACCAATAAATCTGTCAGACTAAGAAATTCAGCAAAGGAAGGCATATTAATAAGAAATTGAAAATGCTTTTTGGATGAAGAATGGACAGATATAAAGAGCTGAGAATTGGAAGCTTCTGATACTTTGATGAAGTTTCATATACATATTTATTATATCTATCTTAGTCAGAAGGATATTTTCAAGTTATTCATAATTGCATCTATTGCTTCATGCTCTAGAAAAATGTAATTGTTCTCATTATGCAGTATTTTCTTCTTCTTTAATTAAATATTTCACAGTGAGATAAACTGGACTTTCTTGAGAGCGTCTGTCCCAACTAGAATATGAGTTTCTTAAGAACAGGATCCATCCTCTCTATGTTTATGTTAAGTGTTTGATACATAATAATTTTAAGTAAATAACTTGTTCCTATTTTTCTCCCTGTATCTTTCATCTTTCTTTGATTTTTGTTTCATTCTTTCTTTTCCTTCCTCCTTTTTTTCTTTCCTTTCCTTCTTCCTTCAAAGCTGGGGAAAATATATCAATAGGTATTGAAAATGAAATGTAATATTAAAGTAAAAAGTATAAAAAATTGGAAATATATGGGATAAGCATTCACCAATAAATAAAATGCCAAAAATATGAACTAACTATTCTCAAAAAAAATTGAAAAGTCTTAATAATCATGTGAAAAAACATGTCCCATATCATTAGAATATGATAAAAAAAATCTAAAATGGTCTTATCATATATTTAATAATTTAGCAAAAATTAGAAAAGAAAAACATAATCTAATTTGGATAGATTGTGAAATTACAGATGACATGATTATGCCCTTTTGTGAGGAGAGAGTTGTGAAATAATTAAAATGCACAGTGTGACAGACATTCAAGTTCTCAGGAAATACCAAAAGAGACCAATAATAAAAAGAATTATAAACTAAAAAATCCAACAACAAAAAGAGTGAAAATGCTATATTGTGAAACACACTCAGTTCCCACAGTCCTCTCTCTTGGTGTAAATGACTCTCTTCATCACTAAACAATTGGAAGTGATTTGAATCATCTCATTGTTGAAGAGAGCCATGTGCATCAGAATTGATCATAGTATAAGCTTGTTGTTGGTGTGTATAATGATTTCCTAGTTCTGCTTATTTTACACAGCATCAGTTCATGTAAGTCTCTCCAGGACTTTCTGAAATTAACCTGTTTGTCATTTCTTACAGAACAATAATATTCCATAACATTCATATACCATAATTTATTCGGCCATTCTCCAATTGGTGGGCATCCATTTAATTTCCAGTTTCTAGCCACTATGAAAAAGGGCCCTGGTATAGATTTTAAATCATGTTTGTGACAGAAAAGGCATTTGTTAACATTTCTTCTTTGCCCGTTTTCTCAAATAGTTTAGGTAAAAATTGGATTAGTTATGCATTAAAAAAAAAGGTTTTGGTAGAATTAAATTGTTCTAACTGGTCCCAGAAACTTTTTCTTAGGGAGTTCATTGATTGTTCAATTTCTTTTTTGAAGACAATTGTTTAATCATTCTATTTCCTCTTTTGTTAATGTGAGATAGACCCACACACACACACACACACATACACAGTGGTAAATATTCCTTTATTCATTTTACTTAGATTGTCAGATTTGTTGGCATATAATAGAACAAGATAGCATTTTATTATTGCTTTAGTCTCATCCTCATTTCTGGTGAACTCATCCTTTTCATAGTTTCTCTAAATTGCCCTGCCTCAGTTTCCCTAATTTCTTCTGCCTCAATCCCCCTGGTTGCAACCCCCACTTTTCTGTTCTTAGGACTGAGATAATTGGGACTATGGCCACTGGCATTCCAAAAGATGAGACTCCAGATGTCCTATCTCAGATACATAATTGGCATTATCTTCCTCTAGCTCTCCAGACTTTCTGGCTCTAGTTCAACTATCTCCTTTAGTAAGAATGTATGGACCTACCCCCAATGTGTCAGAACCAGATAGATGGTCCCTTTCTAAAGATTCCTATGCTCTCAGTGTTCTCACTCTGTCCCTGACTTTGTCTATTTACCCTGATTACTTAGAGTTACATATAGATATGTCATGGGAAACTCACATTCACTGCTGGATGCTTTGAGACATCAGCCCTGGGGGCAACATATCCTAAGTACAATCTCTCCGTCTCAAATAAAATATTAAAAAGTTTTTAACCTGTATCTTGCCTCAGTTTTTCTGGCATTACATTTGGTACTGATAACTGGTTTTCTTCTTTAAAAAATCAAATCAACTAATAGTTTATATATTTTGAATTTCTCCTATAAATGTTTTTATTTTTATTTATTAGGTTCAAGAATTCTCTTAATTTCAGTTTATTAAACTCTTATTTTTCAAGATTTCTTTATTGGGAAATCTTTAAATTGTTGGGAATCTTTAATTTGTTGTTTTTCCTAGTTTTTTTTTTTTTTTAAGTTGAATGCCCCATTCATTGATCTGCTTTTAAAATTCTTTTCTTTCACAATGTGACTTATATTTGATGACTTCACAGGTATATACTCAGTAAAGGGATATGAGGAGTGAGGAAAAGAGAGAATCTGAAACTCAAAAGGTTTTAAGACAAATTAAAAATGTTCTATATATAAGGAAAAATAAAATAACTACACAATGAAAAATGTGGAGGCAGGAGATTAGATAAATGCAAAAAATAAAAAATAAAGAAAATAAGAAGAGTGGGATAGTATGCCAAAATTTGTGGGATGCCGGTAAAGCAGTATTAGAAGAAAATTTATATATCCCAATGCATATGTAAATAAATAGATAAATAACCTATTCAATCACATACCACAGTGTGTTCAGCCATTCCATCTCCTCAATTTTTAATTTTTTGCCTTGAGAAAAGAGCTGTTGTCTTTTTCTTTTTTAAAATCTCTTTTTGAATACATGTTCAGTAGTGGTATTGGTAGGTCAAAGGATAGGCATTGTTTTATTGTTCTGTGGGAATAATTCTAAATTGCTCTATAGAATAAATCAGTTTAAAATTCCATCAATAACATATTAATTTTTAATTTTGTTCCTAGCATTCCCTCCAACATTTCTCACTTTCCTTTTCTGGTTTCTTAGCCAAACCAATAGATATAAGATAATATGTCAGATTAAAAAAAATTCACTGCCCTAATTAATAATGAGTTATTTTTTTTTCATATTGCCATGAATACATTTGATTACTTAAGATAAAACTGTTCATAATTTATTATACCTTATCAACTGGAGAATGGCTTTTTATTATTTTGAGTATTTTTTGACTCACTTCCCTATATGTTTGAGAAATGAAGTTTTTTTTATCAGGGAAGTTTGCTTCAATATACTTTTCACAATTACTATTTCTCATTGTTTATTCTATTCTCTCTCCTTTCACTCCACCCCTCGTTGCTTATGATAACCCTCCCCCAATCTGCCTTCTGTTTTATCACTTTCCCTGCTTCTTGAATTCCCTTGTCTTCCTACTGTCCTGCAGGGAAAGGTAGATTCCTTTATCCAATTGACTTTCTAAGTTATTGTATCAACTCTGTTGACAGTAATGTTCTCTCAGTCTTCCTATCCCTCTTTCACTCCACTGTAAAAGCTTTATCCACTGTCTCTTATGTAAAATAAATTACCCTCTCTTTCCCTTTCCACAAATACATTTCACTCTCATGGCTAAATTTTATTTTTTAGAAATTTCCCTTCATATTTAACTCACTCCTATGTCCTCTATAAATCATCTTTCTAAATGCCCAATAATAAAAAAAAGTTATATGTGTAACAGGTATCACCTTCCCGTGTAGGATGTATAGTTTAGCCTCACTAAATCCCTTATGATTTATTTATTTTATACTTTTTATTGACAAAACACATGCATGGATAATTTTTCAACCTTGACCCTTGCAATCACTTCTAACTTTTCCTTTCCTTCCCTCCACCCACTCCCCTAGATGGCAGGCAGTCTCATACCTGTTAAATATGCTAAAGTATATCTTAAATACAATATATGTGTACATATTTATACAATTCTCTAGTTGCACAAGAAAAATGACCTATGAAGAAAAACAAAAATGCAAAGAGTCCACACTCATTTTCCAGTGTTCTCTCAGTGGGTGTAGCTGGTTCTGTTCATCACTGATAATTGGAAGTGAATTGGATTCTCTCATTGCCGAAGATAGCCACTTCCATCAGAATTGATTCTCATATAGTATTGTTGTTGAAGTGTATGATGATCTCCTGGTTCTACTCATTTCACTTAGCATCATCAGTTCATGTAAGTCTCTCCAGGCCTCTCTATATTCATCCTGTTGGTCATTTCTTACAGAACAATAATATTCCATAACATTCATATACCACTTATTCAGCCATTCTCCAATTGATAGGCATCCATTCAATTTCCATTTTCTAGTCACTACAAAAAGGTCTGCCAAAAATATTTTTGTACATACATGTCACAATATCTTCTTCAATATCTCTTTCGGATATAAGTGCATACATGTCACAATACCTTCTTTAATATCTCTTTGGGAAATAAGTATCACTGCTGGATCAAAGGGTAGGCACAGTTTAATTGTTCTCCAGAGTTAGTTGGATCCGTTCACAATTCCACCAACAATGCATTAGTGTCCCAGTTTTCCCACATCCCCTCCAACAATTGTCATTGTCTTTTCCTGTCATCTTAGCCAATCTGAGAGGTGTATAGTGGTATCTCAGAGTTGTCTTAATTTGCATTTCTCTGATCAATAATGATTTGGAACACTCTTTCATATGAGTAGAAATAGTTTCAATTCCATCATGTGAAAATTGTTCATACCTCATGATTTATTTTTAGCTATTTTCCTTTTTATGATTCTTTTGGGTCTTCCATTTGGAAATCATATTCTCTATTCAGCTTTGGTATTGTCATCAGGAATGTCTGAAAATCCTCTATTTTATTGGCTATTTTCATCACTCAGTTTTCCAGGTGATTCTTGATTGCGCTCCTGACTCCTTTGTCCTCTGGTATATTAGATTACAAACCTTCCAAACCTTTAAAGTTGAAACTGCTAAATCTTGAGTAATCCTAGCATTGGCTCTACAATACTTCATTTTTTTTTTTTCTTTCTGGATGCTTACAGTATTTTCCCCTTATCCTAGGTATTCCTAAATGTGATAATAATCCCCTGGGTGTTTTTTCATCTAGTGATCTCTTGCCAGGAGTGATTGGTGGATTCTTTCAATTTCTATTTGATCCTCTGATTCTAGCATATCAGGACAGTTTTCATTGACAATTACAAAAAAATGGATGTCTAGGATATTTCTTTTTGTTTGTTTGTTCGTTTTATTTTTGTTTTTGATCATGGCCTACAGGTAGACCAATGCTGCTTCAATTATCTCTCCTGAATCTATTTTTCAAGGTCAGTTGTTTTCCTGATGACATATTTAACATTTTTCATTTTTTTGTTTTATTATATTGTTTCTTCATTTTTCATAAAGCTATTAGCTTCCATTTCTTAATTCTGATTTTTAAGGAATAATTTTCTTCAGTGATCTCTTTTACTTATTTTTCCATTTGTCCAATTTGTTTTATAAGCTTTTTTTCCCTTCTTCATTTGCTTTTTGCATCATTCTCATATATCTTTCTAACTTTTCTTCTTCCTTCCTTATTTGATTTTCAAAATCCTTTTTGACCTCTTCCATGGACTGAGACCAATTCTTTTTCTCGGACAGTTTTGATTTAGGATATTTGATTTTATTATCTTCTTCTAAATCTGTGTTTGAACTTCTTTGATTTCATAATAACTTTCTAAGGTCAGAATTTTTTTCTGTTATTTGCTTATTTTTTAAATGCATTACTTGGCTTTTAAATCTGTTTAAAAGTACATCTCCGAATTTCACAAAATCCAACACCCTTTTTTCTATTAAAAACACTAGTAAGCATAGGAACAAAAGAATTTTCTTTAAAATGATCAGTAGCATCTATCTAAAGCAGCATGTAAAATAGGTATAAACCAGAAGCATTGCCAATAAGATCAGAAGTAAAACAAGTTTTTTTCACTGTTATCATTAATATTCAATATTGTATTAAAAATGTTGACTTTAGCAATAAGAGAAGAAAAAAATTGATGTAAAAAGAGCAATGATAAAACAAAATTATGACTCTCTTCAGATGATATAATGGTATACTTATAGAATCCTAGATAATCAACTTAAATACCATTAGAAATAATAAATAACTTTACCAAAATTGCAGGATATAAAATAAATTCACATAAATCATCAGTATTTCAATATGTTTTCAACAAAGCCCAGCAGTAAGAGATACAAAGAAAATTCCTTTTCAAATAACTGTGGATAATATAAAATATTTGGGAGTCTACCTGCCAAGATAAACTAGGAAGTATATGAACACAATTACAGAACACTTTCCACACAAATAAGGGCACATCTAAACAACTGGAAGAATACCAAGTGTTCATGGATAGGCAGACTTAATATAATACAAATGACAATTCTATGCAAATCAATCTACTTATTCAGTGCCATACAACTCAAACTGCCAAGAAATTACTTTACAGAGCTAGGAAAAATAATAAATAAATTCATTTGGAAAAAAAAAAAGAAAAAGGTCAAGAATTTCAAGGAAATTAATGAAAAAATTAAAACATTATTGGCCTAACTGTACCAGACCAAAAATTATTATAAATCAATGGAAATCAAAACCATTTGGTACTGGCAAAGAAATAGAGTATTGGATCAATGGAAGAAATTAGATTCACAAGATACAAAAGTTAATGACTATAATGATCTAGTGTTTGATGAACACAGGGACTCCAGCTTTGAGGATAATGTCACCATTTGACAAAAATTACTGGTAAATTGGAACATAGTTTTCCAAACTCTAGCCATTGAACTGACAACAAATATCCATATATCACACCTTTAGCAAAGTTGCAGGATACAAAATAAGCCCACATAAGTTATGAGCATTCTTATATATCACTAATAAAATCCAACAGTCAGAGTTACAAAGAGAAATTACATTTAAAGTAACTGCTGATAGTATAAAATATTTGGGAATCTCTCTGCTAAGGGAAAGTCAGGAACTATATGAGCAAAACGACAAACACTTTCCACACATATAAAGTCAGATCTAACCAACTGGAAAAAATATTAAGTGCTCTTGGATAGGTCGAGCATATATAATAAAGATTACAATACTACCTAATCTATTTATTTAGTGCTATACCAATCAGACTCCCCCCCCAAAAAAAAAAAAAAAAACTATTTTAATGACCTAGAAAAAATAATAACAAAATTCATCTGGAAGAACAAAATGTCAAGACATTCAAGGGAACTAATAATAATAATTAAAAAAAATTAAATGAAGGTGGCCTAGCTGTACCAGATCTAGAACTATATTATAAAGTAGCGGTCACCAAAACCATTTGGTATTGGCTAAGAAATAGACTAGTTGATCAGTGGAATAGGTTAGGTTTACATGATAAAATAGTCAAGAACTTTAATAATCTAGTGTTTGACAAACCCAAAGACCCCAGCTTTTGGGATAAGAACTCACTGTTTGACAAAAACTGCTGGGACAATTGGAAATTGGTATGGCAGAAACTAGGCATTGACTCATACTTAACACCGTATACCAAGATAGTCAAAATGGGTTCATGATCTATGCATAAAGAATGAGATTATAAATAAATTAGAATAACATTGCATAGTTCACCTCTCAGACTTGTGGAGAAGGAAGGAATTTGTGACCAAAGAAGAATTAGAGATGATTATTAATCACAAAATAGTCAGTTTTGATAATATGAAATTAAAAAGCTTTTGTACAAACAAAACTAATGCAGACAAGATTAAAAAGGAAGTAATCAACTGGGAAAACATTTTTACAGTCAAAGGTTCTGATAAAGGCCTCATTTCCAAAATATAGAGAGAATTGACTCTAATTTATAAGAAACAAAACCATTCTTTAATTGATAAATGGTCAAAGGATATGAACAGACAATTTTTGGATGAAGAAATTAAAACTATTTCTAGCCATATGAAAAGATGCAACATATCATTATTAATCACAGAAATTCAAATTAAGATAACTTTGAGATAACACTACACACATCTCAGATTGGCTAGAATGACAGGGCAAGATAATATATAATGCTGGATAGGATATGGGAAAACTCTGACACTGATACATTGTTGATGGAATTGTGAATGCATCCAACCATTCTGAAGAGCAATTTAGAACTATGCTCAAAAAGTTATCAAACTGTACCTAACCTTTGATCCAACAGTGTCACTACTGGGCTTGTATCCCAAAGAGATCTTAAAGAAAGGAAAGGGACCTTTATATCCAAAAATGTTTGTGACAGCCCTTTTTGTAGTGGCTAGAAACTGAAAATTGAGTGGATGTCCATCAATTGGAGAATGGCTGAATAAGTGGTGGTATATGAATGTTATGGAATATTATTGTTTTATAAGAAATGACCAGCAGATGATTTCAGAAAGGCCTAGAGAGACTCACATGAACTAATGCTGAGTGAAACAAGCAGGACCAGGAGATCACTTCAACAACAATACTATATGATGATCAATTCTGATGGATGTGGCTCTCTTCAACAATGAGATGAACCAAATCAGTTCCATTTGTTCAATAATGAAGGGAACCAGCTACACCCAGCAAAAGAACTATGGGAAATGAGTGTGAACCACAACATAGCATTTCTACTCCCTCTGTTTTTTTTTTTTTTTTTTTTTTTTTTTTTTTTTTTTTTTTTTTTTTTTTTATTTCTTTCTCAGGTTATTTTTTACTTTATTTCTAAGTCCCATTTTTCTTCTCCAGAAAAATAACTGTATGGATATGTATACATATGTTGTATTTAACATATACTTTAATATATTTATTTATTGGTCTACCTGCCATCTAGGGAAGGGGGTGGGGGGAAGGAGGGGAAAAGTTGAAACAGAAGGTTGTGCAAGGGTCAATGCTGAAAAATTACCCATTACCCATATTGTAAATAAAAAGCTATAAAAAAGAGTGAATGTTTAAAGTTATCCATAGATAGATAGATAGATAGATATCTATATAAAGCTTTAATTTTAAAAACAAAAATAAACCATTATTATTCTTAAAGTACTCACATTCTAAAAATATTTGGTTGATAACACATTTAGAAGGTTTCAGGGACAAATGTGATAAACACAAAATAATTAATATCTCTTTTTTTAATGTTATTTCCATTGATAGTCTAAGTCTCTGATTTTAAACTAGTTGACTGTATCTAGAATTTCAGTTTCAAGGATTTTCTTTTCTGGATTTTCAGTAGCTAAGGATATAGAAATTGCAGAAACAATTGTTATACAATATTTCCAAAATAATTTCCTCCTAGTAAGATGATTGCAGGCATAGGATGAATGTAACCCTTTTCTCAAAGCTCTTGTGTTCATGGTTATGGAATGTCTCTACTGGGAGGATATTGGTCAATGTGCTTGCGAGTAGCTTGCTTGCTAAGATTATGCTCCTTCTGAGCTGCCTTGAAGTATCTTACTATGTCAGCTAAATCATATTCACAAAATTCTCTGTTGTAACCTTAACATATTACTATCTGATTAAATTCAAAATAAATTGCATTATTACTGCTTCTTTTTAACTCTTTGGGAACAGTTAAACCTCTACATCATCATGGTTAACCTCCTTCCACATCTAATTCTTTACAGAATGAGAAAACTGTGGATTCCTTAGATGAGAATACAAAAGAGAAGACTATATTTTTCTTTTTTTCCAGCAGAATGACAAGCTAACTGATAAGGAAAAACTAACTCTTGACTCTGAACCTACCTCTTAACATGACTTTTTAGCTATTTTGAGATTTGCTTATATAATCACATATGGATATCAGAAATTTTCCCACCTAAGTCAATGTTTTTTTTTTAATTGGGGAGGGATATATTCAATAACCCATATATAAATGAGTTAAGCATGTAATAATAAACAAATAAATAATAAACATATAATAAAAATAATAAACCTAGCATTAATCAGTAAGTATGAAAATACATATAGTCTTTCTCCAGGTGTTGCTAGGTTATGAATATAAACATTTAACCTTGGATAAGGTACCAAACTTGTCAGATATTGATTTACTCAGTCTTTATTCATTTAGACTATTTATGTGAAAGTTATCCAATTTTGTATAATAGCAGTTACTTCAAAATTTTTAAAAAATCATTTAAATTTTATTTATTTATATAGTAAATGATAGATTTAAGCAGTAATAAACCTTGTTCTATACCTGCATGAGCCGTAGTAGTGGTATTTTGAAAACATAACAGGAAATTGATTTTCATCAATCAAGTAGGTTTTCAATTTGGCCAAATATAAAATGTTTTCATCACACTTAGAATTAGTTTTGGATGAGAAATATAGTCCTGATACATAATTCATTCTTTTAAGATTTCCATTAGTGACAACTATCTTGCACTGTGACCTTGAACAAATTCTACATTTACTCCACGCTAAAATGTTATTCATATTCAAATAGGTTTAACCTAGATTGACCTTAATGTTTATATCTGACTCAAAATCTGTCAAATATTAACACCTAGCCCAGGATCATTCCAGTATAATTCTAGAGCTGGTTGTTTTCCTTCATACTTGAGGGCCAAAATTACATCACTATGTCAGGATCAATGTACATTGTGTTTGGCTGTTCAGACCAAAATGAGCTCAGAAGATTCTACCATAAGTCATGCACAAAAACTTCACATGAACATTTGGTATAGAGATATAGCAAAAATTCTACAAAAAATTGTCCTAATTTTCCATTAAATTAAAATATTCTCATTGATGTTCAACAAAGATATATTCAAAAATACAAAATTCTAAGGTATCTGTGGGTGTTGTGAAAACCCAGCAGAAGTTTTCACTTTTACTTTATCACTTCCTCCCTTGATCTTAGTTCCTTGTACTTTCAACCACTGTTGAGGGTGAAATTCTTTCCTCCAATATTATAATTATTTATTCAATCTGAAATTAGTTTTTCAGCAAGCAGGTAGAACATTGAGGATAGAGTCAGGAAAATCTCAGTTAAAATCACAACTTAGACACTTATCACCCATGTGATCCAGGTCAAGTCATTTAATTATTTGCCTCAGTTTCCTTGTCTATAAATGAACTGGAGAAAGAAATGACAAATCACTTCAGTAACTTTACAAAATCAAACAAAATGACGTCACTAGGAGTCAGACATGAGTGCAAATGATTGCACAAAAACTTTCTTTACTTCATTATTGGTTTACTCTTGTTGTTGTTGGGTGTTTTAATTTTTTTCTCATTATTCTGACTTTAAAATTTTACTATGTAACATGAGAGAAATAGCAATCTCTCTATGCCACACTTTCCTCATTTCTGAAGTGAGTGTAGGACTAGATAGTCTCTGAGGTCTTTTCTGGTTTTGGAATTGTCATCCTCTCATCCTCTTACTGGTTTCACTATACCCCAACCTCCTTTGTTATTTCATCACACATATTCTATGTAAGTATGAATGTGTCCAATTCACCAATTTTGTTTCCCTGCACTTCCTGGGAATTGTTTAACTTTTCTAATTCGTATTTCAGGAAGTTGTTGCTCTCTTGTAAGGCTTCTCTTTCCTTTCCCCATTTATCTTCTAACTTTCTTTTGAGACTTTTAATGGTCTCTTCTATGAGAGCATCATGTAAAGGAGGACAATGTGATGCATTTTTGCTGTTTGAGGTCTCTTCAGGTTTGCTGACCTGCTCTTTTTCTGCATAGAAGCTGTCAATCATTCTTTTCATCTTTTTATTCATGTTTTAAAGCCTTTAGGGTATGTCTCCTAGGCAAGGGGGTTACCAGCTTCCTCTGCAGAGCAGGGAGAGATGTAAACTGATTTCCAGCTCCGAGGTATGGGAGTGCTCTGAGTGAGAGTTTTCCCTTCCCCCAACAGGAAGTGGATTCAGCACTGGCCGAGCTATGGAAGTGCCCAGTTGGGCTGTGTGGGTTAGAGATTGCCCTTGGCTAGAGACTAAGGGGTGAAAGTGTCACTGCCCCAGGCCAGAGCCTCTTGTGGGACTGTGTGTATTAGCAGCTGACCACAGACCACTGAGAACTCTGCCCCAGTGTCTCTGCCCCATGCAAATCAGCCCTGGAAAAGCTCTATTTTGCCCCAAGCTGAGCCCCACACTGCTCAAATAAATAATTCACTAGAAAGTAGGATTTGCAAATTGGAAAAGACAAAGAACTCGCAAGAAAGTAGGATCTATGAATTGGAAAAAGAAAATAATTCACTAAAAAAAAAAAAATTAGTGAAATGGAAAAAATTCCACAGACCAAAACAATACATTCAAAAACTCAATTGGACATATACAGAAAGAAGTAAAAAAGCTAATGAAGAAAATAATTCTTTAAAAATTAGAACTGAACAATAGAAACTAATGATTCATTGAGACAGCAAGAATCAGTCAAGCAAAACAAAAAATGACAAACTGGAAAAAATCATGAATTATCTACTTGCAAAAACGACAGACTTGGAAAATAGATCTAGGAGAGATAATCTGAGGATTATTGGACTTTCTGAAAACTATGATGAAAAAAAGACCCTAGATACTATTTTTACAAGAAATCATCAAAGAGAACTGCCCAGATGTAATAGAATCAGAAGGTAAAATAGGCATTGAAAGAATTCATTGAACACCTTCTGAAAGAAACCCTAAAATAAAAACCCCAAGGAATATTGTGGCCAAATTTCAGAACTATCAGATTAAGGAAAAAATTTTACAAGCAGCCAAAAAAAAACATTTAAATACCGAGGTGCCACAATAAGGATCACCCAAGATCTGGCTGCCTCTACATTAAAGGAAAGAAGGGCCTGGAATATGATATTCTGAAAGGCACAAGAACTTGTGATGCAGCCAAGAATAAACTACCCAGCTAAGCTGAGCATTTTCTTCCAGGGAAGAAGATGGACATTTAATGAAACAAATGAATTCCATTTGTTTCTGAAGAAAAAACCAGAACTAAACAAAAATTTGATCTCCAAACCATAGAACTCAAGAGATGCAGAAAAGGTAAAAATAACTCTTGAGAATTGTATTTCTGTTGTGGATATACAAAAGAATACATGTATAATTTGATTGTACTGATATAACATAAAAAAGGGAAGTAGATATGGAAAAGGGATGATGGCAGAATAAGGTGGGAAGGAGGAATAAAAAGAGGGAAACCACATCCCACAAAGAGGCTAAGGAAACTTATCATATCTGAGGGAATTTAGAGAGGGGGAGGAACATTGTGTGAATCTTACTCTCATCAGAGTTGGCTCAAAGAAAAAATAATTGACATTTGTTTTAGAGAAAAATCTCTCTCGCCTCATTAAAAAGGGGGAGAGGAAAAGGGAAAAGAAAAAGAGTAATAAGGGAAGGAAGGGGGAAAGACTCAAAGGGGGGAGGGAGGGATTATAAAGAGGATACGTATCGAGATACAAGAGGGGTACATAAGTTTAAAAGGGGGAAAGAGGGTTGGGGGAGGCAAGAATAAGTAAAGCAAAATCTGGGGTTATTAGGATGGCAGGAAATACAGATTTAGTAATTCTAACCGTAAATGTGAATGGAATGAACTCCCCCATAAAGAGGAGGCAGATAGCAGACTGGATCAAAAGTCAGAACCCTACAATATATTGTTTACAAGAAACACATTTAAATCAGGGAGATACATATAGAGTAAAGGTAAAAGGCTGGAGCAAAATCTATTATGCTTCAGGTGAAGTCAAAAAAGCAGGGGTAGCCATCCTTATCTCAGATAAAGCAAAAACAAAAATTGATTTAATTAAAAGAGATAAGGAAGGAAACTATATCCTGCTAAAGGGTAGCATAAACAACAAAGCAATATCAATATTAAACATATAGGCACCAAGTGGTATGGCATCCAACTTCCTAAAGGAGAAGTTAAGAGAGTTGCAAGAAGAAATAGACAACAAAAATGTAATAGTGGGAGATCTCAACCTTGCACTCTCAGAATTAGACAAATCAAACCACAAAACAAATAAGAAAGAAAAAGTAAAATAGAATATTAGGAAAATTAGGTACTTTGGATCTTTTTGGAGAAAATTGAATGGAGATAGAAAGGAATATACTTTCTTTCTCAGCAGTTCATGGAACCTGTTCAAAATTGACCATATATTAGGACATAAAGACCTGATTAAAATGCAAGAAAGCAGAAATAGTAAATGCTTTTCAGATCATGATGCAATAAAACTACATTCAACAAAAAAGTTAGGGGGAAATAGACCAAAATGTAATTGGAAACTAAAACAATCTCATCTTAAAGAATGATTGATGAAGCAGCAATTATAGATACAATTAATAATTTCACCAAGATAATGACAATGATGAGACGTCATACCAAAATTTGTGGGATGCAGCCAAAGGGTAATAAGAGGGAATTTTATATCCTTAGAGGCTTACTTGAATAAAACAGAGAAAGAAAAGATTAATGAATTGGCTCAAAAAAAAACAAAAAGACCAAATTAAAAAACCCCAATCAAATACTAAATTGGAAATTTAAAATTAAAAGGAGAAATTAAAATACTGAAAGTAAAAAAAACTATTCAACTAATTAATAAAACTAAGAGTTGGTACTAATGGAAAAGCCAATAAAATAGATGTTTTGGTAAATCTGATTAGAAAAGGAGGGAGGAAATGAAATTAGTAGTCTTAAAAATGAAAGGAGAACTTTCCACCAATGAAGAGGAAATTAGAGAAATAATAAGGAGTTATTTTGCTCAACTTTATGCCAAATAAATTTGATAACCTAAGTGAAATGGATGATACCTCCAAAAATATAGACTTCCCAGACTAACAGAGGAGGAAGTAAATTGTTTGAATAGTCCCATTTCAGAAAAATAAATATAACAGTCAATTAAACAACCCCTAAGAAAAATCACCAGGACCAGATGGATTTAACATGTGAATTTTACCAAACATTTAAAGAACAATTGGCCCAATTATATAAATTATCTGATAAAATGGGAAATGAAGGAAAGTCCTACCAAATTCCTTCATGACACAGACATGGTACTGATACCTAAACCAGGTAGGCTGGAAAAACAGAGAAAGAAAATTATAGACCAATCTCCTTAATGAATATTGATCTAAAATCTTAAATAAGATATTAGCAAAAGACTACAGAAAATCATCTCCCAGATAATACACTATGATCAAGTAGATTATACCAGGAATGCAGGGCTGGTTCAATATTAGAAAACTATCAATATAATTGGCCATGTTAATAACCAAATTAACAAAACCATATGATCATCTCAATAGATGCAGAAACAGCATTTGATAAAATCCAATATCCATTCCTATTAAAAACACTTGAGAGTATAGGAATAAATGGACTTTTCCTTAAAATAATCATCAGCCTCTATTTAAAATCATCAGTAAGCATCATATGTAATGAGACAAACTGCAACCATTCCTAATAAGATCTGGAGGAAACAAGGTTGTCCACTATCACCGTTACTATTTAATATTGTATTAGAAATGCTAGCTTTAGAAAAGATTGAGAAAGAGATTAAAGGAATAGAATAGGCAATGAGGAAACCAAATTATCACCTTTGCCGCTGACATGATGGTATACTTAGAGAACCCCAGAGATTCTACTTAAAAAGTTATTAGAAATAATCCACAACTTAAAAGTTGTTGAAATAAACCCACATAAGTCATCAGATTCTTATATATACTAATAAAATCCAAGTCAGAGTTACAAAGAGAAATTCCATTTAAAGTAACTACTGATAATATAAAATATTAAGGAATCTGTCTCAAGGGAAAATCAGAAACTTTATGAGCAAAATTACAGACCACTTTTCACACAAATTAAGTCTGATCTAACCAATTGGAAACTATTAAATGCCTGGATAGGAAGTAAATATAATAAAGATACAATATTACCTAAACTAATCCATTTATTTAGCGCCATACCAATAGACTCCCAAAAACTATTTTAATGACCTAGAAAAATAAAACAAAGTTCATATGGAAAAACAAAAGGTCAAGAATTTCAAGGGAATTAATGAAAAAAATCAAATGAAGGTGGCTTAGCTGACCAGATCTAAAATTATATTATAGAGCAGAAGTTACCAAAACTATTTGGCATTCAAGGAATAGATTAGTTGATCAGTGGAATAGATTAGGTTCATGGGATAAAACAGTCAACAAATATAAAACTAGTCTTTGAAAAACCCAAAGATCCCAGCTTTGGGATAAGAACTACTGTTTGATAAAATTGCTGGAAAAATTGAAACTAATATGGCAGAAACTAGGATTGATCCATACTTAACACCGTACACCAAGATAAGGTCAAAATTGGTTTATGACCTAGGCATAAAGAATGAAATTGTTAATAAATTAGAGGAACACAGGATAGTTTACCTCTCAGACCTGTGGAAGGGGAAGGTCTTTATGACCAAAGCAGAACTAGAGATCACTCTGATCACAAAATAGAAAATTTCGATGATACCAAACTGAAAAGTTTTTGACAAACAAAACTAATGCAGACAAGATTAGAAGGACGCAATAAACTGGGAAAATATTTTAGAGTCAAGGTTCTGATAAAGGCCTCATTTAAAATATATAGAGAATTAACCTAATTTATAAAAATCGCTTCATCTCCAATTGAAAATGGTCAAAGGATATGAACAGACAATTTCAGATGAAGAAATTGAACTATTTCTAGTCATATGAAAAGATGCTCCAAGTCATTATTATTCAGAGAATGCAAATTAAGACAACTCTAAGATACTATACACACCTGTCAGATTCCAAGATGACAGGAAAAAATAATGATGATTGTTGAGGGATGTGGGAAAACTGGGACATTGATGATTGTTGGTGGAGTTGTGAACGAATCCAACCATTTTGGTGAGAAGTTTGGAACTATGCTCAAAAGTTATCAAACTGTGTATACTTTGATCCAGCAGTGTTACTACTGGATTTAACCCAAAGAGATTATAAAGAAGGGAAAGGGACCCATTGTATGTGCACGAATGTTTGTGGCAGCCTTTTGTGTGGCAAAAACTGGAAACTGAAATGGATGTCCATCAGTTGTAGAATGGCTGAATAAATTGTGGTATATGAATATTATGGAATATTACTGTTCTGTAAGAAATGACCAACAGGATGATTTCAGAAAGGCTGCAGAGACTTACACGAACTGATGCTGAGTGAAATGAGCAGGACCAGGAAATCATTATATACTTCAACAAATATTTATGATGACCAGTTCTGATGGACCGCCATCCTCAGCAACGGATCAACCAAATCATTTCCAAAGGAGCAGTAATAAACTGAACCAGCTATGCCCAGAAAAAGAACTCTGGGAGATGACTAAAACCATTACATTGAATTCCCAATCCCTATATTTATGCACACCTGCATTTTTGATTTCCTTCACAAGCTAATTGTATAATATTTATGAGTCTGATTCTTTTTGTACAGCAAAATAACGTTTTGGTCATGTATACTTATTGTGTATCTAATTTATATTTTAATATATTTAACATCTACTGATCATCCTGCCATCTAGGGGAGGGGGTGGGGGAGTAAGAGGTAAAAAATTGGAACAAGAGGTTTGGCAATTGTCAATGCTGTAAAGTTACCCATGAATATATCCTGTAAATAAAAGGCTATTAAATAAAAATAAAAAAAAAAGTATGAATATGTCCCAGACCTTTCTTACTCCTTCTTACGTCTTTTATTCTATTATCCTATTATATTCCATGATTTCCATTTTCATCTCTTTGAAGGTATTTATCAAATATAGTACTTGTCTTTCTCCTGAAATTTCATCTTGCATCATCAATCATCTATTTGACCCCAATGGCCATTGGCTTCTCAAACTCAACAGTCACATTGGAACTCATTATCTTCATGCCTAAATATACATTTTTTTCTAAAATTGCTTATTCTTCCAAGAACACTATTATAATTATCTGTGTTCAACACCTTGGATTAATCTATAAATATTCCCTCTAATTCATATTTGTATAGCCAACCCATGGAAATATTTCACTGATCCTTTGAATAATTTATTTTATTTTCATTAAAACTGCCTTCTACTTTAACTCAGTCTCTCATCATCTCTTGGCCAGGCTATTGCAATAGTCACCAAATTGGTATGCTTGCTTACCACTTTCTAATCCTCAGATATCACTCACTCATATTCAAATGTGATATATCTAAAAACAAGTTTAGTCATCCCATCATACCATTTTCTCATTCTGTATTCATGCTCCTCTCTTGGGTTTTTAGAATCTTTCAAAGTATGACTAAAACTTCTCTTTCCAGACTGACCAACAAATTTCTCTTTCTAATACATTGTACATTCGAGTGAAATCAGACTTTTTCCTTTTTCTCATATACAATATGGGCTCTCCTATCCTCTCACTGTTTCTTAATTTAATTTTTAATTTTTGGAATAAAGCAAGCATTTCAATAACATAACATAACATGGGAAGATCTTCATGAACTGATGCTTAGTGAAAGTAGCAGAAACAAGAAAATAGTGCACAAAGTTACAAGATTATGTGATCAGGTGTGATGGACTTGGGTCTTGTCAACAATGCAGTGATTCAAAATAATTTCAATAGACTTGGATTAGAAAATACCATCCTAAAATGGAGAAAGAACTAGGGATACTGAATATGGATTGAAGCATAATATTTTCAATTTTTGTTTGTTTTTTCCTTTTTTCCCTATTTAGTCTGATAAATATGGAAATGTATTTAAAAGATTTCTGCCTATTTAACCTATATCAGATTGCTTTCTGTCTTGGAAATGGAAGAAGTAATGGAGGAAGGAAGAAAAATTTGGAACACAACAATCTGTTTAAAACTATCTCTATCCATATTTTGGAGATAAAATGATATTAGAAATTAAAAAAAAAGCTACATTACAGAAAAAATAAAAAAACAATAAATATGCTATCTTTGATAGTTAAGTTTTTTTTTCCCTTTACCCACATTTTGCAATCCATAGATCCCTTTATGCTATAGCCCAAGTGCTATTTCCAACAAAATTCCCAAAATAGGTCATTCAATTATATGAATTCTGTATGTTCTTGTTGCATATATTGTTTAATTTTTTACATAGCATTACCACCAATAGATTGCTAACTTCTTGAGAGCAGAAGATGTTTTATTTTGTTTTGAATATCTAAAACATAGTGCCCTGTACGTAGTAAATAATCAATGTTTTATGAATATAATGCAATTATAGTAGTTTAAATATGCTTTTTTTTTGTTTCCCTTTATTCATCTTGAGAGATTTCTTTTTTACCTATTCTGGATATCTCTCTCCTTTTAGTGGCATATATTGACTCAAAGTTCAAGGTTTTCTATTTTGCCTCTCCTGAGTATACTTTGCTTATTTTATGGATTTTTTCTTTATCATTTAGATATCCCCAGACAATATACTCATCTTTTTGGCTAAATTTGGAGGTCTCTGATCTTTTGTCATATTTAATTTAATAAAACCAATTTAGGAAGAAGGGAAAATGCTTCAGAATTATACAATTATAATTATACAATTAATTAATTATATTATTACAATTATTAATTATTAAAATATTAATGAATTAATTATACAATTTAATTGTAATGAAAAAGAATCAGAAATAAACACCCAAGAAGAAAGACAGGAGAGTCATTGTCAATAATTCTTGAGTCACAAAACTCTTGGAATTATTTATTTAATGTTGATGAAGCATTTTTCAATCTTGGAACTACAGAAATGTCAACTGTTATTACTGGTTGTTGTTGTTTGCTGCTGCTGCTGCTGCTGTTGTTGATGACAACGATGATGACAGTGATGATGATGATGACGATGATGATGTTGATGATGATAAGGATGATGACGGCAATGTTGATGGTGATGATGATGATGATGATGACGACACTGGTGGTAGTGGTGGCAATGAAAATCATGATGTTGATAATGAAGAAGACAAGAAATCCTACTATGGACATAAAACAAAAATTGATTGAAAATGCAATAAGTAAACCAGAATGAAATAATAAAAATATCTAAACTGATATAAAACCAAATTCTCATAATCTTTAGTAGATTAGATTTCATGAACAAATAATATACATTCATTCCTTTAGATAAAAAAAAAATCAAAACCATATAGAGAAATATTGAAGTCAATCACATTCTGATCATGTCATGTGCTCTTAGAAGACCCCAAAGGTACTCATAGGGAATCAAGACAAGATAAGCTTCCCTCCCAATTCATTTATTTATTTAAATACAGAAAGAAGTATTATTTCCATTTATCTATTTGTCTCCTGAATCTTAAAAATAAATTAACAGAACAAGAGAAAGATGTATACCTATACTGCTTCTACTCATTCTAGTTATTCTACTGATGAGATAGCAAGAAAATTGTATTGTCACATTACATACCTCCTTCTATTATGGGGGACCCTGTCTTTATGATTGCCATCTGGCAAGTAATACTATCTAGTAGAAATATTTATTCCGGAGAGAATTTGGGGAAAAAATAGCTCCATTGAAATAGATTTTGGTGCAGTAGAAAAAAACACTGTGTAGGAACTGAGACCTAACTTCCAACCTCAGATCCTTAATAGCTGTTTAATCATGGGCAATTCAATTAATCTGTTTGCTTCAGTTTTTTTTAAACTGTAAAATGAAGATAACAAAGCATCTAATTTGAGGACCTGTTATGAGGATCAAATCACATAATTTTCATGAATGTATTTAGCAATGTGCCTTGCACATAGTTTTTATAAATGCTTTTTTCTCCTCCTTTTTTTTTCCCTATGAGATCAATTTTCCTCTCCTAAGCTTTATAAATTACCTACTATGTGACCTTGGGTATATGACAATTTATCCTTAATTTTTTTCACCTGGAAAATAGGGAAAATAACCTTCCCTTTTCACTTACAAGTGTAATGAAATAACCAAATTGATAGCTTTTTTATGAAAATTCTTTGACAAAAGTAAAAAGCATTACATCAGATATGGTCTGTATCCAAATCTTAATGATTTAACTCCATCTGTACCCGCATAGTAGAAACAGAATAACAATATTGAGTTTACTGAATTCATCATAACCCTGAAGGCATTCACTCTATGTTTCTGTAAAACATTCCCATAAATGACAAAAAAATTAAAATATAAAATTTTATGTAGCCATTTCTTACTTGATCGTACCTAGTTTCAACAATAAATTAGGACATCAATCCCATATTTTTGTCTGAAATGTAAAAAATAAATTTAGAGATGAAAGGATTTTTAAAATAATTAAAATTTATCTCTCTATTCCATCTTATGTTTATGTATATAAAAGAACTGAGGATTAAAGAAATAAAGCTTGTTGTCAAACTAACTGTAACAGGCAGACGACTCCCAACTACACACACTATCCCTTTTCCCTCCATTCTACTAAACTTTTTATTTATATAAACTTTAAAATAGCTCATTTTTTTTCTGAGAAAATCAGTAAAGTATAATGGATACATTATTAGGTTCAGATTCAGGAAGACATGGGTTGAAATTCTAATCCTGACTTAATATTTATGTGATGCTAGACAAATTACTTTTAACTCTTTAAGCTAGTTTTTTTTTTCTTTTTTCTAAATTAGGATAATAACTGAAATAACAATTTCCTGTTAAGCTTAATGGAATAACAGATGTGAAATTCAAGTGTCCCATAAATGTTAATTCTTATATTGTTAATTGTTATATTTATTCTAATTTGATTCACCTTAATCAGTCCATTCATCTGGTTAAGGTACACTAATGACAAGATTAATAGTAATTGGTTATTTCTTTCTCAAAAGATTCTAAGGGGACTATATTTTGCCCTAATTAACAACATTGAAGAAATCTGTTGACTTCTTGGGACATCTGCAGAAGATATAATAAGGAATACTGTAAGATTATGAAAATATATAACTACCCAGAATTGGAAGTTATTGTGGGCCTACATAATGCTAATGTCAGGAAACTAAATTGATTTCACAATGATTATGAAATGTTGAAAAACATATTGAAAACCATACTGAAAGAGAATGTTTTTCCAACTGTTATACAATGAAATTAAGTGATATAGAAGTGAGAATTGACTTAAAGAATTGAAAATACTGTTAGTTAAGAAGTAAATGTCAGAAAATGGGATTTAATTATCAGGGCCACAACTTAAAATGATATATTCTTCACAAGAGATGGAGTTCACCTAACAGAGACTTATTAGCATGTAGATTTTGAGAGTCTTCCAAAATCAATTAAAAGGAATTAAACCTAAAATGAGTTGTGAAAGATAATACTTCCATGTATACTTTTCTAGGATTGTATAATAAAGCACAGCTACAAAAAAATGAAGTCAATCAGTTGAAGTACCCATAAAATCAAAAAGGGTAAAATCCAAGAAAAGAAACAATAGGAAAATATAAAATCCCAAATATCTAGGCACAAATGCCTAATATTTAGGAAACAAATGAGAAACCAAAACTACTGGCACAAGAGCAAATGTGATCTCACAGGCATCAATTAGAATTACTAGGTTAAAACACATTCCTGGACCATGAGGATCCTATATTCCAGAGGGAAAGAAAAAAAATGTTACATGAAGTCAGGGGTTTGTTAGCTTTTCAGATTAAGAAGATCTATATGGATCCACACAATACCATATACCAGGATAAGATCAAAATGGATCCATGATTTAGGTATAAAGAAGGAGATCATAAATATCTTAGAGGAACATCGGATAGTTTATCTCTCAGACTTGTGGAGAAGGAAGGAATTTGTGACCAAAAAAGAACTAGAGATCATTATTGATCACAAAATAGAAAATTTTGATTATATCAAATTAAAAAGCCTTTGTACAAACAAAATTAATGCAAATAAAATTAGAAGGGAAATAACAAACCAGAAAAACATTTTTACAGTTAAAGGTTCTGATAAAGGCCTCATTTCCAAAATATATAGAAAATTGACTCTAATTTACAAAAAAAATCAAGCCATTCTCCAATTGATAAATGGTCAAAGGATATGAACAATTTTCAGATGATGAAATCGAAACTATTCCCTCTTATATGAAAATGTTCCAAAACACTATTGATCAGAAAAATGCAAATTAAGACAACTCTGAGATACCACTACACACCTGTCATTGGCTAAAATGACAAAAAAAAAAAATGATGATTATTGGAGGAGATGCAGGAAAACTGGGACATTGATGAATTGTTGGTGGGGTTGTAAATGAATGCAACCATTCTGAAGAGCAATCTGGAATTATGCCCCAAAAGTTATCAAACTGTGCATATCCTTTGGTTCAGCAGTGCTACTACTGGGCTTATATCCCAAAGACATCTTAAAGAAAGGAAAGGGACCTATATGTGCAAAAATGTTTATGGAAGCCCTTTTTCTATTGGCTAGAAACTGGAAATTGAATGAATGTCCATTCATTGGAAAATGGCTGAATAAATTGTGGTATATGAATGTTAAGGAATATTATTGTTCGGTAAGAAATGACCAAAAGGATGATTTCAGAAAGGCCTGGAGAGATTTGATGAACTGATGCTAAGTGAAATGAGCAGAATCAAGAAATCATTATATACTCCAACAATAATACTATACGATGATCAATTATGATAGATGTGGCTCTCTTCAACAATGAGATAAATCAAATCAGTTCCATTTGTTCAATAATGAATAGAAGCAGCTACACTCCAGCAAAAGAACTCTGGGGAATACAAACCACTACATGGGAAAAAAAGAAAAGAAGGAAAGAAAGAAAGAAAAAACAAAGAAAGGAAGAAAGAGAAAGAAAAAGAAAGAAAGAAAGAGAAAGGGAAAGGGAGGGAGGGAGGAAGGAAGGAAGGAATAAAAAAAGGGAGGGAGGGAAGGAATGAAGGAAGGCAAGAAGAAAGAAAAAGAAAGAGAAAAAATCAAAGGGAGAAAAAGAGAATAATAGAAAAACAGAAATTAAAAAAAGAAAGTGATCTCTGGGGCAAGATTGGCTCTCCAGTGAATTTCACAGAAGAAGAAAAATTAATTCCAATATTATATAAACTATTTTGAAAAATAGGTGAATAATCTCTACCAAATTCTTTATAACAAAATATTCATAAGTCAGAAAGTGCGAAATCAGAAAAAGAAACTTGTTTATAATTTCCCTTATGAACACTGATGCAAAAATATAGAACAAAATGCTACCAAGGTGATTGCAACATTCCCAATAAGATCATGGGTGATGTTTATCACAACTGTTATTTAACACTGTACTAGAAATGTTGGCAATAAGAATAGAAAAAGAAATTAAAGGAATTCGAATAGGTGTTGAATAAATAAAAGTTTATATATGACATGATGGTGTACTTACAAAATTTTAGAAAATGTTCTAAAAATTTACTGGAATTAAGTCAAAGCTTTAAAAAAATTGCAGAATATAATATAAACCCAAACAAATCATCAAAATTTTTGTATATTACTGACATAGCTCATTAGCAAGAGATAGAAAGAAAAATTTCATTGAAAATCACTGTAGACAAAATAAAATACCTAGGGTTCTACCTGCCGAGAAAAACCCAAGAAGTATATGAACACAATTACAAAACACTTCTCACACAATAAAATCAGATCTAAGCAACTTGGAAAATATCAAATGTTAATGTCTAGGCAGAGCTTATATTTAAAAATGACAATTCTGTCTAAATTGTTCTACTTATTCAGTGTCATACAATAAAAGTGCATAAACATTATTTTATAGATAAAAAATAACAAAATTAATTTGGAAGAACGGTCAAGACTATCAAGGGAATTAGTAAAAAAAAAATACAAAGATAATGGCTTAGCAGTACCAAGCCTAAAACTACACTATAAAGCAGTATTCATCGAAACTATTTGATACTGACTAAGAAATAGTGCTGGAACAGTGCAATAGAGTAGACACATGTGACACAATAATCAAGGTCTATAGTGATCTAGGATTTGATAAATCCCCAAACTCCAGCTTATAAATTTGGCAAAAATTCCTCAGAAAACTGGAAAATGTCAGAAACTCATTATGGACCTACATCTCACACTCCATATCTATGGTCAAAATGACTACATGATTTGGGCATAAAGGACAATTCCATAAATGAATTAGGAGAACGATTGATAATTTATCTACAAGGACTTTGGAAAAGAAGGGATTTATGATTAAGGAAGAACTAGAGAACATTATAAAAGGAAAATGGATAACTTTGATTAAATTAAAAAGTTTTGTTTTTGAATGGATGTCCATCAGTTGGAGAATGGCTGAATAAATTGTGGTATATGAATATTATGGAATATTACTGTTCTGTAAGAAATGACCAACAGGATGATTTCAGAAAGGCCTGCAGAGACTTACACGAACTGATGCTGAGTGAAATGAGCAGGACCAGGAGATCATTATATACTTCAACAACAATACTATATGATGACCAGTTCTGATGGACCTGGCCATCCTCAGCAACGAGATCAACCAAATCATTTCTAATGGAGCAGTAATGAACTGAACTAGCTATGCCCAGAAAAAGAACTCTGGGAGATGACTAAAAACCATTACATTGAATTCCCAATCCCTATATTTATGCACACCTGCATTTTTTATTTCCTTCACAAGCTAATTGTACAATATTTCAGAGTCTGATTCTTTTTGTACAGCAAAATAACGTTTTGGTCATGTATACTTATTGTGTATCTAATATATTTTAATATATTTAACATCTACTGGTCATCCTGCCATCTAGGGGAGGGGGTGGGGGGGTAAGAGGTAAAAAATTGGAACAAGAGGTTTGGCAATTGTTAATGCTGTACAGTTACCCATGCATATATATCCTGTAAATAAAAGGCTATTAAATAAAAAAAAAAGTTTTGTTTTTTTTTTTTTTGCAAAAATCATAACTAACAAAAATAAGATAAAAAAGGGAAGTACAAAGCAGGGAAAAATCTTTACAGACAGTATTTCTGATAAAGGTCTCATTTCTAAAATATGTAAAAATTATGTCAAATTTATAAGAACACAAGTCATTCTCCAATTGATAAATTGTCACACTATATGAACAGTTTTGAGATGATGAAATTAAATCCATCTGTAGTAATATGAAAATGATTTGAATCACTTTTTGATTAGAGAAATGCAACTTAAACCAATTCTGAGGTACCATCTCACTCCTCTCAGATTGGCTAAGATGCCAGTAAAAGCTAATCATAAATGTTGGATAACATGTGGAAAAACTGGGACAGTAATGCATTATTGGTTGAGTTGTGCAATGATCCAACCAGTCTGGAGAGCAGTTTAGAACTATGCCCAAAGGGCTACAAAAACTGTGCATATACTTTGATTCAGTAGTGACATTATTGGGTCCAAATCCTAAAGAAATGATATAAAGGAGGGAGAAGGACCCACATGCACAAACATGTTTGTAGCATCTCTTTTTGTGTTGGCAAACAATTTGAAACTGAGTGCATATCCATCAATTGGAGAATGACTGAACAAATTGTGCTATTTGAAGGTAATGAAATATTATTGTTCTATAAAAATGATTATAGAAAGCCATGAAAAGATTTTCATGAACTGATGCTGAGTAAAACAAGAAGAACCAGGAATAGATTGATACATTGTACACAGTAACAGCAATAATATGTGATGATCAACTATGATAGACTTGGTTCTTTTCAGATACTCTGTGATCCAAAGCAACACCAATAAACTTTATAAAGGAAACACCATCTTCATTCAGGGAAAAAAAAAAAAAAAAAAAAAAAAAAAAAAAAACTAAGGAAAATGAAAGTAAACCAGTACTTGCTGTTTTACTTTTTTTCTGTTCTTTTTTCCTCTCTTGCATTTTTTTCCTTTTGCTCTGATTTTTCTTTCCCAATATGATCATAAAACAATATGTATTAAAATAAATAAACTTACTGCAATAAAAAGGTGATAATGGTTATACAATTTGGCCAGATGGAATTTGTACATGCAATGAATTTATATTCATATTCAATATTAGGTTTAATATTAGAAAAACAATCAATATAATTGATCATATTCATTGTGTTTTAAAAGATATCTGGAGATTAAATCAATACATGCAGAAAAAAGCTTTTCTGCACCCATTCCTCTTATTGTTTGTCCTTTGTTTTTGAACAGGGCAATAATATCAGGGAAGTGATGCCATGACATACCAGTGAATTAAATTTGAGTGAGGGAAGGCTATGCAAAATCATCTGCCTCAGTTTCCTCTCCAGAGCCATTTGGATCCAGTGACAAGATATAAATAAAAATTACTGACAATGACCCTGGGTGAACTAAAGAACAGAGGGAAAAATATTCCTTAAAAGTATTAGCATTATCTATCTAAATGATCAGTAAACATTATATGTTATTAGGAATAAATAGGGAGCCTTTCCTCACTATCACAAAGTCCAACAGCAAGAGATAGAAAGAGAAATATCACTTAAAATAATTGTAAATAATCTGTCAACATAAACAAAGAAACTATATAAAGAGAAAAACAAAAAGATTTTCATAGAAAGTCACATCTAAAAAATTAGAAAAAAATCAGTTGCTCATGGGTAGGCTGAACTAGGATAATAAAATACAACTCTTAATAAATGAATCTATTGTGAGAGTGTCACACCAATCAGGAAACAAAAAAAAAAATTTATAGAGCTAGAAAAATATTCTTCTGGGAAAAATTTCAATAATATTAATAAAATTAATGAAAAAAATACAAAAGAATGTGACTCAATATATTATAAAACAGAAATCATGAAAACTATCTGATACTGACAATGAAATAGAGTAGTGACTCTCTAGAATAGATTTAGGTATCAGACACAGTAGAAAATGATCATATATATTTGATAAATTCAAAATTCCCAGCTTTTGGAATAAGAATTTATTATTAAAAAAACTGCTTGGGGAACTGGAGAATAATAGGGCACAAATCAGATATAGACCAACACTTCCCATCATATGCCATAATGATTTCAAAATTGGTTCATAATTTAAATATAAAGGGTGATACATAAGCAAATTAAGAAATCAAGGGATAATTTCCTGATAGATTTTTGGAGAAGGGAGGAATTTATGACCAAAGAAAACAATGGAAAACATTCTAAAATGCAAAATAGATCATTTTGATTACAATAAATAGTTTTTGAACAAAGGCATTACAAACAAGATTAGAAGAAAAGCAGAAAGCTGGGAAATAAATCTTTATAGGCAATGTCTATGATAAATGCACAATTTCTAAAATATTAAGAGAACTGAGTCAAATTTGTAATATTGCAAGCTATTTCCAACTGTAAATGGTTAAAAGATATGAACAGGCAATTACCAGATAAAGAAATCTAGCCTAATTCTCAGCAATGAGAAGAGCCAAATCAGTTCCAATGGAGCAGAAATGAACTGAACCAGCTACACCCAGCAAAAGAACTCTGGGAGATGACTAAAAACCATTACATTGAATTCCCAATCCCTATATTTTTGCCCACCTGCATTTTGGATTTCCTTTACAGGCTAATTGTACAATATTTCAGAGTCCGATTCTTTTTGTACAGCAAAATAACGGTTTGGTCATTTATACTTATTGTGTATCTAATTTATATTTTAATATATGTAACATCTACTGGTCATCCTGCCATCTGGGGGAGGGGGTGGAGGGAAGGAGGGGAAAAATTGGAATAAGAGGTTTAGCAATTGTCAATTCTGTAAAGTTACTCATACATATAACCTGTTAATAAAAGGCTATTAAAATTAAAAAAAAAAAAAAGAAAAAATCTAGGCTAGCTATAAGCATGTGAAAAACTGCTCTAAATTACTTTTTTTTGTTTTGTTTTTTATTTATTTTTTCCTTCTAAATTACTTTTGATAAAGAAATACAAATTAAAGCATCTCTGAGGTACAACTTCCTACTTATCTGATTGCTTAATATGACAAGAAAAAAAATTAATACAAAAATGAATGTGGGAAAAATTGGCATATTAATGTATTGTTGATGGAGTTGTGAACTGATCAAACCATTCTGGAGATCAACTTGAAACTATACCCCAAAGAAAAACAACTGTGCCTACCCTTTGATACATCAATATAATTAAGTCTCTATTCCAAAGAGATTTTTTTTTAAAGGGACAAGAGGGATAACAGATTTATATGTGCAAAAATACTTATAGCATACCTTTTTGGGATGGCAAAATATTAATAGTTGAAAGAATGCTCATCAATTGGGGATTGGCTGAATATGCTGTGGTACATGATTATAATGTAATGCTCTTGTGCAATAAGAAATAATAAACAGGCAAATAAAAAAAGCTGAAAAAGACTTGTATGAATTGATGCAAAGTGAAATGAGAAAAAATAGGGAATCGCTATACACAGTATCAGCAACACTGTGTGATGATCAGTTATGAATGATTCAACTTCTATCAGAAACAAAACCATCCAATACAAAGACAAAAGACTTACAAAGGAAAATTAAATGTGTATCCAAATAGAGACTTGATGTATCCCGAATACAAATCAAAGCATATTTCCACTTATTTTTTTTTACCTTTTGTGTTATTTTTCCCTTTTAATCTGTTCATCTTTCACAACTGTGACTAATAGGGAAACATATTTTACATGACAGGACATGTATGACCTATATCAAATTACCTATTATTTTAGGAAGAAAGTAAGAGAGTGAAGAAGGGAGGAAAATGTGAGACTCAAAATCTTGTAAAAGTGAGTGCCAAAAAATTGTTGACATATATTGGGGAAAAATAAAATTTTAAAAAATAGCAAAAGAAAAAAAATATAGGTAAGAAAGTACAAATAAAAAACAGTAGTCAGAACTATATTAGAGGTATTAGAATCCTCGACCCCAACACTGCATTGGATATTTCTTATTTTATTTAACTTTTAATTTTTAATATTGGAAAAGAGCTGAAATAGATGTGAATTACTAAAATTTCAGCATAAGCAAAAAAAAAAATGGAAATCAAGGGGTTAATTATCAGGACAATTAGAGCTGTCCCCTAAAAAATGTGGTGTTTCAGAAGGTAACTACTCCACCATTACTCTTGAATATCTAAAGAGCATGGATGTATTGCGAGTCACTGAATATGTTTTCGTTTTGTGGTTTCAGAGCTTCCTTGTAATAATGAAATTCTCAGATGTGGCAAGACCTGTTCATATGCATTATCTTTTAAATGAGTACCCAGGATCATGTAATCATGTAACATGATTTCCTTGCTTTTTCATATTTGGAACAATATTTTTATTTTTATTTATTTTTTTGCTGTGATAATAGGGATTTAGTGACCTGACTTCAGGGCTGGTGCCCTAATACTGCACCAGCTAGCTTCCCCTAGTAGAGATTTTTAAGAGACATTTTATGTGATCACAACAGCCTTTTTTTTGCATGTCCAGTTGCAATATAACAGTATTTGCAATCCAAGTGAAGGTTTATGAAGTGGCACCCTAAGAGCCACAAGAATCAGAGGTGATGAGACTCCTTACTTTCAACATGAAATAAATGATATATTCAATTCCAATATATGTTTCCTAAATCAAGCAAATTTATCATCAAGCAATTTCAAAATCTCTTTTTTTCAAATGTGAAAAGATACCCTAATTCATAAAATCATACTTTTTTTCATAAATTGTCAGATATGGCCAATATACTAGTATATTTTGCTTAAATATAAAGAAGGAAAATGACCAAATTGTAAGAGAACAATCCCCCATCATCAGTTAATGCCCAGGTATATTTCTTATCATGGTTAATTCAAACACTTTTTTTATTTCCAGTCATTTTTTCTTATGACCTGTGACTTTGTTGCTGTGTTTTGTTCTTATTTTACATACATTTACAGAATACTTTCAGATTGAGAGGTTTCATTTTAAAGCACTTAAGAGAAACTAATAATACAATTACTTAATCTAAAAGTATAAGTGATATTTCACATATCAATTGTTTCTCACTTCTCATATTTTAAAGGAATGGAAACATTTTGGGGAAAATATTCTTGTAATAAGACAAAACACACTGTTACAATGAATGCAAACAATGGGTAAAATAGTGCTCTCTCTCTCCGTTACTGCTTCCCTCACTCCTTCCCTCTCTTCTTCCCACTCTCTCTCTTATTCTACCTCATTCTCTCCTTCCTTCCCTCTAGGAGTAAAGGAAAGATAATATGGCTGGATGAAAGAGGGGAAAAAAGGAAGGATCCAGCTAATGACTGGAGCTAGAGGAACCTATCTACAGCTGTAGAGGCTTAAGTCTGAGTTAATGAAGAATTGAAGAATTCTGATTAAGTTGTGGTGGTGGACTCATATGGAAAGTGGTTGCAACAGTGATTCCTTGACATATGGTAAGAGGAAACAGAAGAAAAGATAATAGATTATGAACCATTTCAATTCTATAATCCTAAAGAGTCCTAGACACCCTTCCACCTTTCATCCTAATTAATCTGGCCAGACATATAAAGTATAAAGATGTCTAAAGACTTATATGAAGTAATATGTAAATCTGGGTCTAGAACAGGAAATTTCTGCTTCCTAACTCATTGCATTACATCAAATGGAAACCAGTATTGGAACAACTACAACTACAACTACAATAACATATTTTATTGCATAAAGACTGACTCTTTTATCCATCATTCTAGGACCTTTCTTCAGGAAATAGGGGTTTTCCCTAAGTTATTGAGAAGTCAATGAATTCTACTTTCACCACATCTGTAAGAAACAACATAAGGCAAAACCCCAACTTTCCTAATTTCCCCCCTCACATACATTTATCAGACTATAATGTATCAGAATTGGTGATTTCATTGGGATATAAACATTTTCATTCTCACAGATTCCAACCTACCTTTCCAGGCTTATTTAACCATATCCCTTCACATTTAATGTTTCTGTCATGTTCATCTACTTGCTATTTCATGAACTTGTCATTCTTTTCCCGTTCTCTCTCTCTTCCATGTTTTTGTTAAGGATCTCTCCTATACCTAGCAAAATTTCCTTCTTTCTTCTCTTTCTTCTACTGCAGAATCCCTGTTTTGTTGTAAATTTCATCTTCTTCACAAACTCTGAAAAGAAGCCTTTCATGATTGCTCCTTGTTCCAATTAGAATGCTTTGTAATTAATTTCTTTAATATTCTTTCCCCCATAAACTATAAGCTTTTTGAAGATTATTACTGCACCAGAGGTAGACCCAAAACACATAGACATGTATGTCTATGTATCTATGTGTATGTGTGTGTGAGAATATAGATACAGATACAGATATAGATAGATAGATATAGATATATGTCTATTTTTGGACAGAAAGCTTTAAGTGCTTTGGAAGGGGCTGCTAACACTAAGGTTTAACATAGCCTTTTCATTCTTTAAGCACAGTTCTGGACTTTGAACCATAAATACATAACTAATTGATGACCATGTCTTGAATTTTCTACCATGTCTTCTGACTATTTCATTCCCTTCCTACCAGTCACATTCTTCCTATTTCCATATTAACCGATGTCATTCTCTCTTTCCCTTTCTTTTCATGTTGCCTCCAAAGGATTACCAAAATTGTTCAGAAACTCTCTGGCTTATGACTTCTAGGATCATAGCTTTAGATAAGGATGAAACATTAGAACTCCTATAGCTCAATATCCACATTTTCCTGGTAAGGAAAATAAGGATCCAGGAGCCCAACATCAAATGCATAGTAAATGAACAATTCAGTAACACAATCCAAATCCTCTGACAACAAATTCAATGCTTTTAATACTGATCAGCCAGTAAAATGAGTATACTTTATGGACTGAATTATTGCTTACTAGACTGTGATAGTAAGCTAAAAAAGAGCACATCATTCTAATCACATACAGTAATCTATTTCAAGAATATTTATAGACACATTTTCTTTCACAAATACTCTTACTTTGGCTTACTTATAAATAATGCAGTGATTGACTAGCCAATCCAAGATATATGAATAGTAAATATATGAAGCAAGGAAATTCACTAGCATACAGATTTATTCTAAAATTTAATGCATTTAATAGGAGTCCTACAGGTCCGAGTAAAAGAAACAAGATGATTTTAATTATTTGAGAATCTTTAAAATATATTAAATTTTCATAAACAAAGTCCATAAAAAGTATATTTTACAAGAGGAAAAAATAGGTAAAATATTACATCTGAGGGAGGGAGAGCTTCATACTTACATGGCAAAGAGTTTTCTTGTTTCTTTCTTCATTATCAAATTAAACTCAATATATCCCAAACAAAATCCTTATTGACTCCAAACAGGAATGGGAATCTTTGATACTGCAGCTATTTCTGGAGTAGAGACAAAGAACAGAACAATTTGATTATCACTTTGTGATCAGTATGAACCCTGACATCTCACAGACCAATTTCGGAGAATTGTCCCAATCCTCCCAGACAACAGGTTCACATCTACATTTCTAAAAATGAACTTCAATATCCAGAATCATCATTCCTCTTCTTAAAAGTGTCATAAACTGGAAGCAGAAACACTAATGATACATATTAAATTAGACACTCTATAATAAACTGTACCCTTAAACCTTGTAGGAGGGACTGTAGGACTCTATGTAGAGTTTTTGGCAAAAAATTGATGATATGCTAGTTTCCATTTAAAAGTCCATTTTGACTTTAAATATCTTTGTGCTTTTTTGTGGATAATACTTAATGGCAAAAGGAGGGATTTAGCTTTTTTGCATTGATGTATTAATGAACTTACCTATACATGTATAATAATAAATGACATTAACACCAGTCTAACCCATGAAGTTTTTCATAGAAACAAAAATACAAGGTCAAGGGAGTGATTTATTTCTGTATAATAACATAGCTGATTCATTATTACAGCAATATAAGCTAGTGTTGTGAGGATTAGAAAGAATGCATTCTATAATTATCAAACAACACACATAGATATTAAGGCTAAGAAAGAACAGTCTTCTAAGCACTAGTCTTTGAATCTTGGACTGTAGCAGGGATACATGCTAGATAGGTTTAGAAAAGATAAATAGATTAAAGTATCATAGATTTAGAACTGTAAAGGGCATTAAAGGGCCATCTATTGATTTATGTGATCTACGTCCAGACATATTGATTTGATGCATGTATGCATATATGTATCTCTATACATACATTATATATATACATAAATATATATAATATTGATGGGTTAATGAATAATTACAAGAAGGAGAGGGAGAAAGATGGAGAATAAAAAGCAAAGACAAAGGGAGAAGACAAGCATGAGGGGGGAAATGGAAAAAGAGAAAGGGGAGAGGGAGGAGAGGCAGGGGGAAGAAAGGGAGCATAGAGGTAGAGGAGGAGAATGAGAGAGAGACTGAGAGACTGAGAGGAAGAGACAGAAAGAGATAGACATATTTTGGATTGCAATAGTTATAATTTTGGCAATGCAGGTAACTCCCAGATGTGAAAACACTCCATACATTGGTATGCATATCAGCACCACTTTATCAACTTATAGTTTTGAATATTTGTTACAGGAATTGAGAGCTTAAATAAATTACCCCCAATACCACAGTCAATATGTGTGAGGCAACATTTGAACCCAGACTTTGATGACTCTAGGGCCAATTCATTGTCCTACCTCTTAATTACTAAAATATGTAAATAATATATTATTTCTCCCTCTGAAAAATTACAAATGAATAATTTAGTAAAGTAATCATATTTTTGCTATGACAATTTGATTCTATCCTCCCTTCATCTGTTCTGCACTCCAATTGACACACTTAGATTAAATGTTTGTGAAATACATATAATATATTTGTTCTACATGGAGGATGGTTTAAGGGTTCAAAGGAAGGAGAAGGTCTAGTTGTTTTCCTCAGAGAAAAATAGAATTTTCTCCCCCTTAATTTATTTACTATTTTATTTTTCCTGTTACATATACTAATAATTTTTAACATTCACTTTTAATATTGAATTCTAGATTTTCTTCCTTCATCTCTCCCTATAGATCTTTTATTGAGAAGGGAAGCAATTTGATACAAGTTATATATGTCCACTCATAAAAATATATATGCATACCAGTCATGCTATGAAAGAAAGCACAGACTAAAAAGAAGTACCCTAGAAAAATAAAGTTTTAAAAAGATGCTTCAATTTGCATTCAAACAACATCAATTCTTTCTCCAGGTATGGATAACCATTTTTTCCCCTAGTCCCTTAGAGTTATCTTACATCATTGTATTGCTCAGAATTTCTACGTCATTCACAGCAGATAATCTTAAAGTAGTGCTGTTACTTGTACAAAGTACATTTCATTTTTCATCAACTCCTGGAACCATTTTCAGGTTTGTTTTTTCCCCCTCCAAGAGCACACTGGTCATCATTTCTTATAACAATATAATTACATACCATAATTTATTCAATCATTCTCCAAGGTATAGGCATCCTCAATTTTCATTTTTTGTCCCCAAAATGAATGTGTGTGTATGTATGTATGTATGTATTTATGTACTTATATATATAAATTTTATTTATATACACACATATATAATCTTATAATCTAGTATAATCAAATATATAATTTTATTTTTTTAATTGCTTTTTTGATTCAGACTTAGTAGTGATATTGCTAGATCAAAAGGTGTGCAGGGTTTATAGTCCTTGTAGCATAGTTTAAAATTCCTTTATGAAATGGGTGAATTACTTCACAGCTTCACCAACAATCTCATTTCCCCCACACCCCTTCCTTCATATATTAATTTCTTTTTTTTTCTGTCCCATTGGCCAGCCTAACAGGTATAAGGTAGTACTCTATGTGGTTTTAATTTGAATTTTTTCAATAAATAATGAATTAGAACTTTGAAAAGCTATATGCATATTTGATTAATTCATCAGGAAACAATTCATTTATCATTTATACATTGGGAAATGGCTCTTATTTTTATTAGTCAACAGTTCTCTATGTTTGAGAAACGAGGCCTTTATCAGAGAAACAATTCATTTTTTTTTTACAGTTAATACTGCTAACTCTTCCCTTCTATCCACCCTATTGCTTCCTTCATTCTATTTGCTTTCTTTTCACCCTGTCCCTCCTTAAAAAGATTTTGCTTCTGACTACCCATTATGTCCTCCCTTCTGTAAACTTTAACCCTTTTTTTTACTCCCCTTCTTTTCTTACTTTCTTGTAGAATAAAAAGAATTTCTATACCAAAATGAGTGTGGATGCTATTCCCTCTTTGAGTCAACTCTTATAAGACTAACATTCACTCATTCCCCTTACCTCCTCCTTTTGCCTCTATAACATAAAAGCTTTTTCTTGTCTCATGTGAGATATTTTAACCCATTTTACTTTTCTCTTTTCCCTTTCTCCCACATTCCTCTCTCATATTTTTGATATTTTTATATCATCCCTTTGTATTCATTTCACACCTGTGACACAGTCTCTATTATATATATATATATATATATACACATATATATGCATATATATTATAATATATACATTCATATATATATTATATAATACACACACACATATATGGAGAGAGAGTTTAACCTTGTTAAATCCTTTATGATTCCCCTTTCTTATTTCCCTTTTATTATTCTCTTGAGTCTTGGATTATGCTCCTCTCTCACCTAGGTATGACAGACCTTTCCTGCCTACATTATTTAAAGGTCTTTGTAGGAGTTTGGGAGAGAGAGCAGGTGAGTATCTGCCTTTATTCTATCATTCTGTCTCTGACTTGAGAAAATATAATCTTATATAACATGCTAAGATTTAATTCACATTGATAAATAAATCAAAGGTGAAATAGTATGGATGTGTATGTGTGTGTGTGTGTGTGTGTGAAATACATCGGCATCATGAGAAAATGTCTGGATTTTCTTTAAAAAAATCACATCACAAGACATCAATGGTTTGAGTATTCGTGTGACTGTTTCATATCCCCTGTCTTTAGGATTTTGTCCTGATACGTCCAAAATCATGTCTTCAAAACCAAATTCTGAGAATTTTTGCTCAATTCAACAATTATTCATTAAATGAATGTTATGAGAAGCAATATGGTGAGTTTTCTTTTTGGGAACTATTCTGGCCAAATGACACTGGACAAGGTAACTAATATCTCAGTGCTCCTAGGCACATCAAGTAACCAATAAATATTTATTAAGCACTTACTATGTGCCAGGCATTGTGTTATGTGCTGGGAAGATTAAAAGATGCAAATATTTTAGTGTCCCTGCCCAAGGAACCCATAACTGAATAAGATAGAGAACAGGCAATCACATATTGGGCAGATTTATTTTTTTAAAAAAGGTGCAGAGAAGGGCTCTTGTATAGCGAGTTTTTTTTCCCATAAGAAACTCCATTCACTCGTGAAATCACAAGTCCATTTTAAAAATGGCAAAATTATTTTATAGTAGTAGCTAATGCTAATATAGAATTTTAAGATTTTCAGAGTTATATAAACACATTCATTATATATGTCTTCATATGTACACATTTGCATATATCGATATTTGCATATACATGAATGTGTATATATGAATGTATATTCTGATATTCTTACTTGATCCTTAAATCAATAACCTCAACTAGATCCTATGGTTATTTTCATTTTCTAGGTGAACAAATGTACTCTGAGAAAGGTTTATTCAATTACCAAGTGAAAAAGCTAGTTTACGGCAAAGATAAGGTTCAGAACCAGGAAATCCTTCTTCCAAGTTAACAACTTGCCATCATATCAATCTCATTGCTTACCATACTTAAGTTACTTGGAAATTATATAAACTATATGCATAAACATATGACTAGGGTTATGAATGTATATATTCATGAATGTAAACATGCATACATACTAAATTTTTATGCTCCAAGACTTATTATATTTACTAATTTTTCTGTTGATCTATCCTTTTAGTTATTTTTACCTCTTCCTTATAACACAGACACAGTTAATAATAGGCAGCAACTGAACCCAGGGCTTCATTATTCCAAATCCCGTATTCTAGAAGGATATTCTTTTTCAGAAGTCAATCAAGGAAAGAGAGACTGGGGAATCACAAATTACATTCCACAATCTGAAACCATTCCCTTTCACCAAAGCTAACAATTCTCTCCCATTGATAACATGCCTACAAATCTTAAAAAAAAAAAAAAAAAAATCCAGAACACTGGAAAAAATAGAGATAATGATAATGAAGGGAACAGTGGAAAGACCCTGATGAGTTTATATTTTCCTTACAATTCAGCTAGTGATGACATGCAAGTGAAAAGTGTCTCAAAATATTATTAATGTATGACAGAATAAAGGGAGTAAACTGGTCATGTAGTATGAGCCAAGGATAACAGATGGACAGCTGGAGGGCTGGATGGGAAGCTAGGAAATATTGACACAAACAAAAACAAGAGGCAAAGGCAAAACATTTGTCTATCCTCTATGGACAGTTTGGGGAGCTGCATGTAGGACTATACATGATGAGTGGGGACCAGCAAAGTCCATGACAGCATAAAAGTATTTACTGGTTTTGTTTCTTTATAATACATGAATTTATTTTCATTTTAGCACAAATAAAATCTCTGCCAAGTCCAATCTGATGGGATTATTTTGCTAATATATTTTCCTTCCTTCCTACTTTGTATGATGCTACTTTGTCTGTAATGATACTTTTAAACTGTATAGCAAACATTGAGAATTAATAGATGTTATTGTTACTACGTATTCATAAATACTTTGTTCATTGATTGATTCCCTCATTAAATAGACTCTTATTTAGGGACCTTTCAGTGAATCCTCCGCTACCTTTTCAGATTCTCAGAAGGTTTCACAGGATAGCACTGTAAATCCCTAAGGTGAAAGTCAAGTGATACTATGTTCCAACAAGGTAGATATTTAGGGAGGCATTTTGATTGAATAGAGAGAATTGCTTGGAAGATTGGCAATTGAGTCCCATCTCTGACACACACAAGTTGTGTAAGTCTGGATAGTCTAAATTTTTTAAGTTTCCCAAATGGGATCTGTTATGTAATGATCCAAGATATAGCCCTTGTTTCTTTAATGAATTCAGAGCCTGACTTAATGTTTTTCTCTTTTCCTAAGATAGCACCCTCATGCAAGGGTACTTCAACATGCTTATTGATATTGTGAAACACTAACATTTCAGAGCTCAATTTATTTCCCATGGCATACTCCATCCCATGTTTAGTATACACATAGGTAGTAACCAATCGATCTTGACATCAATAAAAATGTACAACTTCCATGTTTGTGAACATTAAATTTCCTTGTCTGATGACAATCTGTTGTCAGTCCAGTTTTTCATTTGCCTTGCATGTTGTCTTGGAGTCAGATCTAAAATTGTTATGAAACATATAGGCCTTTCACATCTAGAACTTTCATCTTTCCCCACTGTTGTGCATATTGAGATCAAATTTATAGCTGTTATTGTCTCCTTTAATTCCCATTTTTCTAGTATTAGAGCAATGATCAAATCTACACAATGGTTTCTTTCACTCACTCTATATGTCAATCTCATTTCCCCTCCCCAGAGTGAAAGATATGAAGGATATGAATTGAGGTAGGAATTATAGGGTTTAATTAGTTGATTGCTTTGTTGTGATGGAGATTCCCAGAGGCAATTGTAGTTGTGTTTTTAGAGCTTCTCTTCTTCGTTTCTTTAGACAAGAATGGATTTCTCATCCACAGGAAATTAGAGTAAAGAAAAGGACTTTCCACTTTTCCTTTCTCCAGAGAGATTACCTTAAGCTTTCCCTAACCTTACCTCATCTAGAACCTTATTCAAAAGATATGGGACTCTGTTAAAATCTCTGCTTGGGAGATTAAAAGGTATTTTCATCATTGAAAGGCCAAAATACATAAATCAAGAGATGGAAATAACCTCAACTGTCATCTATTCCAACCTCTGATTCTTTGGATGAAGTAAACAAAGCTCAGCCTCCTTTTCCCATTGGTGAGTTCCTTCTGGAGACCATTTTGTGAAGACACCCTCGCTAGATTTTATTCCTCTACTGGGCTTGTTCTTGATTTCCAGATTCAAAGTACACTGTGTACTTTCATCAAGTCCTGACTCCTACTTTTAGGTAGCTAGATAGTGCCGTATATAAAACTGGTTCATGACTTGAAAAGACCCTAGTTCAAATTCAGGTTCAGATATTTTTAGCAATATAACCCCGGGCAAGTCACTTAACTTGTCTCACTCAGTTTTCTTTGCTACAAAATTGTTAAAAATAACATCATCTATAGCACAGGATTTTGGGGATCAAAGACAGTCTATTTATTAAGCACTTAGTGCCTTGCCTGGTATATGCATAATATGTGCTTAATAAATGTTTCTTCCCCGTCTTTCCTCCATTGCCATCCTCAGTTGCCTTTTGTAGGTTTTCTTACTCCATTCAAATGGAAGGTTCTTAAGGGCAAAGACTATCATTCTTTGCTTTTACTTGTGTTTCTAAGGTTTTGTATACTGTTGGTTAATAGTTTTCAATTAATAAATCTGTTTGTTTTTTCCTTGCCTTTCCCTAGTAATTTTTATGTGAGATTTGAACCTATTTCCTGACATCAAAGCCAGAATGCTTTCCATTGTATTACATTGGCCCTCATTTCTATAGATCCAAACATTTGAAAATGAACAGTCACTCAAGAAACTTCCGATAATCACTTACAGAGTGACTATGCAATCCTGCTAAGGTGTACATTTGCCTACTCCTATACCATGCCCAATATCTCACAGAACCAGACAGGCCTGCTTTTGGACAGAAATCCACAAGTACACACACAGCAGGAAGGATTTGGAGACAAATGGCACATTTGCCAGAGATCAGGCCTGCCCTCTGTGTCCAAGCCGATAGCTGCCAGTCACTGAGCCACAGACTTGGGGATGTTTATTCTTCCTTAATTGAGAACCACTCATGATGAGGAGATAGCAAACACCCAGAGAGTTCCAGCCATTACTATCTCTAAACTTGAGATGCATCTCATGTAAATAAAGCCTCCTATTGCCCTTTTCAAATCAACAAGCAGGACACAGAGGCCTACCCATAATCACTAAATTACAAAGAACAGATGTGAAACATTAGCGAGTAAATGTGCTTGCTGGCACAGGGAGAAAGCAATCAAACAGCACGCACTGTACCAACCAGATTGGCTTTTAAATGACTCATACATTGGAATTCCCTATAACAGTAACAAAAAAATAAAACTGTTCACTTGACTAGGGCTGATACATTTTGGTTATCTTAAATTAACTGCTAATTGTGTCATTCTCAGTTGTTGGGTGCTCCTTTTCAACAGGGAGTTGAAATGTTTGGGTTCCCAAGAATATTAGCATAAAAGACAATCAATACGCATTTAAGGTTGGGTAGCATGTTCATTTGTTTGCCTTTTTTTTTTTTTCTTCACTTATACTTGATAGTTCTATCTCAGACTCTCAGATTGGAAAGGAATTCAATAATTATATAAAACAATCCATAAATGAAAGTAATCTATACTATCCATATCCAAAAAATTAACCCAGCCTCTGCTCAAAGATTTCTAATAAGGGAAAGTCTTCTTTCTAGTCACTGCATCCCATTTCCAACAAGAAAACACCCCAGTCTATTTTTTTTCTTCTGCTCAACTTCTACCCATTGCTACTGGTGGGAACAACTTTTGGAGCTAAATTGCCAGAGAAAATTTACTCTTTTAAAAGTCATTTAAAAAAATAATAAATAAGAAAGACATTTCTTCAAAAATTTGAAGTCACTTTTCTGCCCAACATCACACCCTCAAATCCATTCTTCCTCAAATTAGAAACGCAATGCATCATTTTTAGTGTTCCTCACTTTACAATTCACTCATTATTATTTTGTCTTTTGTTCTTTCTCCCAATGTTCTCCTTCACTTTAAAAAAGGAAAAGAAGAAAGAAATTAATTGACTGGTAAAGCTGACCTGGTACTGTAGCTTTGAAAAAAATGCCAGAAACTCACCTTTCCCCCTCCGTTGATGACTAGATCAGCAGGTTTCTATACTCATCTTACCATTTGTTCTTGTCTTTCTTGCCATGTCTAATATAAAATCATCTGTCTGAAGCATAATAATCTTGGCTATTATCTTTCATCATCTTACACTACTAAAATAGGTCCACTCCCAAATTAAGACATAACTTCTTGAAATTACAGAAAGGCCAAGACAAATTGCATCAAAGTGAAATTTTATGTACATTTGTATTTAGGTCTTTGTCAGTATGGAAGGACAGAAATTTGATCATTCAGGATCTGAAGAAAAAAAAAGTCAGAAATATCTCAATATGGCTATCTCTCAGTCTTACTAAAAATTTCTTTTTATGATACAATATCTCTGGGGTATCTATTCCTCAAAATAAAAATAATAATAATAATTAAGCATTAGAAACAGACAACTAATGATCAGAGTAAAAGGATGATAAAATCTATTGATAAAGATAGGGATTCGGGGGGGGGTTATTATTGCAGCGATACTCAGAAAGCACTTTTGAGTCACTTGAGTTCAGAGACTGTTTGGATTTTGATAGTAAGCCTTTAAAATAATCCCTGACACTAAGGAAGCTCTCTTTGGAAGTTCTCTACTTTGGAAATTTTATTTATTTGATGACATTGAGAAAGGAAGAACAATTCAGGCATGATGCTATCATAATGTACCCAATTCTTTTCTTTTCTAACCACAGCATCACCAATTCTACTGGTGGATCTGCATATGGGATCATCTCAAGAGTTTGCCATTATACTCAATTCACTAATATCCTTCCTAAAATAGTTTGTCCAAAACTAAACACAGTGATAGTTTGGTTTTAGTAAGTAGAATCACAAAGAAAACTCATTTTCAGTTTAGAGAAGAGGACACTGAAATGCTGGATTCAGCCCAAATTAGTTCACCTTAGGATAAAGTCATTCCTTACTAAAATGAGATTTTTGTATTAATATTTTCTTAGGATCTTTTTGTTATTTATGATATCTTTATTGAATGACCTCATAATGTTAACCCATGTTAAGACTTAACAGTTCATTATCTGGGTAGAGACTGACATGTCTAACAAATAGTTGACTTATATTGCATTGATTGCCTTAATGGAACTAGATTTGAAGTAGGAGGGACCATGTTCCTCTCTACTATTCAGAATTTTTCTACCTTTTTCCAAGTCATTCTATCTTTACCTATAAGAAGAAAAACAAAAAACAAAAAAACAAGCAAACAACAACAACAACAACAACAACAACAACAACAAAAAAACTTCTCAAGATTAACTTTAAGGCCTCCTCCACTAATAAAGACTATAATCTTGTGTTTGTTTGTTGGTTTGTTTTTGTCTAAACAGATGTTTAATGACTTTGATGCACCGTGAATTTGAAAGTCCTGAAACTCTTGCATTGTAACACTATACTCTGCTTGAAAATGTGGTTCTTATGCTATCCAGAGAAAAACAGCTTTTGAGAAGTTTTTTTGTTGTTGAGGAGAACTGTGTGGATTTGTGGGCAGGGAAATGGATATATCTATAGAAATTCCAACTCTTTTTTTTAATTGTATTTTTTTTGACTGAATTATGTGTTAAGGACATTTTTACAGAATTTTGACTTCTTCCATTCCTCCCTCCACTCTTCTGAAGACATTAAGGCAATTTCATATAATTTATAGATGCGCTATCATGTAAAATTTTTCCATATCAATCCCAGTTGTGAAAGAAAACATTAAAAAAAAAAGTGAGAAAAAATAAGGTAATTAAATAAAAGTTTCTAATTACATTCAGAGACCATCATTTCTTTAGCTAAATATAGCTAAAATTTGACCCCATGAGTCCACTGTACTTGTCTTAGATTATTGTCTTGCTGAGTAGGGTTTAGTCATTCATAATTAATCATCATACACTATTGCTGATGTTGCGTATAATGTTTTGCTGGTCTGCTCATTTCACTTGGCATCAGTTCATATAAGATTTTCAAGGATTTTTTGAAATCATCCTTTCCATCAAGGAATGCTTCCTAGTCTATTCTATCTCTTGACAATGAATGGGATTTGTCCATTACATCATAGGGATTATAGCTATAGAACTGGAAAAGACTTCAGAAGCCATTTAGTACCATCCCCTCATTGCATATTTGAAGAAATTGAAATCCAAGTATAAAACTGATTCAAATTCACTTGATTATTGGTTCAAATATAAAATCTGAACTTGATGCTGACACATGAACACAATTTGTGGAATCATACATAAATCACCAGAAGGGATAACAGAAAATTACATGTAGTAGAATAAACTAGTGGATAGAGTGCTAAGCATGGACTCAGGAAGACATGAGAACAAATCCAAACTCAGATGCTTATTACCTGTGTGATCTTGGCCAAGTCCCTTACTTGTGCTTACCTAAGTTTTCTCAACAATAAAATGACAATCAATAAGATAATACTTTAAAGTACTTAACATAGTATCTGGCATATGGTTCTATATAAATTCTTATTCCTCTAGATGCCATCTGTTTGGGGAATTCTTAATAAGTAGTCTAGGGAATCCTTAACTACAGAGAGATTTGAAGGAAGAAAAATGATGCATAAAATTATATTTTGCACTAATCTGTAAGTGAATTTAGCATTTCCTTCAATAATTAACATAATAATAATTTAAAAGCATTATTCTGAAAAGAGATTCATAGATTTCACCAGAATGCTAAAAGGATCCATGATGCAAAAGAAGTTTAAAAATCTCTGACTTAATCCTATCCCATTGTTTTACAGAAAAGGAAACTGATTCTGGAAAGATCAAGTGGCCTTCCCAAGATCACACCATATCCAAGTGAGATTTAAAGCCAGTTTCTCTGATTTCAAGGGTAATGCTTCCCCTCTCACTTTATCCCATTTCTTCCTCGGATGTCACATTCTCTCTCCTAAAGTACACTAGCTTAAAGAAACCAAACAGAAAAAAAAATCACTCTTCCTAGCATACATACATGTATCTTGACAGCAGGCCACAGGAAAACAGTACTTCACTCATAATAGGGATCCTAATCATTAGGATTTCAGTCTATAGACAAATATTTTTATAGGTAAATTACTTTTTAGTATTCCTTAAAACACACTGTACTGTCTACTTGCCTAAGGGAGATTTTGCCTGGAGAATAAAAAAAAAAAAAAAAAAAAAAGCATGGACTAAATAAAGAACCAGCCCAATGTTTTGCTCATATTTGAGCTCTTTGCCATATTTCTTGATTGGCACCAAATGTCAACATTGATTTTTAAGGAATTAAATACCCAGTCAGGGTGTAGTGGGAGATTATTTTCCATATCTTTTTAGACAAGTCTCATCCTGAGATATACAATATGATTATATCATGCAGCAGCTGTGAGATCATTCTCCATTAGACACAGAACATGATTGAGTCTTATGGGAATCATGTTTATAGATCCTAATAGCCCAACTTTGTTTTTGCCTGAAAAAAAAGAATGGACTAGAAATGGCCTCTTGAGGTTCCTTCTGGCTTTTGGAAACTGCCTGTTATTGCATTCATTCAGATGCATTTGATATGCTAAGTTTATCAATCTATTTTTCACTTGAAAATGATTTATTTATAAGGTTTACATACTTTTATTAAGCTTTCCTTTAAAAAGAGTAAAAGATTAATTTTCTTGTGACATTTCTCCATCATTTATTGCTCAAAGTAGGTGTAGTTGTGATTAGTGCTGTTGTTGTTTGTTGTTTTAATACCTAAAGATTGAATGGCTGGTAAATATGTTTTAACTCCTCACATGTCTGGATCAATTCCCAGACTAGACTCAGGATGTCAATTAACATTATTGAGTCAATAAGAGTAAAGTTACTTACACATGACAGATTTTATGCTATTCTATTTCTAATTTAATTAAATAAAGGAGCCGTCCTAATTAAAAATAACGCAAAATATTATCCCAAAACACACAAATTATCGTAATGTATTATTACTATCAGAATCTACTTTTAAACAATGTAAAAGAGTATATCTTAAATGATTTTCATTATGCCAAAATGCTAATAATTCAGTTGGACAGGACATCGACGATCATCAATGCCCAATCCACACCTGAATAAGAATCACCTCTACGTTCATAACAGCTTTTTTTCCTAAAAAATTCAGCCAGGTTAAACCATCAACTTCCAAAGTAGTCTACTGCATTTTAAAAAGTTATTAGGAAGCCATCCTGTATAAAAAACAAACAAACAAAACTTTTTCTTCTCTTTGGAACTTCCACCAATTGCTTTAAGTTATACCAATTGGAGCCATGCAAATTAGTTTTGTGATTTTTGTGCCCTGTTTATTTGTGTGACAATTCTTCACATACTTCTATTGATTCAAATAGGAAAGCATTATGACAGAGGGAAAGGGGCATTTTATTAAAATCTAAAACAAAAAAGCATTTCTGATTGTGTACCAGAACTATGTAATTTTCCAGGCTCATTTAGACTTCCTCTAATTCCAATTATTTACTATAATAGTGTAGCATCTAATATGATCGTACCTGAAAGGTATTGTTTATTATCATGAATAGATTAATGTTGGGGAGAGGAGGGAAATAGATGAGTGTCTGCTAGCCCTCACAACAGACTCCCCACCAAAACTTCGAATTTGTATGTTCCTTCCTAATTGTAATGACTGATGTCTTGGAAACACTGTCATATGACAGTGAGATTAGATTTCTATAGTTGGTTACAAAAAGTCTAACTAGAAGTAGTGTATAAAACTTGAAACAAAACTAGGATGAACAATTATAATAATTAATAGAAATAACTAATATTTATATAGCCCTTTTTAAGTTTATGGTGCATTTTACATGTATTATTACATTTATTCTCACACCAAAGCCATGAGTTAGATATTATTAACATGGAATATGATGAGGATGTAGGTCAAATGACCTGCTTAGTGCCATACAAAATATATAAGGCAGGAGTTAAAAAAAAAGTCTTCTAGACAAATTAGCATTGTCCTGTTTCCCAACAAAATGAGGTCATGACAGAACCGTTTGGTCCAGAAGAGAATGTATTTTACTTATGAAACTTAAGCAATATATAAAATTTTCTTTCTTTCCTCTCTTTTTCCTTCCCTCCCTCCCTTCCTCCCTTCTCAAAATCCTTGTAAGATATCTTTTGGTACAGATTTCTGCCTTCAGATTGCATTAGAAATGCAAGACAATATCTTTTCAAAATCTGATATAAGATCCTGAGAAGTAACTTCAATGTTTCAAGAAAAATCACTGTCATTCTGAATTATCCTACTTAATATAAAGAGTATCACTTGGCTTCATGATCATTATGGTACACTCTGGTGGAAGGATTCATCACGCAATAATCCCAAGTGGTGATGATTCTTCAATTTAGGTGGAATGTTGCCAAGTCAATGGATTACAGAACATACAGTCAAAACCTTGTTAGCTTAATGGAATAAGAGAACCTATAAAAAAAATTATGGTCACCTTCCTATCAAGATGAGGCATAAGCAGGGTCAATATCATTTGCAAAACATAAAACTTGCTATAATGATATAAAGTATACTACAATTCATGCAGAAATATTTACCCTCAATATATTATAGATGACAGCATTTTTTTTTTTTAGCAAGAGAGAATATTAAAACGTGTTGTTTGCATGCACTCATTGCTTTTAATAAACCTGGGGACCCAAATCCCTTTGTGAGAATTTTCAGTTCGTATGCATTTATAATGAAAACAATTTGTAGAGTAAATATTTCACCCGCCTTCATGAATCAACTGTGACAAATAATGCTTATTAGACATCACTTTTCAAGCCTAAATTATGTGAAGTCAGGCCTATTACAGGGAGCTCAATAACCTCCACAAAAATAACTTAGGTCATAAACTGTGAAGAATAAAGGTGGACTCCATTCTAATCACTCACTTATTTCATGAAAAAATCATTATTTTATGTATGATCAAATGTCTTTCTCAGGATATTATATATTTAAGCCATGTGCTACATTGAAGAAGCTAATATTAGTGTTCTAGAGATGATTACAATTTAGCAAGGAAGATAAGCCATTTTTCATGATAAAAATTACTTCTATAATCTGTACAAATGACCATCTCTCCTTATACTAAGATTTGGAGGTGGATAGAGAAATTGCTAATTAGTGCCAAACATGGAAAACCTAATTCTGAGAATTAGGAAAAAAAAAATCTATGTAGATAGACATGTAAAGAACACTAAATAGTACTTCAGAGTGCTTTAAAGTTTAACAATAATTTCCCATATGTTAAGGCACTTGGTTTTTCTAAAAACACAAAACAAAACAAAATAACAACCAAAAAAAAAAAAAAAAACCTTGCGATAGATGTTACTATTATCACCCTATTATAGAAACTGAGGCAAAGAAGTTGAGATTCTTATCCAGAGTTACACTGATAGTAAACATCTGAGGAAAGATTGAAACTCATTTCTTCTTCACACCATATTCACATTGTGTGTAAGTAGATTTTAAAACCAACAGAAAGTTACACTAGAGAAACTTCATAAACTGCATTAAAATATGCATGAACACAAAAGGAATGGATTTAGTTGCATAAAAAGAGTTATGTTTCTTTAATGGAATAGCCAGGTAATCCAATACTATCTAAACAATGCTGTGACAGCTGGAGGAAAGTTATAAGAATTTCACCCCCTTTTAGTACCCAAATCTTTCAGGAAGGATTTAAAGAATATCTTGCATGGCTCTCTTCACCAATGAGATGATTCAAACTAGTTCCACTTGTTCAGTGATGAAAAGAGCCATCTACACCCAGAGAGAGGACATGAGAACTGAGTGTGGACCATAACATAGCATTCTTACTCTCTGTTGTTGTTTGCTTGTATTTTGTTTTCTTTTATATTTTCTGTCTTCCTTCTTAATCTGATTTTTCTTGTGCAGCAAGATAACTATATAAATATGTATAGATATATTGTATTTAATATGTATTTTGATATATTTAATGTATTGGACTACCTGCCATCTAGGGGAGGGAGGGGGCAGGGGGATTAGGAGAGAATTTGGAACGGTAGCTTTTGCAAAGGTCACTGTTGAAAAATTACCCATGTATATGATTTGTAAATAAAAAGCTTTAATTGAAAGAAAACCAAAAAAAGAATGTCCTGGGCAAAATATATAATGGACATTTTGTGATATGTGCTGTTACAAGCAGGGTTCTCATCTATGACATGTAGTAATAATAAATGAAACAATACATGGGCACAAGAACAAATAGAAAACATCATATGGTTATTTTTCCCCTAGAAAAATTAATTCATGATTTCAATTAGAAGTGCAAGACAATATCTTTTCAAAATCTGAGATAAGATCCTGAGAAGTAACTTCAATGTTTCAAGAAAAATCATCGTCATTCTGAATTATCTGACATACTCTATGATGCCCCCTTCATTGTAGCAATAATATTAGACACTTATAACAACACTGACATTGAATGTCTACTCTATTTACTGTGCCATCATCAAGTTTCCCAGGTAAGTTCTAATAGAAGGTATAAAATAAAGCTATTAATTAAGATGAGGTTTAAGTTTATAAATTTCAATTTGGAAGGTCTCTAAAGTCTACTGATCTAACAGTTTTCATTCTACTGAAAAGGAAACTGAGACACAGAGGATTTCAATAACTTGTATATATGTGTGCCACACATATGAAGAGGCAAAATCATACTTTGAATTAAGCCTCCCTGACTTCAAATATAGCATTTGCTCCAATATTAGTGACCTCTAAGATTCTTTTCTAAGCCTTCCATGATTCAGTGATTCTCAGAGTAGGATGTCCAATTAAAATAAGACCTTTTGAGCCACTATTCATTGAATAAAACTTATAAATGAACAATTTTCTTTTTTTTTAATTTAATAGCCTTTTATTTACAGGTTATATGCATGGGTAACTTTACAGCATTAACAATTGCCAAACCTCTTGTTCCAATTTTTCACCTCTTACCCCCCTACCCCCTCCCCTAGATGGCAGGATGACCAGTAGATGTTAAATACATTAAAATATAAATTAGATACACAAAATAAGTATACATGACCAAAACGTTATTTTGCTGTACAAAAAGAATCAGACTTTGAAATATTGTACAATTAGCTTGTGAAGGAAATCAAAAATGCAGGTGGGCATAAATATAGGGATTGGGAATTCAATGTAATGGTTTTTAGTCATCTCCCAGAGTTCTTTCTCTGGGCGTAGCTGGTTCAGTTCATTACTGCTCCATTGGAAATGATTTGGTTGATCTCGTTGCTGAGGATGGCCAGATCCATCAGAACTGGTCATCATATAATATTGTTGTTGAAGTATATAATGACCTCCTGGTCCTGCTCTAAATGAACAATTTTCTTGACTAAGACATGAACCATTGAACCATTTGAAAGAATCATGTATTGCCTGGAGTTACCTTCTGTTTTATACAATACTATTTCCAAGTTTTTGGGATGTGATAATAAAGCTGTTATATACTGTGGGTTTACTTGTGCCAAATTTCCCTCAATAATTCATGAAATATCAAGCTGAGAAAATTTAGGGATCATTTTGGCCCACCCCCTATTTTTAGAGGTGAAGGAAACTGATCTCCCAAGCAGAGAAATGTGATTAAATATTTTCTTTACTTCTCTCCCACTTTATGCCTGAAAAGAGGGGAGGGCGATATGAAGGTGAAAAATGGGAAGATATTTATTTGAATCACGTTTTCCTAAGTACTCATCGAATACTAATTTGGGGTTTATATTGGAACAGCAAAAAGTCTACTATACATCAGCATATAAGGAACTTAAATGTTCCACAATATAATTGCATACATAGAATCAGAAGGTATTTTATCATGAGCTTTCCTTAATAATAATGAGTAAGATGAAACATTTTCTAGTTTCTATTAAATATAATAGATAGTTACCAAGGGTGAATTTTCTTATGCTTTGCTTCCCATTACACTCCTTCTCAAAGAGGTGATCCATTTCTTCATTGCATATTTATAAGTTGTGTTGATCCTATAGAGGTTGTTATTAGAATTAGACAAATGACCTCTTTTGATATTGAGTTCCATGCCAATGCCAATTCTGAGGTTGCTATGAGAGATGCTAAGCTGTAATACAATTTGATTTTCCTCTGACAAAAAACATTGAACTAGCTGCTGCTTACCCAATGAATGTGCTTGGAAGGTGCCAAATCTCATTAAGAAAGAAAAAGGAATAGGCTGCATGTAAGCAATCTTTAAATAGATTTTAAAGACCATGTGTCTTGCCATCCAAATACTCCTTTGAACAATTAGTTCAGCAAAAGTTTGACGTGTGCTCTGTGTTCTTTTTCTTGGCTGCACCTGTTTATATTTCAGGAAAATCAAATGGCTCTTTGGAATTCTAAATTGTAGCATTGTAAACTAGGCCATTGTTTTGTGGATTTCTCAAAATTCTAAACAGAATTATAATAAATCAACTTAGCAAGTACAGCAAAAAGGATATTCTTTTTTTATAAAGAAAGACCAATTTGTAATAAGCATTGATATTCTCAAGGGAAAAATGATTTAACAAATGTTTGCCTTTTTATTTCTCCTAATCTTCCAATTTCTAAGTTTTTTGTTTTCTTTAAAAAACACACACACAAAAAGCAAAGCACTTTTCCAATGAATTAACTGTTTCTCTTGTCTTTTAATTCTCTGCAACTCTTTCCTCACAATCAGACTGTGAAATATAGGTAGGAAAATTCAATCTTGCAGCAGAAAAGAAGGGGCTTGGGTTGAACACCCAGTACTACCACTTCATAATTGTGTAACCTGGGGCAAAAGATTTCAGCTCTCTCCTTCCAAGGTCCCACATATGGAAAATAGGATTGTTGAACTAGAGGAATATGAAGATGCCTCCTAGCTCTGAAACTATAAACCTTGACTCCTTATTTTACAGATGAGAGATGAAGAGGCTGCCTAGGGTCAGACATTTAGAAAATGTGACTATCAGCAAATGAACACAAGGTTTCCTGGTGTCATTCCCAGTTTGTGACACTCCAAGGAGTCTCAGTAAAGAACAGGTTCCTAACTTTTATTTTATTTTATTTTTGCAGGAGGGATATAATATCTCCCTCTAGTATTATAGAGAAATCCATGGATTCCTTTGCAGAAAGTTTTCAAATTAAGTCAATTCTAATTAAATATTTATCAGTACACAATCACTCTCACACACACACACACACAAACACACACATATATACATACACACCCATAAATATATTTAAGTATCTATTTATTATGTTTTATATGTATATATATACATAAAATCATACACACATAGAGATGAATATGTCACACATCATAGATAAGAGTCACTGCTCTATGAGCCAATATGAAATATTGGAGATACATATTTTCTCTATTTTTAACTGTTGCTTAAATTTAGATATTTAAAATATAATTATTCACTTTATCTTCATCAGTCCTCTACTAATTTATGAGAGGCAGTTGCCATAACCCAGTGTATAAAGAGATGGCCTAAGAAGATATTCTAGAGGTCTTTGCCAACTTTTTCGCCTTTTTTATTTCCTTAGTGCATCCTGCAGTATGTGACAAAGCAGCCATTTCACAAATGTTTATTGATGAATATATTGATTAATCCCATTTTTTTTTCTAAAAAGTACTGTCTGTATAAACCTGGGCAAATGAAGATCTATCAATGGTGAGCTAATTCGCAAAAAATCTATTTATCAAAATCTGTCTGTTTACCTATTTATCTATAAATACTGAACTTTCAACAAAGAAACATTTTAAACTGTATGTTAGGGCACTAGACTATGAAAAACCAACAGATCCATAGATAGTAACTACTTTAAATAAGAAATTGACAGTTGGACAAAACATTAGAGAGTTGAAATGCAAGACACAGAAAGTTTTTTCTTCTTCCACTTTAAATACAAAATCATCTATCCTACTGTCTGCAATAAGAAAAAAAAAAAAAAAAAAAAGAACCGAGATTTGGTCTTTTGAGTTTAAACAGCTAAATGTCCTCTTAGTAACTTTACTTAGTATCTTAAAATATAAATAAACTTATATTTAAATGGTTTATGAATTATTCTTTTTCTATAAGAATCAGTTAAAGGGGTAAAAAAAGCAAAATAATGTATGGCAATGTCAGATGAACTGAATTAAAATCTAATTTCAGACATCTCTCCATAGCATGACCATGAATAAGTCAACAATGTGATGCTGACCAATTCATTTAGCTTCTTTTAACTTTTTTCCTCATTTGTAAAATGGGAACAATAACAATATTGACCTTCCAGGGTTGTAGTAGAGATAAAATGAGATAATATTTGTAAAAGACTTTGCACATCTTAAAGCAATATAGCATCATCAATATCATTCTTTTTAAAAGTAAAAAAAAAAAATCAGGCAAGAGTAAAAAAAAAAATTTTTAATGAGTAGGTATAGTAAGGTACTACTATTTACAAGTTCTGTTTTAATCCTCTTTGTGGTTTATTCTAAATACATTCTAAATAAATTCTAGATATATAGATAGGATTGATAGATGTAGATAGATATAGACACAAGTAAATATAAATATATAGACATGGATGTATACACCTATATATGTGTAGGTAAATATTCAAATATATATGTATAATATCTTTGCAAATAAGAATTCTATGATATTTGAAAATAATTCTTCCACTGAAGCTTTAATTTCCATAAAGAGTGAATGTTGTCTATGAATGTTGAATTTCCCCCTTGTATTTTTTATCATTGGTCTAAAAGATTGGAAAGCCAGTTTCTTTTATTCTACAGAAAGATAGGGAAGAGGGGAAGGGTGTTAGTGTGCACACATATGTGTGCATGTGAATGTGTGTGTGTGAGTGTGTGTGGAAATGACTATTCTTGTTTCTAATTTTCTTCATGGCTTACATATAAAGAATATGTATAAATTAGAAAGAGAAGTATAAAGAATTTTTTTATATGGAATTATACTCATTTTAATCACCTTGTTTAACATTTCCCAGATTTTGGATCTTGACTTTCCAAAATACTTAAGTCATTCAAAGTATTAGAGTTAATTTAATTAATTACATTCATAGATTATTAAATTAGATTTTAGCTAGTCATTTTCATTCTTTTTAAAACTGTCTCCTTTTAGATCACCTTAAAGCAATTAATTCAATAAAGAAAAAAGAAAGACTATAGGTGAATGTTTATATTTGTGTGTGGCTAAATAGTGAGAATTTTAAATAGTGAGAACTTTATTTAATTTCTAATTCTAATAGTGATTAAATAATAAAGTGTGTTTTACCTTTTCATTCAGATGGTATTCCTAAATTTAATCGGATGCTACTCATCATTTTAAGATGTGACTATACCAGAAAAATGGACCAAAAATAAGTCTTTGTCCTTCCTTTAACAGCTTTTATCACCGGGGCCACTATTTATGGAGAATAGTGCTTCTTGGCTTCTATTTCAGCTTATCATTTTTGTTCTTGGTTTCTAACATAGTGATTTTTTTTTCTCAAAGGGGCAGAAGTATTTTGTCTGACTTTTGACTTATGGCATCTCAATTATGTTCTGTATTATTACTTGGCAGACGATTCTCCATTTTCCCCCATTTGGTTCACTACAGGAAAAAGATGTCAACTATTCTTTCATGACCTTCCTTTAACACCATAGATTCTTTTGATTCGTTTTTACTCAATTTGCCAAATGAGTTTAGTTTCCTGAATTAGTTAAAAGCTATGAGTATTAATACTTTCATATGAACATCAAATTCCACATGTGCTAATTCTAATCATACCCTTACATTACTTCTACTAGAAGTGAGGATAAATGTGTTTTGGAAAACTTCCAGTGAAAGGCATCTTACCATTGGAAAACAAATATCCTTTAGAATCAAAGTTAATAAGACTAATATAAAATAACCACCCATATTAGGATACTATTTAATGTTATACAGTTCACCGAATGGAAATTAAGATTCAAGGAAATTTTACTTATCATTTTTTGTCTGAAATTATTTTGGTTTTTCCATCCATTAATCCCAAGGGTGACTGAATGATGTATGATGGAGACCTATACATAGGCTTCAGTGGTTTTTAAGTAATGACCCATCCTCATGAAGGTACTTAAGAAATATCATTGAGGGATTGCACAATGAGAAAAGTAACAGAGGACAAGAGTAATGGATAATAGACAATTAGAGTTATCCACTAGGGTAACAGAAAAAAATGCACAAAAATGTTATAGAAGGGAATCCAGCATTTTGAGATCCCATTTCTTTAACATCTATGGTAGAAAGAAGACTAAAATTCTCACAGGAAGAGGAGACATGAGTCATAAGCCCTTGTAGATGCAGTACCCCACCTAAGAGATTATAGATTATTTGAAATATGTTTAAATTTTGGGGTCTAGTTCTAAATTTCATAATTGTGGAAACCACCTGAACTGATAAAAGTTGTAAATTTGACTATAATTGAATGTCTTAGGAACTTGAGACTCAGACATATTCAATGACTTATGCGAAGTTTTACAGACAGGATATGTAGGAGGCAATATTTGAGAAATATATTTTTTTCTTCTCATTCTGAGGTTAATGCTCTATTCCATCAAATGCTTTGTTATTTTTAAAGAGACTATTTGGCCAACCAGATGATTTTAGCCCTATCACTTAAATACACAGTTTAGGGTACAGAAGGAATGAATACAGGCAGAATTTTAAACTTTTAAAAAACTTCTGTCGTGGAACAATTTCCCTAGGCATGAGATAGTTTTTATGGACTATTATTATACAAAATAGAAGAATTCCTCAGTAGACAAACAACTCAAATCTATGCATTTCTCAAAATATTTTGATTTGCACTCAATTAGAATTTTTACTCAATTCTTCACAGGATCCCAATGTCCATTTATTTTGTAATTTTATACATCAATACTTGTCATCATGTTTCAGTGTAGTGGAGAGGAAGGAACATAAAAATAGAATTGTACTTCAAAGATGTTAGATTTTTAATAAAGTTGCTTCATTTGGCAGGTGAATTAATGAAACCACCCCAAACCCTCCATATGTCACTTATCTTTGTCATTGATAAACATTTTTGTCAGCTCTCCTTTCCAATAGTTAAGACACAATTTAATGCCAAAAGAAAGCCTAGTGTAAGATTATGTGTTTGCTTATGAGAATATCATCTATTCTCAGAATTTATCTTTTTTTTTAATAGCTTTTTATTTACAAGTTATATACATGGGTAATTTTACAGCATTGACAATTGCCAAACCTTTTGCTCCAATTTTTCCCCTCCTTCCCCCCACCCCCTCCTATAGATGGCAGGATGACCAATACATGTTAAATATATTAAAGTATAAATTAGATACACAATAAGTATACATGACCAAACCGTTATTTTGCTGTACAAAAAGAATCAGACTCTGAAATATTGTACAATTAGCCTGTGAAGGAGATAAAATGCAGGTGGGCAAAAATATAGGGATTGGGAATTCAATGTAATGGTTCTTAGTCATCTCCCAGAGTTCTTTCTCTGGGTGTAGCTGGTTCAGTTCATTACTACTTCATTGGAACTGATTTGGTCATGTCATTGCTCTCAGAATTTATCTAAAAAACAACGTATTAGCTGGAGTAGCTAAGATTTTTTTTTTTCATTAAAATCTCTTTACTTTCAATTTTTTATCTAAAATGGATTTAAATGAGTTTAATACTCTAAGATCCATGTAAAGACAATATAGTCTAGTGAAAGAATTATTATTGTACTTAAAAACAGGAAGACATGGTTTCAAATTTCTTTGGGGAAACTTGATAGCTTTGTCATCATAGTCAGTCTTTGAATGTTGTGTACTTCTTTCAAGTCTGAACTTTTCAATAAGTTATAGCTGGAGTTTAAACTTCATTGGTGCAAGTATTTCCTGTTCTGCAAATGGTTCTTATTCTGAAAAATCACAGATCTTTAAGCTTCAGACAGATACTTGTCATATTCTTATTTGTACATTAAAAATAAGAGCGTTTTTTTTTCTGGGAAAATAATAATTGTGTTAATAACTTTATCAAAAATCTATTAAACTTCATGAAACATGGAGGTAATACAGTATGCACATGTGTGTTTTGGCATTGCTCTACTTTAGGATTGAGATGTAAGCTTCAATCTACTTTTCAATCTACTATCCACTGTTATATTTTGCAAATTTACTAGTATGCCATTTACATGGCATCATCTGTTAGGATTTTAAATAGTCAATCTGGCATCCTGTCATCTGCTCTAGTATTGTTAGCAAAACTTTCTAAAGCCCACTTGGTCTCATTTTTCAGAATGTCTGGCTTCAGATCTGTAACCACAGCATCATGATTATTAATGATGTCAAGGTCTTTCTTGTATAGATTGTCTCTATATTCATGCCACATTTTAATCTCTTTTGTTTTTTTTTTGCATCTCTACTTTTTTGTCTTTTGTAATACTGATTTCTTTTACATAAACTATTCAAATTGTATATCTAATTTTCCTGGAGAGATCTCTTTGTCTTTTACATTTCATTAATTAATTTTTTTTCATTGCTCATTTAAGAAAATCTTATTTCTCTTTGCTCTCTGTAATTCTACTTTCAATTGAATATACCTTTCCCTTTTCTCCTTTCCTCAGCTATTTGTAAAGTTGTATTAGACAGCTATTTTGCTTTCTTAATATTCTTTTTTTTTTTGGGGGGGGGAGTGAGGGAGGGCTTTCTTTTGTTCTTGCCTACTGTGTTTTTACAACATTGTGAATTTCTGTCTGTTGTTCTTCTGATATTCTACCAGATCTAATCCTCTAAATCCAGTCATCACTCCCACTTCATATTCAAAATGGATGTTATTTAAGGCATATCAATGCAATCTGTTAATTGTATCATTCCTTCAAGCCTGAATTTTGCAATAAGAAGTTCATAATCTGAACTACCTTCAGCTCCAGGTTTTGTTTTAACTGACTATGTAGATTCTCTACCATTGGCTGCAAAGTATATAATCAAGGTGATTTCAATATTAACCATTGTAGAGTCACCTTTTGGGTGCTAGAAAAAGGGTGTTTGCTATGACCAGTGAATTATATTGGCAATATTAGTCGAATTAATCTAACTTTTCTAATATAATCATGAAGTACTGGACACAACTGAATGACTTAATAGCAACTTCTATGGGAATGCACACATGTATTTATGTATTTATATATGTACATATATAGAAAGACAAGGATGTATTTAAAAGTTATATGTCTATAAATGTCTGACTTCCATATAGAAAGAAAGAAAAAAAAAAAGACATCAGAGCAAGAAATCTTATAGAGAAACTAGAAAAAAAAACACACACACACACAATGGTTTCATCAGAGGAGCTGAATCAGTGACTGGTAGAGTCATTGAGTTTTAATTTACTAATTTATATAATAGACTAGAAGATCCTTGAGGACAGGGCATGTTTTTGTGGTTGTTGTTTTGCATCCATAGAACTAAACACAGTAGATCTCCTCCTCTCCTATATAGGCTACATCAGATTTCATAACAGTGTCAGCATTTTCAAGTAATATGCCACACCAATAACTAGATGAAATGAAATATCTTACCAGGGAATTCTGATTATAAATAGTCACTTGGACTTTTTTGAGTACCTAGCAACTATATTTGATATGTTTTGGAGTCAACTTCTGCTCCGGCACCATTTTCTCCTAAATTCTATGAAAATTTCTGATGCTCACCTGTCTGTTTTCCTAAGGTTTGAATTAAATCAATTGCTCAGCTGTTGCTAAACAAAGGAGAAAAATATGCTAGTGTGTTCATTTTTCTATAAATTTTATTTAGCTTCTGACCTGTGGTGATCGCCATTTATGATTTCAACTTTGTTTATATTAATGGCCTAAGATTCTGAATTCTAGTTTGTTGATATCCATATCAACTGGATATGATTTTAGCAGAGCCCCAGACTATAAATGTTATTTATTTAACCTTTGTCATTATTGTTCATATGAGTTCAATTGTTTCAGAGTTCTCTTCCTGACTTTATTTGGGTTTTCTTGGCAAAGATAATAGAGTGGTTTTCCATTTTTTCCTCCAGCTCATTTTAATTTTCATAAATTAGAAAACTGAAAAAAGCCAGGTTAAGTTTCCAGCATCATAACACTAGTAAATATCTGAAGCTGGATTTGAAGTTAAGAAGATGAGTCTTCCTATTATAGGCCTGGCACTCTGTCCACTATGTCATCTGATTCCCACTTCCCACAGAAACCCAGGATATCAGAATTGGTCAAGACCTAAAGGTAACTCTAATCTGATCCGTGGTTGATCAAGGATTCTCTCTATGTCTAAACAAATACTCATGAGTATTTCCTTGAAGCCCTTTGATAAGGGAAATACATTTTCCCCAATACAAATGAATGGGCTACTTTGGGAGTTGCTGAGTGTCCCTTTGTGTAGGATTTCAAGAAAAAAGATAGATGCTCCCTCATAAAGGATGTGAGTGTTGTGGTAGATATTGCTTTTCAATCTTGATGACATGTGATTGAAAATTCTCCATCTGTTAATATCTATATTTCCTTGCAACATTTAACGAAATGCTCCACTAGTGCATGCAGTCTGATTGCAGTACTTAAATACCTTGATACAGGAAATACTACAGTACCTCCATCTTTGTATTCATACAAGTTCCCCAAAAATCACATAAGAAAGAGGAAATTAAAAAAAAAACAAAACATTTTTTCTATATGATTAAAAACAATTATCTGAAAACTACTGTACTACAAATTTGACTTTTTATTTTCAAATTGGCATCCAGAATAGAAATCTGTAATATGTTTATTCATTTATAATTCTGCTTTTTCTATACCTAATTATTCTTATTTGTTTTAACATTGCTGTAAATCTCTAATCAATTGCTATCTAGTATCAAGATAGATGGGGGGAGGTGGTCATGTGATAGAGCAAGAAAATAATTGATACTAAAATCACAGGACCTGAGCTGAAATCCTGCACCTAATGATTATTAATGTAGTGGGCTTGGAGAAGTCAGTTTCTCATTTGAGCATGCTGTGCCATTTGAGAGAAGATTATGTTACACAGACTTTTACATCCATTCATATCCAAGATCTATAACCATTCAAAATTTGATTGTAAACTACAATATATAACAGTCTTGTCCTGCTTATTTCCCTTCATCTTCAATAAAAAAACATCACAAATTTTCAGTGTCTGTCCAGTCACCCACTTTTGAATGAAGTTTTGCTGCATATCTAGAAGCCTATAGTTAGCTCTGGTGTCTTATTCTCTAAATATATTGACAAACTGGGAAGTGTCCTTAGGAGGTTGGTTGAGAACTTAAAATTATGACATAAAAAGATCTGTAGAAGAAACTTGTAATCTTTATAGTGAAAAACAAAATTCTTATGGCTTTGACTTTTTTCGAGCATTGGAACTTCAAATTGGATGAATAATAAGGCAATCTGTTGGGCCACAGAGAAGGATGATTGAAATTTTAACCAAAAATAAATAAATAAATAAAATAATGTGAAGATCTATATATAGGAAATTATTCCTAAAAATTTTAATTGTCCAAAAGCTTCTGATATTTGCATGTTTCCAAAATCCCTTAATTCCTCACTTTACATAGAGTTAAATCTGAAGATCTCAGAAACCAGAAAATCCATTCCCACCCTCAATACAATTAATCATTGTAGGAAACTGAGTTTCAAATGTATTAAACAATTTGAACAGTATAATATAGCTAGTTAGTATCTAGGAAAGGTTAGTATCTATATCCTTCTTCAGGTTTGGTTACAAATTACTATACCATGTTTCTCTAAATAAAAAAAAAGTCATACTGTGCTAATGCTTATTATTATTATTATGAACAACTGCCTTAAATCAGGTAACTTCAGAATTAAAAGATCTATCTAATCTGTCTGTAGATTCTCATCAAACCATGATAAGAACCCCAATGATTATAATTTCTCCTACACCTACCATGCTGCCAAATCATTGTTGTATGTATGGAAGAAGGTACAAATATCTCTGTATCTTGTTTCTGTCACTTTCTACCTTTCCCTCTGTCTCTGATCTCTGTGTGTAAATGTGTTTCATAACTAAACTCTAGTTCTTGTTTGTTTTTGTTATTGATATATATATATATATATATATATATATATATATATATATATATATATATACATACATACATTTATATCTTGGATACAACTTAACACAGTATAGATTATATTTTTTCTGGTTTGTTAGCCTAGTTTACCTCATCCATAGATTTTATGATCAGATATTCCAAACTTCTTTACTCTAAAATTTATCATGCTATAATAACTTAAAAATAATTGTCTCTGGGTATGAACACATTCACATATTTTTTCCATTTAAGAATCATTCAAAAAAAAATTTCCAAGTTACATACTAGCTCACCATTTTTCCTAGGTGAACAAATTTTTTAAATGATAAGATATCATCTCTGATTTCAAAAATCTCACAATAATATAGGAGTAAATTCAGGCTTTCCACATTCACACACATGCAATTTTGTATTCATATATATGTGTTTGTTCATATATATGTGTTCATATATATATGTGTTTGTATGTACATGCATACATAGATACACATCACATCTTTATATATACACATACATATATATATATATATATATATATATATATATATATGTAGAGAGAGAGAGAGAGAGAGAGAGAGAGAGAGATCTGTGATATATGAATCTATCTTGAATGGTGCACAAATGTTTATATATCATGCATCTTTATCCAAATTTGTTGGAATTTACAGGACATCTTCAAAAAGATATAGTGTGGAATAGCAAAAAACACAAGATGAGGAAAAATGAAAAAAGAAAAAAAAGAAATCTTGGGCTCACTCCTTCATTTTAATATTTTGTTTTCTCATTTGCAAATTTGAAACATATTAGCACTACTTATATCATAAAAGTATTGAAAGGAAAACCATTTATAAAATAAAAGGAACTATACAAATATTAATGGCCATTTTTGTGGGAAATGAGATTAAAGAGAAATGTATCAGCTGGGCAGATCAGCAGTGGCTTTATGAAAACATCATTCATTCTAGATCTACAAAGCTGAGTAAGGAAAGGCAAGGACAAAATTAGATTCATGACTCATGTCCAGGGAAAGAGTGGTAAAAACCTTGTTTAAGAGCAGATGGATTCAAATTCATTTATACAACCTAGTAATAGAGTAATAATAGATATAAAGGATAACTACGGATAATTAAGGATCACTAAGAAAAATTAAAATAAGAGCCACCTCACTAGGAAATGCAAAAAATCCTGAACAAGGGACCAGAACAATTCAATAATATATTGTCAAGAAAGGAAGATGACAGTTCTAAATGAAAACAATTCACAGAGGTCCCATTGCAGTAGGGAAATGACTAAAATCACAGTGAATACACACTTGAGAAAACAAATATCAATCCCTTGGCTTCTGCTTATCAACTGTTTGTAAAATCAAAGGTATTACTCAAGATGTTCCCCAATTAAAAAATAAGATTGATAGAGCATTGCTGTAAGTTGTAGGCAAGCAAAGACAATGTAGTATTCCATGCTAGCAGAGTATAAGAAGCCATCAGGTGCAATTACTACTTTAATCCTCAGTGATATCAATTAAATACAACTTGCAATGAAGTTAGACTTCTAAGCAGTGATAAATTTGGGGTAGAGGCAAGATAGCAGAGAGTAGATAAATATTTATAATTTTCTTCTTAGCCTTCCTCAGATCAACACAAGATCAAGTCTCTGAACTGGTTTTGGAGTGACAGAACGCACAAATATTTGGAGTGTAAGAAATTTCCTGCAAAAAAATATTTGTAAGAAGTTCAGGAAGGTTATGTTTCAGAAAGGCAGTAGGGGAGAGGGAGTTGCAGGCCAGCATAGGAGTAGCACAATACCACAGTACAGGGAGACCCAGGGTGGAGACTCTGAACTCTTAAATATTCTCTTACAATTAAATCCATTCATCATACTGAGTATAAGCCAATCATTATATCACTAGGGAACCATTTTTTGTTGTAAAATTAAATTGATCAAACTGAACTAGAGAACTCATATGCTAAACTGGATAACCATTGTCTTATCAATTCCACTGAGTTAACACCTTGTTGTAAAAATCCTTGCCTCAAGTATCTTTCTCCAGAGTTCTGGCCCATTACAACATGGTATTTTCATTTATTTTTGCTGGAAAGACCAGAGCTGAACAGAAAAATCTGATCTTCAAATACAAAACTCAGGAAGAAAATAAAAAAGGCAAAAATGAAAGGAAAAATAAAACTATGGTTTTTAAAGATTGAAATATTTACATCTTTATGTGGGAAGATGACACAACATTTGAGAACTTTATCTTTGTTAGGGGTATACTTAGAGGGTATAGGTATAAATTGACTTTACTATGATGATATAAAAAGAAGCTAAAGGCTGAAACAGAATTGTACTGGAAGAAAAGAAAAGAAGAGGTAAAAAGGGGCAAATTACATCCCATGAAAAGGCAAAAAAAAAGACCTATTACAATTGAGGGAAATAAATTAGGGGATGAACCTCAGTCTCATCAGATTAAGATTAATGTCATCAGGCTCAAAGAGGAAATATCAGATATATTTAGTTTAATATAGAAAATTGTCTCATGATCTAGGGAAATGAGAGGAGAAAGGAGAAAGGAAAGGGGGGCAATAGAAATGAGAACAGAAGTAGAAGGAGAAAAGGAAAAGAAAAGGGAAAGGGTTGTAAAAGGAGAGGGACGATTGACCGAGTTAGTAGTTAGAAGCAAAACATTGGTGAGGAAGGAAAGGGGGAAGGGGAAAAAATATAATGGAGAAAATCAGATTGTGGGAAATGCAGAAATAGTCATTTTAACTGCAAATGTGAATGGGATGACCTTTCCCCCCCTAAAAAAAAGTGTATAGCAGATTGGATTAGAAGCCAGAATTCTACCATATGTTGTTTATAAGAAACATATTTAATGCACTGTGATATAAAGTAAAGGGAAAAGGCTAGAGCAGAATCTGTTATACTTCAGCTGAAATAAAAATATCAGCGCTAGTAATTCTGATCTCAGATCAAGGAAAATCGAAAATAGAGCTCATTAAAAGAGGTAAGGAATGAGACTCTCTTCCCAAATTGTTTCATAGGTAATGTGTGTTGTGCCACAGTTCTCTTTTAATGTCCTGACCCAGTTTCCCTATTTGTCCTATTCAGTTACTCTGCCTCAGGTTATAACCATTCCCTCTTTTTTTTTTTTTTTTTCCTGTATTTTATTTTTTTTTATTTATTTATTTTTTTATTTAATAGCCTTTTATTTACAGGTTATATGCATGGGTAACTTTACAGCATTAACAATTGCCAAACCTCTTGTTCCAATTTTTTCACCTCTTACCCCACCCCCTCCCCCAGATGGCAGGATGACCAGTAGATGCTAAATATATTAAAATATAAATTAGATACACAATAAGTATACATGACCAAACCGTTATTTTGCTGTACAGAAAGAATCAGACTCTGATATATTGTACAATTAGCTTGTGAAGGAAATCAAAAATGCAAGTGGGCATAAATATAGGGATTGTGAATTCAATGTAATGCTTTTTAGTCATCACCCAGAGTTCTTCCTCTGGGCATAGCTGATAACCATTCCCTCTTAATGTTTGATGGGATAAAGGTCTTTACCCATTTTAGACATCATTAGAATATCAGGAGCCTCTCCAGTACCTCCCTCCATTATGTCATCCTAGGTGCCTGCCTCAATTATATCATCCTCATCCTCGGTTCCTTCCCCCATTAAGTCATCCCCATCCAGGTACCTCCCCCATTATATCATCAGTCTTGTAACCCTATAAAAGAATCTCTTATCTGACATTCCCTGCTGGATTCTTTGAGAAGATAGTCTCATTCAGTCCTGGAACCAAACCATGGATCCATTTGGTCCCAGTAAATCTCTCCCATTTAATAAATTATTAAATACTCTCTAATCTCTATCTTGCTCAGTTTTTCTGGCATTACAATATATGCACCAAGTGGTATAGTATCCATGTTCCTAGAGATGTTTATAGAGCTGTAAAAAACAAATAGAAAGCAAAATTAATGATGGAGTTCAAATTTACTCTCTGAATTGGGTAAACTGAACAAAAAATAAATGAAAAAGAAGTTAAGGAGCTAAATAGAATTTTAGAAAAATTAGATATGATAGACCTTTAGAGAAACTATTAAATGGAGATAGAAAGGAATATACTTTTTCTCAGGGGTATATGGAATATTTATGGAACAGATTTTTATGAATGGAATATGTGGGACTAAAATTTACCACATATTAGGGCACAAAAACTTCATAATCAAATGCAAACAGGGAAAAATCGTAAATACATCTTTTTTTCAGGTCATGCTGCAATAAAAAATACATGCAATAAAGGTCCAGGGAAAAACAGACCAAAAATTAATTGGAAATGAGAAAATCTCATCCTAAAGAATGAGAGGGTGAAACAACACACACAACTGATAATGCCTTCAAGAGAATTATAATGAGCCAACATACCAAAATTTATGGGATATAGCCAAAGTAGTTCTTAGTGGAATTTTTATATCTTTAGATACTTACTTGCATGAAATAAAGACAAGACCAATGAATTAGGCATGCAACTAAAAAAAGCTAGGAAAAGAACAAATTGAAAAGCCCCCAATTATTTACAAAATTTGAAATTCTGAAAATAAAAGGGGAGATTAATAAAATAGAAAGTAAAATATTGAATTAATAAAATTAAAAGTTGATTTTATGATAAGCCAACAAAACAGATAAGCCTTTAGTTAATTTGATTAGAAAACTAAAGAAAAAAATCAAATTGTTAGTATAAAAAATGAAAAAGGAGAACAATAATTAAGAGCTATTTTGCTCAGCTCTGTGCCAGTAAATCTGAATAATCTAAGTGAAATTTATGAATACTCAGAAAAATATAGATTGACCTATTTAACAGAGAAGAAAGCAAATTTTAAGTCAGTCCAGTTTTAGAAAAATAATTTGAACAAGTTATTAATTGATTCCCTAAGAAAACATTTCCAGGACCACATGGATTTACACGAGAATTCTAGCAAATATTCAAAGAACAATTAATCCCAGTACTATCCAAACTATTTGGAAAATTAGGAAAAGAAGGAGTTCTGGATCTGGAATTAGAAGACAAGAATTTGCTCTACAACTTGCTACCTGAGTAGCTTAGAAAAATTCATCTGATCTCTCAGGTTTCAATTTTGTCATCTCTTAAATGAGGAGCTTTGTCTAGATGAACTCTATGGTACCTCCCAGGTCTAAATATATAATCTTACAATATTAAGTTTTTATTGTTTTACTCTTTCGATACATTATTACTAATACTGTTCCCGGAGCCAAAGTAAACCAGACTAATTCATCTTCCATGTGACAGCCACTATGACCTGCTATTTATTGAACCTATGTCTTTCTTCTAAATCCTTTCAGACCAAATTAGGCAACTTTCAAGATCCAAACTTTACCTGACAATTCCCCAGTGTTCCAGGAAAATCCAACTTATGGATCATTAGATTGATTTGAGAGTTTGTCTTCTGTCTCCTTTTGTATTCCCATTATTTAGCACTGTGCCTGATATACATTAGGAACTTAACAAATAGCACTTGATTGATTGAGGGTAGGAAAATAATTTATCTAGAGTCAGCATGATTTCAGGGCATAACCAATATTTAATACAGGAGATACTGAATATGTTATTATTTTTGTTAAGCATATTAGGCATCTTTGGGTTATTTTGGGGGTAATATTTGGGTATTTTAATTTTTTTTAAATTTTTACATTTTATTTATTATATATATAATATTATTTTATATTTATTTTAATACACATTGCTTTATGAATCATGTTTGGAGGGAAAAATCAGACCAAAAGGGAAAAACCATGAGAGAGATTAAAAAACAGAAAAAAAAAAATGTTGATTTATATTCACTCTCCATAGTTCTTTTTCTGGATGTAGATGGCATTTTCTATCCAAAGCCTACTGGGATTGCCTTGGATTACTGAATCTTTGAGAAGAACTATAGCTCATCATAGTTGATCATCTCACATTCTTGCTGTTATTGTGCATGTTGTATTCTTGGTTCTGCTTATTTCTCTCAGCATTAGTTTGTATAAATCTTTCCAAAGTCAACTCATTCATCATGTTTATAAAACAATAATATTCCATTATCTTCATATACCACAACTTATTTAGCCATTCCCCAGTTGATGGACATTTAATCATTTTCCAATGTTTTGTTACCATAAAAAGAGCAGTGGCAAATATTTTTTTTCCCCCGAATAGTTCCCTCATGGTGCTGTCTGGGAACATGAGGGAACTAAGGATGCTTCGGAATCCTGGATAAATGTTCTTATGAATAATATACTTTTCTTCAAGAATTGTGGCTATGCAGTCAATCAGTCAATCAAAATCAATCTTTTTAATGTCTACTATGTTCTAGATGCTGGGGTCAGGCACTGATGATGGCAGAACAATAAATGAATGCCACCGCAGTTGGGATACTCCAATATCCTAGGCTTTTATTCCCCCCAAAATGTGAGATATCATTCAGGTATTTTGAAAGAGTATGTTACATTTAATGATTGATCAAAATGTGATAGCCAAAACTGTGGTAGAAAATTTGTCGAGAATTATATTCAGGACTATCATTGCAAAAAAGAGATTCTGATCCTGATCTGGAGGCTGCCTTCCATCAGCATTGCTATGGTGTCTCCCTCAGAATATTGTGATCTCCTTGTGGGCTATGTGTATCTTTCTTGATATTTCATGAACATGGCACAATTTCTGACACAGGGTAAGCTCTTAATGCATGTCTCTTGAATGACTGACCTCAAAACTCTATTCCATCTCTGGGATTCAGAAATTTATACACTTTATAGCTTCTAGAGCTAGAAGAGAATTTAGAGTCTACAAATTCCAAATTCCTAATTTTACACATAAGGAAACCTAAGCCTAAGAAGAGTATAAGTGTTTTGCAAAAGCAAAATATAAATAAATGAAGTTATCCTATGTCAGCACTATGAGATAGCACTAATTGTTATCTATGTTGTTTGTTTGTTTTAATTGGCTATCTTTTTTTCTGTTTTCTTCAAACCTTAACTGTAAAATGTGAATCACATACTTCATATTGTCCAAAAGCTGTAATCCCGTTTATGTTCAATTTAGTCAAACTCCTACTGTTTTTATTAAAAATAAACAAACAAACAAAAACAGAACCAGGTATTTAAGTGATTTTCCAAAGATCTAATAGAAATGAATAAAATTTAAGCTTTAGTTTTCTAACTGCAAAGCTAATGTTCTTTTCAATAAACCAAATTCACTTTAAGTATAACGAATCTATAATAAATATACCTATTGGATCCAGAGCAAAGTATATTTTTTCATCCAATTCAAGTGGATTATGTTTTTGGTCTGTATTTGTTTTGCATAATTACAGAATTGTTGAATGTGGGAATTGGAAAATACATCATTAGCACTGTAGTCAAAATCATGCATTAAAGCAATCTTCAAATAACATCTATAATAATTGGTCATAGATCTTCTACTTCTGAACCTATTACACTTGCAAAAAGATTTTTCCACTTTTAAACATTAATTTTGTTGATTTTATTGTTTTTTAATTTCCACATTTTTTTTTTTTTTAGCATTCATTAACAAAGCATTATTTTTAACTATTTAAAAACTAGTTGCATTCTTTGGTCTTTCAATTCATGGTGAACAACTTTATAATCAATTGAGAAGAGTTTATTAAGATCTAACAATTTTCTAGGCACTACTATACTTCTGAGGATATAAAGAAATACACAAAATAGTACCTGGCCTCAAAGAGTTTACATTTTTGTAGAGAAAAACAAAAAGAGTCGGGAGTCGGGTTAGGGTAATCTACTCTGATCTTGAAAGAAAGGAGGCAGGGTTGCATTTCAGGAATGAAGGTTAATTTCTACAAGTGGCTGATGGAGAGACATGCAATCTTAACAGAAAGTAAAGCATTTAGGTTGGACTTCCAAAGAAAGAGGAGACAGTAAAGAAATCAGTAAAACTTGGATCATCCAAGTTGTAGAGGATTTTCTTTCACAAATAGGAGAATTTATATTTGATACTAGACACAATATGAATTACGTAGAACATTTTGAAAGTTGTGTGAATAAAAAATTAGGGAAAGGGACTGAATTTAAAAGAAACAAATTTGAAATGGTAGACTTCCGTAAGTTATATTATCTGATATTTCTATTAAGATTTCCTCATTACTGGGCACTAAGCCAGTGAACATTAGCCACCCCCCCCCCTTTTTGTTTCTTTTTGCATTCGAGAAGTCCAGATCAGAATTAGAAGGGAATGTTTTTGACAAGACAGAAAAGTGGAAATACTATGATATATCTCACTTTGGTCTATCACCTACTCTCACTGATTGGCAGAAAACATGAAAGGATGAGTGAGATTGGAACAAGCTTTCTGCTTTCATTGTTGAAATAAATGAGTTTAGTTAACTGAAAAATTAGAAGAGAAACCTATAGTTTTGGTACTATGAATGAGATAAATTGATTTCAAAGAAGATCTAAATCCATAACCAGAAAGATAAATTCTTGCCACAAACACTGCAGAATCCTAGAAACAGTACAGGATGAAGTGCAAAGAAGCAAAATATTCAGTACCATTTTGAAATTGTTTGTTAGTCTGGGAAAGACACAAACATTATAGATGGTAATTATAGATTATACACATTAGGGAAATAAAATCAGGTTAAAAGACAATGCATTAGACAGCATATGTATTTGTGTCGGCAGATTTCTTCCGAATTTTAATAACAATCCTAGGATATAGATACTTATTTTAATGAGGATGCTGGTAAGCTCAAGATCACAAAGATGATTAAAAACAAATTTATGTTAAAGGACTTTAAATTAATTTCATAAGAAAAATTGGTGAAAGGACATGAGAAGAATTGGCAGTGGGTAATAATAGCTACCTTCAAGTATATGTATGTCTTCTGTCAAAATGGAGGAAGTTAGATTATTTCCATTGTCTTTGGAAAGAAGGAAGAAGGAAACAAATAGCTAATAAGGACCTCCTATATGTCAGACAATATGCTAGCATTTTAAAAATCTCATTTGATCCACAAAACAATCTCATGATTGTAAGAGAGATCCTCTTTCTCACTTTCAGTAGTTTAGAAAACTGAAGAAGATAGAGGTGGGGAGGTCCAAAGAAAAGGTAGGCTTGATGTCTTCCTAAAAATTAGAGTTATAAAATGGGTACCTAAGGAGGGAGTAACATGTTTCCTCTTACTGGACAACTTGAATCTATAATTGGATGGGTATGTATCATGTATATGTTTGAGGGGTCTTGGAAAGCTAAACATAAGCCACATGGCCTCTAAGGCCACTTACAATTTGAAAATTCAGCAATAAATTTTCTTAAAAATAAGAGGGAGAGGGCCAGCTATTTGGTGTAGTGGATAGAGCACCAGCCCTGAAGTCAGGAGGACCTAAGTTCAAATTTGGCCTCAGACACTTAATACTTCTTGACTGCAAGTTACTTAACCCAATTGCCTCAGCCGAGAGAGAGAGATTTCCTAGTTCTACCAGACATTGATAAACCTGTTGATTTCTATGTACACAAAGAGAATGAAAGTTGGACCTGTGATATACCAAATAGACAAGGCTGCTACCAAGTGCTATACATTTTAACTTACTATGACTAAAGCAGAAAAGGATAGAAGATTTTAATGAAGTTTCACATCTTTACCTCTCAGCTTTGTTTTGATTATTAAATGAGATAATATTTTCAAAGCACTTAGAATGGTACCTGGCACATAGTAGTTTATAAATGCATATTCTGACATGCAGACTAAAAGATAAACTTTTTTGTAAGACTCTAGGCATATGTGATAAAGACCTGTACAACAGTGGAAGCAAAAGAGGAGACAAAATGATGTATTTGAGAGTTGATAAAAAGGTTAAAGCAATAGATCATGGAAACATATTGAATTTAAGTGAAGAGAGTTAATGAAGAGTCAAGAATGACATGTAGGGAGGTAAGTCACTCTGACTGGGAGGCTGGGAGAAGAGTAATCTGGTCTGCAGTGATTGAGAAGTTAGGAGGAAGAAGGGGTTGGAGGAAAGATAAGTTCCATTTTGGACATGCTGAATTTAAGATATTTACTGAATATTCAGTTTGAGATGTCTGAAAAGTAATTATTGATATAAGAATGGAAGTAAATAGAGAAATTAGAGCAGGGTAGGTAGATTTAAGGGGAGAGAGAGATTCAGAGAGACAGAAATAGAGACAGTGAGAGACAGAGACAGAGAAACAGGTATAGATATAGAGAGACAGAAGGTAATATATATATATATATATATATATATGTATGTGTGCATATGTGTGTCTATATGTATGCAAGTAGATGACACACACACACACACACACACAAAAAAAAAAGCTTTTTGGGGAAAGCCTAGCACTTAGTGGCTCTAGAAAAGCTTCCTGGAAAGTGAGACATTTTGAGTTTTTTTTTTTTTTTTTTTTTTTAAGAAAATGAATTTTCAGAGATAGAGATGAGAATGCAGTGCATTGAATCTCAAGCTCAAAGCCTGGCTAGCACAAAGAGTATGAGATGAGATGTGGAATATCAAGTGCAAAGAACATTTGAGGGGCAGAGGACAGGATGCTTTGACTTTTGATTTCATGGAGTTGAGAAATGTCTAAGAAGTAGGGAAAAGTAGAAAGAGATCTGGCTGTGAAGTATTTAAATGGCAGAAGATTCAATATTTGATCTTTGAAGTTGACTATTTATCCCATAGAATGACCTGACAAGAAACTCAAGGATTTCAAACTGATACCTAGAGAGAGTTTATCCTTGGCTGGGGTGGGTAGGGAAGAGGAGAGGAGTAGATTTTTTTTTAAATAAAACACGAAGGAATTGTTTTGAGGGACATATAGAAAGCTATCCTTCTAATGACTGAACAAGGTACAGTTAAAAGAGAAATCTTAAGAGATATTAATTTCTAATAAAGATCTTTAAATAGAAGTTGATCACTTGGATATATGTTGCTTGTTAAACAATATTATTCCTGTTCAGCTATGCATAACTTGAATGCTATGAACCCTGATAACTTTGAGATTCTATGACTTGAAAACTATACTGTTAATATTAGAAACCTCAATAATCGAAGGAAATTATGTTCTAAAAATTCACATGATTATAATATTTTGAGCTGGAAGTATCCTTAGAACTCATAAAATTCAAGTTTCTTATTTAACAGGGGAAGAAACTGAGGTCCATAGACTTCAAGCCATACAGAGACTTTCTAGAAATTTATCCAGGATCAAAGAGAAATAATAGCAGAGCCAAATCTCCAATACAGATCACATCATTAAGTCTATTTCATTTCCCATTAACTCTTGACACTCTTCTATCCCAACACATTAAGTAAAATTATGCATCACATTGATATATATATATAAAATGTATTAATGTTTTTAACATCAAAATTTTCCCCAGTCTCCATTCATAATCCTCCTAAGCCATCACATTTTTTTTAAAAAGGAATTGTGAACAAAAGTGCATAATGCATCAAAAAATATGAACATATACAATATACAGGAATTACTACCTCTAAAATAAACCAGATCAAGTTGTTTTCTATATTTCTTTGTTGCACACATATTTCTTTTCTAATTTTGCAATAGTCACTTCTGATTCTTTTGTGGTTATTTTCATTTCTATTATTATAGTCATTGTGTATAGTGTTTCCTTGGCTATGTTTATTTCATTCATCAGTCCCTATAAATATTTGCATACTTCTCTGTATTCATCTTATTTATGATTTCTTTCAATTCCACATTATTCAATTACATTCATGTACCAAAATGTATTTAGCCATTCCCCAGGTTTTTGACATCTAATTTGATTTCAATTATTTATTATCACACAATGTGCTGCTATAAATATTTTGTTATATATGGATACTTTTTTGCTGTATCAATAACCTCCACGACTATAATTAAAGTAGTAGGATTTCTTAGTCAAAAAAAATAAACATTTTAGGTATTTTATGTACATAATTCTATATTGTTTTCTGAAATGGTTGTACAGATTTATAGACCTAATACAAATGTACTAGGGAGTATATCTTCCTAATGTTGCCTATTCTTGTCTTTTGTAATCTTTGCCAGTTTGCAGAATGTGTGATGAAACATTGTTTTGATTTACATTTCACTTGTCATTAGTGATCTGGAGCCTTCTTTGATATGAATTCAAATAATTTTGAAGGTCTTTTGAGATTTTTCCCACAACTTTTAACTGCTTTCTATTGGAAAATAGCTATGTATTAACCTTTCCCCCCACCTTCCAATTGTTCCTGCTGCATTAGAATCACTAATTTCTTACTTATAAGATAACATGATAGCATGAAGACATTGATTTTAGTGTCAAAAGGAGATTTAGGGTTCAATCAATTTAACCCACACCTGACAAATAATCTTTAAAAGCATATATACATTAAGTGATTGATGAACCACAATTTACTGATCTCCAATGTTTTCTGTCATTTCAGGTCTTTAAACAGATAAAATGATCATTTTTTTTTTTTGTATTTTGGATACCCCAAAGAGTTTTAACTATTCAAGCATGCAGGATTTTAGTTTTCATTGAAGTTCCTCCCAACCAAAAGATTCTAATGCCAAAATCATACTGATAATCTTAGAAGCCTCAATTCACAAGAACTTCTGGTTTAGAATTCCAAGAGATCATAACATTTACAGCTGAAAAGCTGCATATTACTCATCTAGGAGAAGCTTCTCATTTAATAGATGAAGAAAATATATCCACAGAAACAAAGTGAATGAAAAGGTCCTAAGATTAGTAATTATCTTAATTACTGATTTTTGTGTGTTGATGGATGTACCGAGATACAAGTGAAATGGTCTCTGACCCTCTCAAATCCTCATTTTGCTCAGCTATAAAATGAGGTTTAGGGTTAAATACTAATAAACAAAATAAGCAAATAAGATATTATATATAAAATAAATAATAAGTAAGAGTAATAACAATAGTAAAAATAACTATATAGCTAAGTTTTTAAGGCCTGCAAAACTTTTACAAAAATTTCCTTATTTGTTCCTTATGACAAGTGGAGGACGTTTTCATATTATAAAGAAAGAGATAAAGAGGAGAAAAAGAGGAAAAATGAGAGAGAGAAATAAGAAAGAAGAAAGAAAGAAAGAAAGAGGAAGATGGAAAAAGAAGGAAGGATGGAAGGCTGGAGGGAAGAATGGAAGGTTGGAAGGAAGGCAGGAAGGAAGGAAAGAAGGAAGGAAGGAAGGAAGGAAGGGTGAGAGACAAAGAGACAGAGAGAAAGATTTCAGTGCTAATAAATGTCAATCATCACCTTGACTCTAAATTCAGTATACCATGATGTCTCTATGGTCCTTTTGAACTCTGTCTATTCTTCAAGGAACACAGAGTAATCTATAAGCAAGTTGTGCTATGAAATATTGGTAGCAATCTACTGATGGGGGGAAAATTCCTATATCTTTTTGCTAAAGAACTACATTTGCTACCTTGGAGAGAAAGGTAAGCTATTTCAATCTCTATGCTAATTCAGTCTCTAGCTTCTTTGATGAGGATGTGAATGGACCTAACACTCCATAACTGTTTCTGTTTAGGCCAAGATTTAAACTGAATAACGGGAGCTGAAATAGCCACTTATTCACTACTGAAGTCCATTTCTCCATTTAGCCAGAATACATTATTGGAGTGAATGACAATTTTTATTATCTCAGACCACAGATCTCTGACAAAAGTAACTTGGCTCATGAAACACAAGATAGTTTTAATGCAGTTTCTGTACAGGCAAGGTTTTATGAATGTATCCTCAGCCAGATGAAAATCAGCATCGTTCATATGGAAATAATTCCCCCGTTCTGTGGTCTACTCAAAAGAGATTCACAAATCATTTAAAACAATCTTTACCCCTTGTTCATACCTAGAAATCACTGGATTTTCATTTGGTAATATTAGGAAAAATATTTAGAATAAGATCCTTTAGAATATAAATGTAAAATATATGGAATTTTGCTTGGGAATGAAAAAATGAAAAATATTCCTAATTTTCATAGATATTTAATAATGCATTGATTTAAATTATGTATCTTATAATGCCTGATCCACACAAAAGGTAAGCATGCATCATTATAATACAATTCCTGCTGGAGTCACATATACTGGAAACCATTTATAATTTTTTCTTAATTAATAAAAATAATTAATTTCATATATGGCAACATAACAATTTAGTGAGATGCTGTCCATGAAACATATAGTCCTTTAAAAATAAAGATAAATTTAATTCTTTGTCTCACTCTTTACTAAAATTTCTATTCAGGAAGAATATATAGATTATTATTTCTAAATGTCAATTTTGATAGTGTCATTATTGTTACTGTTGCTGTTTCTTTTAATTTTGAAAAACATTAGCATCTGTTCAATGTCACTAAGGTCTACAGTAATTTAGAATTTGTACTAATTTAGTTACTTCATACTTGTTTTATGAAAGATAGAGTAAACTCTATAAAAATGAGTATTTTAATAATTTATAAGTGTATTCTAGAAACATGAATTCTAGTAGTATCAATTTTAGATCTGATGTGAGATTAAGTATATATGTATATATATATATATATACATACATTATATATTTATATTAAAAATTTACCTATAGTATATTATGTAAAATTATATATGATGCTAATATATGCTCAATATATATTATCTACAATTATATATTATTATATATCAAATATATTTCTATATTTCACTAACAAATTATTAAACTTTTAAAATTTATAGTCTAATATACATCATGATATTGTAAATTGTTCTTTTCATATATGCTCTAATGTACTGTGTAAATATAGTCAAGATATGTTAACATGTGGATGCCAGAAGAATTTGGGAATTATAGAAACTGATTTGCATATTGGAATCAGAATCAGAAAGAGTAAAAAAAATTAAAAATCAATATATATTATGATCAAATTAAAGAAATTTTTTGAAAGAAAGGATTGCATTCTGCTCAAAATATATTAGCCTATACCTACTGTGTACAAGTTATCATTATAGGCACTAAGGATATGGAGACAATTTCCAGACCTCAAGAAAGAGAAGATGTATAAGTTGATTGAAATTATTAGGAACGGGGGAATATAATTTGTTATATAGACTTTTAAACGTGTCACATAATGATTACATATGATTATAACAGTTATGTAATAATAACATTATCTATTTTATGTAGAATTTAAAATAAGAAAATGAAATGTATCGGCATTATTCACAGGATCAAATGTCAATCTCTGAACTCTAAGGGGAAAATAGGAATTTACCCTGCTCTATATTAGAACATACGATTCTTTACCTATGGACCAAATCAAGCAAACTATATTATCCTCTGATTAATAAAAGAATAAGTCTAGCAGAAATCAAAAGCAATAGAATTTGTTCTCAAAATATATGGACATTCAGAGGAGGGAGGAAGAGAGAAGAAAATGCATATATATGCATTTTAAATGTAATCACTAAACCTACACTTAATACCATGTACCAAGATAAGATCAAAATGGGGTTATGATTTAGGCAAAAAGGACAAGATTATAAATAAATTAGAGGAACATAGGATAGTTTATCTCTCAGACTTGAGGAGGAAGGAATTTGTGAAAAACTAGAGATCATTATTGATCACAAAATAGAAAATTTTGATTACATCAAATTAAAAAGCCTTTGTACAAACAAAATTAATGCAAACAAGATTTAAAGGGAAGCAACAAACTGGGAAATCGGTTTTTTTTTTTTTTTTTTTTTTACAGTTAAAGGTTCTGATAAAGGCCTCATTTCCAAAATATACAGAGAATTGACTCTAATTTATAAGAAATCAAGCCATTCTCAAACTGATAAATGATCAAAGGATATGATAATTTTTCAAATGATGAAATTGAAACTATTTCCACTCATATGAAAAAGTGTTCCAAATCATTATTGATCAGAGAAATGCAAATTAAGATAACTCTGAGATACTACTACACACTTGTCAGATTGGCTAAGATGACAGGAAAAAATAATGATGAATGTTGGAGGGGATGCGGGAAAACTGGGACACTGATGCAATGTTGGAGTTGTGAATGAATCCAATCATTTTGAAGAGCAATCTGGAATTATGCCCCAAAAGTTATCAAACTGTGCATACCCTTTGATCCAGCAGTCCTACTACTCGGCTTATATCCCAAAGAAATATTAAAGAAGGAAAGTGACCTGTATGTGCCAAAATGTTGGTGGACTGGAGGAATACCTACAAAAATATAACTTGCTCAGATTAGCAAAAGAGGGAATAAATTACTTAAGTAGTCCCATTTTAGAAAAAGAAATAGAACAAGGTATTAATCTATTCCCTAAGAAAAAATCCCCAGGACTGGATGGATTTACATGTGAATTTTATCTAACATTTAAAGAACAATCAATTTCAATACTATATAAATTATTTGAAAAACTAGGAAATGAAGCACTCGTACCAAATTCTTTTTATGACACATATAAAGTACTGATACCTAAAGCAGATAGGATGAAAACAGAGAAAGAATATTATAGGCCCATCTCCCTAATGAATACTAATGAAAAAAATTTAAATAAAATATTAGCAAAGAGATTACAGATAATCATACCCAGAAAAATACACCATGACCAAGTAGGATTTATGCCAGGAATGCAGGGCTGATTCAATATTAGGAAAACTATTAGCATAACTGATTATATCAATAACCAAATTAACAAAAAACATATGATTATCTCAATAGATGCAGAAAAAGCATTTTATAAAATCCAGCACCCATTCTTATTAAAAAAACACTAAAGAGTATAGGAATAAATGGACTTTTCCTTAAAATAATCAGTAACACCTATTTAAAACCACTAGCAAGCATCATATGTAATGGGGATAAACTAGAACCATTCCCAATAAGATCACTGGTGAAACAAGGTTACCCACTATCACCATTACTATTCAATATTGTATTAGAAATGCTGGCATTGGCAATGAGAGAAGAAAAGAGATTAAAAGAATGAGAATAGGTAATGAGAAAAGCCAAATTATGACTTTTTGCAGATGACATGATGGTATATTTAGAGAACCCCAGACAATCTACCAAAAAGCTATCAGAAATAATCCACAACTTTAGCAAAGTTGTAGTATACAAAATAAATCCACATAAATCATTAGTGTTTTTATACATCACTAATAAAATATAACAGCAAGAGATGCAAAGAGAAATTCCATTTAAAATAACTATCAATACTATAAAATATTTGGGAATCTATTTGCCATGGGAAAGTCAGGAAATATATGAGCAAAACTACAAAACACTTTCCAAATAAATAAAATCAGATCTAAACAATTGGAAAAATATTAAGTGCTCCTGGATAGGTCAAGCAAATATAATAAAGATGGCAATACTACCTAAACTAATCTATTTATTTAGTGCTATACTAATCAGATTCCCAAGAAACTATTTAGACCTAGAAAAAAAAATAACAATAAAATTCATCTGGAAGAACAAAAGGTCTAGTATTTCAAAGGAACTAATGAAAAAAAAAAATCAAATGAAGGTGGTCTAGCTGTACCAGATCTAAAACTATATTATAAAGAAGCAATTACCAAAACCATTTGGTACTGGCTAAGAAATAGACTAATTGATCAGTGGAATAAATTAAGTTCACAGGACAAAATAGTCAATAAGTATAGCAATTTAGTGTTTGACAAACCCCAAAACCCCAACTTTTGCATAAGAATTCACTATTTGACAGAAACTGCTGGGAAAATGGGAAACTTGCATGGCAGAAAAAAAAAATGACTGAAATACCATTTCACACCTATCAGATTGACTAAGATTATATAAACAATAATGATGAATGTTGTAGGGGATGGGGGAAAACTGGGACACTGATACATTGTTGGTGTAACTGAGAATGGAACCAACAATTTGAAGAGCAATTTGGAACTATGCTCAAAAAAGTTCTTAAATTGTGCATACCCTTTGATCCAGCAGTGTCTCTATTGGGATTATATCCCAAAGAGATCTTAAAGGAGGAAAAGGGACCCACATGTGCAAAAATGTTAGTGGCAGCCCACTTTGTAGTGGTAAGAAACTTGAAAGTGAGTGTATGCCAATCAACTGGAGAATGGCTGAATAAGTTATGATATATGAATGTTATAAAATAATATTGTTCTGTGAGAAACAACCAAAAGTATGATTTTAGAGAGGCCTGGAGAGACCTACATGAACTGATACTGAGTGAAATGAGCAGAACCAGGAGATCATTGTACATGACAACAACAAGACTATAAGAAGATCAATTCTGATGGATGTGGCACTCTTCAACATTGAGATGATTCAGTTCCACTTGGGCAGTGATAAAGAAAGCCTTCTACACCGAGAAAGAGAATCATGGGAACATCGTGTGGACCACAAAAATAACATTCTCACTCTCTCTGTCATTATTTACTTGCATTTTGTTTTCCTTTCTCAGTTTTTCTTTTTCTTCCTTCTTGATCTGATTTTTCTTGTGCAACAAGAAAACTGCATAAATATGTATACATATATTGGATCTAAGATGTATTTCAACATATTTAACATGTAATGGACTACCTGCCAGCTAGGGTAGGGAGTGGGGGGAAGGAGATCATAATTTGGAACAAAAGGTTATGCAAAGGTCAATGTTAGAAAAATTACCCATGCATATGCTTTGTAAATTAAAAAAAAGCTTTCATAAAAAATGAAAAAAAAAATTACCCAAGTATTTCAAAAAGGAAAACATGAAGAAAACTGAAAGAAAAGTTAACTTTTAATGATAATTTTGCTTGTTTATTTCTTAATATTTCTTTTTTCCAAAATTATTTTATTACAGAGGGAAAATGAATCAGAAATATAGAAAAGGTTCTATTTAGCCTGAAAATGTCATCTTAGAGCTATCTTAGAAGAAAGCAAAACTGCGCTGAGTGATCAGAAACGAGAAAAAGCTGCCAAAGAAAAGGGAGAACATAGAGTAAGAGCATGAAGCATTTAGTGAGCCAGCATAGCTAACTATATTAAAAATATAATCAATGAAGAAAACAGTTCATAAAAGAGGTATTTGATGGACAAGGGAATTCTATAACATATTAACCAAAGAATCTATGAAAAAAGTAGCATAATGGCTGTTACAAAAGTGATGAAATTGCAGAATTTCAATGAATTTGTTAATTAATAAAATTAACTACTGGTCAATATAATCTTTTGGTATTCACACATTATGCAAACACAGATACACACACAAAAGCATGGGAGCCTGGGAGGCTCCTGATCTATTAAATGGAACATTAGGGAAAATTTGTAAGATTATATATATATTTTTAAATGAGTTAAATAGTATGGGCAAGGCTTATGGAGAGCTAGCAATCTACATTACTGGAAGGAGGCATGCTCACCTTGATGGTATCAAAGATCCATTTGTGCAATTGGAGTACCATAAAAGAAAATTTTGTTGCTTCATGTTAAATGCAGCTACTGCTGAGTTTTATTCATTTTATGCTTTAATTTCTGTCACTGATCATCTACAATTGCCCCTCCCCTTCACATTAGTAAAATGGGATAAACAAAATAAAAATACAAGGAAAATGACTGAGATGTAATGTATCCTTTAATGGCTGTTAATAATAGACTTACACCTCCCAGAACATCATCTCTATGAAACACATAAAGAGCTCCTATTAAGACAGTCTTCCTAGGTTTCATCCACTATCTAGGGATGATTGTGGCACCCCTGGAAACATTATTATGTGTCCCATTATTCTGAAAGGGACATTATGATTACTAGTAAAAGCATTCTGAATATCGCTCTCTTATCCTGACTGCTGTTATTTTGAGCATTAAATAACCACAAATAATACTCAAACCATACATTTGAGCAACTTGATAGAGAGAGAACGGAGCAGGGATGAAGGGGAAAGCTGGAAGACAGACAGGAAGATTGGTAGGAAAAGGGATAAGGAGGGAAGAAGAGAGAAAGAGAGGGAGAGAGAAAAAGAGAGAGACAGAGAAAGAGAAACAGATATAGAGACAGACAGAGAGTCAGAGAGACAGAGACAAGAGAAACAGAGATGGGAAAGGAGGGAGAGGATATGTTATGGGAGCAAAAGATTTTTGTGGTTAAGATTCTTTGAGTACCCTATTTGTGTGTGGGGGTAAGTAGATGCGAGTGTGTTTGTGGATATATATTTATTAGACTCTACACACACATACATGTATGTATATACGTGTATATATATGCATATACATATGACTTGGGAGCAAATATATACAAATATACATATATGGGCAAGTTGCATATAGCATATGTTATAAAATATTTACATTATGTAGTCTTGACATAGAATGCTTTTTGAAGAATTTGTTATCAGAGTTTGAGCTCTGGAAATCACATCTATCTGTGAAAAAATAATCACAAACTCCATAAAACGTAATATACAGGTTCAAGCAGAGGTAAACTCAAGGAATTCTAATAATGTAGATTTTTTTTTCCCCACCAAATAATAAAATTGCTGGTCACAACCACTCTATAAGATTTATGAAATTTCTTCCTCTTGATTTTAGAGGGCACTATTACCTTCCTTTAGGACACAACTAGGTGCCATATCTGACATGTCATTTGTCCTGGTGATCCAAAAGGATCCTCTAGATTATTTTGTATATTTTCATCTAAATTTTTAAATGTTTGCATCTATGATTTTCTTTACATCCTTTAAAAGTGCTGGACCCATCCTCCAATGTGATGTCAGCTCCTTTTACATAGCAGACATCTCACATTTGCTTTGTATCAATAAAAGCTACTCTAGCAGCATCAGATTAGAAAATAATTGTATGGTGCTTACCATGGTGCTGGGAATATGATAAACACTCTAAAATGTTAGCAATCAAAAGGTTATATTATAGCTACTTAGTAAAGTGGGTAGACATTCTGAAGAAGAAAATTTAGGCATGATAAGGAAAAATATGCACATAAAAGTATCTAAATTAAAAAGAAAAATTTGAGGCCAAAACCAAATGAACATTTATGTTTGTGTTATGAATATTGTATAATAAATATTCTTTTTTTAGTACATGCTGAACTGGTTTCCTTTGATATTCAATCCAACTTTTAAATTAGTGATCCATTTCATTAGATTTTTACTGGTATCAAGAGGAATGGCTAGAATCCACTTGCCAGCATCTACTATATTTCTATATATATTGATCATCAGTTTACTAAAAAGATGAAAACTCTTGTTATTACTATCATTGCTAGTTCATTTGCACATGGAATTTAAGTTTTTCCAAGTTCTTTATGGAAATATATATTTAAATGTGGGAAATAGATGTAATAGATGGCAATTTTGTAGGCATGGAAGAACTAAAACATAAAAAATCGGAAAACACTGATGAAATTGTACATTATACATATGTAAATGCTTCTTACATATCTCTCTATATTAATCCTCAATAAACTGCCTTACACCGTGTTGCATAATATATACACCAAGTTCCTAATTATTACACTCATTGATCCAATTTACTATTTTCAAAAATTTAAAGGAATTTATTATATATCATATGTATATATAATACATATATGTAAACATAGATTTATTTTACAGCATTTAGGAGTTTTTAAATATGGATTTTTTTTTATCTCTGGGTAGTATTTCCATTTTTCCATATTCCAATGTGAGTAAATAGTTCAAATGCTATCACTAAGAAATATTTATGGTACATTTTAGACTCACTCAATGCTTCTAGCTGTTTATGATATCACTCAGTATTCTATTCTTGCTGGGTTAATCTGATTATCCACCTGCTCTAAAATGTCTTTATCATTCTACCTCTCTCTTCTATAAGTTGGTTGGTTGGTTGGTTGTTCTTCATTTTCAAATGATACCACCAAATTAAGAGTTAATTATGGGGTGTATGGCTGGGGCTAATCAGACCAATATGAGCTTGGAATACTCTGCCACAGTTCGGACACAAATAGTCCTGTGAACATTTATGGTGGATTTTCTTTACTTTGCATATAGCACATTTCTTTTGAGCTAATTCAATTCCGCTTAGATTATAAAGCACAGCTCCTTCTCTAATGAGGGCATACCATGCTGGGAGTCCCATGCCAATGTCTCACATGCCATAAATGAGTTTTGAAATTCTTAAGAGAGAATGTGAAAGTATCCTTATATTGCATTTGCTGATTACCTTCTGAGCTCTAGTCCCGTGTGAATTCTCCATAAAATAATATTTTTGGCAAAGTACATTTGGCATTTGAACAATGTAGTCAGCCCAATGGAGTTGCACTCTCTGCAGTAGAGTCGGATTGCTTGGCAGTGCAAAAAAAGGACTTCAATGTCCAATATATAATCCTGCCAGGAGATCTTCAGAATCTTCCTCATATAATTCAAATGGAAGTGATTCAGTTTCCTGGTGTGTCCAGGATTCACAAATATACAACAATAAGATTAATGCAATGGCTCTATAGATCTTCAGGTTTTTTTTTTTCCTCTTATTCAATTGCTAGCACTATTCTTGCTAGACTCCTCTCTTAATAGGCTGATCCTATATCTGGAGAAAAAAATCATCTATCTGAGAGCCATTGTGACTCAAGAAGATACTGAGGAATAATCGATATGGTGTTCAGTGCCCAACAACTCCAAAAAAAATTGGCAGGAGAAGAACAGAAGCCTATAAACAATATTTGTAGCTCTGACCAAGGCATTTGATAATGTCAGTCATGAAGTTGTATGGAAAACTATGTCGATATTGTTACTGAGAGAAAAGCATCAGTATGGTACATCAATTTCATGATGACATGCTTGTCTGAGTTCTGGACAATAGCTATGAGCTTGCTCTCTTGCTTTTTAGCATGATGTTTTCAGACGTTGTAAAACTTCAATGAGGATAAACATAGAATTGAAGTCAGTGGCTGAACTTCTTCAACTTGAAAAGGCTACCAGACAAAACAAAAGTGCAGAGAGTGCATAATTTTTTGTTTGCAGATGATGGTGCACTCAATGCATCTCTCTGAAGAGAAGATGTATCAACATATAGATTAGTCCTCTGCTGCTTGAGCTAATGTTGGCCCAACTACTAACATCAAGAAAACACAAATTCTCCATCAGCCAGCACCACACCATCCCTATGTGTAATCATTAATTACAGCAAATGGTAAAGTTGTGAATTCTAAGGATAACCTTTCTTACCTTGGCATTATACTTTCCCGTAATGTTCACATTGATTTGAGATTGACATATGATTGAGCCAGAGTTATCTCAGTGTTTGGGAGGCTCTGAAGGAAAATGTGGAAAAGGAAAGGTATTAGACTGACCCCCAAATTACCATGAGTATTATCTGTAATAAAAATTATAATCCTACTTGCTATCCTCTCAGCCTTGATTTACTGAGAAGTGTTGAACGTGCTGAGAAATGTCATGAAGGGGAAGAAAGAAAGGAAGCATCAGGGTGGGTCAGGACTTAGTTAGCTGCCACTATATCATGTAATATGTGATCAAAATAAACATGTTTAACTTTTTTTCTCTAATTCTGCATGTTTGGATTATTATATTTCTGAATATATGCATATCTTCAAACAAATAGTTGGATTTTTTTCAAGTTTGTCTGATTTTGAATAATGATCCACTAAAAGTGATATGTACAGTTTGGAGATGGTTTCATGTTGTTGTTGTTTTAAGCCTCTTTCCTCTGAATTCACTGGATTACTTCATGCTTTTAAATGAATGTGTTTGTCTTTCTTTAAAATCTGTTGTGTGATTGGAAATAATCCTATTGAGTGTTCTCTTGAATTTGTAGAGAGCATTCAATGTTAGCAAACAGAATTGGGGCATAAATCTCTTTAATGTAGCTATAAATTGTGACAACAAGCTGTGAAAACTTTAAGAGAAAAATATAATGCTTATACAAATGATCCAAGAAATGGTAAAAGCAAAACACCGATGTCTACATATTTACAGTAAAATTTATAATTATGTCTTTGTCTATGTGTTTATATTCATACTTGTCTTCTCAAATCTATTATGTATCCCTGACCTACCTATCTTTCCTTTATATAGCTATTCTCCTCTACATATGTGTCTACATATATTTTTTATCTTTCCTCTATTGCTTCCTTTCTTCTTCTCTCCCTCCCTTTTACTCCTCTCTCCCTCCTTTCCTTCTTCCCTCCTTTACTTCCTTCCCTCCTTCTTCAGTTACTTTTTTGCTTCCCAACTAGGAGAGCTGAGTATATAATAAATTACTTTATCCCATCTCAACAGGGACTTTAATGCAATAAATCAGATTTTTAGTAATCCCAAATTCCCTTCCTCTCATTTCCAAAAGAAGCTATTCAAAATTTTCTCCTCATTCCACTCTTGTCTCTCTTCACCCTCTTTCATCTGAAGAGTTTGTCTCTTGATTAAGAAAACTGACATGATTTGACATGTGTTTCATTTTATTCTCTTATCTTCATTTCTGGACTTCTTCATATCATCTCCTTCATCTTCCTCCTCCTTCCCCATCCCAATCAGTATCTAACAAAAAGATGATTATTCTTTTTAAAAAGAGTAATTTATCTACATCTTGTTTTCATCTCCTCCTCCTATTCCATTTTTGTATTCAATTGCACCATCAAGCATTTCACATTTCCAACCTTCATTATCTCTGATAACTATAAATTATTTGTCGATGATGGATATTTGTCTATATGGATATGTTCTCACATGAATATTCTCTCTTCCTTATTCAAAATAAAATATAAATAAATAGCTAAAATAATAAAAATAAGGGGATGGAAAGAAAAACAAAATAAGAGTTTACATAACTACCATGTGTCAGGCATTATGGTAAGTGCTTTCAAAAGTATCCTATTTTATCTTTGATTAGGTCCAGCTTTCTACTAAAAGAAATCCAGTAATGAAAATTTTTCACAAGACCTTAATATTTCTTGAAGACCTGTTTCAGTTGAAGGATAAGAATGGAATTCAGACTGCAGAGGGTAAAAGGAGTCAGAGGAAAAGCATCAATACTAGATGACTTTCTATGAGAGTTTGTCCATGAAAGGGAGGGAAAATATGAATTTATAGCAAAGATGGATAGATGAAGTGAAGTTTTTCTATTGAAATTAAGACACATGGACAGAGCTAAAATATTGGGGAGTAGACATGGCTGTATCTGACCTCCTCCAAGCTTCCCTTCAGGTCCACAGCAAATTAAGACTCTGAACTCGTTGTGGAGTGACAGAACCCATGTATATTTGGAGTGCAACAAATTTCCAGAAGAAGATATTTTGAGAGAACTTCAGGAAAGAGCTGTTTCAATGAGGCAGGAGCAGAGGCTAATGAGCCCAGACCATTGAATAGAACCATTCTCAATAAGATCAATGGTCAAACAAGGTTCTGCAACATCACCATTACTATTCAATATTGCTTTAGCAATGTTAGCTTTGGCAATAAGAGAAGAAAAAGAGATTAAAAGAATTAGAGAGATAATGATGAACCCAAATTATTACTCTTTGCAGATAATATAATTGTAACGTAGAGAACCCTAGAGAATCAATTAAAGAATTTCAACTTTAGCAAAGTTGAAAAATACTATATAAATCCACATAAATCATTAGCATTTTTATATATTACCAACAAAGTTCAGCAGCAAGAGCTACAAAGAGAAATTCCAATTAAAATAACTGTCAATAATATAAAATACGTGGGAGTCTATCTTCCAAGGCAAAGTCACGAAAATGAAAACAGCTACTAAACACTTTCCACATAAGTAAAATTACATCTAATCAACTGGAAAATAGCAAGTGCTCATGGATGGTCTGAGCTAATATAATAAAAAGGACAATACTATCTAAATTTATTTATTTAGTATCATACCAACCAAATCCCAAGAGATAATTTTACAGATCTAGAAAAAAATAATAACAAATTTCCTATTTCAAAAAATAATAACAAATTTCATAATTCATAATAACATATTTCAAATAACAAATTTCTCTTCTCCTCTCCTCTCCTTGATTTCATATATACAAGAATAAAAAAATCAAAATCTCAAGGGAATTAATAAAAAAAATGCCAATGAAAGTGACCTAGCTGTGCCAGACCTAAAACAATATTATAAAACTGCAAACATCAAAACCATTTGGTACTGTCTAAAAAAATTGATTAGTTAATCAATGGAATAGGTTAGGTTTACAGGAAAAAATAGTCTATAAGTATGGCAATCTAGTGTTTGACAAACCCCAAGGCCCCAGTTTTTTGGGAAAATAACTCACTATTTGACAAAAAATGCTAGAAAAATTGGAAACTAGTATGGCAGAAACTAGGTATTGACTCACACTTAACATCTTATACCAAGATAAGGTGGACATGGGTTAATGATTTAGAAATACTGATACTCTAAGGAAATTAGAAGAACATAGGTTAGTTTACCTCTCAGATCTCTGAAGGAAGGAATTTGTGACCAAAGAAGAACTAGAGTTCATTATTGATCAAAATGTAATTTGCTTATATTAAGTTAAAAAGTTTTTGTACAAGCAAAACAAATGGAGACAAGATTAGAAAAGAAGCAATAAATTGGGAAAACATTTTTCATTCAAGAGTTCTGATAATGTCTCATTTCTAAAACATATAGAGAAATGACTCACATCTATGAAAACTGTGAATGCATCCAACCATTCTGGAGAGCAATTTGAAACTATGCCCAAAGGGTTATCAAACTGTGCATACATACCCTTTGATCAAGTAGTGTTCTACTGGGCTTATTTCCCAAAGAAATCTTAAAAGAGGGAAACAGATCTACATGTTCAAAAATGTCTGTGGAGCCCTTTTTGTAGTGGCAAGAAATTGGAAACTGAGTGGATGTCCATCAGATGGAGAATGGTTGAATAAGTTATGGTATATGAATATTATGAAATATTATTTTTCTATACAACATGATCAGCAGTATGATTTCAGAGAGTCCTAGAGAGACTTAAATGAACTGATGCTAAGTGAAGTGAGCAGAAACAGGAGATCATTGTACATGGCAACAATAAGATTGTATAGCGATCAATTGTATAATGGATGTGGCTCTTTCCTCTTTTTTTTTTTTTTTTCCCTGAGGCAATTGGGGTTAAGTAACTTGTCCAGAGTCACACAGCTAGGAAGTATTACACATGTCTGAGACCAGATTTGAAGTCAGTCCTTCCGACTTCATTGCTAGTGTTCTATCCAACTGCACCACCTAGGTGGCCCTAGCTAGCTCTTTTCAACAATCAGATGATTCAGGCCTGTTCCAATGATGTTTTGAAAATGAGAGCCATCTACACCCAGAGAGAGGTTTGTGTGAATTAAGGTGGAGTACAACATAGCACTTCCCTATTTTCATTCTGGTTTGTTTGAATTTTATTTTCTTTCTCATTTTTTGATATATATATATATATATATATATATATATATATATATATATTTTTTTTTTTTTTTTTTTGTGCAGCAAGGTAATTGTATAAAGATGTATACCTATTTTGGATTTAACATATATTTTACCATGTTTAACCTATATGGGATTATATGCCATTTAGGGGAAAGGGTGAGGGGGGGAATTTTTTTTTTTTTTAGGTTTTTTTTAAGGATCAGTGTTGAAAAAATTGTCCTGGTAGATGTTTTAAAAATAAAAATAAAAATAAACTTAAAAAAAGGACAATAACACTAAAAATAAATTTATAATACATATTGCATTACTGAAACTAGGGCTACCAGAAAAAAAGTGATACTGGTCTCTGACCTACAGAGAAAGTTATTTAAAAATATGTCTCTTTGATACATACTATTGTGAATATCCTATAAGTAATTATATATAAACATATAACAACAATCAAAGAAATTTGCCAATAATGCCATGGTGTTTAACAGAACATGTGATTCTGAAAGAATAAGTAACATCAGAGATGATTGATTAGTCAATATGCAGGATAAAGTAAAAACTATATTATTGTCAGTAATATCTGTAATCTCATTACTCATTCTTTTAAAAAAAACTAAATTTATCCTACAAATCTCAGTAGAATGAAAGCTCATAGAAGATGTGTGATTTTTGTTGCTATTGTGTCTACTGTGTTATATTTTCTGGGAGTAAGACAGAACCACATACTGTTTCATTTTTTACACATCTAAGTTATATTGAAAAGCACTAAATTCTTTCTAAGGTTGCCTCACCCTGATGGTACTTAACACTGCATGGGTACTCAAGGAAGACAATCTACTACTGGTTGGAAGAGTCCTTATTGCATGACTTAATCTTTAAAAAAATAGAAGGGATCTTGGGGATAATCTCATATAATCTCCCCATTCAATAGATAATAAAATGTAACTCAGGCAGTAAATAGTAAGGCCAGCATTTTCTTAATTTCTTCTAACTCTGAAGTGTAATACTCCATATAACTACATTCAGACCTTTGGAATAAGTAATCATTTTTCTAAACATGAATAACTTGTACTCTGACAAATTTATTAGATGTAGATGCATGAAACAATAGGTGATCAAGTAACGATTGTGAATTTTTATATATTTGGATTGAATTGAATACTGTTTGCATAGTCAGATTTTTTGTTTAATTTCTATAGTTCTCAAGTGAGAACTTTTCTTTCAAGCTTGATGGAAATTGAGTTTATATTACACCTTCAACAAATCTGATCAAATAAACAAAGCTACAGATCCCTCATTCTGAAGGCATTGTGAGATTTATAACAATCATGACTTTTATTTAAGAAATAATCACATTTGAGTTCAGACATATTAAAAAGGAAATATATGGCCTTAAATTTGGTTATGTTTTCTTTTCCAATACAGTAATTTGATCTTCTGCTGTTACTTACACTGAAAAATATCCATGTGCGATTTTTGCCTCTTGCCTTTCAATTTTGTTATTTCTATAGTTTCCTTTGTGAGCTCTCTAGTACTAGGATTATTGCAGATGGGAAAGTTGTTGGGGAAAATACAATGTAAAACTTTTTATAATACAATAGTTTTGCTTTTTTTCCCTGCATATCATTTTGCCTGATTCCTCCCAAGTACTTATTCATGATTTTAAGTAAGATGCTTTGGGGACAGCATTTATAGTAATACTATACTAATGTATTTGCAAATCTTTAGAAGAATCATCTTCCATCCCACTACTGCATCTTTAAAAATCATAAGGGATACAAATCTTATTGTGCAGGTGAACATTTTCTTTCTTTTAGTTGAATTGTGCTTTATTTTTTGGTTATACTTTCAGATAAAGGAAAACTCCATAGGGTGAAATCTTTGAAATGAGTGAGAGTTTAGCATAGAGAACTCTCAATCTCTTCCATGAGTTGCACAGAAAGGGAATATTGAGAAAAAGGATCAGACATATTTGATTTTCTACTTTCTCCAAGAGAGAGTTAAGTAGGCCATGGAAAACACCAACAAGAAAGGAATCTTGGATTGTCACTGGAATGAGAAAATGATAGGAGCCCTTAAGTCACACATTCCTTGGTAGAAAATATAATCCAGGATTTATAAGGATGAAATTTGCAAGACAATATAGTAACATGTCTTGTATTCAACATAAAGTTGAGCCCTCTTTCTTGAATATTGAGTTTTAACATTTCAATGAGATAATAGAAATATGAAGCCAATAAACTCCCATCAGCAAAAACAGCATGGCCTACGATATAGGCAATGGATTTGTAAACCTGAAAAATGAATATCAGGACCTATCTCATAATGACTGTAACACTCTGTAACACTCATCCCTGGCTTAATTTATTAGAGTCCTGGGCAACTCTCTAACACTATAATTTGAAAGGAGGATGTTAACCTAAAGTGTTAGGGAGCTATCTCACCTAGAATTTACCTATCATTAAAAACTTTGTTCTAGTTGCTATTCTTATCGTATTATGTGCTTAGCACTGAGGATATGTTAAGATCGTGTATTTTAAGATCAGCACGAGACAGGAATTCATGTTAGGGGAAAATCGTCAGTCTTTATTCTCAGTGAAGAAGGATCGGAGGTGGAAGAGAATCGGCGATAGCAATGTGTGCAGCTGAGTCAAGAAGCTAGCTCGACCAGCAGCCACACAACCAGCAGCTCGGAGTCTCGAACTCAGCCCAATCTCCCCCAGCTTGTCTTCTTCCCTCTCTGCCTCCACTCACCAAAATCGTCATTTCCTATACAACACATCAGGACTTGCAAGGAGAGTGGGCAGGGACCATTCCTAATCCAATCATGTATATTAATAGAGTATAGCCCAATTACTATCTAGCCTCATGTACTTGGGACCTCAGTGCATCAGCTCAAACCTCAGCCCATTACAAGGATACAATGACAAAAATGGAATGATTCCTATTGAGCTATTGTTCTATTATCAAAACAGCAGCTAGGGCAAGTAAAAGATTATTTTACCCTGTTATAATTTTGTATAACATATACTTAAAACTCCCCCACTATTTTGGGGGTGGAAGTCTTAGTTTACAAAAGAGTATGGGTGTGTGTATTCATGAGGATGTGCATGAATGAATGATTTGTAAATAGAATTGTTATTATGTAGGTTATAAATAATGATAAACAGTGTTTTTACTTTAAAAAAGTCAATTGATTTAAATTAGAAATTTTAAGTAACTATGGATACAATCTAGCCCTTTCATTAGTCTTCTGGTTTCTCTCTCTCTTTTTACTAAGTGTTAATTTTCTTTGTACTAGCAATAGCATTACAATTGGAATCCATTTCATTTATTGATTTGTTTTCATTTGTTGTTCAAATTGCCAAGATGTATATGTGTGTAAAGAAATATAATTCTCTTCACTTCAGGGTTGTACAAATGTTGACTGCTTGATTTTAATTTCCCAAGTGATAACATTACAGTCTGTTCAGTATTCAGGAATTTTTTTAGAAATAGAATCAATGTATTGATATCTCCATATTCCAGTGTGAAGTTTGGAGAAAGAGTGAGCAAATTTTCTGCTCCAATCACCAGGAAATTCAGTGTAAAGATTTCAAAGATTCGATATTTACTTAGATCATGTAGTTTTGAAAAGAGAGAAGGAAATTCATCTTGCATTTGCTCAACACTCTCTGGATGAATGGCACAGTCACAAGATGTGCTCCAGAGATCTGGGGAATCAAAGGAGAAGTATAGGTTCCACTGGTAGCAATCATTCTGTATTCCCTCGCATCATGGTATCAATATGATTTAGTACAATAAAGAAAATAGATAGATGTCCAGAGAAGATCAGATAAATTATCTGGAGGTTTCTGTGACCTCAAAGAACAAAAGCAAGATTCTAAAATGATTTTCCAACTTGTTGCTGGAGCCGAGAATTTCCTGCAAGATTCATCAGTTCAAGGGTTATTTATAAGCACACTAGGGAAGAATTCACCAGTGTTTATGCACTTCAAGAACATAGTATAGGAATTAATTTGCCTTTCATCAATACCCAAAGTGATAAAACCAATAACAGAATTGCAGGGGATTAGAAAGATATTCACTTATAAAATATGATCACAATCTATATCAGTATTACAAAAGGAGAACATTATGAAGTTTTACCACTTTTACAAAACAATTAAAGAACAATTTCTCATTGGACAAGCAAATATTTGATATATCTCTACAAAACTTTTACATAATTTATATATATATATATATACACATATATATTCATATTATATAAAACAAAGCTCAATTATTTCCAATGAGTACAGGCTTTGGGCTTTATTATCCTTGTTGTTGTTGAACAGACCTGGGTAGAGAATAAGGAAGAATTGATTTTTTCTCTCTATCTCACTTTCTAATGGCCATGGTATTCAGAAGAAGAGAAGAGGGGAGAGAGAGAGAGAAAGAGAAACAGAGACATGGAAAGAGCAAAGAAAGGGAGAGAAAGAGACATGGAAAGGGAGAAACAGACAGACGGAGGCAGAAAGAAAAAGATGAAAGAAAAATATGATTTAATTTGAAAGAATTTGATATTATTCATATTGATTAATATGAAATAATCTTAAAGAAAAGTCCAAATGAGATGATTCAGTTGTTAGTAGAACTCTAGTCTCAGAGGATGTAGACTCCAAGTTGAAGCCACCTGGGAGAAAAATCAGAAAGGCCTCTACTAATACTCAACCAAAAGTCCTTCCTATTGCTGGGGGAGTACATCCGTATCACAAGCTAGTCATAAAATTGATAATGAAGCTGAATAGATGGACATGACAACTGCCCATAGATGAGCAAAACTGCCCTCTCTCTGTGAAATTTTATGCATCAATAAGGTTTATAGTAACAAGATTTATAACTTCAGCAACACCTTTTACTTCTTCCTTTCTACATACCCAACAGCTCTAAAATCAATTACTTTCTGTTGCTATTTAATTGTATCTTAAGGATCACAACTCAACCATAAATTCCAACTCTTAGTTTACAACTGAGGAAATGGAGTACAAATCGTAACACAAATAGTGTTTATGGAAGTGATTGAAACTTGTAGCTTTCTTATCTCAAGATCACAGCCTTATTTACTATATTATATTGCCTTTAGTTATCCTAGTTCGTGCTCTTCTGTTCTGACCTAAGGATTTAAATTATTTTTTTGCCTCCTGTTTATCCTCTAATGAATGTCATTACCATGCATTAATCTTTTTTAATATGATGCTCTCATGAAATCATTTCTCCACTCCAAAACATCTACTGGCACTCTATTGCTTACCAAATCAAATACAGATTCCTATCCAGGCATTCATGGGTTTTTACTATTTTCCTTTCACATTTCTACCCAATGTGAGCTCATACTCATCTGCATCACATTTGCTACATGATAGGAAAACAGATTATAGGAAATCCTCATGTCACTTTTTGCTATCTCCCATCTTTATGACTTTGCCAACTCTACCTCTAACACCTTTAGCAGGTTTTCTTTCCACTCATTTCTTCCTGTTGAAGTTATTTTCTTCTTTCAAAATCTATCCAAGATGTCACCTCACCCTGCATCATTTACAGCTCACATACTCCTCTTCTCAGGTAAAAATGATCTCTTCTGCCTAAAACACCTATAGTATTCTTTCTCCACTCTTGAAAAAGTATCTATAGCCATACACAGATGTTCTGTGTGAGATTAAGGTCTGAATCATAAATGCCTTTGTTTTCCTATTGTAATTCCTAATATCTTACACAGTGTAGGCACTTAATTCTTTATTTAGCATCTGACAGCTACCTGACACAGTGTTTAATGTGTAATTCCTAGAGTAAAGAAGCTTGCTTCCCATTACTGTTCAGACATTTCAGTCATGTTCAGCTCTTTGTGACATCATTTGGATTTTTCTTGACAAAGATTCTGGAATAATTGCCTTTTGTTTTTCCAACTCATTTTATAGATGAGAAAACTGAGGCAAACAAGGATAAGTGACAATCATGCTCATATTGGTAGCAAGTGTCTGAAGTTAGATTTTAACTCATCTCCCTAAATCTAGAACTAGAACTCTATCAACTGTATATCTTAGCTGCCATCCTCAGTTCAAATATTGCCATAGTCAATTACCAACTGTGTGACTCTGAACTTGTCACTTAATTTCATTTGCCTCAGTTTATCCAAATATAAAATTGTGACAATAACAGCACTTAGATTACAGTTAATAATAGGATCAAATGACATATCTACACAGTTCTTTACATAGTAAGTGTTGCATAAATACTTATTCCCTCCCCCTTTAATTAACTTTTATTGTCCAAAACTGAACTGAGGCCTATGGCATTCCATCAATAAATCTTTTTTCCCCCTCAGGTTGGCACAGAGCTGGCATTCAACACTCATTTGTTAAGATTCTCCAACCAGCTTTGAATCTAGCAAACAGTATTATTATCTTCCACTCAGTACGCTCCTTTTATTCACAGCTTACATTCTGAAATGCTCAGAGAAAATACACATTATAGAAGACAATTATAGGATCATAAACCAATTGGGAAATAAAACAAAGATAACAGACACTCCATTTTATAAAAGAGGAAATTGAAATAAAGACATTAAATGAATTATCCAAGATCATGCAAATTATAAGTGGCAATGTCCGGCTCCCCTCCCATAAGTACCAGGATTCCTCACTTGAAGTTGAGCACTCTTTCCATATCAACTATATCAATGCCAATTTTTATTTAATCATTCTAACAACATAAATTCAAGCATACATATACCTATAATATATCCATGTATATATATAGATAATTCCCTCTATTAAGATATTATACCATAATCATAATACACATAAAAATAATTATTCAAACTACCTCCTGAAAAAAATCAGTTATTTCTAAATCTTTCCCCATAACAAAAGTGTGTCACTTATTTAATTTGGCAACTTTGGTTTCTTTTCTATTTAAATGAATAATACAATTAGACTGCTTTATGCATAGAATGCTACTCTGTTAGGATTGTAAAGGACCTCAGAAGTTGTCTAATCTAGCAGCAATCAAAATATCAGGAATAAATGGATGAAATAATAGCACTACATAGGCACCAAGATGGCATATTGAACATCAAGCTCAAGATAGAAGTTCATTTTGACCTTCAAAATGTTCTTTTCTAATATTCCATCTAAAGCACATAAAACCTTTCCCAACTAAATAAGTATTCATTAATGATACCCTCTTGACCCTCTCCTATGACAGTGTACCTGGTCTACTGTACTTCTCTCCCTAGGGGCAATTGACCTGGATTCTAATCTTCACTCAGACCTATATATTTATTTTCTCTTAAAAAAAGTAATTAGAACTTTCCAAATATGTTTCCTCATAAAAAAAAAAATGGTATAACATTTAAATTCATTGGGCATGTTTTGGGTAAAGTACTTTGCCTACCTTGAAAATCCATGCAAAATGTAAGTTATCATTTCCTTTGACTCATATCCATATACTGTCCATATTCTTTGTCAACAACTATCTTTGAGTATACTGCACAGAAAATTAGGGGGAAAGTCAGAAAGGAAGATTATTAAAGTTTTCTATTTTCTTTACTCATAGAGTGTGTTTAGATATGGGGGGGGGGAGGCGTGGAGCATTTCACTCCACCTCATCCTTTTATATCTGGTTATGTCCCTCTTTTGCTTCAAAGTTATATGCTGATGTGTCTCCTATAGAAAGTCTGTAATCTCTCCCTTTTAGAACGACTTGAGGAATATTTTAGTTACTTTTTTGTACAAATGATAAATCATCTTCTGGTAGAATTTAAGCTCCTTGAAAATAGCTTTAAAAAAATTCAGTGTTTACCCTATAGGAACACATTAATAAATGGTGGTAAACTGAATTGAAAGTGATTTCTTCCCCTTCACATTTATCATAGCACTTTGGCTGAACTTCTTTGCAATTATCTCACTCTTATTAGTAAAACATACTTATCTTATTAAACCATATCCTTGACTACAGATTACTGTGTGTGTTGCTTATCTGTAAAGAACTAGCACAGTGACTTGTCTCATAGGGTTCCTGAATTGATGGTGATTTAAAGAAATTATGAAATGGGTACAAAAATGCCCAGTCTTTTCGATACCCCCCAGGGAAGACAACAATTGGCAGTGGGAAATGAGGACACAATCATGCTTTAATTAAACACAGGAATATGATAGCTAGAAGCCCAGAAAGCTAGATATAATTCATGGAAACTGAGGAGGGATACTGAGGTAGATGGTGGCATGGGACAAGGAATCGAGTGGGGAGGGCAAGAAGCTTGGAGAAGGGATATGGAGGAGGAGAGACAGGATATATATAGCTCACATAAGACTTTAGCAACCTACTGAATGAGAATGACCTCTATAATAATAAAGGATAGCTTGGGAAAGGAATGGAACTTGGGAGTTTTTGTCTAGTTCAATTATTAATTATATCATTAAAATATATCTATAAATATATCTATTATATCAAGTAACACATTTTCTCTTCTCTAGGTGGCACATTCACAGTCTCCTCACCCAACACATACAGAACTGAAAAGTGACTCCTTTTACAACTCTGCTCACTTTCCTCTTTTGTGTTTCAAAGTTTCCCCCACCCTCTCTTATACCCTCTCCCTTAGACACCAAACAATTTGATATAAGTTAAACATATGCAATTCTTCTGAACATAATTCCATATTCATCATGATGCACAAGAAAAAGTAGATAAAAGGAAAAAAAAACGCAAGAACAAGAAAACCTGCCACAAACAACAACAAACATGGAAATACTATAGTTTGAACCATACTCAGTCTCCATATTATTCTCTCTGGAGGCAAGTATCTATTCCTCTATTCCCTACATTCCACAGATGTAGATTCCCATATCTATGGGAATTGACTTGAATCACCTCATTGTTGAAAAGAACCAAGTCCATTACAGTTGATCATAACATAATGTTGTTGTAGGATGGTCCCTATTTTATGAATGGCCTTCCTGAAATGAATCACTCAGAATCAAACAATATACACCAAGTCTAACGTGGGCAGAGACTAGTAGGAGCAGCCTCTGAATGCCAGCAGTCATGACATGGTACCTTCTTCCTGATTCTCCTCCATAATTTGGTCTCATGAGTTATGATAGTTACTCACTGAGATTGGTGTCTATAAACTTAGGACCATGAATTTAAGAGCTTTGTCTCCTTTCCTCACATCTGACAATCAGAATAAAAAAGCCTCTAGTTCTAATTGAAATTAATTGAGATCCTCTCTAGAAAACATGCAAATGATCCCCTCCCAGATTTGTATGAAATTTTCTGCAAAGAAAGAACCTATCACATCTTTAAGCAATCTGTTCTTCTTTTGCATAATTTTATTAAAATGAATTTTTGTTGGAGTCAAACCAACTCACAGTTCTTTTTGTGTATCTCTGTCACTCAGTTATCTGTGACTATGTGACAACAAAGAATGGAAGGTTCCTCAAGGAAAGTAGGATTCAGTTGGGGGCTAAGCACAATACCTGGCATAAATATGTGTGGCTTGCTTGATTATTTGGGTCCTGATTTGTCCTTATGATTTGACACCATTTATCCCAATACTCCCCCTCAAACCATGAAAGAAATGAAAACAAATGGCATTACTGATTTTATACCTAGTGTCATCGACTAGACCTTCTTGGAGGTATTATAATCAGTACTGGATTATTTAACTTGAGCCATATGATGTTGTGAGATAGATTCACCTATTAAATGGCAATAACAATAGCACCTAAAACAAGTTAGATGGTTTGCCCAAAGTCGAGATGTTATGGTATTTCTGAGCCCATCTATGGCCAATCAAGTTGAACTATGAACTATACCACATTATTTCTGTAAATGAGATAAAGTACATCAAATGCTTTGTGAACTTTAAAAAGCTATAGAAATGCTATTATTGGTAATGTTGTACCATCATTGTTATGATTGTTGTTGCTGTTACCATAGTTTGGAGAACACATTGATAAATTAGAACATTTTTAGAGGAGGGTGACAAGGATCATCCAAATTAATACCAAGTCCTGATAGGGTGCACAGGGTGCAGCTTCTAAGGAAATATAATATAATATCTCTCTATCTATCTATCTATCTATCTATATGTTTTATTATTAAAGTTTTTTTTTATTTTTCAAAACATATGCAGGGATAATTTTTCACTTTTAACCCTTGAACAACTTTGTGTTCCAATTTTCCACCCTTCCTCCTGCCCCTTCCTCTAGATTGCAAGTAATTCAATATATGTTAAATATGATAAAATATGTTAAATTCAATATATGCATACATATTAATACACTTATCTTGTGGCACAAGAAAAATCAAAAAGAGAAAAATGAGAAAAAAAATAAAATGCAAGAAAAAAACAACAAAAAGAGTGAAAATGTTAAGTTGTGAACCATAATCAGTTTGCATGGTATAGCAAATCCTAACTCAAAATGACTTCTCAGAGGTCTCTCAAAGTGAAGAATAGAAGCTTTATTCGGGAATCTCATGACAACCAGACATCCAATAAACTGGAATTCCCCAGCAAAAAGGAGGTCGCCTCTTCAGAAGTCAGGGGAGATTCTATAGTCACAAGCCATAAGAAATAATGATAACCACTCCCCCTCCCTTTAATCTGCTTGATTCTCATTACCTTGCTCAATGCCTGAAAGTAGCATGAACTTGATAAATTTTGACCTGAATTCTATTATGGTTAATTTCACAAATTTTACAACTGTTTTACTTTATCCAATATGAGTACCCTATTTCCCAAATTCCCCAGGTAAACAGAATCTAAATTATAAATTCAATCTACCTTAATAAATGATTTTATAAGAAATCATATAATGCCCTCACAAAGAGGAGATTTGTTTAGAGGTAAGTAACCCATTAAACTAGAATAACCAAGGAGACTTGGTTTATCTCAGGCTTCTTTAACAAATAGAGATTACCCAGTTTATAGACTTCCTAGAATAGCTCCAGTTCATTAATTAGTTAGCTTCTTCTAAGAAGTTAAGTAAAGGTTCAGGAGGTCATATATTTCTATTAGAAGAGCTAACCTTTTGCTCTCCTTCCCAGAGTCCTAATAATTAACAGACCTCTGAAATTGAGTCTGGAATTATCTGAGATGTCCTCAGTGTCCCATAACACTCAAGTTCCCACCATCCTCTCTCTGGGTATACATGGCTCTCTTCATCACAAGGTCATTGGCACTGGCCCGGATCATCTCATTGTTGAAGAGAGCCACATCCATCAGAATTGGTCATTGTATAATTTTGTTGTTGCCATGTACAACTTCTTCTCATTTCACTTAGCATCAGTTCATATAAGTCTCTCCAAACCTCTCTGAAATCCTCCTGCTGATCGTTTCTTATAGAGCAATAATATTCCATAACGTTCATATGATATACCATAACTTATTCAACCATTCTCCAACTGATAGGCATCTACTCAGTTTCCTGTTTCTTGCCACTATAAAAAGGCTGCCATAAACATTTTTGCACATGTATTTCTTCTAGGGAAAATATAGCCATAATCCTGAGGCTCTCTGACCTTAGGAGTGCTATTATTTTAACAATCTATCAATAATTCCAAAATCTCCTGGATTTAGGAATATTATAATATAGTTTTACAAAGGTTGCTGTCTGTCAGATAAACAGTTTGTTCCTCAGTGGTACAGTTCCTGAGACAATAGTGAATAGACCATCCCTCAAACCTATTTGTAAGCCATAAAACTTGTGAATAAGTCACATGAAGCTCCTGGTCTCTCTAACTTTTCCTATAAATTTATCTTCTTGCTTCTGATACTTTGTAACTTAATCTGCTTCAAATGGCATTACAATTATCATAAACTTTGACCCTTAACTCAACTTAACTTTCTTGGAATTGGGGAGTTATATGGTTAATATTTGGAAGCCACCTAGAGGAGGAGGGAATAATTACTTTTGTTCTGTCTGTCCTAGAAGATTAACTGGAATGAAAATTGCAGAGATGAATATAAACCCCTAGAGACCAGGGAGTATAAATTTTTGTCCTGGTCTAGCAGAAACAGAGGTGCAAAATAGATGTTTGTTAATTTTAAATGAATTGAATTAAGGTGTAGATTTAGGTCTTCCAAACTATTAAAACTACTAATTAAATAACAACATCCCTAATGAGGAGAAATCTTTAATACTCAAAGGGTAAACAAAGGGAAAAAAACCAACATACATAATTTCTCCTGGGAAAGTCTTGCTTGAAAAGCCTAGAGGAAATAAGGACCTGAGGTACTTTATTTCTCTTAAAGGGGCTGATTAAAGTCTAGAATTGTTAAATGCCTTTAAATAAGAAAGAAATATTTAAAGTACTTCCTACCTTGCTAGAAAGTTTTAAGTCTGCTTATTTTGTGCATAAAGAAATCTGAGGCCCAGAATGATTAAATGATTTTCTAAAGGGCATGGTGGACAAATACCAAAAATTAATCTAGAAGCCAGTGCCTAAATTGCTAAATCCAGAATCTTTTTCACTAAACTAAAATCCACCAGGCTTTCTAAGAAGGAACAACATATGTCTTCTCTCAGAGAGAAATGCAACCTTAACTTCCCAACCTTTCACAGACCAAACTAGACTCTCTTAGAGCTCAGTGGGTTGGTAGTAAAGAGAAAAAAGGGAGAAAATATTTAGCACTAAAACAATTCAAATTGCAATTTATTGTTGTTTTCCCTGTAGTACCTGGGATTGGTGCTACCCACCTTTTCATTTCATGGTAATTACATCACTAAAAAATAAAATTTAGCTGAAAGGAAAAAAAAAAGACATTTTGTGAGAGGAGTGAGACATTTGGTGGGAGCAATAAAAGAGGGGAGAAAACTAGAAAGCAGTGATTCTTATGACTTGCATTCTTGAAGACGTTTTATGACCATGTCCATTTTTCCTGGGAGCTCTTTGCCTGGACTCTTTGGGGACCACAGTAGTCTCGTTACAAGCAGGGTCATTCATTTCCAGATTATGGACATTAAATTTCAGGAACACATCAAGAAATTTAGGAAAAACAAAACAAAAACAAATCACAGCTGGTTTCCAACTCTTTTCTTTGTGTTTATTTTGTGTATGTCAGCTCATTAGCACTCATATTAGAAGTAAATTCCCATACAAACACATTTTCTGGAAACATAATTAAGCCAAACATGTTGCTCAAAAATCAGAGTAGATTTTATTTCATTTAGATTAGATGATGAAATATTGAACCATTTTGAAGGAGGTGTGATGTGTATAGATGTGTATCTCTGTGTGTGTGTGTATATCTATCTATATAGATATATATAGATAGATATACACACATACACATATGTGTGTATTTATCTGTGCATGCAAGTGTGTTATTTACTATTTGCCATCTTCCAGGATGTTCAAGCTTTTGTTAGAAATCACAAAATTATTAGTATTAGTAACATCCAAATGACAATTTCCCCCCCCCAAAAAATGTATGGACATGGAAATAAAGCATTTTTTGTTCTCCTACTCCTTTGAAAAGAATACATTTTCATTATGAAAGGCTCTGTGAAATTGGTGTGTTTGGTTAAGACATGTTGTAGATCTAATGAAAGCTAAATAAGAGCTTTGCTACCCTTTATGGGCTCCCATGGATATTCTCTTTCTTGTTAAATTTCCCAATAGATAAAGAAGATAGGAATTCAATAATTAATTCCAAGTTATTGAATATGGGATTCCCAGATCTGGTCTTAAAGTTCCATTATTTGACTTGTCAATAATATGGAAATAATTGGGAATAAATCAGAATTCAATCAAGCAATGAATCCTCATAGCTTTATCCTTATTAAGCATCTTCTATTTTCCAAAGGAGTCACCATGGCATAATCATTACAGAGTTAAGAATATATAGGTTCAAATCCTGCCTCTGACCTGCACTGCCTTTGTGAAACTGGTTAAGTCCTTTGACTTAACTTTTCAAACAAAGGGCTATGTCCTTAGATTACAAAATGCAGAGGAGCTTCTGATTTCTAATGATAGAAATTTCTCATCTGTAGATATTCACACTGAAGGGGGAGAGGAAGAAAGGACAGGTAGTATGCTGAATTCTAGACACAGAAAAACAAAAGTAAACTTATAGATTCAAAGATGTAGAATTGGAAATCAAAACAAAGAAAAACCTTTGGATATCAATGAGCCAAAATCGTTTTTTTGTTTGTTTGTTTGTTTTGTTTTGGGGTTTTTTTGGGTTTTTTTTTTTTTTAATGATGGGATAGCTAGGGCCCAAAGAATTTAAATGATTTGTCCAGAATCACACTGCTATAAATTTGGGGAATCATAGAATTAAAATCTAGTTCTTCTTAATGCTGTCAATTACTCTGTTCACTATACCACAGACCCTAGCCTCAAATAGCTTAATGTCTACTTTATTTGAAGAAATATGAAAGCAAAGAGTGGTAGATTTGAAATCTGAAGACTCAAGTTCAAATTCCAGGTCTTCCACTTAACATCTCAGTAAATTTAGAGATTTCATGTCATAATATTTTGTAACATTTGTACAACATTTAAAGTTTACAAACAACTGAACATGTGTTATCTCATTTGATCCTAAGAACAGTCACATAAAATGGAAGCCATTGGTGTTCCCAAATCATAGGTGAAAAGAATGCTTTTGAGTGACTCAAAATGACTTGCCCAGCATCAAGTAACTAGGAAAATTTATGTTTGTATTTGAATTCAAGTTTTCCAATTTCAGTTCCCTTCTTGGGGCCTCTATTTGCTGATCAGAAGATGACAGGACTGGAATGGTTGATCTCTTAGGTTCCTTTTTCCTAGAAATCTCTGGTGTGTGATTGTTTTCAGTAAGTTTGCTACAATCTTAAGGATGGGAATGGAAGCTGAGTTCTGCATGACCCACAGATAGTAATCCTGTGATAAGCTTTCTCTTGAGGTGTTGATAGTAATGGGAGGTCACTAGGAAGATACACAGGTCTGATTATAAGCCCTGATCAAGGCTGTTTTCTTGTAGGTTGGATATCATGAGGGGGTGAAAAAAAACTAACAATAGTCTCACAAAGAAGTCTAAAGCAGTGTGGTGAGGCCCCTATTCCAAATGGGATCCCTCCTTGAGGAAATCCCAGATGATGTAGCACAGGACTTCCCAGAGCAGAAGCAGTGGCCTGTTCCAGGCCATAACTCAGACGAGACTGAAGTTCTCATTCAATTCCCTTTGCCAACGTCTGTCATGATGTGCCCTCCTGAGTGAGTCTCCATCAATTCCTCCTAAATTCCATGTACTAAGGCACTGCTAAAAGTCTCTTGTCCCCTCTCCGGGATCATTTTCCCATATTCAGATTTTGTTTGTTCTTCTAAACTCATTATAAGAGAGGAATTCCTCCTTCCCTTAAAGTTATTGCTAGTATTTGAAGGGACAGAGCACTTGACTTCAACTGGGACCTAGCTTAGAACCTTTCCAATTAGGCAGAAATGCTTTCATGTCATGAGCTTGGAAAGGTGTGGAGCTAATGGGGGGAAGGAAGTAGGGGAGAGAGATTCAGAAAGAGGCAGAAAAAGAGAGAGACAGACAGAGACAGAGACAGCTGTGTCTAAGAGAAATCAAGAAGGCATCAGAAGCCAGGAACTCTCAGAAGAATCCTTACAGATATGAAAAGGATATGAAACATCTTCCATACTACTTTGGAGAGATGGCAGTATATGGGTGTGGAATGCTGCATAAGAGGTTAGACTTGGTTGTTGGTTTTCTTGTTTTGTTTTTTCAAAAGATAAATTTATTATTTTTTTAAAATTGTTTGGTATGTCAGGTTGGGATAGGAGTGTCATGGACCCTTCATACACATAACTCTGAAATGTAATATGTGTAAATACATGTACATACATGTTTATAATGTGTCATGTACATGTGTATATAAGTGTATAGATGCTCTGGATTCTTTTGTGTGTATGCATACATATACTATTTACAAATAGAGACATCTATATCAATATTTCATGCATATCTATATTTTGCTACCATGGAGTATGTGGAACCAGAGAATCATCTCAATTAATACTTTTCCCTTTCCTTTCTCTTTTGCCTTTTATTTCCCTTTTATTTTAACTCTGGCCTGGAGCAATAGACTTTTTTTTAATCCATGTTCTCCATGGAATCAGTATTTTATTGTTTGGGGTTTAAAATTTTAAATCATTAATGAATCATAGATTTTCCATCTTCAGAGGGATCTCAGGAGGTCATCTAATCAAAATGATGGAGAAGGGGAAATCTGACTACAATTAAGCTAACAGAAAACCAATGCCCCTTTAACCTGGGAATTACCAAGTGCAGAAAAGCTACCTTTTAAAGCATCTTATTAGTCTATGGATCAAAATGCGAGACAGTTTAGTTTTTCCCTCCTGATATCAAGCCCAAATTTTCCTGTGTGCCACTTCTACCATTTTGTATTTCCTGGGTCCTTTTTTATAGACAAACTGAAAAGAAGAATAAGTTTGGTGCTTCTTCCATGTACCAGTTTTGAAATCTTTGAAGGCTATAGGTTTCTCCTCCCCAAAATCTTTGCTTCTCCAATTGATCAACACATATTTTTGAAGACTTTACTGAGTATTAAGGAGACAAAGGTCTAACCATATACTTTACGCTCCAGGAATCAACATTCTAATAGAAATCTAATATTTTTATTCCTTTAGTCTGATAAAATTTGTAATTTCTGTCCTTCACCATCCTTGTCAAACTCATGTGTATTCACAGTTCACTAATACCACTCCTAAAATGTATCATCTAATTATTTTTCATCTTTGCAAGAAATGCAGATCAAAGGAGGAGCTGTTATTTGACTTTTACTAAACTTATACATATCAGTCATAGATGAATTGCAATTCATCTGCAAAGCATAGCCCTGCCAGATGTTAATCTATGGATTTCCCAATGGATTCCTCCTTTACAAATCATAAGAAAGGATGAGAGTGTATGTGTGTGTGTGTGTGTGTTTGTGTGTGTGTGTGTGCCTACACATGTGTGTTTGTATAACCGCAATATACTTTTGTAACGTGAAGTTAGTCCCAACTATTAAAATCAAACTAAATTAGATTTATATAAAATATGATATAATTTAGAGCTGTTCCATCTATTATTAACATATTTTATGATAATATGATGATAATAGTAATAGATAATAATTACATAGTACTTAATGTTGTAGTAACTGCATAAAATACTTTTAACATATATTATCTCATGTGATCTCATAGGATAGTCATAATAATCCTATGAAGTAAGTACAAATAATAACTCGGTTTTATAGATGTTGAAACTGAGGCAAATATAAATTAAGTGACTTACCCAGAGTAACACAGTTAAGTGAGACTGAATTTGAATTATAGTCTTCCAGACTCCCATCCCAACCTTTTCTCCATTATATCACCTTATAGAAATTATGCATTTTATATTTCAATTATCGTGATTAAATTTCTGTGTTAGATGATTATTATTGCAGCAAGAACAAAGCATAATCTGTTGAAAAAGAACATGGAGAATGCTGGTTAGAGCTAATTCTATCAAACTTGGGAAATTCTCATATGTTTTTAAGTATTATATTTCCTGATCATCAAGAAATTCATGAAAATTTCTGTCTACCTATCCATAAGACTTCATGGGCATTGGTTTGGTCCTGATCTAATAATATCAATTATTATTTTAGAAGTCAGAAACTCTGTGTACCCAGGACCCATTTTGACAAGCTTTTAAAATAATTTCTTATTTCACATATTAAGATCTTGGAAGGAATTAGTATTGGTAGTCAAATTAAAGGTTTGAACTTAACTTTCAATTAATCATCTGAGAGGAAAGGGAAAGGGAGAGAGAGAAAAGGGAACGGAAGAGGGAAAACAAAAAGAAAAGGGAAAGGGTGAGGGAAAGGGAAAGCAGAGAAAGGGAGAGAAGGGAAAGAGAGAGAAGGGAAAGAGAGAGAAGGAAAAGAGAGAGAAGGGAAAGAGAGAGAAGGGAAAGAGAGAGATGGGAAAGAGAGAGATGGGAAAGGGGAAAGGGCAAGGGCAAGGGCAAGGACAAAGGAACAGGAAAGGAGAAAGGAAAGAAAAAGAAAAGATTACAGTCCTGAATGTTTCTATGTTTTGTTTTATTTTTAATACATCTAAACTCTGCTCTAGTCAATATATGAACATATGAACATCAGAAGAAATTAAACAACACAAACTCATGATTCAATAGCCTATTTAGGGAACTGAGCTTATTTTCTCTTTGTCTCTGTCTTTCTGTTTTGTTTTGTTTTGTTTTTCCCTCCCCCGCCTCCTCCCTCTCCCTCTCCACCCTATCTTCCTTCTATATTTTTAAAGGACCATTCATTCTTGTTCCTCTTGGCTACATTGACATAGTGGTCAAAGTTTATCACACTCCTTTTTTGATTCAGAAACCTTATAATGTAGAAGTATTTAAGTTTAAAGTATCAGTGGAAAATAGTATAGTATAGTGGAATATACAATGTTTGTAAATGTGATGAACAGTATTTAAATCCTGCATAAGATTATCAATGTGACAAGATAATTGTCACAGTATCTAAATAGATTAGGTACTATATAAAAAGCTGATGGTCAAATGTGAAATCTTTTCATTTCTGTCCAACTGAATGAGTCACATATAAAGTATTCATGAAGTGAAAACACATGGATGATTCCATTAATATTATTAAATGGCAATTTATAAAAAAAAAAAAAAAAGATTTATCATTGGTCTATAAATTCTTCACCCTCCCAAGTTTCATCTGATTTATTTCCACTTTTTCTATTATATTCTTAAATATAGATGATCACCAAAACAATGAACCAAACTTGATTGTAGCATTTCCCATTTCTAAGGGTTACACTGAAAGTTTTACAATCATCTCTTGAAAACCAAGTCAATTTAGGTAAAGCTTCCAAGTTAAGTATCCCTAATTCCTTGTTACCATTTGGGGTCAAGAAATGTGTGTGTGTGTGTGTGTGTGTGTAGCTTTTTTTTTTTTTTTTCTATTTGTCATTGGATAGATGACCTTTTATCAAATGGGGTGGACTTAGCAAGTCACCAAGAAAGTCAGAGTGTGTATGTGTGTGTGTGGGTACTATTTTAATCATTAGCTATTTTGGAAAGGATCCTATCCTTAAAGGTAGACAAGAAGAAGCAATCCAACTAACACCTCTTCAGAGATTGTATTGTGATTAAAATTTGAGCTAAGGTAAGATGGAAGTTAATAGAAAAAATAAAACAAAACAAAACAAAAACCAATGGGTTATTACTTCTGTGGTTCAGTCATAGCAAGTCCAAAGAATCTGTTTTGGTTCCTGGACTGTAGCAGATCAATTTCTGTATAGTATTGTTCATCATTTTGCAAAGCCACAAGTTGAGCTTTGATGGGCAGTTTTTTCCTATCACTGAACAATTGGAACTGATTTGAATCATCTTATTGTTGAAGAGAGGCACATCCTTCTGAATTGATCATTATATAATCTTATTGTTGCTATGGACAATGCTCTCTGGGTTCTACTCATTTCACTGAGCATCAGTTCATGTATGTTTCTCCAGGCCTCTCTGAAATCATCCTTTTGGTAATTTCTTACAGAACAATAATATTCCATAATGCTTATATACCATGATTTATTCAACTATTCTCCAACTTATGGGCATCCATTCAGTTGCCAGTTTCTTGCCACTACAGAAAGGGCTGCCACAAACATTTTTTTGCAGATTTGGGTCCCTTTCCCTCCTTTAAGATCTCTTTGGGATACAAGCCCAGTAGAAACATTGCTGGATCAAAGGGTATGCACAATTTCATAACTTTTTGAGCATGGTTCCAGATTGCTCTCCAGAATGGCTGGATCTGTTTACAATTCCAACAATAATGTATCAGTGTGCCAGTTTTCTCACATCCCCTCCAGCATTTGTTGTTATTTTTTTTTCCTGTCATCTTAGCCAATCTGTGAGGTGTGTAATGGTACCTCAGAGTTGTCTTAATTTGCATTTCTCTGATTAATACTATACTGTATTTCTTTGGTAGAATCACTAATTCTTTGGGAATAGAAAAAAAATAACAAATAAGAGATACATAATAACCAGATTGAAAATATTTACACATTGAGGAACGATTTCTATATTTAATAAGAGACCGTGTTGTATTGTGACATAGTGTTGAGAGTCCAGGTGGACTTATTTCAAATTCATCAATGGGTATTAAATGAAAGAATGATCTTATTATGCCTCACTTTCCCTGAATTGTAATACCTCATTTTCCCTGCCTCCATTTTCTGAATTGTTCTGCCTCAGTTTCTGTGGAGGGAACACACCCTTCCTAGCCATTAGGACTGAGATAATTAGGGCTGCAGAGTTCTGGCCACTCTAGCATTCCAGAGTCATAAAATCCAGATGGCTTATCTCAAATACTTGATTACCTTCTGCCTCAGACTTCCTGTCTCTTGCTCAACCATCTTCTTCACCCCAACCTGTCAGAATTAAAACGTTATGCTCCTTACTGGAATTTCCATTCACTAGTCCTCTGCCTTCCCCTGCCCCTTGCCTTTGTTTCCATGATTGCTGGAGCCCTATAAAAGTCTCTGGAATTAATTGCTCATGGCTTCATGCTTTGAGACAAGAGTCCCATTCAATCCAGGATGGTTAGTATGGCTTCACCAATCCAACTTCTCTACTATTAAAATATCAAAAACCTCTACTCTCTCTCTTACCTCAGTTTGTCTGGCATTACAATCTTAAGCATTGTACTTACTTGCCTCAGGAAATTCCTAGGCTTTATCAATTAAGTCATAGTCATGTAATAAATCTGGATTTGCAAAATTAATTATTTAGAATTATTTGAGTCCCCCAAATGACAAAAATAAGACATTTAAATTCTTCTGCTATGAAAATGTATAGAAAATCATGGTTATTTTCTATCAGTTAAATTAACATATTTAAGTTCTTAAAATATTAAGTTTTACGGTTTGGTCATGTATACTTATTGTGTATCTAATTTATATTTTAATATATTTAACATCTACTGGTCATCCTGCCATCTGGGGGAGGGGGTAGGTGGTAAGAGGTGAAAAATTGGAACAAGAGGTTTGGCAATTGTTAATGCTGTAAAGTTACACATGCACATAACCAGTAAATAAAAGGCTATTAAATAAAAAAAAATAAAAAATAAAAAAAAATATTAAGTTTTAATCCTCAATCACCTCACACAGTACTTAGCATATAATAAGTATTTCAAGTTGATTCAATTTTTTGTAAGCAATACCCGTGAAAGGTACTGTTCTGAGTAATTGGAACTATAAAACAAAATACAAAATGCACCAGCAGTTTACATAAACTTTATCAACTACACAACACCCTGAAGTTAAGTGGTTGCTTAAAGTAGATGTTTTCTCATTCATCTCTTGCCCTTCTTATGTAGTTCAGATGCTCTCAGTTAATTTCTATTTATTTGTATATGTATCACATAGTATTTCATACCTGTCCTAGGTAGTAAGATCAATGAAGGCAGAGGCCATGTCTTATTTCATTAAAATATCATAGAAAAAAGTTGGGAAGGACCTTGGAAGTCACCTGGTAGAACAATCTCATTTTACAAAAAAAGGAAACTAAGGTGCTAATGGATAAAATACTTTTTTTTTTTTTTTTTTTTTTGCCTTGTTAGTCCTTTAACAGGGAATTGTACATAGCTTATTATCTTGAATAATCAATGAGGGAAGGAGAGAAAGAATGGAGCTAGAAGACATGAGAGCAGAAGGAAGAAAGAAAGGGAAGGAAAGAGTAAAGGAAGAGAGAAAGGAATGAAAGATGGAAGAAGGGAAGGAAAAGGAAGGGAAACTATTTCTAGTCATACGAAAAGTTGCTCTAAATCACTATTGATCAGAGAAATGCAAATTAAGACAACTCTGAGATACCATTACACATCTCTCAGACTAGCTAAGATGACAGGAAAAGATAACAACAAATGTTGGAGGGGATGTGGGAAAACTGGGACACTGATACATTGTTGGCAGAGTTGTGAACAGATCCAACAATTCTGGAAAGCAATTTGGAACTATGTTCAAAAAGTTATCAAACTGTGCATACCCTTTGATCCAGCAGTGTTTCTACTGGGCTTATATCCCAAAGAGATCTTAAAGAAGTGAATAGGGACCCACATGTGCAAAAATGTTTGTGGAAGCCCTTTTTGTAGTGGTTAAAACTGGAAATTGAATGAATGCCCATTAATTGGAGAATGGCTGAATAAAACATATGAATGTTATGGAATATTATTGTTCTGTAAGAAATGACCAGCAGGAGCATTTCAGGGAAGCCTGGAGAGACTTACATGAATTGATGCTGAATGAAATAAGCAGAACCGGGAGATTATTATACACGGCAACAACAAGATTATATGATCAACTCTGATGGATGTGGCTCTCTTCAACAATGAGATGATTCAAACCAGTTCCAATTATTCTGTAAAGAAGAAAATCGGCTACACCTAGAGGGAGAACTATGGGAAATGAGTGTAGACCACAACATAGCATTCCCCCTCTTTCTGTTATCATTTGCTTGCATTTTTGTTTTTCTTCTCAGTTTTTTCTTTCTTTCTAGATCCAATTTTTCTTGTGCAACAAGATAATTGTATAAATGTGTGTATAATATATATATATGTATACACATACACATATGCCCCCCCCCACATATATATATATGTGTATATATATATATATATATATATATATATATATATATATATATGTTGGATTTCACATATTTAACATGTATTAGACCACCTGCCATCTAGTGGAGGAGGTGGGGGATGGATGAGAAAAGTTGTAACAGAAGGTTTTGCAAGGGTCAGTGTTGAAAAATTACCCATGTATATGTTTTGTAAATAAAAAGCTATAATAAAAAAAAAAGAATTGGTCATGCATGATAGAATATGTTTGTAGTCTCCACTGCTAGAAAAGCTGAGACTAGTGGTTCTCTTAAGCTTAGGAATTCTGAGCCATGATGGGGTAAGCCAATTAGGAGTCTATACTAAAATAACAATTAATATCATATCCCTCAAAGAATGGTGAAAATCTGCCCAGATCAGAAAGAAAGAAGCTCAAAGCTGACATTTCATTTACAGTGGGATCAAGACTGTGAGTTACCCTTGCATGTCTACCCTGGATAAAATAGGAAGACATAGTTTTAAACAACATCAAACTTCTGACTGCATGGATATTACCAATAAGAAGAAAACCCCTAAAGATAACTATATGAGAAATTAGAAAAGTTTACACAGCTAGAAAAGTTGTGGTTTTGTTCTTTCCAATATTTTTAAAAGATGGTATTTTAGATATACAATTCAGACTTGTGATTTCATCAATGTGTGGGTACGTCAGGTGTAGAAAATTCCTGTACTGGGGAAGATTGACAATTCATATTTAAGGTATAATTTTAGAGAATTTACAAGTGTATGGAGAGGTTAAATTGTCTTCCACCTGGTAACTGACAGCATTTGATCTCAGGTTTTCCCAACCCCGAAGCTCAATAATTCCACTCTTCCATATTTCATCATATGAATAATTAATGGGTGAAAGGGAAACCGGCATGGCTTCTGCGTGAGTTTTTTTTTTTTTTTTTTTTGAGGCCATCATTCTCCAAGTGCAACTGTAGTTATTGTCTGTCTTTCTGTCATTAGTTGTTATTTATGATATCTCTGGAACAATTACAACCAAAATAAATATGAATAGAATTTCTGATAAAAATGTAAAGAAATAATAACTTTGGATGAATCTGCTCTATGTCATTTACACGTATGCTTTTTTCTGCGCTGTTGAACTCTGTGTCCTTATCTGAAATATTTGTCATAGAATCCAGAACACATTCATGAAGCTTTTAGCTCCACATGAGAGAAAACATTATTCTTTCTGGGTTTTAAGAAAATGATTCAATCAGAAGGAAACATTCACAAATGAGTCATTTTAACTTTCCTTGAAAGCTAGGAAGGTGTCTCTAGATTGTTATTTCTAAATCTACAACCTATCTACAATCTAATCTACAACCAGAGATTATGATTCCCATATAACTAGGAGTTTATAGAAATGTCCATATACTGTCAGATTTTCAATTAAGAAAAAAAAAAAAAAAAAGAGCCCTCGAAGAGGGGACCATGTTAACACATCATGTACAGAGAAATTCAATGTCTATCATGGTTTGTTTTCAAGGAATGAATGTGCAAGTGTAGAGAAACCTAGTTTTCAATATTGCTTCTAAAACATCATCTCTACATAATACTGGGCAAGTTATTAATGTAGTTTACTGAAAAAATTTCTGCATTTTAACTCACAGGAATTACTTTTAAATTCTATGTGAATTTGGAAAACATTTACTTTCCTCTTTGAGATTCAGTTTCCTTACCTGAAAAATAGGGAGTATGAATTAGAACAATGTTGAGTTTCTTTATATCATCAGAAATATAACCCTAAGTGTGAATTTTCATTTAATATCTCTAATAAAAAAATTGTTTCCCCAAAATCCACAGAAGTTCTATATTTTAGTTTGCATTTGTTTTCTTTGTTATTTGTGGTATGTGAGAATGAGAAACACTGAATTTTATTGACTATTAGTCAAGTGACTATTCCATTCATTAACATATTCCATTAATACAAAAACCATAGGTTCTTTCAGAATTGCTCAGTTGTGTGTCACTACTGGTAATTCCTGCAACTTAAATAGAATTATAGGGGGAAAGGAAAATAACCTCTATTTCTAAAATGTTTATAACAGTTCTCTCTGTGGTAGCAAAAAATGGGAAATTGAAGAGATGCCCACCAATTGAGGAATGGCTAAAGAAGTTGTGGTATATAATTGAGATGGAATACTATTGTGCTTTAAACAATGATGAGCTCAAAGATTTTAGAAAAACACTGAAGGACTTAACATGAAATAATGAAAAGCAAAATGAATAGAATCAAGAGAACATTGTAGAGAAACAGCAATTTCTTTTTAAGAATGACTTTGATCAAGTACATTTTTGTATATATTATAAATATCCAAAAACTATAAAGGACATAGAAGAAAGATACTATCTCTTTCCAGAGAAAGAGCTGATACGTAGAATTATGTAAAGGATAATTTTACATATACACATATGTGCATATATCAATACATATCTTTAAATACACAAGCATATGTGTATATATATTGTGTATATTTATACATATATATTCATCTATATATCTAAATACACACACATACACAAACACACACACATGCATTCGCACACACACATACATTCGCATACACACATACATACATACACACACACCAATACCTGTTTGTTTTTTATGGTAGCCAGCTTTAGGGAAGGAGGAAGGGAAGGAAAAAAAAAAGAAATTTACATGATTTATTATATATTTGAAAGGAATCACAAGTTGTGCATAGTAGATTTGCAGTTCCATGTACCCAACGTTTTTATTATACTATGTTATAGTAATGCTTATATTATTCCATAAAGTAAAATATTTTTTCTAAAAAAAAAAAAATGGGCAAAATTTAATTGCAGTCTAGTCAGCCAACCATGTGTGTCACACCTTTATGTCATTTGGAAAAAGTGTAAATGTGATCATCAGCAGAGAATTGTGTGTCAGGTAAAGTAGTTTTGGCTCACCCCTTCATTTTCCTTTTTTTCCCCCTTTTTAAACACTGTATAAATGTTTTTGTTCTGAAGTTACTGTAACAGTATGGATTTCATGTCTATTCTTTCTGTTCAGTAGAAAATTATTGTTCTCTTCTTCACAATTGTGCTAAACATTTGCTTTTCAAAAATATGAAGTACTAAGAAAAATAGATATTTATTTAATATTATATACTTATATATTATACAATATATAATAAATATATAATTATTATATTACAAATAAAATAATTATATATTTATTATATATAAATTATAATCTTATAAACATTCAAACTAATAATCAGGAAAATGAAAATAAATATTAAATCATAATTAATCAATGGAAAGAGTGAGAATAATAAATCCCACTTGAAATGTTTGTTATGTATGATTCGAGATATTTAACTAATTTAATTTTGACCTTAAGGTTGCCCAATTTTTCCAATTTTTTATTGAATAATCATTTCATCACATAGGTTTTATAATCTTGCATTTAATAAATCCTAGCCAATTGTTTGTCTTCTATTTTAATTTGGGATGATCAATTCTTTACCATTGATTAATTTTAATAATTTCATCTAGCACTAGATAATTTTGGTAATTATTCCATTATATTATAGTTTCAGATCTGCTCCATCTTCCTTCCTCAGCTTTCCCTGACCATTTTGTTCTTCATATAAATATTGTAGTTTAGTTACCTGAGTATATAAATTAGTCATCATCATTTTTTAAAGGGTGTTTCCTTAAAAATAAACATAAAAGACGTTTTCCATGGGATGAGGTATGTAAGCTGAGCTTTGCAAGTCAACTTTCCATGACCCTGCCACTTTGACCCAATTTATTTAATGAGATCCTGTTGGAACCAGTCCAGAGCCTAAATCTAAATTTCTTGGGAACAGCAATGCTTCTAACCTAATATTTATAGCCATTATACAGTGAAATAGACAGTGTACATATGTATTGCGGTGATTATAGTGCAACTACTGAAGATCAAAAAAATTCTTCTCACCAAAGCTCTTCTGTTATGTAATATATCAGAAGCTGATATGATTTTATTAATGTAATGACATTAAAAAGTGAATTATTATCCGTTTTGCTTCTTTTTCTAAGAAGCATAGGGCTTTCAATCTGATTTGTAGCTGAAAACTCATATGTATGCTTTCTCTACTATTAGAATGTGAGCTTCTTGAGAACTCTATGCACACAGCTAACCCTTAATAAATGCTTCATTCATGGATATATTCATTCACAAATTTTGATGGAGTTGTCAGTTTATTTTTTAAATACTGAATCGGCTTACTTTCATTTAATTAAATCTTAAAATCAATTTTATATAAAAGCTGATTAAAATACCTGCAGTCCAAATAAATAATGTTTTAATATTGGTGAGAGTAAAGTGAGTTCTTTAATGGCCAAATGGCAAAATGAAAAGAACAGCCAGCTTTCAAATAAATAACATAAATTTCAATAACCAACTGACAAATTGTTCAAATAGATACAACTAAAGTAACTCTGTGATATTAACTTTCATCCATTAAATTGCTAAAAAATGAAGTTATTTAAATTCAATGTTGTTTGGGCTACAGAAAAATTGACATACAGCTGATTGAGATATAAATTTGTACATTTTTATGAAAATTAATATAAATTTTTATAACCTGAGACAGGGATACATCACTAGTAGCACATCCTAAAGATAATGATGGAAAATGGAAAGTTCTCTACAAGGTCAATATTGATATACATAATATAGATTCAACATTTAGCACAGTGTCTGAAATATAGTAAATACATTAAATGATTATTGGCTGTCTATTGATTAGATATAAATATAAATATAGCTATTTCATATTATCTTTAATTATCATTGCAAACACATGGGAAATAAAGGATTGTACTTAATCTCAGAAAGATTCATCTTTATGATTTCAAATTAGTCTCACAGATTTATCAATTGTATGATCCTGGCTAAGTTATTTACTCCTATTCATCTCGGTTTCCACATCTATAAAATAAGTTGAAGAAAGAATAGAAAACTCAATAACACAATAGTTTTATCTTTGCCAAGAAAACTCTAAATGGAGTCACAAAGAGTCAAGCATGATTGGAAATAATTGAACAACAACAAAATAATTAGGAATAAATTAAATAATTATGTCAAATCAATAAATTTGAATAGTATGGTGCACCAAGAAATGAAATAATACATATGTATCAATGTGTATGGATGTATATATACACACCCATATACATACAAATATGAAATAATAGTGAATAAAGGTCATGGGATAATAAACAGAGCTGAATATGAACTCTGAAATAATCAAATTTGATACTATTATGATAAAGGTAAGCTACTTAGTTTCGAGAAAGAACCAGGATAAGAAAGATTATTTTAAAAAAAGAAAAAAAAAGGACATCTCTTATAATTAAGGTTATTATGTACAATATGATTTAAATTATAAATGATTTGAGTTTTATGGTTTTATGAAAAATGTTTTTTAAAAAGTCTATTGATGAGAATGTAGATTGAATAAGTTATCAATTATGTTTATAGATAAATTTGTGTGTGTGCATTTGGGTGTGTACAATGAAATTTTCAGCAATTGAATAGGCATTGATAGTCTAAAATTCTACTAATATAATTCCCAGATGCTCCATTGTTTAGTACAAATGTGTATGTCTTTTCATATCAATGATTATTATAGTGGTGGTGGTGGTGCTGCTGCTGCTGATAATATGACAATAATAATTATTATTATTAGTGAGATTTTCCCAACTGCTCAACTGTTTGATGACAAGCTTCTCTGTAATTAATAAAGTTTATCCTTGAATTCTGTTCTAACAAACACAGTTTTTATAGATTAGAAGAATAATCATTATATATGCTCGCACAGAGCAGAATTGTATGCATAAATATGAACTTATATGTGTATTTATACATATGCACATGCATGCATATTGCATACATACACATGTACACTATATAGAGATGTATGTACTATTGATGCATATATACACATAAATGCACTTTAGCGATCAGTGTGTATTTTTTATCTTAAGTGTATGCTTTTACCCATATGTTTTTCTAAACAGAAAACAGTATATTTGAAGTATATTGGAATTGTCATGCTGCACTCGCTGTTATGTATTTGGTCAATATTTTTTGATGTTCAAAGGGCTCCATCCAACTTAATTGAGAACTTTGCAACTTTCCCTAGGGCATCATGGAGAAATGTTTAAAGAAATGGGGGAAATATAGAAATCATGAATGCACATATTAACATAACACATTTGTATGTGGTTTTCTGAAACAAAACTGGCATTGGCAATACAAATATCACTTATCACAATTCCAGAAGAAAACACCGAATTAAAAAAAAAGTTGCCGTTTAGAAGTAGACCCAGGACTAGCTGAAAATCTCTTCTCTATAATAACATTTTTTGTTTTATCAAAGAGTTTATATCACTTTTATGGAGTAATTATTTTCTAAGATTCCTATAGCCATGGAATCTATATTTTACTCAAAGTAAAATTTATTTTCAAAGCTTTTGGAGAGATATATTTAAACTCCCAATCTCCATATTGGCCACAGCTATATAGAGAAAAATAAAAATATTCTATTGAATGACTGTTTGAGTATAAGGACTGTATCAGAAGGTCACAATGCAAACAGTTGCTACTTTCTCAAATAAGGTTGATGAGTGACATTTTATTTTAATGCACACCCATGATTAATAATGAATACTCTTTTAGGAAAAAAATGAGTCTAGAAATGTAAAAGTGGGACAACTTTGTATGCCAATCATTAAAAATTTTCCATTAAAAATAATCCACTGGGGGAAAAAAGACATTGATGTATTTCAACAGGAAAATGGAAGAGGGAAAAGTGTCAGAAATAAATGATTAAAACTTTGTAAGAGAGATTGTTTCAGAATCCATTCAGTTTTTAGAAATATTTTATTTCTTGGGGCTTTAGATAAAAATGTAGCACCCAAATAGCCTCATCATATACTAGAATTGATAATTATAGCCATAGAAATATGGCCCAGTAAAGACTATTCTGTCAGAAAAAAAAATTAATGAGGGAATTCTGTAAAAAAGCTCAGTAGGTCTGTCTCTCTGTCCATACATCTGTCTCTCTGTTATCTCTGTCCATCTACCCATCTGCGTCTCTCTCTCTCTGTCTCTGTCAGTCTCTCTCTCTCTGTCTCTCATGTGTGCACATGTGTCTGTATATGTGTGTGTGTGTGTGTGTGTGTGTGTGTGTGATCATCTTAGGATATGCTAATACTTTAGAAATGGCCATGGTATAATCAAAATGCCTAAAATAATAAAATATCAAATCTTTGTGGGTTTCAAATTATTTAAAATTCTTCCCTTTTTCTTTATGTTCATATGCACAAATGGCTTGCTACCCTTCAATTCAGTCCACACTGCAGGACAATTTGTAGATTCTTTGTCATGTGACCACTCAGTCTGTATGATGGGAATTCTAGTAATAAAACTCTAGTTAAAAAAATAAAAATGAAAAGCCAGATTTGAAAGGTTTTTTAATCTCCAGATTATATTATTTCAATTTGCCAAAGTGAGTGTCAATTCTAAAATATAGTTTTGAGGGTCAAGGAATCCTAATAAGATGGGACCTCAGAGGCCTAATCCAACCTTCCTCGTTTTTAAAGTGAGGAAACAAACAAATACAATGAAATTGTTTTACCAAAGTCTCACACGTAGTACATTTAAGATCAAGTATTCAAATTTATATTATAGGCTTCTGTCATAAGATTATAGATGTAATTTGGAAGCTACCTCAGATTTCATCTAGCAAAATCCCCTCATTTTACAGATGAGAAAACTGAGGTCCAGAGAAGTTAAGTGATTTCTGCCATGTTACACAGGTCATCAGTTAGATATGGGATTTAAACCCATGCCCTTTGATTCAGGAACAAATATGTTATAATAGGAACATTCTTTCTTTATATCCCGTCTTGTGATCTAGGCTAGCTATTCCTAAGGGCCAATACAACACCAGTTCGTCTTTTTTATTTATTTTTAGAACTACTGAAACTTTTCTGATACTTGACTGGCCAAGGAATCTGGACCAGATTGGTGACCTCATCTCTGAGTAGAAAAGGTCAAAAGGAGCTCCAGTTCTATGAGATATTTTTGATAATGCACCAACAGCATTATCAATAGTGAGGAAGCAGTGCTCAAGTGAATCTGTTGTTTTCTTATGGAATCACTTGTGGAATATACTTTTTTACTATGATAAAGATGTTGAATGACCCCTCAGTCTAACCCATAACTTTATTCTAACATCAGACTTAAATTCCCAGGAATTAGCCTGCATCAGTTTCAGTCCACTTTACTACACTTTATTACACTTTCTCTCTCTGAAGCATTACATGGATGCTAACTATCCATATACATAGACATGCTGGTGACATCTATATATATTCTGTCTCATTGCAAGAGCTGGATATATTAATAGGACAGAGAACCTCAGGTATGTGGATAGTCAAGATGTTCCATTGCTCATTTTCTTAAGAAGTCATTTCAGTTAAAGTCTTTTTATAAGCTTATTGAATCATTTGTTCATAATTGCAAGGTAGAAATATTAATGGGGGCTCATGAATTATTTGTGGAGTATTGACGCCCAGAGTATCTTGACTCTGGGGTCAGCATCTTCTAGGAAATTTACTGGAATGTTCATGGCTAGGAAGCCTTACAATCTTCTTGACTCTGTTTCTCTTTTGTAGTCAATAAAGAACACAATGTTCTTAAAGAAAATGCATTATTGTAATTTCTCAATAAGAAAGTTATACTGAAGTATCTTCCCATAAATGTGGAGCACACTATCACCTAAATATTCGTGAGTTCATGACATTTCCTTGCTCTAAGATATACCATTTCATCAGTCACATAAGTGTCTTTACATGTGCTGTCCCCAGATGTGGAAACATTACCTCCTTATCTCTTCTCCTTTACTCCTTAGCTTCCTTCACAATTCACCTGAAACACATGTGAAGTGTTTCATGGTCCTTTAGCTGAGAGTATTTGATGTTACTTTCCATTTGCTTAATATATGTTTTATTTATAATTCCATAGACACTAGATGTCTATGGAATCTGGAATGAGAAAATAAGCAAAGAAAATATAATATTTGGTGTGTGTGTGTGTGTGTGTGTGTGCGTGTGTTAGATGGAATGAAAAGTATCACCCTTTATTTAGTGGTACCCTATCTACTCCAGGAATAAATAGCTTCCTCATATATCCAGTTTCCTGGCAAATACCTTCTAATGTTCCATTCAGAAAATACTAAGGCCTTAGGAGGGGAGGGAAGGAGGAAAGAAGGAAGGAAGGGAGGGAGCTGGGGGGGGGAGAAAAGGAAGGAAGGGAAGAAGCAAAGAAGGAAGAAAGGAAGAAAGAAAAACAAGCAAGGGAAGAAGGAAAGGAAAGAAGGAAGAAAAGGAAGGATAAAAGAAAAGGAAGGATAGGAGAAAAGAAAGAGAAATTCGGAAAGTTTTCAAATACTATTCTTCAGATAATCTCAGTGTTTCTCCAAATTGCTGAGAATGAGCTTTAACATTCAACTAAACAGGGATAAATCCAGAAACCTTCTTTATAAATAACACAACGTAATCTTTTGCCAAAAGAAGAAACAATCCTCCATGTAATTAAATTTCTCCAGTTCATCTAATGTTTGGCTTCTGAGAAATAATGTCTAATGAATCCGATTTTTTCCCCCGGAGCTTTGACTATGTGCAGAATGGTGATTTAAGTGTTTGTCCACATTACAAAGACAGACGGCTAAGAAAAAAAAAATCCATGCCAGCAAATGTTGGAGATAAAAATGCAAGGAAGACATGATTGTGTGCCCTTCTTCAAAACTTTTAAATATAGTTACAAAAATATGACTCACTCAATTCCTCTTTGATCTTTCACCTCATATTTTTTTCTTATTCTAAGATCTAGTTCAAGCATTATCTTTTAGACTGAAAATTTCTTTAATGCTTTTTGTCCAACTACTATTAGTCTTACCAACAACTTTGAATTTCTTTTGGACTTTCTCTGAACGTTTCTATTTATTCAAGTTGTCTCCCTTCACATAATGTTAGCTCCTTGAGGACAGAGATTGTTTCATTCTGTATTGTTGTATCCCTAGAAAATAAGCACAGTGTTTGATGTGTTAGAGATATTTTTAATTTTTAAAATAAAATTGATTGGCTTTGGAAAATAACTGGTCACAAGTAAAGCAACAAAGGAAATGAGAACCATTTATACACTATGACCATGTGTATAAAGCAACTGTAAAATATTCAGGAACTATGATCAATTCAATTATTACTTATCAAGGGCACCAATGTCCTTGTTACTCACTTGAGAAGAATATTTGAGAGCCAGATCAAGGTATATATATTTTAGACATGGTCTTGTAAAGATTTGTTTTATTGACTATGCTTATTTTTTACAATGGAAAGTTGATTTTTTTTTTCCCTTTATGAGGGTGGAATAATTGGGGGATATAAAATAATGTTCAAAATGGTGATTTGGTGGATGCTAAAAGGGAATCATTATAGAATAATTATTTTAAATATATATATATATATATATATATATATGATAATAAAAGGAGATTTAATAGAAGTCACAGATGAGGACAATTTGGGAATTCATACAATGCATGTATTATTTTTTAAAATGCAAGCTCTAAGCAATATATTGTGGTTTCACACGCAATAATCTTGTTTTTTTCTTTTTTGCACATGGAAATATATTTGAACAGTTTACTAAGTGCCTAATGCAACAACCTTTATTTTTCAAATTTTCTAGCTATCTGTGCAATTTGAATGGACAGTGAACATAACACTAAGATGGTAACAAGATTCAGATGAATGATTGAGAATAAGGTTAGATAGAATGAATATAAGTCATGGTGATTCATAAAACCTAACCAAAGAGAGCCTATGGCTTTCATGCAATTAAAATACAGAGCCACTGAATTTTTTTGATGACTCAGGAAACAAAGAGGAAATTGTGCTTTGTTATGAAGATTTGTTTTGTTATAAAGATTCCACAGAAAAATTCACAAAGATAGGTTGGAATTAATGAACCAAGCAGCAATGACCCGTGAAAATCCACATAGGTTGCAACAAATCGCTCTGTTTTACAAATGACTAACCAGAGATTTTATTTTATGACTTCTTTTGCATATGCACATTCAAAATTTAGTATTAAGAGATAACTACTTCTGTTTTCTGGGTGTCATCCAAAGGTCCATTTTCATTTAATGTTAGCTCATATCTATTACCTAATAGCTTCTCTACACTACATGGCAAATTATTCTTCAAGTAATAAAAGCAAACTGTCATAGTAAATGTTAGTAATGTCCCCAGATCTGTCCTCTAAACTAATTGCTATATTGCAGAGGCTGATACTTAATAGCACACATAATTAATTAGAATAAACAGCTGGCATAATGTGATGACATGTAGGTATATTTTAAAACTACTTGCAAAGCAACAAACACTTATTATGTGAGTCTAGTTCGCAATAGGATGTACAGGATGGTGTCAGAATCACCTAAGTTTGAATTCGATCTTTGAAATACCCTAGCTTCATGACCTTTTATAGAATACTTTTTTTTTCCCCAAACAGGTCACTCCCTAAGAATTGACTATTATTTAGTATCATTGGAGAAATTTTCTATGATTGGGAAAAAGGTAAGCTCTGTATATTAAAAGAATTATGAGCAAATCATTTTATTAGTAACTAACTGGGCGAGAGGCAAAGAAAAATGTGGCAATCTCTTGCCCTTAATGAGATGACAGTCTATTACCCTTTAAAACTATTCTACAACTCCATACCTGTCCTAGGATAAACAAGACATTTTGGCTGTATAAATATCTGAGACATGTCTGTGTCAGACTACTCCTATCATGCCCCAGATAGCATCCTCCTTATTTTCAGTTCAGACTATATTTACTAGAGCAGTCAAGCAATAAATAAACAAGAAGAATCATTTATGTTCCAAATATTATCTTGAGTGTTATGGATTTAAAGAAAAAGAATGAAATAATTCCTTAAGTGTCTATTATGCTCCACATTGTGGTAAGTATTCAGAAAACAAATACAAAGAAAAAAAAAAGAAAAGAAAAAGCCATGTTTTCAAGGAACTCGCAAAGTAATATGGGAGAAAGCATGCAAATAACTACCCACAAAGAAAATATATGTGAAATAAATTGGAGATAATATCAAAATGATATAACTAAGAACAACAACAACAACAAGAGTGGAAACAGCTTTTTGCAGAAGGTAAGGCTTCATCTGTTATTTTAAGGAAGTCAGGGAAGACAGAAAATATAAATAATTAGGAGATGGCCAGGCAGCGGGAGAAGAGGGGGGTATCAAAATTTAGTCAGGAGCTGGCAAGTTGCATTAAAAATAAAACAGAAATAACAATAACAAAACAAATTCTCCTTCCAGCAAAATGGCCAGTGTCATTGAATCACAGAGTATGACAGGTGTAAGTAGACTACAAATGTAGTAAGGGGCTCAGCTATGGAAGATTTTATATTCCATCATGGAGGCAATAGGGAATCACTGTAATTTGTTTAGTAAGAGATAATATGGTTGGATTATGCTGTAGAGATGAGTGGAGAAAGACTGGAGTAGGAAAACAACTGAGGCAGAAAGCCCACCGAGAAAAATATTTTAGTATCCAAAACCTGAGATAATGAGATAACGAAAGAGATCATTGGCATTTCCAATATTAAAATGGGGGCAATATAAAAGTTTTATGAAAATAGAATCAATAGGACATGATAACAAATTGGATGTAGATTTGAGCAAATAAGTAGTAAAAAATGATATTTGGGTTTTGAGTCTGCATGCATAAAATAATACAGGTGCCTTCAACAATAGAAATTGTAGGAAGAATAGCAGATTTGAACAAAAAGTTAAGGAGTTTGGTTTTGCACATATTGAGTTTAAGATGTGTGAGAGCAAAGGTCAGAAGGGAGGTGAATATTATATCTGAGATTCATCTTTATAGAAGTAATTACTGAAACTATGATGGATGACAAAATCATCAAGGAAAATACTATGTACAAAAAAGAGGCCCAAGAAGAGCCTCCATAGAATTCATAATTGATTGCCACAAATTGGATGAAGATATAGAAAATGAGCATGAGGGTAGGTTTATGGCCAAGGGAAAATCTAGGAAAGACTAGTATCAGCAAAACCTAGAAAAGGTCGAACAATAAGAAGAAAGTGATTGACACTATTAAAGGCTACAGAAAAGGATGAGAAATAAGGTCCTTGTATTTGCTAATCATGATACCAATGGTAGCTTTGGAGTGAGCATTGTTGTTAGTCGAATAAGGACAACAATATCAATACCCCTAATACGGTTTTGAATGGACTCTATGAGAAAAGAAAGGAAGGCAATGGTTATAGCTAGCTTTCTTAGGGAGTTTAACCATGAAAATTAAGAGAACGATAGCTAATAGAGATGGATTGATCAAGTGAAAATATTTTGATGATAGGGAAAACATTGGCATTTAAGCAGTAGGCAAGTCAACAAGAGACAAAAGAAACTGAAGATAAATGAAGGATTTGGAATATAATATTGGGGTAGTGTGCTAGAGATGGCCATACAAGTCAAAGAGCTTGTTTTGGACAAAGAAGATGGTCACTAAATCACATGAGGGAAGGAGGATGATTTAAATAGTAAATGAAAGCATCTGAGTGGTATCAATAGAAGAGAATAGAAGAGGGAGAGCTCAGTGGGTGGACTTAATTTAATTTTAATAGAGTATGAGGTAATCTTTTCATATAGAAGGGATGGAAAGAACATAAGTGATTTTGAAAGATATCAAAAAAAAAAAATTGGGAAAGACTCAGTGGCGAATTGGGTAGTGAATCCTTTGGGGAGAGGGGAGTTTTTCCTCATCACTGAGCGGTCTCAATAAAAATTATATAACATTAATTGTAATGAACCCAGTCAGAACATTTTCATGATTTTTCTGTCTAATTCACTACTGAGAATTTTCCCAAATTTTCAGTGTTAAGTGATTTGCCCAGGACTACACAGGTAGTAAGTGTCTTAAGCCAAATTTGGATTCTGGTCTTCTTGACTCCAGACCCAATGCTCTATCCACTGTCCCAAATAGCTCTTTTCACTTTCTTAGCTCCTTAATTAAACAGTTCAACTGACTTCTCTCCAGGCCCTTGTTCCGTTATTCAATTGACAATCTTGCTTAGGCAAATTTCAGCCTTAGAGTAACTGCAACATTCACTGCCTTAACTTCTACATATATGCTAATGAACGAAACTGGAGAAAATCATGAAACAGTGCTAACTGGATCCATTATAATTTATGCTATGTAATTTCTACTGAAATCTCACTATGATCAGGCAATTCTAACCTCCCTAAAAGATTTACTTTCCATTTCACCTTTGAGGCTTTCCCCAATAAAGGAAATGGCAAAACTCTCCTGTTATTATCTTTGTAAAACAAAACAAAAGAAATAGAGTAATGAAGAATTGAAATGACTAAATATTAACAACTCAAAGGGAGGAGAGTGAAGTCAATGAAAGTATGATGGACTTGAAAAAAAATTGAGAGATGGATGAAATAAATCAAGATGAAAGTCAAGATAAGGATCAAAAATAGGGTTAGATTTTGCAAGATAAATGGAAGCATAACCAATTATGATCATGTAAAGGAATTTCAGAGTTCATGAACACAGAAGTAGAAAAGCTATCAGTAATATCAAGGTACAGGGTTTGTCCAGTACTGTCTGTAGATGAGATGGGATATAAGTGTAAATCCTGATGGAAAAGGACATTAAAGAACTCTAAATGTAGTAAATTTGAGGGATTAGAAATATTTTTGCTGACATTCTCTAGCATGAAGGAAAGCATTAGGAAGGAAAGATTGTGTGAAGTTAGGAAAGAAAAAAAATAGTGACTGCTCCATGTGTACCTCATCCAGGATTTGTCAAGGAGAGGAAGTGGCAATCCTACTCCTGCTAATACCTGGTTGGTTTTCAAACAGCCTTTCAGCCTTATTTTATCCAGATTATATCATTCATTGGAATAGTACATTTAGACAGTGAATAAAAGTATACTTGTGTTAATAGTAAATTATTTGACCATCATTTCATAAGGTTATTCCTTTAATATATATTTAAAAAAAACCTATATTTCATCTATTTGAATTGAGTTCTAGTTAGTAAGACATATTGTAATATTTTATAAAATGCTTTCTTTAAAATACTGTGATAAATCATAATTATCCTGCAGTAATATTCAGAAGATGACATTAGAAATAAAAAATAACTCAGGAGCCAACATAATATTATAGATGAAGAAACTGAGGCTAAAAAATGTTAAATTACCTTCAAGGTCACATATATCACAATTACTCTAAATATTATTTCTCTTATTTTATAGAGTCAAAAATCCTAAGATCAAAGAGCTCAAGGGATATGAAGAAAATCCATACAAGATACTATAACCAGCCCTCTAATTAAACGTTTGAATCCATCTAACATACTATTTTGATTATTTTTTTTTTCTCAAACTAAATGGCCAAGCATTTGGCTTCAGAGAAGGCAAATCCAAAGATCCAACCACAGTGTTTGAATGCCAATATGTACACTTATTTAAAAGATGATTTTACTGAGAATTCATACAAAACAAATATTCAGATAGTAGTCAGAAGAAGTGATACAAAAGCACTCTCAAGGTCTTTCTTTAAAACTCTGGAATTAATGGCAGAAGAGATTCTGGAAAAGGACCACCCAGTATGTTGGACCTGAATCTCATAAAGCACTGTTCTGCATGAGCAAAACAGAATTGAATTAACTTAAAAGTAATGTGAGGCGTATGAATGTTCATGCAGAATGTTCACATGGACAATTATGCACAACCTGGGGTGAAGCATTCTGAGCCCATACTGGCTGATCAATCACTGCCAGACACACTATAATTTGATTTTACATAATGGTGTCATTTGGTCTTCTTCAAGAACTGAGGACAATAATGAAATACACTTACTACATCAAGCTGCCATATTCCTTATTCATTTGAATTCAATTCAATGAAGCATTAATACCACAAAAAAAGATAATGGCAAAGATAACTGACATCTATCACTATCTCTATATAGTTCTATATAAAGAGATGAGAAAGAGAGGAAAAAGGAGACAGAGACAGAGAGAGAAAGAGAGTGTGAATACATACATGCACACACATGCAGATTTGTGAAACATTACATTAATCTTTTTCAACTTTATCTTTTAAATGTGTCTGCAGTTTTGTGATGTGGCTACTATTATACCCATATTTGTGACGTGTGAAAAAACTTTTAAAAAGCTTAAATGGTTTGTTCAGATGTGCAGTTAGTAAGAATCTAAGATAAGATTTAAACTTGGGTCTATCCTGGTTGAGTTTAATGTTCTTTCCATTTCATAAATCCCAGTCTAGAAATCTTGAATTCATGTTGAAGGATTCTTTATCCTTCAGACCCTAAAACTAATTTGTAATATTGATTTTTTTTTCTTTTGAGGTACCACTTTTATTTATTCTTTCCTCTTTATTTTTATGAAGACCAAGTCTTCATTATTTTATTGTTGGATTACTAAGAGTTACCTAGTAACTATCTACTATACTGCTCTCTTCCCTCTATAATTCCTTCTGAATATTATTGTGAAATTCATATTATTAAATGATGCTACTGCTTATATGAAAACCTAGTTCCCCACTATCTACTACATAAAAATAATTGCTAGCCACATTTATTTCCAGAAATCAGCACCTTTCATAATCTGGTCCATTCATATATTCTCTTCAACTTTGTTTCTAACTTTTCCTTAGCAACTAAACCTTGGCCTCTCTTTATTCTGTATGAGCCTCATAACTTATAACTGCCATTATAGCCATTAAAAGGTTAGTTTCCTGCCAAAAAGAACTGGGCTGTGCTTTTTTATTTTTTTCCAACCCCAGAGTTTACCACAATACTTGAATCAAATAAACACTTAATAAATGTTTGTTTATTGATTGAATGTGAGATTTCTTTTCTAGCCAGCCTGGAACAGTTAGTCTTTCTAGTTTTATTGCCTTTCCTATAGAAATCACATAAACCTTGAGAGTTTTACCAGAATAATTATAAGAATGATACCACACCCATCCCTAAGGCCATTAAGGAAAAATAAACCTTGATTTTGAGCTCCACTAGATAAATGATTAAATGCTAATTGAACTTTATCTTTGGGCATAGATCAAGTAGAATAACAGGCTGTAGAGTCAGAGGGGACTTTGGAGATCCACTCCAAATTTCAATTTTATAGCAAAAGAAAGCAATGAACATGAATGTGATTCATTTCAATCATCACTTCTTAAATGTCTACTATGTGCTACATAGTCTGATGAATGTTAAGGATATGAGTTTCTCAAATTAAGTAGCAGGGGAAGACTAGAATCCAGAGCTTTTGACTCCAAGTCCAGAACTTTATCCACTTCATAGATATGTCTTCAGAAATGAACTAAATTTCCCCTTAAATGATTTCTCTAGTGTTGTATTAATGTTTGATTTTGTATTACTTGACTTTACTTTGCTGAGGCTATGTACTCAGTTCCTCTTAAGTTCAAGGCAATGCATAGGTACTTTATAAAAATAAATCTCATTTGACTATTATAATAACTCTATGAAATAAATGTTTTTATTGTCATTACCTTACAGACAAGGCAACTGATTTGGTACAAAGTGTTAAAATAGTTGCTGCAATTGTCAATGCTGTAAAGTTACCCATACATATAACCTGTAAATAAAAGGCTATTAAAAAAATAATAAAAAAAAATAAAAATAAAATAGTTGCCACAGAGTCATTCAGCAAGAAGGTATCTATGGTCAAACTCAAACTCAGTTCCACCTAACTTCAGGCCCAGAACTCTATCCACTGCAACATCTAGCTTCCTCTTAAGATCAGATAAGGCATTGATCGCTGTGATACTATTAGGTTGATTTATGTACTAAAACTTTATATATATATATATACATATATATATATATGTATATGTATGTGTATATGTATATATATAATATAAAGTTTTAGCATAGTATTTAGTATAGTATAGTTTAATATATATATATATATATATACATATACACACATATATATATCATATATAGTGATTAAGACATCAAGCAGCTGTTATTCACTTTAGTATGTGAATTGTCAATGATTTTTTTTTTTTTTTTTACTTTCCATCTTAGAAAGCATTTTGATGTAGTATTTCACTGAACTCTGTGTTGACACAAGTCCCTTGAGAGAAAGGATGATGAAAATTCACAGGTAAGGTTTGAGGATCATAAACATGAAGAGAAGAAATTTGCTAGAAGAAAAGTTGAGAAAACACATTTCATCCAACTCACACTATTCCCAATGTCTACAAAAGAGAAAGCAAACATTTGATTATCTTAAAATTACTGCTTAATAGAACATCTAAGTTTCAAAATCTATCTGGTTTAACTCTTTTTGTCATCCAAATTCATTTCAATTGGCTATAACAATTTGAACAAAAATTCAGCAAAATTACACACATACACACACACACAGAGGCAGGGAAGGAGCGAGAGAGAGGGAGAAAGAGAAGGAGAGGGAGAGAAAGAATTGTTTAATCCTCCTTTAGATTTCCTCATTTGTAAAATGAGATGGAGAAGAAAATGGCCAAACACTTCAATATCTTTGCCAAGAAAATCCCTAATAGGGTTGAAGAAAGTATGTAACAGGTTACTTGACATTAAATATAATGGCTTTGAATTCAAAATGTTTTATTTAACATATATTTTCATATGACCAAATAAAATTTGCTTATATTTCCATAGTTTTTTTATGACATTTTAACTCATTTGGCCAAAACACAAATCATCATAAGCTCATATCCAACATTCTTTAATTTAATCATAACTAGCAAACTACATAAAGAAATGAGTAAAAAACAATAGATGAATGAATTAATGAAAAAAAGGCAGATTTTTTTTTATTATTTTATTATTATTATTTAATAGTTGATTACCTGGAAAGAGACAAAATGGGAAGGTAGGAATCAGTATGCTAGATGATGGGCAATGGGGTGCCTCATAAAGACTGGGGGAGTTTTGGACAATAGGCTCGATTTGAAGTGAATGTGATACTTCAATGTCCCAACGATTATGATATAATCATTGTAAGTATTAGCTCAAAAATGATACCAGGAATAATGTTCCTATGTCTTTTAATTCTGTATGACTTGTGACCTCACAAGTTCTTCTTTCAAAATGAACACAAGATAATGAGGCCTTCCTTATAGTCTCAGCTCTCTTCTTTGTTTTATTTCTATATTCCACAACTGGGATGTTCTACAAGCATATTGAACAACAACAACAACAAAAAAAATAGAATGTATTTGGGCTCTTCTAAGTCAACCCTCCAACTTCCTAAATTCTATATTTTTGTTAAAGACTCTGATATTTGTTTATTCAATTCTCAGGCTCATACTTATATGTTCATTATCACCCCAATTCAATTGGCTTAAAAAAAATCTTGATTTGGATTCCACAAAATTTCTAGTATCAAATCTCAGTTCTCTGCTCATATTAATTTATTTCAACTTCAGGTCTTATATGCCTTTTGCCTGGATGATTTCAAATGCATTCAAATTCATCCCTATGTCTTAAGTCTATGTTCTCTCCAATCTATTCTCCATATAAATTTTTAAACTGGTATTCATAAACCATAGGTCTTACCATGTTACTTTTTCTCATTAAGTGTGTCCTTTTTACTTCTCTGATAAGGAAGACATTTTTTTATATCATCTAATTTCTTTTATAATGACTCCAAACAATATTTCCAGAATTATTGGTACTATTCACAGACTCTACATGTCAACCTAAGAGACTTGTTTTCTTTTTCCTTATATACCAGTATTTCATCTTTCCCACCAACTGTGCAATGTTTATAGTTCTTTAAGAGTTATGTTCTTCATCTTCCCCTCTCTCTTTTAGAAGCCCTAGTTTGCCTCAAAAAAATTTTGTACCATTCTTTCTAGAGGACTTTCCTAATTCTGATAGATGCTGATGCCCTTGTCAGAAATCAAATCTGATTTGTTTCATAGTTATTTTGTTTTTCCTTCTCTGTGTCTGTCTGTTAGGAGAATATAAGCTTTTAAGAGGATGAGGATATCTTGTTTACTTTTCAAAAAAAAATAAATTGAAGGCACTTAATGAAAGGTAGTTAGATGATAAATATAGAGCACTTGTTTTACAGTCTGGAAGACTTTAGTTCAAATATAGTCCCCCAAATTTTCTAGTTATGTGACCCTGTACAAGTCATTTAATTTGTTTGCCTCACTTTCTTCCACTACAAAATGGGGATAACAATCATACCTAATTCTCAAATTTGCAGTAAGAACAATATAGGATAATATTTATAAAATCATTATCACAATATCTGACATATAGTAGGTGCTTAATAAATGACCCACTCTTAATTGATGCATATTAATTGATTTTATTCTTTTGCAATTTCAAGAATAAGAGCAAATTTGCATTTTATCAATTGCATCTACTTTGTTTTTCTGTCATGTTTAACTCTTCATGATCCTATTTTTGGGTTTTCTTGGAAAAGATATAGTGTTTTGCCATTTCCCTATTTAGCTCATTCTACATGGAAATTCTAGCTGGAAGGACTGAGGCAAGTTTTTTGCCCTAGGTAACAAATCTAGCTAATATCCAGGCCCATATTTAAATTTAGGAAAATGAATCTTCCTGATTTCAGACCTGTAATTCTATGCATTACACTCAAGTTGAATTTATAGAAAAACTAAAAAAAAAAAGGTGTGATTAGTTGAATCTTCATTAAGAGAAAAATAATGACAAAATCAAGATCATTTAAATTTCTATTGTCTTCTGTTCTCTACAAACTACATTTGATATGTCTAGATCAGTGCCCTTCAAAAAGAGCACTGATAAAGAGACCATCACTCAGAAGTTAACCAAATTTGAAAAGTCTCATGACCATGCCCTGGTAGACTAAAAACAACTGCCAGAATTAAAATTGTTTAGTCCCAAGAAGAGAAGATATAGGAAAAAACTCTAAAATTTATCGTGTCATTTTTAGGAATAAGATAAGTTCAACTAGAACTTTGTAAATCTCAAAGCCATAATTGGGGTGGGGGTGTAGTTTGTAAAGAGATATTTGCATTGAAATAAGGGAAAATCAAAATTCTTCACAATTTTATTATAGATGCCAATACATTTCACTTGATTAGGAAATGAGTATTAAAGTCAAGAGATTAGATGTATGATTCTGGGCAAGTAACTTAGTTTTAATGATTCTCAGTCTCACTGTATTGTAAACAGGAATGACACATAATACTTAATAATCTAGTTCACAGGATAATTGAAAGGAAAAAACTTTTTCAAACCTAAGAATCCTTGTCCTATTTTTAAGTCATTGAGTTGGAATTATCAAAATTGGAATGAGTTCCTTTGGGATGAATATTTTCCCTTTCATTGGAGATCTTCAAACAAAGATTAGATATTTGTTTGTGGTATGTCATAGATAGATTCCAGTTTTGGCATGTGTTGAAATAGATGGTCTCTGTGGGCCTTTGCAATTTTGAGATTCTCTGGATGAGTAAAATTTAACTTCTTTTGATAGAGAAGAAAATAACTCTGCTGCTTGATACCTGAATATTTTCAGGAAACTTTTAGATATTAACTAGCAAAATTCTATTTATATTTTTCAACCATTACAAAATATACTTCAAAAGAACTACAGAGTTTAAAGGATAAAAAAGTTTTTTTTTTCTTTTTTTGTTTTTTTTTTTTTTGGTATAGACTTGAGTTAAATGGACTTTAAAATTTAGACTTTTGCCATACCCATCAACAATACAATAAGCAAAAACTAAAAAACAAAACAAAACAAAAAAACTCAGTATATATCTAAAACTTTAGGGAGACCATGAAACTTAAGGTTTGAGAGAAAAAAAGGAGAAACAAAAAAAGTCATTTGACATTAAATTTAACATAAGCAAATCACCAGGTCAAAATTAGATACCCTTTTACTAGATCACTTCATTTATATACATTTCAATGTCATATAAACATCTAATTATGGGCCTGGTACCAAATTATCACACTATTGCTTTATTTCTAAAGCAATGCAGATGTTCTGAGGTAATAAAATATTATGTCACATACAGGAGGAAAATATTGTTATGGTTTCCTATGAAATTAACTTCTGATCAAGGATTGAATTCTAATAAAAACCAAATTATAATTTATTATATAACTATAAAATATAAAATACCTTCAATGTAGTCAATTGCCTATCTTATTTACACCATATTCATTTCATGATTGACTCAGCTATCTTATTTAATGTGTTGAGATTTTCTTTGCAACAAGTCGGGTAGTTTAAGAATCCAATAAACTATGAATTGGGATTAAAAAATCATTCAGATACAATGAATATTTTGTAGTATGGTGCTTAATAATTGAGGATTGAATTTAAATTAATTTAAGAGACTAAAATGACCAAATTAAAACTATATTGTTTTCTTTTTTTATTAATGAGAAAGATATTTATATATCTAGGGACATGAAACACTTCCAATTTTTGTGTTTCCATTCATGCAAGATAAAATATTAACATGAGGATATTAAGGAGAACAAGAAATATATCTGAAGATCTAATTAAATACAGTCTATCAAATGCCATTCAATGCACAATTATGCTATAGGGTGATAAAATGAGAAAATGCTTAAAACGTAGTAAACAAAACATGTAAATTGTGGGGGAAAGATTTTTCAGCTCTGATTACTCTTTACAATATGTGCTGCTCAATATATCTTTACCACTAAATCCTATCAACATTTTAAATTTATGTAGTCTTTCATAACTACACTATTAAGGAAAAGGAAGAACTATGGCAAAAAACAATTGGTTAATCAAACAGTGTGAGATATTGACAAGTGTGGAAAGGGGAATCAAGTATTTTCCAAATGCCTATGATATTCCAGGCACTGAATCTTTTGCTTTACAATTAATTAATTTAATAATCACATCAACCTTTGGTGTTAGGAGCCTTTTATATCTCCATTTTGAAGTTCAGGAAACTGAAACAATCAGGATCAGACCCTGGATAAGTAAATATCTGAAACCAAACTTATTTTGGGATGCTTCTGACCCTTGACTCAAGGGTCTATCTACTAAATCATCTATCTCTATGCATTGGGGATATAAAGGCAAACCTTATTTAAATCAAAACAATGAATAAGTTCAAAATAGTTAGAAATAAGAACAGAATTATGTGCAGCGAACTGGTCCTAGCTCAATAGGACCAATTGTTTAAATTTCAGCAAGAGTAGACATTGGAAAATGTGCAAATGGTATAAATCAGGATTTCACCAATTGTTTTGCTGGTTGTATAGATTTAAAAGTGATGGAAAATGTTAACAATGAAGAATGAAGTTAAAATGTGTATATTTATGTGTATAAGCATATGTATATAATATACATTTTATGTATACATACACAAATATACTTATATTTGTGTGTGCAATCTGTATTTTTGTAGATGTATTTATATAAACATGCATATATATGTATATACATGTACATATACATATGTAAGTATGTATGTGTGTATATTTTGGCAAGCTAAATTTTAAAGAGTTACTAGAATTCCACTGGAAACAACTAATGATAAATGCATTTGAATTCCTGGAAATAGTATATATTGTACTGGGTCCCCTGAAACATAACATAAATGGCATTAACCTGAGAAAGAACAAGTATATAGAGGAATACTTTACTGAATATTTAAAAGGCTGCCCATCATTGACTATTGTCAATCCAATGTCTTCTATTCATCTCTTTCTCTCTTTATTCTGTTGACCACCTGTTTCTTAAAACTTTTATATTTCCTCTCATGGTTTATATGGGAGATCAAGATTTCCTATAAAAGTGGATTCATTTGCAGTGACTTAGGGTTAATCAGTGAAGCCATGTAGTAGAGATCAAGAAGGACAGTATTCAAGGCATAGAGAACAAATATTGACAATGCATAGATGTGAGAGATCAAATGTTTTGTTTAAGGAATAATGAAGTTGTGGGGATAAGGCTTGAGATATTAGAAACCTGGAAAGTTGGTATGGGAGTATAGGTTGTGATATATTTTGAAAAATAAAGCATGCAATAGTTAATACTAGAGGTGATAAGGAGTCATGTAATAGCCATTTGTGATATATTATACACCCTATATCAATTCATGGGGATATGAAAACAAGAGAAAAACAATCTCTTCTCTTAAAAAAATTACATGTCAATGAGAAAATTCTATAAATTCATATATGTTTGTAGAGAATATATTCCCATGTAGATTAGAGAAAGAACATAGAGATATCCCTGACGATATGTTGCTTGGGATGAATCTTGAAGAATAATGGTGTTTTCAAGTGTCTGAGTAGAGATAGAGTATATGTGCAGGCATTTAGGAGATAAAGCAAAAATATGGACATAGAAGATATAGCATTGTCTGGGCAAACAGCAAGTATTTCAGCATGGCTAAAAGATTGAGTAAAGGGTTAGGAGACTATCTATGAAAGTAGAGGAGTAGATCCTTAAGAAATTAAACACCAAGGATTTTATATTTAATGAAAGAGCTAAAAGAAAAAAAATCAAGTTTGTTAATAAGGGGTGTGTATTTAGTAAATGATTATTGGTAGGGGAGGGAGGAAATTAGCATTATTCAATTTATTTTATAAAATATTACATTGGCATCTAAAAAGTAGGACTGGAGTAGAAAAAATATTCAGAGTATGAAGATTAATGAGAAGCTGTTACAATAATCCAGATAAAAGTAATTAAGTGCCTAAACTCATAACTGTAATGATCAGAAAGAAAGGGTCATATGGAAATTATATGGAGAAAGCAATGATAATGTTTAATAATTGGTTATATATGCATATATATACACATATATATGAATATATATATATATATATATATATGATTCCTTGGCTCTTATTTGCCCTGCATATATAGAATAAATAAAATTTAAGGAATTGAAGATGACACAAAAATTTTAATCTGTAAAAAATGACTTGAAGTACTTCTTAAATTTTTTTCTCCAATTTTGTACTTCATAATCTCATCTCTTCAAAAGCTTTCAAATCCCAAAATTATATCAACAAACTTTTATTTTATTTTTTTTTATTTTTTGGATCAAATGTTTTCTGAATCTCCATTTATATACATATCTTAAAGAATAAAATTCAAACTCCTTACTTTGCCTTCTAAGGCTCTTCAATATTGGGATACATTTGTTTCCTTTCCAAATATAATTACCATCACCCCCTTTCATACAATCTAGTTCTAGCCAACCAAACTCTTATACCTGATAAAACTCACCACGAAATTTCCTGAATTTTTATGTGCTTTATCCATTGATGTTAATTAATCTTTCAACAGCTACAAATGCTAGAATCATTAACTTCCTTCAACAAGCAGTTCAATTAGCTTGTTTTTATTTTCCTTTCTATATACTGTATTTGCAAGGAAATCTATGATCCTAAATGACTCACTCATTTATGCATTAATTAATTTGGTTATTATTCATAAATTTATTGTCTTTTTCTTTACTCTCAGAATATAGAATAGTGTTTTAGTATTTTAAGATCTAGATAGTTATTTCAAATTTTATGGCGCTACTGCTAGTCAGAAAAAAAAATGGGTTAAAATCCTGCTTTTAATACTTAATACTCACAGACTTGATCGGGAATATGTCATATCTCTCTTCAGGCTTCATTTTCCTCAACTGTGTAAGGAGGAAATTGCACTAAAATCCTCTTAACTCATCACAGGTATACACCTATGATCCTATTACTCTATGAAATCTATTTTAAGATTCATATCACAAAGAACGAGGAATAACACAGACCATGTCTATTAATGATGTACCTCAAACTATTATCCAATATCAGTTACCCCAAGGAGAAGTCAGGGGAGGCATAACTTTCAATAGCAAACAGGTTATGTCATTAATATTTATTGATATGCAACAGCAATTCAACTATTGAATGTAGGACTACTTGAATTCAAAGGAAATTTTACTGCATTAACATTATGATAGCAGGTTGTATCAGCACCAGGGACAGTAGCTCAAACAGTGGAGAATAAAGGATTGTTCATCTATGAGACTGAAGATAATACTAACTAAATTCCTTAGAGTTCATTACTATCACACTGGTTTGACACTGGCTTGTGGGAACTATATAACTAGAAGTATTGAAAAAGGAAAGCTTGTTTGTGAGATTGGTAGGTTTAATTAGACTGTCTCTTTCCATTTAAAAGTATTTCTTCACAAAGGGAGATTAAAGCTCAGCTGTTTCATTTTCTGTGGTTCAGAAGAATTTTTCTTGTTATCTGGCTCCTTTTGTCTCTTCCTCTTGGTCTGCCCTCCATCATGGATACACACCAGACTATCACATGTGTCTAAATATACATAAACACTCAGCAGGTATATAGATCTATCTATCTGATTGGTCTGTAATGAAAAGTTTTTTTTTTCTCTTCCTAACAGTTTTGAAGTACATTCCTATTATGGTTTGACTCCACTTGACTACACTAAGAAAATATTTTCAGAATCCAGCAAAACAATTAATTGAATTAAATTTTGATACTGACATTTAATATTTAAATATTAAAATATTTATTTTTACTTAAGTAATGAGAAATCAATTATCTGTCCAAGGATTTCTATCTTAGTTCCATGTAAATTCAGCATTTGATGTCACCTCATTAATTTAATTAAATAAATATTTAACTAAAAAAGGGGAGGTAAATTTTGTTCACGTTTTCCCCAAAGGTCATAATTAGCTATTCTGCATTACTTTGTTTTGAAAGTTATCAGAAAAAAATGAAGTAGATTTGAGCTTCTTGTTGAGTAGACCCTTTTGACTTATCCTATATTGATGTTATTTGTATGTTTTTCCATATTGTTATTTTTTTTCATTAGATTGATAACTACTTTAGAATGGAGTCTGTTTTCTTTTACCTTTTTTGTCTCCCCATGTCATGATGATTACTGATCATGACTACCGTGGTGACTGTGATATATTAGGCACTTTAAAAATGTTAGTTGCCAGACTCACCCACTTAGCTAAACACAGTCAACATTAAGAATTGTAAATTCTGTAATATTTATCTGATTTTTTTCTTAAGTTTAATTATCTGTGACTCAGATAAGGAAAAACAAATAAATGTTTACATTATTCATGCCTAGGAAAACTTGGGGATCAGAAAGAGGAATCTGTGTCTCTGGGGAGGAGGCTGAGACTAGTGGTGGGACTAGATAGTGCTGATAAAAACAGTAGCATCTTCAGGAGCTTTCATGCCACAGTAAGGAAACCTGACAACTTGTCAGAAAGAGATTAAAGGATACACCTATGCTTGCACAGGATGCTAAACCAGCTGCTTTTTGGCAATTCCATGCCTAATCCCACTTCTGGGTCACAGTTCAGGTGCAAAGAGGAAGAATTTTAATAAAGAGGGAGTGAAAGCTCTAAGTAACAGTATCACTTCTGCCCTCAAAAGATCAGGAACCCCAAGAAAAAAAGTATTATATCCTATCTCAAGAGAGGAGGAGCCCGAGAAAACTTATCAATTACAATTACAAGGGATCTAAGGGCCTTTTTAGGTAAGCACAAAATTGAACAGTAAGGGAATAGTAAATATATACCTCACCAAATCATGCCATCTTGGCTTCGAATCCTCCCAAAAATAGATTTAAAAAAGGAATGAAAAAAAAGTCTAAAGCCAGAGAAAGCCTGCTTACCCAACTCCCTATCTGGGAACAAAGACTAACAAAGATAACATTCCAGATCATGAAAAAGAATGGAAAAATGAGCAAACAAAAAACAAATAACTTGATTATAAAAATCTACTATGGTGATAAGAAAGATCATCTACCAAATTCAGAAGACAAGTCAAACAGCCAAAACTGAGACCTCAAGAAAAATGTCAAGTGGATACAACCTCAAGGAAAATTTTTGAGAACTAAAAAATAATTTCCAAAAATCAAATACAAATGGCAGAGGATATCAGGTAAATAAATTTTTAAAAAAAGAAATTTTGAAAATTCAAAACTTAATAAAAAGAAGCATAAAAAGACTGAAGAAAATAACACCTTAAAGAGAAGAACTTACTAAAGAGGGGAAGGGGGAAAAATTGACAGAAGCTCTCTGAAGAAAAAAAATCCTTAAAAATAAAAATTGGGAAAGTGAAAGCTGATGATTCCATGAGACATCAAGAAAGAATCAAAGTCAGAAGAATGAATAAAGGGGTAAATGTAAAGCTTTTCATTGAAAGAAAAAAAAACTGACCTAGAAAACAGATCAAGGAGAGAGATGTTAAGAAATATTGAATTACCTGAAAGCCATGATCAAAGAATGAACCTAGATATAATATTTAAAGAAATAATAATGGAAACATTTCTTCATATTCAAGAATTGGAGGACAAACTGGAAAGGAAGAAACTATCAATCACTACCTAAAAGAGATCCCCAAAATGAAACTATTCAGGAATGTCATACATAAAATGCAGGCTCCAAAGGAAAAAAGAACATACCATAAGAATCAAGAAAGAAATAATTTAAATACTGTGAAGCCACAATCAGTGTCACATCAGATTTAATAGTTTCCATTTTAGAATAACATTGGGCTGAGAATATAATATATTTTGAAGGCAAAAGAGTAAGATTACTGCCAAGAAAAACCTACAAAGAAAAATTGAGTGTAATTTTTCAAGGGGGAAAATGGATATTTAATTAAGTATAAGACGTTCAAGCATTCCTAATGCTTTTGAAGAATTTCTTTTGAAAAAAAAAATCAATCAAAGGTAAATATAAATTCTAATTTTCAAACAAGACTCAAGAGAAACATAAAAAGATGTACATGAAATATATATCATAAGAGACTCAAGGCTAAACTTTTCACTTTTCAATATGGGAAGATGATACATGCATCTTTTAAAAACTTTAAAATTATTAGGGCAGTAGTAAGAATTCAACAAAAAAAGAGAGTGTAGGAATGAATTGATTTCCTTTGGATGATGTTAAAAATAAATAGATAAGGAAGAGTAATATCCCGAGAAAAGACAGAATTTAGCAGAATGAGGAAATTGTCTAGCACAAAAGAAGCAGCTCTTACAGATGGACAGTACTGGGGGCGGGGGGAGGCAATACTTAAATCTCTCTCACACATATAAATTAGTTCAAAGGGGAAAAAGATATGTATACAAAATTTTAATAGAAATTTAATTAGGAAAGTAAGAGGGGAAAGGTATACAAAAAGTGGATAGTGGTAGTGGAAAAAAAAAGAATGGTAGATAAAAAAGGCAATAGAGGAAAGACAATGTTGACATGGGAGCAGCTAAAATATATATCAGAGAAAGAAGGATAAACAGGAAAAATATAATTGTGGGAAATGTACAGTTAGTAATCATAATTGGACATGTAAATGTGAAGAAGTTACCCCTAAAATAGAAGCAGATAAAACAATGGATTGGAAACAAAAATTGGACAATATATTGTTAACAAGAAAGACACTTGAACTAGAGAGATAGTACATAGAACTAAAAGAAAGGTCTAGAGCCAAAAGTATTATGTTTTAGCTGAAGAAAGGAAAAAGCAGCAATAGTAAATATGGTTTCAGACAAAAAGCAAAATAGACCTAAATAAAAATGGTAAGCAGGGAAACTACATCTTACTAAAAAGAACTATATATGATGAAGGATTATCAGTAGCACACCTATATGCACTAACTGTCATAGAATCCAAGTTTTTCAAGGAAAACGTTAATTGAATCAAAAAAAGAAATATTTAATAAAATTACACAAATGAGGGAGCTCAAACTTTCCCCTGTCAAAAATATATTAACATAACATAAAATAAATAAGAAACAAGTCAAAGAGATGAATAAAATCTTTTAAAAGTTAGATAAGGAAAATGAATGGATATAGAAAGGAGTCTATCTTTTTCTCAGTTGTATTTGGCATCTTCAAAAAACCTGACCACATTCAAGGAGATAAAACCACCATAACCAAAGCAGAAAAAGCAGACATTTTCAGCACAATAAAAATACTTTTGTTAAAAAGTTGTGAAAGCATAAATTAAAAAAAAATTAAAAACTATGTAATCTAATCCTAAAGCATGAGACAAAGAATACATAATAGAACAATAATTTCATCAAAGATAATGACAACAATGATCATGGGATGCAATCAAAGTAGTATTTAGAGGGAAATTTATATCCTTAAAAACATACATCAATAAAAGAGAGAAAGCCAGCAGATCAATGGATTGGCTAAAAAACTAAAAATAAGCTAGAAAAAAAGAAATTTATCCTTCTACTAATGACAAAATAGAGATCCTGAAAATCAAAGCAGAGATTAATAAAACTTAAAAGAAAAATATCAAACTAATAAATATAATTAGGAGCTGGTTTTATAAGAAAACTAATAATTGATAAACTATTGGTTATTTTTTAAAAAGAGAACCATATTACTAGTATCAATAAATAGAAGAGTTACTATAATTCAATGAGGATTAAATAACTGCAGATAATATAAAATATATGGCAATCTACCTTTCAAGACAAACCCAGGAATTATATGAACACAATTACAAAATACTTTACACAGAGATAGAAAAATCTGGTGAACTGGAGAATACTGATTTTTGATGGGTAGGTCATACTAATATGATAAAAATGTCCAGCCTATTTGGCTTAATTTGCTTATTATTATTATTTCCCCAAGCTAACCAAGCTAATAAGGAATTATTTTATAGAGCCTGAAAAAAATAATAAGAAAATTCATTTGGAAGAATAAATGGTCAAGAATATAAAAGAAATCAATGAAAAGAAAACATGAAGCACTTTTTATGCACAAAGAATCTATGCTTCTTTAACCTAGTAAATGTGGAGATGAAAAATAACTCTAAATAGAAAGAGGAAACAATGCATTTGTCCTCAACAATTTATTATTTTATACTAAAAATGATATATTATATACTAATAATTATACTAATAATATTTTATACTGCTGCTGCTGCTACTGAACAGCAATAACAACAAAAATGTTCTTAGAACAAAACAAAGAAAAACCAATGATGTGTCTACATTTATCTCAGCTGAATTTCTTTGTATTTAGAAAGTAATTGGAGTGGTCATGAAAATACTTCATCCCTATCAGATAAAAGGTTTGGTTGAAAAAATCATGAAATCATAGGACTATATTTTTATAGTTGAAAAGAGTCTTTGACATAATTTTTACAACCCCCTCATTTTTTTTCAGAGGCAGAAAGTTGGGCCCCAAGAAATGAAGGGATTTGTCCTCTTCCCTTCAGGTATGCATTTAATTTCACTTATTTCAAATTCAGACTTAGTGTGCCACCTTATGCTTATTGCTAAAAATGTGGATAATTGGAAGGAATGAGAAACTCAGATATGTTAGTGATTTCAAAACTTCATATTGCTCTGTCACATAAGTGTACAAATAATTTCTGTTGAGTTATGAATGGTTCCACATTTCAGGACTTCTATTGACCAGCTCTGTCTCTTACCTTAATATTTACAAGATGAAGGTTTTTGTTTGTTTGTATTCTATTTTTTTTAAAATTACATGTTAACAGAATTTTTCCTATTTATTATTTAAAACTTTCAGTTCCAAATTCCTTCCCTTCCTCTTTTTCTCCCCAATCTCACTTCGAGAAGGCAAATAATTCAATATAGGTTATACATGTGGTGTCATATAAAGCATTTCCTTAATAGCCATGTTGTAAAATAAAACAGGCTCCACACACACAACCCAACACTTAAGAAATAGGAAGTTAAGAAAAGAGTACGTTTCAAGCTGCAGAGAGAGAAAAATCTATTTTTTCCCCTTACAATATAGAGTCAGACATCCTTCAGATCATTATATCATTGTATTGCTGAGAATCGTTGTCATTCACAACTGATCATCTTATACTCTTGCTGTCACTTTGTACACAATATATTCCCTTTGTATCAGCTCATGAAAGTTTTTCCAGGTTTTTCTGAGAGCATCATGTTCATTCTTTCTGATAGCACTGTAATATTTCATCATAATGATATACCACAATTTATTTATTCATTCCCCAATTAATGGGCATATTCTCAATTCCCAAATTCTTTGTTATAAGAAAAGAAGTGCTATGAATATATTTCTATTTATCTATAGCTATCTGTGTACATTTATATATAAAAGTCATTTTACTTTTTGTTTTTCTTTTTTATTTTATTTTTTTGAGATACAGACCTAGAAGTAATATTCCTAGATCAAAGGTTACATATTTTTATAGTCCTTTGGGCATAATGTCAGATTGCTCTACAGAATGGCTGAATCATTTCACAACTCTACTAACATTACATTAATATCTCATTTTGTCCCCACAAATCACATGTTATTCTTATGCAATCTATTAAAACGTAATGACAATTTCTTTAAAAAAATATGCCTTTCAGCTTTAAAAAAATAACATTAGACAGAAGGGAAGAGTTTTTGTGCATTTATTTGAGAGCTCCTGGAAAGTAGTACATTGAATGGTATTTGAATTCACATGAATTCTTGTTTTGTCTTGTCAATATCCAGTAATCATATGCAACCCAAATTCTTAGGATTATATTTTTCTCTCACTCATTTGGAAGCAAGAAATACCCTCTAATCCCAATTGAATCCTTTAAAGAATCACAATCCACTCAATCATTCCATTTTGAATGTCCAGACATAGACAATGTCACTCTGTCCCAATCAGTCACATTTGTTCCCTTTTCTCAATTCAGATAGGTATTATCCTATTGTGAAGTCATAAATTCCTCATGACTTCTCATCTAAAGTGTTGTAATATCATGCAAATGGCTGGTAATAAAAATACTAAATAATATAGTGCTTCAATGTTTACAAAGTACTTTATCAATAGTAACTCGGTTTTTACTCACAACAAACCTGGGAGATAGATGCCTTCTTTGTCACCATTTTAATGATCAGGTAACCAGGATTTACATATAGCCACACTACCACAATTAGTAATTGTCAGGTTCGATGTGAATTTAGGTATTCCTGATTCCAAATCTACCTTCCACCTCTTAGAAAGGATCCCTGATATCCTAAAACCCTTCAAGACACAGGTCCAATGCAATTTGCCTCAAGGAAATCCTTCCTGAGGTCCCCAAGTGCTAATGCTTCTCCTTGAAAAAAATTGCTTAATTTTATCTTGTATATATTTTACAAATAAATAATTATATATGTATATGTTGTCTTTCCTAAGAAAATATAGGCTCCTTGAGGACATAGACTATTTCATTTGTGCCTTTTTTTAAATGCTGAAAAAATGACACAATATTTCCCATATAGGCAAATTATTTTAATGATTGTATGTTAATTAAATGATACTAGATATAGATATCAGTAATACTTTATATATTACTAAATAATACTATAATCTATACTGTAATTACTACAATACAAATGTTAGTAATTCTTTAATAAACTATGAGATATTCTACATCTGATAAAAATAAAGGGGAAAAAAGTAATAAATGGTATTGATATTGAATGGTAGAAGAAAATGCATTCTTCTCCCTGTCTTTTCTTCCCAAGCTCTACCATATAATCAAATTAGCATTTGAACTACAACATACAGATTTTGTCCATACCCTATAGGAAGAACTGGATGCATATGCACTTTTATGATTTCATGATAACATTAAGGGATAAAGAGGCCTGTTGATGAAGAAATGAGTCTAGCTTCCACTATTCCAGTGGAGTATCTGAACTTTAAATGAAGGAGAAAATGAGGAATAGATCCCAAAGTTTGGCATCAATTGCTTGTTTTGTCGCATTCATTTTTTTTTTAAAATTTGTCTAATGAGGTAGAAAAGCGTGTTTAATTCCTCAGACCTGAGCAACTCCACCTTGGTTTCCTAGCACTATAATTCATTCTACTGAATCATTGGAGAGCTGCCTGGATTAAAGAGGGTAGCAGCCAGACTATTTAAAAGTGAATTAGGAAGGGAATGATTGCTAAATGTGCATATTGCATTTATTCATATATACACATATGTATACCTACAGAACACAATTTGAGTTTTTAATAGTCATAGAGTTCATTCCAATCTTCTTTAGACCTTGTATGTAAGAAAAAGAATACTAGGAATATCTCAATATTGCAGAATATTTCATATAAAGATTTTTGAAAGACATCTTAATATTGAGGTGCAGAATGAAGAGAAACCAGCAAAGTCTGTCAGGGCTTTGTGGTATACCACATACCACTCAAAGTGGTAAAGAGCAAAGTCACTCTTAAATTCTGCTAAAATTTACAACTGAAATGCATGGAATTCTGAAGAAATAATCTGAGACTCTCAGAGTCAAATAAAAAAGTGTTTCTTATTTCTCACGAAGATGAAATGTAGACATTTTCCAATTGTGGACTTTTTCTGGCAAAACTAAGTTATAAAGGACCGAATGCATATTGTATCTATCTTTACTACACAGTTAATTATAGAGATATAAATTACAACCTTCAATGTCATATATTCCTCACTTGTGTAACATATTTTATAGAAATTGGCTTTTTCTGTAGAAACAATATCCAAATTAGAGCTTTGAAAAACTGTCTCTTATAATTTAACCATCTAAAATAATAGAATATTCATTCATCCACTCACTAAACATCTGCTAAGTGCCTTCCAGCTGCAGGTGCTATGGCAGACCTTAGAGATACCAATGCAAAGATAAAAACAATCCTTTCTCTAAAAAAGCATGTGTTCAACTTGGGAGAAACAATAAACTCATGTATAAATTTACGCAAAATATACACAAAGGAAAAAAAAATTGGCCCTGGTCTCAAGGAGTACATATTCAACCAGAAGGAAAAACACTCCATAAATAGCTAAGTATGCCCATGATTTTACAAAAGAATGAAATTATCCATTGGAGCTAGTAAGTAGGATGAAGAAAAGTTTCTTAGAGAGCATAAATTCAGATCATTGAAATTAGATTTTTATACCGTGAACACTGGAATGAGACATTTTGGCAAAGAAAAATGATACACAAATAATTACCAAAATGGAAATTAGAGATTCAGAATTACATAGAAATTTTCATATGTCCTTTTGTTTATGTGATGAATCAAACAAAACTCTTTATACTAAACAGGAAGAAAAAAAGAGGGAAAAATTGTGGCTTGCCCTCAAGGAACTTATAGTCCAGCAAGCCGAGATCACATGTACATATACATAGAATATACACAAGGTGAAGGGAGTTAAAGAAATCAGCAGACCCTGGATAGATTACCAAGGGTAATGGTCTCATATAAAAAAGTCATATTTTCACTGAATTTTTAAAAACCTAGTAATTCTGATATTAAACCAAAATTATTTTCAAGGGCTCACTTTTAGGAAATTTTAAAGAATTTCATTTTTCAGCACTAAATTTGGAACACGAATGGAAATCATTATCTTTAACATCATGTTCCTCTTCTCAAGCTGATTTTGTGTGATGTGATCCTATTGTGTACTCCAGGGATTTTGGCAAGGGATTTTATTCACCAGAGACATACCACTTCTAAGCCCTACAGTAGATTGCTACATTAGCAATCTCAAAAGAGTGAGCATAAGCTAACAACGAAAATAAGAATAGCATGTAATAAAAATAAAAGTATTCAATGTGGATCTATGCAATACATTAGGGAAATAAAGAAATTAGGATGATGACTCAACGTATGATAGTCTGGTGGTATAAATATGACCAATGTGAATGATAGGGTTTTTGTATCACAGAAGCAGGGCTGAATGGGATCTTAAAAGCCTACTTGCACAACTCCATCATTTTACATATAAAGAAATTGAGACCCATAATATTATAATTTGCCCAAGATTACACAGAGAAATAGCCCATTGGAGATTGGATCTTTTAAAATTTTTCAGCCAAATAACCTATTAATTCATATGACCATAAACTTAGAACTGGAAGGGATCTTACAGATCTTTAAGTCTGATTCCTTCATTTTCCAAATGACAAAAATCACAAACCAGAAAAAAATTAGTGATTTGTTCAGTATCCCAAACTGAAAGTGGGACACAATACTCCATGTTCAAGTCTCTTCCCTGAACAAAACAGTACTTTGATTTAATAAATGAGTTCTGTCCAAATATTTGCCTCATTCCTTGATAATACTTTTATTTTAAAATAAGTTCTTATTAAGCACCTATTGTGTGCCAGTCACTGGCCTAAAAGTTTTACTATTCTTATTTCATTTAACCTTGCCAGCAACCCTGTGAAGTTAGGCAAAATTATGGTGATGATATCATTTTATAATTGAAGCAATTGAGACAGATGGAGATTGAAAGATTTGACCAAGATTATATTGTTAGTAAGGGTATGAGACCAGATTTCAACTCAAATATCCAGGGTTCTAGACTTTGTCTTCCCAGAATTCTTCAAAGAGCAGCCCAGGTGCCATTTCTTATGTGTGATCGTTACTGATGCCTTAAGGCCATCACTCACTCTCTCTTTAAATTACTTTGTATAATATAGTATATATTCATGTGTACTTTAAATTTATTAATATATGAAAAAACATGTCAAGTAGAATATAATTCCCTAATGTCAATAACTATTTATTTTTTTATTTATTTATTAAAGCTTTTTATTTACAAAACATATGCAGGTGTAATTTTTCAACATTGACCCTTGCAAAATCTTGCTAAAGTCCCTGGAATAGACAATAGGATCACATCACACAGAATCAGCTTGAGGATAGGAACATGATGTTAAAGATACTGATTTTCATTCGTGTTCCAAATTTAGTGTCTAAAAATGAAATCCTTTAAATTTTCCTAAAAATTCCACTCCTTCCTCCCACCCCCTTCCCTAGATGGCAGGCAATCCAATACATGGTAAATATGTTAAAATATATAACAACTATTTCTTTAATATTTATCATTATATGTCCAATGCTTAAAATAGCCCTTTTACTTAGTGGACACTTAATATATGTGTTGTGAATATAATTCAGATGGAGCTTATCAGAAATTAAAAAAATTTATTATAACAGAAAATAATTGTTTATTTTGTTGTTTGGTTTGCCTTCCTATGATTAATTTGTTATACATGCCTGCAACTATGAATGTATCCCTGGCTATAATTGAATGTAATTGAATATCTTATTAAAAGGCTTGTATATATAATATGGGCAAGTATGTACATGTACATAAAAAGAGACATATATACATATGGGTGTGTTACATGAGATGTTAAATGAGGGTTCAATAAGCCCTTTTCAGGCTCATTCATCCAACTTTGGCATCTACCTTCATCGTACTCTCACCTGTGTTTTTAAGAATTAGCAATATATGCAGTGGTCACACTCTGATGAAACCATCTTGGTAAGCAAGCTAAATCACGTTAAGGATAATGTACAAACCTCAAGCCAATTGGTGAATTAGGAAGATGTCTACTCCAAGCATGGGACGACTTCCTCTGGAGGAATGAGAAAATGAGAACAATTCCCTCGAATGGCCATAAAGGCAGCTGAAGAAGGTGTCATGGAGCACTAGAGTTTAATCAGACATCAAGGATGCTATGATCAGCATCCTGAGTCATTGTCTATTGTCCTGACTTCTATCTTGCCACCAGAGTTTCGTGACTAAAAGAGAGAGTGAAGTTGACAACTTTGTGCAATTCTGCGTCACTTAAATTCAATTTACACTCAACCCAAAACCTCACTACATGATGTCATTGGTCCTCTTTGAAATGAAGGACAAACAATAACATATACACAGTGTATATTTTATAGATATTAAGGAGGTTGTGTTTGCATATTTAAGACACAATTTCATTGGTTAGGAACTCACACTCTGAAGACTCACCTGTCCCCACTCTGCCAATGGCAATCTGCAATTGCTCTGTAACTTCTCAAAAAAAGTGATTTGGAATACTAAGAATTTAATCAACTTATCTGTGAACACATAAATACATCTAAGGCAGAACTAGAAACCAAGATTTCCTGACTGCAGATCTTAATTTCTAATATTATGTTCTGCATCACATTTACTTATTATAAAAAGATATTATCAAACCTTATCTAACCACAGATTTATTTTCTAAATCTTAATGTGTATTCCTTTAAATTTTAATGATGGTTGTGATATCTGATTGAAGTATTTTGTGAATCACTTTATTATTTTGGAAAAAAAATGTTTGGACACACAGTGAATATTATTTGTCAACTATTTTGTAAAAAAAAATTTTCCTCTCTTTTCTCCCTTGACAATGCCATTAGTGTAGTGCATGCCCTTATTATATCACATCTGCACCACAATGCATTTCTCAAGTCTACTTTCATTCTATTTTCCACTCCATTCAGCCACTGAAGTGATTTTCCTAAAGTTGCAAGTCCAATTATTTTACAACCACTTCTACCCCTTCACCTTTCATTAAATAAAAGTCAGTGGTTCCAAATTTCCTGCAAGATGAAAAACAAAACATGCTCAGCTTAGCATTCAAAATCCTTCATAATTTAATCCATTCTTGCTCTTCTGGTGTTTTGACCTTACTCCCCAACATAGACTTCAATCTAGCTGACCTCTCTTCCAAGTTGATGCATGAACAAGACACTTCATTTCAGCTCCAGGCATTTTTCCTGGTTTTAGCTGAAGTCTAGAAGACTCTTTCTCCCTCACTCTACCAACTTATAGACTTCTCTAACTTTCTTTAAGCGTCAATAAAAATCTTACCTTTTACATAAACCTTTTCCAATTCCTCTTGACTCATGTTTTTTTTCATATGCTCATTATTTCCTATTTATTCTGTAAATAGCTAGCTTTGTGTGTGTGTATACACACACATATACAAATATACATATATACAAGCATGTATGTGTGTATATGTGTGTATATGTATGCCTGTGTGTGTAAACACTTTGCCCATTGTCTCTCTCCTTATATTCTAAGCTTCCTGAAAGCAGGATATGCTTTTTGCCTTCTTTTGTATTCCCAGCAGTGTCCGACACAAGTAGGCATTTAATACATGTTTACTGAATGAGAGGTATTTAAACATTTGAAAAAGTGCTACAAAGAAATTAATGCCAAGTAATAGTCAAAGCTAACATCTGAAAGGAGGACCAAAGGCAAAAGTATGTCTTTATGCATATACATGCAAAATTGCATATATATACACACACATATACATATTCCCATATATACATAGATGTATGTAGATTTATATTTATTTATAGAAATATCCAGACTAATTTCATTACTCATACAAATATGAATACATTTATATATAGATAAGTGTATATGAAATTATAAATGTATTATTTGTGCAAACATATGTATATTTGTGCACATAGCTTTTATGTGCTAAACGACATGAAGATGCAATTATTACAGGATGAAAACCCTTGAAATCAAGGTGACACAAAGACAAATGGAAAACTTCATTTAAAATATTCTCAGCGTCAACCACTACACATCTCTCAGATTGTCTAAAATGACAGGCAAAGACAAGGATGAATATTGGGAAAACTAGGACACTAATGCATTATTTGATGGAGTTGTGAATGGATCCAGCCATTCTGGAGAGCAATTTGGAACGATGCTCAATAGGTTATCAAACTGTGCATCCCCTTTGACCTAGCAGTGTTTCTATTGGGCCTGTATCCCAAAGAGATCACAAAGGAGGGAAAGGAACCACATGTGCAAAAATGCTTGTGGCAGCCCTTTTTGTGGTAGCAAAAAACTGGAAACTTAGTGGCTGCCCATCAATTGGAGAATGGCTGAATACATTATGGTATATGAATGTTATGGAATATTATTGTTCTATAAGAAATGATCAGGAGGATGATTTTAGAAAGGCCTAGAGAGACGTATATGAACTTATAATAAGTGAAATGAGCATAACCAGGAGATCATTGTACATGACATCAATATTATATGACGATCAATTCTGATGAACATGACACTTTTCTACAATGAAAGGATAGATGACAGTTCCAATGATCTTTTGATGAAGAGACCATCTACCCCAGAGAGAGGATTATAGGAACTGAATGTGGATCAGAACATAATATTCTAACTCTTTTTCTTACTGTTCACTTGCATTTTGGTTTCTTACTCATTTACTATCTTTTTTTGATCTGATTTCTCTTGTGCAGCAAGAGAAATGTATGAATATGTTTATACATACTGGATTTAACATGCATTTTCACATGTTTCACATATATTGAATTGTAAAAAAATAAATACATTCTCTGTATTATAACAAAAATAAAATGTTCTCATTATCACAAAGAAGGATATATTTTTAAAGATTTGAGTGTTTTTTCAGAACTGCCAGAGTCTCTTATTGTCCAGTGTTTTTTTTTTTTTTTTATGTTTGTTTGTTGCTCATGTGCTGCATTTTATTGCTGATGAATCCTTGGTATTTTTTCTTTTTTCAGGTAAGACAAATTCAAAAGCAATCCATCTTAAGAAACTCACTTTTCCTTCATATTTTTTTTTCACTGCTCTGAAAAAAAGTTTCCTGCTTTGCATCAGGAAATAGCAACAACATTAAATAATATCTCTATTTTTGAAAAGAAAGACAATGTTGCATTCGGCAAAAGAAATTTGTATATCTGAAAGTAGTAAGAGATTGCCGCAATTCGGAATAGGTGTTTCTCCACTTTGACAAGATATACAAAAAGAAGTGTAAGCCACAAAATTGTTTAAAGAACCTTTTCCCCATTTGTCGTCCCCCTGCCCAAGGTCTCTCTCTGTCAATTATTTGAAAAATGAATCCCTTTGGGAAAAGTAGCAGGAAATAGAGAAAGCTTTCACAATACCAAACCTAAGTACATAATGTAAGTAATGGAATCTAATGTAATCTGGAAAATCCAGTTAGACCACTGGCAGCTACGGACAGTTCATCTTCTGAAAGGAATGAAACTAGAGGCAGACTAAAAACAAATGGAAAACAGATTCTACTTATAAAGTGTAATCATTTTTTGAACTCCTTGATATATGAGAATATGTCATTATATTTACTCCCCCTCTTCCCCAGTATTATTTCTTCCTCCTAAAAAAATTCATATGTAATAAGAGATTTGTCAATGATGGCAGTCATGGTCACTTTGGGTAATTTATGATTAATTCCTAGGAGGAATGTTGTTTAATTCCAAGAATGAAGTTAGAAATCAATGAGAAAGAAAAGGCAAGGAACATAAGGAACAGAATAAGAAGGAATGAAAGATAATGGTCAATGTGCTTTATTTTTGTCCTTTAAATTTCCTAAAGCATTTTTTTTAATCTAGTTCCTCTGGGCATTGCCAAAAAATCTGTAGAAGATAGGCAGAGTAGCTAATATTAAAATTTTAAGTAAAATTAGCATTGAGTGAAATAATTTTATTAATGAAAAATACCAATTTTATTGATCAACAAGTTAAAAGAAAACCTTACCTTCAATCACATATTATTTGAATCACTATTCTTTATATTACAGATACCTCACTAAAGTCTATAAAGGAAAGAATTTTCTTATTACTACTGGGGGAAAGAAAAAAATATTTATATATTATCTACTACATGCTAGACACTCTGTTAAATACTTTTTCAAGAATTATCTTATTTGATCCTCACAATACTTTCATGGGTAAAGAGATCAGTTCTGCTATTATACCCATTTTTACAAGTGAAGACTCTGATGCAAACAGGAATGACTTGCCACAAATGACTTTGTGAAATGACTTTCACAAAGCTAGTACTTGCCTAGAATAATTTTGAACTTGAATCTTCCTGATTCCCAGACAACATTTTGGTGGTCTTTTGTTCCCCAGGGCTCACCATATTTTTTGCTATCTATCATCTTTAATCTTTTTATAATTTATAACTCCTGATGTCAGAGGATGAAGTGGGTTGCATTTCCCCCAATAACAGGGATTACAAATATGCACCCCCATTCCTTATCTTTGTCTTATAAACCATTACTATCTAACATTAACTCTCTTAAACTCCCCTTAAAAATCTTCCATTTGCATACTAGGTCTGCCTCAAGCACTATTCCAGTTTCTAATCTAATTTATAGATATAATGAATCAATTTTTAATTTACTAGTCATACATTCTCAGTAAAGATGAGAAAATCAAGACCCAGAAAAAAATAGATGATTTCCCTACATATCCACAAAGAAGAGCCAGATTATGAATCTCAGTGTCTTGATTCCAGATTTCATGTCTCTGTCTTTCTTAAGCACAGACTAATTTTCATATAATTTCCAAATCAAATCACCACAATAGGATTGAAATAAATCTACATTTGATGAATCTAAAAGAAATAAACATGTATTTAACTTGAAAAATATCTCTCGAGGGGATTCAAAGTCGGTATTTGTAAGAACCATTGAAATTTCTCATCTTAGTTAGAACTAGGTCTTGAGATACCCATAAAAGTATGACTTAAACTGTTTAGGATGTGAAGTATAAAAGCAAAAATCACTTGAAATTCAGAACTAAATAGAAGAGTAAAAACTTTTTTTCCCTAATAAGTAGATATTAAAACATGGCTGGCACATAAAGAAAGGGGTGGTGGAAAAAACAGCTTGGGATATCCATATAGAATGACTTCTCTGACTACCTTGGAAAGTAAAAAGAAATCATTAATGTATTCATGAAATTCACAAAGAACATATGGCATATTGAAGAGAAGAAACTTGTATGAGTACTGGTTGAACTAGATGGTCTTCCTGTTCATCCTTGAAATACTTTGCATAAATAAAATTAGGTATTCTAGGTCTTGAAAAAGGGTAATGTCACAGAGGTAAAAGCACTGGAGATGGAATCTCCTTAGATGCTTGAAGTGATCATTTGCTAGCTAGATAATCTTGAGAGTCAGTTAATTTTTTCTGACCTTCATTAGCCAAATGAGACTATCAGAAGGTCAGTTTTGGAAAGAGCCTCAAAGATATATCCAAAGATCCCAGCTCTGTGCTTTGGAGACAAACCGCTATAAATCATCCTAATCCCTTCAAACATTCCTCAGAGATTTAAGCCCTTTCACTTCTTCACTATGATACTCAACTTTCACCAGACATTTATAGACTGGTAATCCTCTTCATAAAAACTATTACAAAAACTAAAGAACAAATATACAAAGAAATCAATAAAGAAAATTAACAGGCCAATATATTGATGAATAAACTCAAATCATCAGTTGATGATTCTACTATGGATACCAGACTAAAACTTGGGAATACAAAGAGAAATTCCAATAGTCCTTGGCTTCAAGAAGCTGCCTTTCAAATGGTGGAAGAAGAGAGCAAAATGTAAAAAAAAAAAATTCTCTGGTTAAAACTTATACTTAAAGGAGGAAAAAAACAAAAACAAACAAACGAAAGATCAATTAAATGAGGGAAAGGATCAGCCAGTCAGGCAAACAGACCCAGTTACTTCCATTCAATATAGTGTCATGCACATTTGTTAATATGTTTATAATATATATAATGTTAAATACTGCAAAGGATGATAACAGAAACAACTGAACCATATAATATATAAGTAAGCCATTGGTGACTCTTGACAGCAGTTTCAAGGCTGTCTTTTCATTATATTATTTTTTGTGTCAAGTCAATATATTTGGAATCCGAATCCAATCATTTAGGATTCAATGTTATTATTCCATGTATTCAATTCAATATATTTCAATTCAATGCAATGAAAGATACAAGATTTACCACAATAAGTGGCAGGCTGATCAAATATCTTTTTAACTTCTGTTCCCAGATGGAGTTACTTATCAATTCTTTATCAATTTAATGACATTGAGGAGAGCTAGAACATTATGATATGCATTGTATTATTTGTTCAGATCTTATATTCTAATTAAGGTAGCAAAATGTCCTGTCCTTCTGTAGGTCATAATTCATTTGACTTGAAAATGAGCAGTTTCAACATATCACTGAAAGGTTCAGAGTTTAGTCCATATGAGTCCCAGTAGCCAAGATACATAGTAATTATCTTCTCCACATGCTCTGGTATAACTGACCGAGACAGTTCCAGTGTTCTGTCAGGAACAGACCCTGAAGCTGTGAATTGGGGCTTGAACCTACTGTGATACATCAATGGGAAATTAACTCAATACCAAAAATATGTGAATATTTTCCTTACATGTTGAAAATCCAAAGAAATAATGAGTTGTGAAGTTCCAGATTTTAAAAGACAGTGTATTCCTGTTAAAACTTGCAATTATTTGTCCAAAAGAAAAGAATAAGGAGAAAAGATTACCGATCACCATCGACCACATTTTACTTCATCTCAAGTCGACATTACACAATGTGAAAAAGATGTCTTTCAAGCATTACAGCTTGCCATTAATCTGTGTTGTTTGTATTAGTCCACTAAGGGAAATAGTCTCTTGACCTAAGTAGTTATAAAAATTCCAACTGCCTATCTTCTAGAATATTTTTTTAAATGGCACTATGCTTTAAAATATTAAGAATAAGAAATAGTATAATTAGTGTGTAGAAAAGCTTTTTTCACAGATTTAAAATTTTCATGTCCCTTCCCATATTATCCCAGGCCATCACTCAAAAAAATGCAAATGTAAATTGAAAAGCACTTATATGGAAAGACAAAACCTATATTTGAGAGGTTTTTTCCCCAAATTTTCTGGCATTATCAGGGATTACAGAATGCAAGAAGGGCCAAGAAAGCCCTCTGGTGACAGGTCTGAATTGCTATAGCCATACTATCTCTGAACTGCTTTTTGAGTTTACAATGGGATCTGAAGCCAGTGCAGATAATACTGTCGAGGCTCATTTTGTGAACACCATCTCTGGCTAGTCTGAGAAAGTGATTTAGTAATTAGGATTGGAAGCTTTATCATTGCAGCTGAGTGCAAACCGACATCCAGAAAGGATGCTAATTTGTTCTGAATGAAATGGCCAATTAAGCAAACCCTGGGTGCTGTTATACCCTTGGTGATAGAGAGTTCAGAATGGGACAATGAAAAGCAGCATCCCTTTACATTAGACATAGAAAACTGCTGGTGCAGAATGGTAAGTGAAAAGAACAATGACTGAGTTCAGGGAAAAGGGTTCAAAAGTTCTATTAACATTAACATATATATTTATATATATAAATGGAAATTGTCTTACAAGTCAAGCAACAAATCAATACACATTGATGCAAGATAACTTTAGACAAGAAGTCATTAGATACTGAGAGGACTAGAAAAGGCACCCTATAAGATTTAGGATTTGAACTGAATCTTAAAAGAAGTCAACAACTCTTAAAAGCAGAGCTGCAGATGGACAACATTAATAGTCTCAAATTCCTCGGCTTCTTGTTCTAGTTATATTCATAATGATTAAAAAGTTACCTTAGATTATTATTCCTATCTTCTTCCTCCTGCTCTGCAATTCACATAGTTGGACTGCTGGGTTTCAATGATATCTGATCTCAAATGTTCTCTCCTGAAGCAAGGCAAGCTTTTTATTCTTCTCAGCCAATATATGTCAGTATCATAATCATAGTTTCCATCATACCCTTATGCTTGGTGAAAATTTCCAAGAGGCAGAGTTTCTGGATAAAGTATAATCAATTTTATTAAGTACAGCTAAGAAATAATCAATAAATTGAGTTCATTTGTTCCTCTCATGAGCAAAAAGAGAAAACCTGTGGAAGCTTCAATATTTATAAAACCTTTGAAAAAGGAGATACAGCTGAGGATGGAAATCAACTCTACTTGTTTAATAAATAATGCGAGAATGGATATTATAAAGAGAGGTGGGTTTACTCTAATGAAAGTATAGTGGGTGACTGATCATTCTGTTCTGGTCAAAGAAAATTATCTAAACCCATATTACCCCATCTCATGTAATCTAGACAGAAGGGAGAAATCCTCTTCCACTCAGTTATTTCTGACTAAATCACAATGGACCAGAATTTATCAATTCATTTATATGAGATTTCTTTACCTTTTGATTAAATCTAATTTTTTCCAGTTAAAAAAGTTTCACTCAAGATTTCATTCAATTATTAGCTCTGTATTTCACAGAGGTTGATATCTGAATGAAGAAATAAAAAGGACATAAAAACATTCAGCCTAATTCAATAACTAGTTATTAATATAAGAGAGAAATATTCATTTCTCTTACCCTAAAGCTTTCCTCAATATCTGGGCATCCTCATCCTGGAACATTGGTCCACTCCTGAAAATCAATCTAATAACCCATTCTTCTAAATTCTTTATGCAAAAATAAATAAGCACATCCATACAGCAATTCATTTTCATCTTGAATAAATGGTAACATTAGATGTATAACATTTATTTTAAAATAGATTTTCTTATTATCAGTAAATGTTTGATTTGTATAACTACTTAAATACCTATGGACCTGGTTGCATAAAAATTTTTAGATGAAAAAGGATCTGGAAAAGGCAAAGGTTAAGAAACTCTGACATTTGACACTGTTTGCCATTTGAAGGAGCAGGAAGGGAAAGTGGTGAGTGGGGGAGACGGAAGGAAAAAATGGACTCAATAACTTATAAAAATGATCATGGAAAACTCTTTCCATGTAATTGGAAAAATATTATTTGCAATATTACAAAATTGCAAATTTATTGCAAAAATGCAATATTATAAAATTGCAAAATTATATAAAAAGAATGTAGCTACTTTAAGGTCAGGATCTACCTTTTTGCTTATATTTGAATCTGTACCACCAAGCATAATGCTTGGGACAAATACTTAAAAAATGTCTGTTGCCCTGCCTTGAAACAAAGTCTTGTAAAGTCAAATGGTTTTAGGCAGGCACTCTATACATTATGGCGTGTCGTCTTTAAGTCATATGTTAATCTTTATTAATGAAAATCAGCATGATATGGTAGGAAAAGAATCTACCCAATGAAATTTAACTTGATAGAGAATAGGGTCTGTTGGAATTTGTTTTCCTCCAGAGACTAGTACATATTATTTGCTTAATAAATATTTAACGAATGCTGTTGGTACAATGAGAAGGGATGTGAACTTAGATTTACAAAACTGAACCTGAACCCTGGCTCTGTCATTTTGTGTGGTGTTGGACACACCACTGAGAATCTATGGGCTTTAGTTTTATCATATGTAAAGTTAGGGAGCTGAAGTACATGACCCAGAAAATTTGTATTTAAGATCTAGATTTGTAGATCTACAAAATCTATATTTAAGATATTTTAAAATTATGAAGTTGTGCAAAAATTGGAGCAAGTACAACACTACCTCCCAAATGCCTGGTGACTGAATAATGATAGCATGAGCCTTGAAAAGCTTAATCTGATTTCTGAGTCATTGTTCTTGGTAGCTATGGTGTAGTTCAAAGAATCCTAGATTTCAAGCCATATGATGTCAATTCAAATTTTCTCTCTCCTATTTCCTGCTGTCTTGTGTGTTCTGGGGAAAGTTATTCGATCTCACTGAATGTTCTTCAGAGTAAGATGTCAGCATTTAACTAAATGGCAATATATTTTCCTTTCAAATCTAAAACTATGATCTTACAACATTTTTTGGTTAGTAAAAGCTGAAAAGATTTGGGCATCTATACATGTAAATTCAGTTGAAAAACCTCAGATTAATAACGTTAAGTTATTTTAATGTATAGAAGCACTATTATTTAACCAGGAAGACATGGTTGATAACATTTTTGATGTTTTTATGCACATTTTAAAATACATTTTCAAATACAGTGATCACTGATAATAATTCAGTTACATCATTATTGATGTTTATTCATTTTCAGTTGCATCCAACTCTTCATGACTCCATTTGTTTTTTTTTGTTTTGTTTTGTTTTGTTTTGTTGTTGTTTTGTTTTGTTGTTGTTGTTGATGTTGTTGTTTATTTTGTTTTGCTTTGTTTTGTTTTTAGCAAAGATACTAGACTGGTTTGTTTAAAATCAATCATAGTACAAATATATCTATATATCATGTAAGGTAGATTTGACCTAAAATGTATCTAATAAAATTCTCCTTTACTCCTTCCCTGGACTCCTTTGACCTTTCTGCCTGCTTCAGAGTCACTGATACTTGAATCAAAGTACATCATTGGAAATTTCTAGGTTTGGTTTGTGTTTACTTCATTAATGTTTATTTAAAAAAAATAGATTTCCAGCAATTTAATAAAGTTTATCCCTTGATCCTTGATCAGTAATGTATTATTAGCCTCAAACAAACCCTAACATTAGGAGAATATAAATGATTTGTCCATGATCACTGAGTTGTAACTGATAAAGCCATATTCAAATTTACCTTACCCCCAAGTCTGCCATTCTTGCCATTAAATCACTTTTGTCCCTCATTTCATAGGTCTGTGGCATGATGGATGATATATGGCATGGTGGAACCTACAAAGAAATATTCTTTTTATCCTTATTTTTGCTCACTAAAATCTTTTCATTGGGGAAGTATTCTGAAAATATCTGTCCTGACATTACTGTGTTGTTCAGATTATACTGGGTAAAAAATGGATGGTCTCAATCCTCTGCCCACTTCATTCACACCATATAAAATTTCAGTTCTGAGTTACAGTTGATTAGGATTATGACACTAATGTAAATGTGTGATTTTTCAGGAATAATACTGATACTGATATTGAAAACAAAACAAATACCTGTAAGACAGGTGAAATATTCTTGTCTCTTTTGCATTACATAAGTGACATTATAATATGGAGACCTAGATGCAATCTATTGGAGTAGAAATGCTGACTTTAAGAAAGGGCCAATTGAGATTAAAATCTGTGACTGGCTTAATTTAGAAACTGCACAGACAAATCTCATATTGCAGATGGAGTATGAGCAGGCAAGATGACACCTCTATGTATAATACATACTTTGAATGAATGTGGGCACCTTAAATGTAAGGAAGAGATTCCTCATGTTTCTTACTGACTGCTTAAATTAAACAGGAGAAAAATCCAGACCCCATAAATTCAGTCATAAGCATGATGGGGAAGAAAAGGAACAAAGATACTGGTGCTAATTAGCAAGAGTTACTAAGTCATCACCCTGATGAGGTCGTGATTTATTATTCTTTGTAACTATGTGCAAATTAAAGTATGAACTCTGTGGATAGGGAACTCATCACAGAATCTGTGTTCAAAGAAACTACAGAGACCATGAAGTCCAACCAAGATCCAAACAAGATTTCCTTCCATATTTCTTATAAGATCTGCCCTGTTCTTGAAGGTCTCCAAACTGCTATTTTCAAAAGCAGTTTATTCCCCTGTTGTATGGCACTCGTTGGAAAGTTTGTCAAGTAGAGACTAATTCTACTCTGTGAAAACATCTATTCCTTGTTCATTTCTTCTTGTTACATGTTCCTGAAAGGAATAATTTTCATAAACAAAGATTTCCTGATTTTGGTTCCTTGGGGTTGGACGCTTTCTGAAGATGAAAATGGAAACTCCTTAACCTCATAGAATCAAACATTTTCTTACAAGAAAGGATAGAATTTTTGCTTACAAATATCCATAGAATCAGATGGATTGCTTGTAAGCAATCTATCTAACCCTTTAATCAAAGCAAAGCAGAACAAAATGACAAAATACTAATTATTTTCCTCTTATGAACGTACTGTGCTAGGTGAAATTTGAAAAGAAATAGAACTAAGATAAATATCAACAAACCATGCCTTCATGGAATTTATAATAGACAGTTTATACTAACAGATAACCAAAATAGACATTTTGTGGTATATAATAGGCATCGTTTAATTCTAAAAGAAATCATCATTTATATAAGTGAATATAATTTCACTATGATCAATTCAAAAAAATTTAAGGTCTAAATCCTGACTCTTATTCTTGCAACCCACATGACTTTGTATGATTCACTTCCCTTCTGTGCTCTCAGCTTCCTCATATGTAGAATAAATATATTGGAATAGATCATTAGTTCTGAATCTTTTTTTGGCACATATTCCTTTTGCAGTCTGATGAAACTCATGGACACTTTCACAAAATAATGCTTCTATTAAAAATAAAATACATAAGATTATAAAGGAAAATAATTTCACTAAATATAGTTATAAAATATTATTCCACATGTGTACATCCCAGAAAAAAATATCTGGGGATCCTTTCCATGGGGCTCAGCTAAATTTCTCAGATGAAAGGATGGCTGTGACCCTATGAGTACATCATTGCCAGAGAGAAAAGTAGCTATACTGAGAGATCACTTACTCTTTGTCATAGTCTTGAAAAAGAAGTTTATTAGATAACTAGGAGGGCAACATGGCATAGAAAGTAAGAGTGCTGGATTTGGTGTTCAAAAGATCTAGATTCTGATCTCTTAGACTTATTAGTTATTCCTGGGACATCTCTCTGTCTAGTTTTCTCAGCTGATAAATAAAAAGAGGAAATTGGATTATTTATGATGTCTCCCTAATTGTTAAACTCTAAAATTATAGAATATATTTCAGTCTAAAATAAAAAAAGAGACTAGTTCAGCAATCCAATGGAAAAGACCAGAATTCTATAACAGTAATTATCAAGGAATCATTAGGATAGTGCAGTTTCTAACAGGCAATCCAGACTGACATTTTTCTCCTGTTCAATTTCAGCTTTAGTTCAGCACAGAAGCAGGCTTCTACCTGAAGCCTTTTCTTATGTCTCATTGTTTTCCTTACTTCCTGTTAAGAAATTGAGTTTGTATATACTTATCTTCATACACATTATTTCTCTCCAAGAGAATGAATGTAAAATTGCTGAGGGCAGGGATCACTTTCATTTATGTCTTTGCAGCTCCAGTTTTGTATCAGGTGCATGGTAGACATTTAATAAATAATTTTTGAATGTCCTCCATTCATTTGTCTCAACCCAATTTCATTTTTAATTAAAGAGAAGAAATTTAAAAAAAAAAAACTCATATTATACTATTCAGGTTAGAATCTCATTAAAAACTTGTTATGATTTGAGTTAATGAAGAATTAAATTCTAATAAAAATATTGTTACAATTTTAGTAGTATAATTCTCATGAAATAATATGTACCTTATTGTCTCTAGGATTTGGCGAACTTTAAGCTCAAGGAAAACAGTTATTGGGAAGATCATCAATGGAGATATATGTGTAGACATGAACAAGTATCCCATAGGAAAAGTAATTATGTATAAATTAGGCTATGGAGCTTTAGACAAAGCACAAGCATCCAGTAGATTACAGAGCTATGGTAGGATTGACCTATTGATCACACACACACACACACACACACACGCACACACACAAACATACACACACATATTCACACAAACACAAAATAAAGACTCTTGAGCCAAGGTAAGCTAATATCCTTCAACTTATACTATGTATACAGTCAACTTGCATGAAATTTCTCTAACCTTTCGCCTACTTGTCATGGAAACACATTGACACACACTACTGCTAATTTCAGCTCATTCAGCCTAGTTTATTAATATCCAAGGCTACCAGTTCTCATAAAATGGAATAAAGCTATTTTGTATAGAAAGCACAATTCAAAGGAAGCTCTTAGTAGTGATACATATAAAGCCATATTTGGAAGTCATTGATGACTAAGGAGATGAGAGGAATGTCATTGACCCTAGTCACAAAGTGACATGGTTCCTAAGATACAGACATAAACTTTGTGGGTTGCTACAGGCAGTGATGGGTATTATCACAAATTATGGATAAGTAATCATAAAGAAAAGAGTAGTTATTCCTCTAGCAACAGATATTTAGAGCAACACAGTCTAGATCCAAACACTGATCAGGATACATGTATTTTTTTCATGTATTTTTTTCTCACTTCTATAAAACTTCTCCAACAATTGGTGCTTCCATAACATTCTTATCTCGGGCTCTTCCTGCCTCCATACCCATCCAGAATAATAAACTAAAGAACATTTATAGTGAAACTGGCCTTCACAGTGAAAGGCATCAAGATGATGGCATTTAAAGAGTGGTTCTAGGCACTCAGGTACAGAAAAAAGGGAGCCAAGAGGACATGATAGTCTATATGACAGTCACATGAAAGAGAAATTGAAGTCCTTAGTTTGACAGACATAGAGAAGAAAGTGATCTTCAAGGTCTATTATGCCAATCTCCTTGTTTTATAATTAAGTAAACTATAGTGACTTTTGAAGGCTATAAAAGAAGCAAGTGATCGAGCTAGTAACTGAACCTGGTTCCTCTTACAGGCAACTAAGTACACAGTGGACAGGACATGGAAAGATTTGAGTCCAAAGTCAGTCTTAGATATTTGGTACCTGAATGATTCTGGGAAATCAACTAATTTTAGCATCAATTTCAACAATTGTACAATAGGAATAACAACAATTACCTTGTAACAACTAAATTAATTTAGATACATAGATACACAGATAGATATAGATTTGTCAAAGACTTGGGACAGTGTATGTGTTTTATATAAACTTGCTCCCTTACCTTAAATTACTGCATTCTTCCTCTATTCTATTCCAAATACAACACTCTTCCCAGTGGATCATTCTAATTATTCAGGTACCAATTCAGGTTAGAAATAGGAATAAATGGTAAAAGTTAGAGAGAATCAGATTTGTGCAATATTATGGGTAGGAAGTTTATGATAATTGGGGATGCTTTGAGACTCCTTGATCTGGATCTTTACCCACTTATGTTTGGTATCTTTATTGGGGATCGGGAATCAAGAGTGGGCTGGGAATTAGGTGGATTAGTGACTAGAGTGCTAAACTTCCAGGTAGCAAGATCTGAATTTTGATTGGATCTCAGTTGCTTAATATCTGCATGGCCCTAGGCAGATTACTTGAGGTCTCTCACATTCAATTATTTAGGCTGTAAAATAAATGTAATAATCAAATCTATATCCCATGGTTGTGTGAAGATTAAGTAGGATCACAAGAATAAACCATTTTTACATTTAAAATTGTTATTATTAAACCTTTATTGTTATCATTATTATTATCAAATCTTTAAAATGTCATCACATGCTAAGATATTGTGAAGTAGCCTGTTAATTTTAAAATTTTGTTTAGTATTTTATTTTCTCTAATTACATGTAAAAACAAATTTTAACATTTATTTTTAAAACTTTAAAAAGCATTAAAAACAAATCCTCTCCATTCTTTCCTTCCCAAACACTGCCTTCATTGAGAAGGCAAACAATTCAATATAGGTTATACATGTATAGTCACTCAAAACATTTCAGTATCAGTCATGTTGTGAAAGTAAACTTAAATGAAAACAAATTAAAAAAATGAAGAAAGTTAAAAAATATGCTTCAATCTGTATTCAGAAAACATCAATTCTTTGGGTATGAATAGCATTTTTCATCAAAGCTCCTTCAAAGTTGTTTTTGATCATTGTATTGCTGAAAAAAAGCTGCCATTCATAGCTGATAGTCTTACAATAGTGCTGTTACTTTGAACACTTTGCATCAACTTATTTAACTACAGGTTTTTCTGAGAACATCCTGCTCATCATTTCTTATGGCACAATAGTATTCTATCATAATCATACACCATCATTTGTTCAGTCATTCTCCAAATGATGGGTAATTTCTGAATTTCCAAATCTTTGATACTGGAAAAGAGCCACTATAAATACTTTTTGTCCTTTTTTCCGTTTTGTTTTGTTTTTTTTAATCTCCCTTCAGATACAGATTGAGTATTAGTATTGCTAGGTCAAAGCGTATGTATGCTTCTATAGCCTCTTGGGAATAATTCCAAATTGTCCTACAGAATAATTGAATCAGTTCACAACCCCAATGATGAATTAATGTCTCATTTTTTCAATCATTCCCTATGACATTTGACATTTTTTTTTCTTTTTTTATCCTATTAACCATCTAATAGGTATGAGGTGGAATTGTTTTAGTTTCCATTTCTCCCATCAATATAAATGCATCTTTTCATATAGTTTTGATTATTTTACATAAAAAGGTTTCATATCTCTTGATCATTTATCTACTGAGGAATGATTCCAAATTTTATATACTTTACTCAGTTTTCTATATATTTGAGAAATTAGGTCTTTGTCAGAGAAACTTGCTTCAAATTTTTTCACAGTCATGATTACTAAATAAATTTCCTCCAAACTATTCTCACTTTTATCCTGTTTTCTCTCTTGTTTCACCGTCCCTCCTTAAGTCTTTTGCTTCAATTTCTTCCCCTAGTCTGTTCTGCTTTCCAATACAAACCATCTTCTCCTATACTTTTCCCTTCCTACTTTCATGTGGAGTAAAATAGATTTGTACATTTAATGAATGTGAATGTCCCTCTTTGAGCCCATTCTGATGAGAATAAGGTTAACTTGCTCCTCCTTATCTCCTTCTTTTTCTCCACAGTACAAGCTTTTATTGAAATAATCTGCCCCATTCTACCCCTCTGTTTCCCCTTTTCCCTGGTATATTCTTCTCTCACCTCTTAATTTTATTTTTTATATATCATCTTTTAATATTCAAGTCACACTGGACTGTCTACATATGCTCCTTCCAATTGTTTTAATAATGAGAACGTTCTTATGAGTTAAATTAAAAGTATCATCTTCCCATGTAGGAATGTAAATATTTTGTTCTTATTAAATCCCTCTTCTGTTTACTTTTTTATACTTCTCTCAACTCTAGTATTTTAAAGTCAAATTATCTGTTCAGCTCTGGCCTTTTCATCAAGAATGCTTAAAATGCTATTTCATTAAAATAGAGGATTTTCAATTCATAGTTCTACCAATAACAGGAAGCTCTCGTCTAAGGCTGTGCTTCAGGCATATCTCAAATTTAACTTTTTTTTTTTTAATTTTTACAATTATTGTAACTCTCTATATCAGATTGTATAGCTGCCTGGGGAAGTGTGGTGAGGCAAATGTGTCCATATGTTGTGTTGGGAAAATGTTAAAAGACATAATATCTTTGACTCAGTGTGTGTCTCTTGCGTTTGGCTAAGAAAAGCAAACGATTGAAGACTGAATGTTATCCTTACTACTTCTCCTCCTCCTCCTCCTCCTCCTCCTCCTCTTCCTCTTCTTTTTCCTCCTCCTCCTTCTCCTTCTCTTACTTTTCTTTCTCCTTTTTTCCCCTGAGGCAAATGGGGTTAAGTGACCTTACCACTTCTCCCCACCCACAAATGACTATATTCAGTTTTTTGGGGGTAGGTGACTCTTAGTTGCAATGCTAGCTTTTCCCCCTAAAAATCAAATTGCAAGTCCACCACTTTTTTAATTTAAAAGCTGCTAAATCTTGTGGCTCCATGCTAATTGAATTGTTTCTTTCTAGCTATTGGCAATATTTTATCTTTAACTTGGGAGCTTTATAATTTGACTACAAAATACCATGGAGTTTTCATTTTGAATTCTCTTTCAAAGGGTGATCAGAAGATTCTTTCAATCTGTATTTTACCCTCTGGTTCTAAAATATCAGGACGGTTTTCCCTAGTAATTTCTTGAAAGATGATATCTAGTTTCTTTCCCCTCTTCTTTTTTTTTTTTTTTTTTTTTTTTTTTTAATCCTGGCATTCTGGTAATTTAATACTTTTTAAATAATCTCTCCTTAATCTATTTTTCAGATGATTTGTTTTTAATGAGATATATCATTGTTTTGTTTGGTTGTTATTTGATTTCCTACAAAGTCATGAGCTTAAATTTTCCCAATTCTAATTTTTAAGGAACTATTTTCTTCAGTGAGCATTTTAGCCTCTTTTTCTATTTGGCCAATTCCACATTTTTAAGAGGACTTTTTTTTTTTAAGTGAATTGTTGTGTCTTTTTTTCTTTACCATTTGTCCAATTCTGTTTTTTTTTTTTTGATATTATTTCTTTTGTATTTTGTATGTCTCCTTTACCAAACTGTTGACTTATTTTTCTTGTATCACTCGCTTTTCTTCCCAATTTTTCCTCTCCATCTCTCACTTGATTTTTAAAATCCTTTTTGGACTCTTCCATGACCTGAAAGAAATTGACATTTTACTCGGTGGTTTTGGATATAAAATCTTTGATTTTGTTTTCTTTTTCTGAGTGTGTATTTGGATCTTCCCTGTTACTACAGCAATTTTCTAATGATCAGAATTTCAGAATTTTTTTTCCTGTTTTCTGCTAACTTTTTCTTCTTTTTCTTTTATTTATTTATTTTTTCTTTTTGTTGTTTGTTGTTGTTGTTGTTGTTACTTGTTTGTTTGTTTTTGCTGAGGCAATTGAGGTTAAGTGACTTGCTCTTGCCCAGGGTCACATAGCTAGGAAGTGTTAATATCTAAGGTCACATTTGAACTCAGATGCTCCCAACTTCAGGGCTGGTGCTTTATCCACTGCACCACCTAGCCACCCCATATACTCCTTTTCCAGGCTGTTACTTGACTTTTAACCCTTTGGTAAAGTAGGGCGCTGCTTCAATGGTAGAAAGTATAGTGTCCCAAGCTTGTACTGTCTATGGCCTGAGAGCTTCTGAAGTAGTTGTCACTGATGATTAAGTGGCTGGAGCAGGACTGTACTGGCATAGCTTGTACTGGATGCTCCAGTCTCACCCAGGTGCAACAGATTTTTCCTGACAACTTTCTAATTTGTCTTTGACTAGAAGATTATTTTGTCCCTTTTGGGGGCTACTTGCTGCTCCAGAAACTGTTCTATGTCATTATTTAAATGTATTTGGAGGGGTCTGGGGTAGATCAGATGAGCTGCTACCTTTTATCTGTTATTTTGACTCTGACCCCCACTATGTTCATTTTAAAAAAATAATGAAGGAAACAAAAAGCAAAACAAACAACCTCAACAAAAAAAGATAAAGATAACCTATTGAACTCAGTAAATTTAACTGTCATAGCTTCCAAAATATGAATAAGAAATATATGTGTGTTTAGATATATACACACATACTCACACATATACACATACACATATACATGTAACTAACTTAGAGATGGGAAAAAAGGAGAGGGAATTATAAGATACACATATCCATGTAAACAAAATTTGAATCATCATTGGTACAGGCTTTCCAAAGTTAACTTCTATAAAAAAATTTAGAAGGTAATTTTCAATAACAGTCTAATTAAATACCTTCCTCATAATTATCTAAAGTTCATCTTGGACTTTAGAAATGAATTTGTTTTTTGCAGAATACTTGTTAAAATGGAGGACAGTAATTATAAATGGATCATGTTTAAAGGACATAGGTGTCAAGATGCAAAGTAAAGATGTTAATGAGGCAGCAAAAATTAAACAACTTTTTTTTCATTTTATTTGCATTATTATTATTATCTTTTTTTGGATCCTTACAAGACTTAAAATTCTATATCTTATTGGATCAAGGGGAAAGGAAAGAAAAGGGTAGTGGTTATAAGTAGGAGTTCTCTAGGTTTAAAGCACCAGATGGCCTAGCCTCCAGTTAGCTCAGAGGGAGCAATGATGTGTTAAGAAGATAATTAGCACCTCCTGAAGACCCACTATCAGAATACTCACTTGTCCAGGGGGTTCAGAATCTGAGAAAATGGCCTGGCATAACCCCTAAGTGGGGAGAAGAAAACCAAGCAAATGCTGAGAAAAAAAAAATAAGCTGCCTAACATTTAGCTGTTGTTAAAATATTTAATTTGTATGTAAGAAAATTGTATTGTTTAGCCTTTGTCAAACTGCTTCAAATATTTCAGAGTTTGTAGTTTGGTTCCAATCACCTTTTTGAATGTCATGGTGGGGGGGTGGGGAGAAAGAGAGAGAGAGAGAGAGAGAGAGAGAAATTTAGATATACATATATATTTAATTATTTTGCATAATTTAAATAGCAAAATCAACAATGTATTTATTTCAAAATGAATTTTTTTTTTCTCTTCCCTTTCTTTTCTCTCAAAAAAATATTTTAAAACAACTTCAGAATGCAAATTTTCATCACATCACATTGGGTAAAGTGGTGGAATTGTCATCAGGAAGACTTAGAATTGGATGTTTTCCTCACATATTTACTACTTCTATTACTGAAGAAAATCATGAAACTTTCTCATTCTCATTTTTTTAATCTTCAAATTGGAAAAAATCATCAGTTCTATTTTACAAGACTGCGATGAAGGTCAAAAAATAGATATTGAGTGGAAATTGAAAGTTGTGCAAACTGACAGTATTATGCAATGTTCTTATAAAACAGACACTGCCCTCAAGGAGCTTGTGCCCTGGTGTGAGGGAAAAAAACTTATGTTTAAAAATCTATACAATTTAATCTTAAGTTTTCATCTAGATGATGCAGCGGAGGGAGTACTATGCCTTAGGTCAGGAAGACATCTTCCTATATTCAGGCCTGGTCTCAGATCTGACTTGTAAGATTATGGGCAAGCCAATTCACCCTGTTTTTTCCCAGTTTCCTTCTTTGTAAAATGAACTGGAGAAGAAAAAGGCAAATTACAGTGGTATCTTTTCCAAGAAAATCCCAAATGAGGTCACAAAATGGTGTACATGGCAGAATAACCATAATAAAAGTTCCATGATTACAGGCTTCCTTTATTGGAATATTGAACTTTTCCTCTGCCTTTTTAAAGCTGGACTATTTTTTTTTTTCCTGTAAGGCTTATTCCTTCATTTGATAAGTTCCTTCTGGGACCTTTATTTTTCAGATCAGAACAGATCAAATTGTATTCCCTTCCTGGTCCTGATCTTAATTTCTAGACTCACAAGTTCAATATACAGGTGATAAAAAAAAAGTGAGATAATCAGACATGGTTTGGAATAGTGCTTGGTTTGGAGTGAGGAAGATCAGTTTAATTCCAGCCTCAGACACTTAGTAGCTATTTGAACCTGGGCAAGTAAATCATTTAGCCTATCTTAATTTCCTTTTCTAGAAAATTAAAATAACAAGTTCATCTCCCAGGTTTGCTATGAGGATCAAATGGGATAATAATAGTAAAATGTTTAGTATACTGCCTGCCACATTCAAAAGTAGTATATAAATCTTAGCTATTATGAATATAGTCTTTAAAATAACAAGGCAGATGATGCTGTGATTTATGGACCAGCATTATAAAACAAAAAGAGAAATGTTTTCATATATGAAAGAATGATTTCCTTCTATTTGTAATTGAACACTGATAAAGCCTTTCAGAGAAATCCCCTTTCCCTTCTTAAAGGAAAAAAAAATAATTTAAACATTAATTTTCGAATATTTGTGATTTGACTTTTCTATATCAATTCTGATAAATGATTAAGATTTTGATACACAACTCTGTCCTTAGTTATCTAAGAGATATATATTTAACTAAAACTGATCTCAGAAGCATTAATTTTAATATGCTTTCAGTAATAAATGCCATTTAGGAAGAAGGAAAGGATCACCAAATCAAAAACTACTAAGTGATTACAAATTCCAAAGTGCCAGGAATAAAAATAGATGATGACAAAAGGAGTCATTTAGCCAGTCTTTGGTATCCATTAGAATAGCTTAGCCTTATAATAAATCTGTGATATGGCGAGGGGAGATAGCACTCTTTCAGTTTTGTTGCTAAGTGGGGCTAACTCAGGGTCTGGTCCTGTAATTCTAGTTTGACATAATTAGCTTGACAAAAATCATTGATTAAATTGCCACTAAGGATGTTCTTTATTATGGCAGTGTGGTATTGTAATAATTAGCATATTCTTATACATATCTATCTATCTAAACATACATACATATGTTTCTATGTGTGTGCATAAATACATTTATATGTATATGTGTATATATACTGAAAGAGTCAGAAACAGAGAGGAAAGAGGGAATAGAAAGAGTGCACTTTCAGGTTCATAAAGATCTTAATAAATAGTATCTCATTTTACTCTCCTGTCTATCTTGGGAAGTAGATGTTATTATTGTGCTTTTTACAAACACCAAAACTGAGGCAGGAAGTAGTTATTATATTTTCATTCAGTAAAACAGCCACAAAATATATGAGGCCAGATTTCAAATTTGACCCCAACACTCTATCGACTGCAACACCTAGATACTTCTAACCAATGTAGGAGATGGAAATCAGTCCTGAAAGACAAAGACTTGTGTCCCAGTTCAGTCCTTTGCAATTAAAAGTAGTTGCTAAGTTCAGAAATTGTCAGGGGAGAAGCTGGAAAATTTTGTAGAATATTTCATTTTTTCATGAATTACAGACCATAGTCTTGGTATTCAACCTCTTTTGTTAATTACTGGTAAAAGAAAATGTGAATGAACAGCATTGTTAAATGGTCAAAAGATATGAACAGATAATTTTCAGATAAAGAAATTAAAGCCATCTCAATGAATGAAAAAAGAGCTATAAATTACTATTAATTAGACAAAGGCAAATTAAAATAACTGAACACCTCTCATATTGGCTAAGATAACAGAAAAAAATAATAATATAGATGCTAGAGAATATGGGAAAACTGGGACACTAATACATTATTGTTGAAGTTGTGAACTGACCTAACCATTCTGGAAAGTAATTTGTAACTATGCCCAAAGGACTATCAAATGTGCATACCCTTTGATTCAGCAGTGTCTCCACTAGATCTATATCCCAAAAGGGATCTGAAATACAGGAAAAGATCCACGTATGCAAAAATATTTATAGCAACTCTTTTTGTGATGGCAAGGAAGGAGGAATTAAGTGAATTCTCATCAATTAGGAAATGACTGAATAAGTTATGGTCTATGAATATAATGGAAGATTATTGTTCTCTAAGAAATGATCAACAGGATGATTTCAGAGAATCCTGGAGACACTTACATGAATTGATGTTGAATGAAGTGAGCCAAATCAGAACAGTAAGACTGTGTGATCATTAATTACTTTTAATAACAACTTTTTGTTTTCAAAATATATGCAAAGATAGTTTTGAACATTCAATCTTGTAAAATCTTGTGTTCCAAATTTTTATCCCTCTCTTCCTCCCATCCCTACCTTAGACATCAAGTGATCCAATATACATTAAAAATCTATAATTCATATATATATTTCCACATTTATCAGGCTGCATGACAAAAATCAGATCAAACAGGGGGTAAATCAGAACAAAAGGAAGCAAACAAACAACTAAGAAAAAAGTGCAAACACTATCTTGTGATCCACAATCAGTCTCCAGGGTTTTCTTTCTGGATGCAGATGGTTTTCTCCCTCACAAATCTATTGGAATTGGCTTGAATCATTTCATGGTTGAAAAGAGCCAAGTCCATGAGAGTTGATCATCACATAATCTTCTTGTTTTGTGGACAATGATCTCCTGGATTTGCTCATTTCATTAGAAATTGCACAGTTTAGATAGATCTAACCTGCAGAGTGGTTAGATCAATACACAGCTTCACCAATAATGCACTAGTTTTCCAATTTCCCCACATGCTTTTCAACATTTATCATAATCTTTTCCTGTTGTGATCATCAACTATGACACACTTAGCTCTTCCAATGGACTTGGGATGGCAAATGCTATCTAGATCCAGAGAAAGAACTTTGGAGACTGAATGCAGATCAAAGCATACTATTTTCAGTTATTTTGTTTATTCAGTATATATATTGTTATTATTCAGTTATTATGCTTGTTTTTTTTTTCTTTCTTGTGTTTTTTTTCCCCTTTTATCATGGTCTTATTTTCACAACTAATATGGAAATATATTCAAAATGTTTGTACAATGTATGATCTATATCAGATTGCTTGTTGTCTTGGGGTAAGGGGAGGGAAGAAGAAAAAAAAAATGAAACAAAATCTTAGAAAAATGAATGTTTAAGACTATTTTTATATATAATTTGAAAAAAAAACAAATAATATTGAGAAAAAATAAGAAGAAAGTAGAGAATCATGAAATCACTGCTATTAAGGACTTTTTTGTCCCTACTTCCAGGATTGTAGATGAGTTATGAGATTGTTGAAAGCAGTAATTGTCTCTTGACACTTTTTGTGTTTTGTACATAGCTTGCAACTTGATAGGCACTTTAATAAATTCTTCTTTATTGACTATTTTGAATGTGAGAGAGCCTGTTTAAGGTTACTCACATACAAAACAGTAGAATGAATATGTGAACTCATTCTATGGTTCCATATTCATTTTGTCTTAGACTGAACCACACAATTTGCTGTAATTTATCAGAAGATAAAAAGTTGCCATCCTTGAAAGCAATCACATATATAAGCTTAGGCTTAAGCTTATATTTAGGATCTGGCTTTCTAACTATCACACAGAAAGTACCATATTGGAAAGAATACTGTTGAAAGTAATGGCTCTTCCATGTGTAGTTGTGTTACCCTAAAAAATTCACATCCTCTCAGTTGTTAGAATCATAGAGTTGGAGAAATATTTGAGATCCTTTAACCCAGTGTTCTACATTTTTAATCATAAATTCCTAACAGTAAAATAATAATTAATAATAATAATTTGGATTATATTATTGATATAAAATGTCAACTTGTTTATAAATGATGTAAGCTTTATACTAAACTAGTCATTATAAAATGATGCACAAATGAGCTCTTTAACAAAATGACAACATATGAAATATTTCATTCTAGATGTAGTAGGAAGTGACAAGAATTGATTGAGTAGCCAGCCCTATACTTTAGGAAAATCACTTTGCTTAAGGGGAGATGGACTGATATAAAGAGAGATGTGAAGAAAAGAGACCAATTAAGAAACGTTTGCAATGGTCTAGGTTAATGGTGACAAAGACAATACCTAAAAGTTGCTGGGTAAGTAAAGAGAAAGTAAAAGGTGAGAGAAGTATTTGGTTATTGTTTTGTGTTCATATCCAATCATTATCAGTTATGTCTGACTCTCTGTGACCCCATTTAATGTTTTCATGGCAGAGATACTAGAGTGCTTGCCATTTTCTTATCCAGCTCATTTTAATGATTTGGAAATTGAGGTAAACCGGAATAAGTAATTTGTCCAAGGTCACAATACTAAGTGTCTGAAACTGAGTTTGAATCAGGTCTTCTTGACTCTAGGTCCTAGCTCTATCTACTGCACTACAATTCTGCCCTAGATTCTGGCTAGATCATGGAGTTTCTATGAGATATCCTACATGGATAGATTCTCTCTTCTGATGCAGGTTGGCATCTTCTCTGTACTTGATGTTTTAGAGAATTTCATAGAATGCTGAGAGGTTGGTCACAGATTCACTGTGTCAAAGACAGCAATTAAATGCACTAATTCTGGCTTAGGAACTGGCTCTTTATCCCCTAATGCATTATCCAAGTTTCCCTTTTTTGGCAGTGGAAGGATAAGGCTCAAGAAGGGATTAAGTATATGAGATATGAAAGAATAAGAATTTAATAATGACACAGAAGGTATGGAACTGGATTGCTAAAGGGTGGTAGTGTCCTCAACAGTCAAAAGGAGGCTGAGAAGAGATTGACATTTCAGGTAAAATTTAACAGAGGAGTCCTATGATGCAGATCGTAGGCAAAAGATATCTTCAAATCCACACAATGCAAAGGGAAGAGAAGAGTGGTAAGGTTGATCATGACCCCATAGCACAGAGCTTCTCCTCTGAATAGCATCTGCCCCACTGATAAGATTATTTCACAGCTATTGGGCTGGGTTTTCCTTAGGAATCTACAGAGCTATAGTTGTGGGGATTTACATATAACTCCCTCCAGAATAAAACCTGACTCAGAATAGGGGAATTTGGAGGTTTGGCATTGAAGGTATGAGGAATACAGGAAGAATATCTGAACAAAGATAATTTTTCTTAGAAAAAAATAACATTCCATTTCTACTAGAAAAGAAAGGAAATTATTTTTTTCCATGTATGGCAAACATTTCTATTTTGCCAAAATGCCAAAGAAATCCATGACAGAACAAAGTTAGGGAACCTCTGATCGGGATGATGTCTAAAATTATTTCCAACTCTCCTGGTCTAGTGGATTACTGAAATTCAAAACAAAACAGAAACAAACAGAAAATAATATCAAAGGAAGCATTGCACAGTTATTTGGCTCCATTTCTACTTTGACAAAAAATTGCAGATTTTCAAAGCTGGATTGATGGCCAATCTTGTTCCACAGTCCTCAGCTCGGGGGCTTAGAGACCTACACTCTTGGCAAGGGTTGAAACAAGAGACAGATAAGCTGTTCCCAGTTATTCATCTTTCAGCTTCATCAGTAGGCATTTAACAAACAAACTTGTAACAAAAGACTCTAAAATCTTCTCAAAATGTTTTTTTTTTTTTTTTTTTTTTTTCCAAGGGGCAAGAGTTGAGTGATCAGTCTACTCCAGTTCTAGTGGGGTAGCATGAAATGGGAGAATGTCACTTGATATTGGCCAAGTGGGGGTTATTGATTCTCTTGGGGAGAAATGGCAAATTTATTTCACTATTCTTTTTTTTTTTTTTTTTCATATGCAAAGAAGTTAAACACCACTAGTTGGCAAACCAAAGAGAATATTTACATTCTAATTACATCTTTTGGTTCTTAAAAAAACTTGAACCCTTTAGGTAGAAAACACCTCATTTTTTACCTGCCAAATCATTATGTTACAAATATTTCCCCCAGTAGGATTTTTCTCTCTTGTGCTATCATTTATTTAGATTGTTTCTAAAGTAAGTGCTGTCATTTTTCTGACTCATTATGGTAATGGAGTATCCTGTCGTTCTGTTTTCTTTTTCTAGCCCTATTCTACATTTATGGACCCTCCAGCAGGCCTCTGCTTTTATGAAGCCAAAAACAAACAAACAAACAACAACAACAAAAAAAGTAAACCTCTATCAAAGTAGGGTTTCATGCCCCTAATGTTAAAACTATTATGGGGTATTGGATGACAAATCTTTAGCATAAATGAGCTTATAAGATCCTATTTAAATTGTTTTGGTACTGACAATGACAATCAGGTATCAAATGTGTTCATAATATAATTAGAGAATTAAAAATTAGGAAATAGGAAAAAAAACTTAAACAAAGTTGATAGAACAATAAATGAAAACTACATGGAGAAGTAAACAACAAAGCAAGAAAGACTAGATTCATTCAAGTCCCAATTCCAGGACTTATAAGTCATTCTTAGAGGTTGGGAATGTTTTGTAGGCCAGTCTCACCCAACTTCCTCATTTTCTGGTGGAGCCTGAAGGTTCCAACGGTGATAAGCAGAGATTGGTTTTTAGAGGCAGCTAGCTAGATATTGCAGTAGATCAGACCCTGGGTCTGAAGACAGGAAGACCAGATTTCAAACTCACTTTAGACATTTTCTAGCTGTTTGTTCTTTAATAAATCATTTAACCTTTGTCTTCCTCCTTCCTCAAATATAAAATGATGGTATTAAAAGCACTTAACTCATCAGGATTGTTGAGAGGATCAAATGAGAAAACTTAGCAGTGTCTAGCACCTAGTGGGCAGCTAAATGGTACAGTAGATAGAGTGTGATACTTGGAGTTTGAGAGACTCATCTTTCTGAGTTCAAATCCAAAATCAGTCGTGTCCTAGATGTATGAAGCTCAGTAAGTCACTTAACCCTATTGGTCTGAATTTCATTATATGTAAAATAAATTGGAGAAGGAAAAAGCAAATCACTCCAGTATTTTCACCAAGAAAATGTCAAATGTGTTCACAAAGAATTGGACATAAATGAGGCCCACAGAGATAGAGTCATCCCATTGTCACACAGCAAGTCCCATCCATAGAACTTGCCTGATTTGGGGAAAATCATTAATCAGAAAGAAGCAATGATGCGCATACACAATGTACATACATGCATATTAATACATTAGTATATACATGTAGGTTGCACATTATGTATATCTAGTTATAATTCGAATGCACATATAGTGGACTGAACAATTATTGTCACATAGAGTGTGTTATATAAATATCTATCTTCCATCCCTCTTATCACAAATAAGTCATTTAATTTGACAGTCTCATTTTTATGTGGAAAATAAGCAGTATTAATAACTATGCTCAATTCTGCAAGTTAGACCAAGCCTATTAGGAGCAAAGAGTTTATAAATACAAAGTTCTTTACAAATGTAAGCTGTTAGTGGTTCCTGCTTTACAATTTATACTATTAGCAATCAATTTGACAAATTTTTGACTTATTCCTCCGACATACCAAACTCTGTGTGGAACACTGGGATTATGAGAGTAAAACTGAACCAGTTTCTTCCTTCAAGGAACTTATATTCTACTTAGAGGATTGAGCACATTAAGGGATAAATAAATATGAGGTAATTGAAGGAAGGAGAGAACACTTAATAGGTGGACAGAGGACTAGTTAAAGAAGATTTCATATAGGCAGGGACCCTTTAGATGAGTTTTAAGAAAAACAAAGATTGTGAAAGACAGAAATAATAATTTCTTATTAGATGGGTGTTTACCAGTTAAATTGAATAAAACATATTTCCCCTCAGGTATTTTATATTTTTCAGAGGAGTTATTTAATTGAATCCATCATTCTCATTCTCTGTGACTATGGGGCCAATTCTCCAATCTGGATGGATTTATAAGTCTCTCAATCATCCAAAACTATACCAACATATCAGGCATTTCCATGTGATATTTTGTTTGCTGATTTCATAGCATTGGTGTGGTCCACTATCATTTTAGACTTCCTTCTTGCCAGAATTATTTTATCCTTCCTTTATGATTTTATCCAGATGAATTGTCCTAATTGCAATTAAAGGGCTTGGGATACTGCATCAGTTAGTGTCCAGCCCTGGTAATTAGTTCAGGCTTAAAAACAATAGTTAGATGTAGAAGCAGCCTGCAAAACTGAACATGCTTTCCAAGTCCTTTTGGCAGCATAGAGACCATCCAAAATCTATCAAAAATTGTGTCCTCTCCTTCTCCTTTCCAAATTTAGAGGCAATCTCACAAAAAAAAAATGCTGAAGGAAATCTTGGGGAATCCTTCTAAAAGAAGTAGATAGAATAATGGAAAAAAGAGTATTTTGGAAAGAATGAATGATTTGAAATTGAACTGCAAGAGAGAATAGAGGACTCGAAAGCAGGTGCATATGTTGTTAGTCCCTTCTTCCTGAGTAGGATGAGTTGCTTTGAAAAGAAAGACAATATAGGCTAGAAGGAAAATCGTGAAGCTTGAAATGAGGAAGGCAAATGAGTTATGATCACAGATTTAGAGTGAAAGTGAATATCTAATCAAAGGTGGTCATTTTACAGATAAGGAAATGAGGCTCACAGAGATAGAGTCATCCCACTGTCATTCAGCAAGTACCATCCATAGAACTTGCCCAATTTGGGGAAAATCATTAATCAGTAAGAAGCAATAATGTACATACACAATGTACATACATGCATATTAATACATTAGTATACATATATGTTGTGTATTATGTATATCTAGTTATATATATGAATTCACATATATTTAGTATATATAGATTACAGCTGTAATCTATACACACACACACACATATATATGTATATATATATATGTATACACATATATGAATCAGTTCAGGTCTGCATCATATGCAAATATATGTATATATAATATGTTTATGAATATATATGAATTATAGAGCCATCTATCTACAAATGTATTTATATATAGTATAGATATATGTGTGTAAAGATGCATACAAGTATTCGTGTATATGCATGTGCATATTTTCAGTGGAGAAATGCAATATAAACAATGGTTTCATTAATATAAGAAATTCCTCAAGACTGCATTTTGATAAGCTCTCTACAATTTCAATTCTTAGAGTATTGACTGAAGCATTGAGTATTAAGTCACTTTTTCAGAGTCCCATCATGTATATGATTCAGGTCTTGCAGGCTCCAAAATCATGTCTTTCTAATACAAAACACAGCCTCTCAGACTAACTCTTTATCTTTGTCTCTTCCTGTCTGTCTGTCGCTTTTTACTTCCCTCTGATTTTTCTTTCACAGTGTCTATCTCTTTGTTTTTCTCTCTCTCTGTCTCCCTTTCTTCTTTTAGTATAGTGGGCAATGATCTTTGCTTGATATATAATAATATTAACTACAATCTAAAAGTAATACTAACTTAATGAGTCGATGATGAATACTAGTCACCATGTAAGTGAATCAGTCTCTTTTATATTAATTGAAAAGGAAAGTAATTGCAAGTAACAAATTAACGTATGATTCAAAATTAGTGAAGTAAGAATTTAGCAAATTTAATTTATGTCTAGTTCTATTTCCGTTCAAGTCACTGTACCTCACTCTATTAAATCATGATATTCACTATAAGGTAGTGTGAGCTAGGACAAAGTTACTTGAATTCAGTGCTCCCATGGAAGGCTCTAAGATTCTAAGGTTCATATAGATTGCTGGCTATATTAATTGGTAATAAATCTGCTTGAGAAGCTCCCTAAATCAATGGTATGACAATCAATCCTCAGACACCAATTCTGGGTAAATTCCTTACCTTCTATCTGGCTTAGTTTTCTCATCTAAAAATGGGAAAATAATAGTAACTTACTCCTGAAATTATTATAAAAATAAAATGATATAATCACAAATAACCTTGAAAAATTTTAGAATGATATATACACGTTAGTGATAGTTTTATTATATATACATTAACTACCATAGTCATGTATATGCCATTTTCAAAACTGAAAATAACCATATAATTTAAACAATCTCTTTCATTTAAAAATAAGATTAATGGAAATGTGTTAGAAGAAAAAAATATATGGGTATAATCCCATAAGATCCACAGAATTACCTAAAATTAATCAAACCAATTAATTTATCCTACTTTACATAAAATCTCTTCTAACGCCTCTAGTGATGTGAAAATAATCTTTATTTTTTGAAGTATTTTCATTCACTCAAAAGTAATGCACTAGATGTTCTACATAGCAGGCTAGGGTGGGGATACAAAGAAAATGACAAGAAAAATCCATGGCTTCAAGAATCTTACATTCAAATATCTATATCGTCATAGAACATGCTCTGATAGATTGCAACAAGCTGAATAGAATTGGTGGAGCAATCATTTGACTATTTCTATGAATGAAAGAACATCCAGGGGTTGTTTTTAAATGAACAACCAGTACTGGGGAGGGAGAGGGCAGTATAGCAGGACACTCATTTAAGGTTAACTCTGCATTATTAACATTTCTTCAATTACTTTTGTAATTCTAAATAATCAACAACAGAAAATAAATGAAGCCTCAAGGTGTAACCTGTATTGATTTTTGAAGTGTAAAAGCTTGCAATGAAATTTTAACAACTGGATTTTTGAAGTCAGAACTGCCTCCAGCATGCCCATAGGACTATTCCAGCTAATTTTGAGAGACTCATTCATTTCCAGCTTGGGAGATATTTTTTCCCATCAATAGAAATGCACAATTCATAAATTATGTGTTTGATTAGGAATTGAGGATTTTCGGTGTTAACACAGGGCAATATTGAAGTCATGTATCTTCAGAATATGGATATTTAGAGTAGCATAGGGACCAGGATGGGGACTAAACTTTTTTACCGGCAGTAGTCACTTCAAGCTAAGGAAGCAGCCTTTACCAATATAAATCAACACTTTTATTTGCAAGTTATAATCAGACTGCTTCTTAGATAACTTAGCATGTAACCAAGGTACCTCAGCAAAACAATCAGTATATATCAGAAAGAAAACTAAAACCATGTTTTATGACTTCAAGAACAACTGTCTATAACCTATACTATATGCACCCTTTCAGCTTAGGGTGAAATAAAGAAATACTTTAATTCCTTTCTGAACTATACAATCTTGGGAAAATCATGAAACCACTCATTTCTCCAAAGTTAAATGGAACTTATATGTCATTTTCTGTATCTTAAGACTTCCAAAGAGACAAAGTCATCATTCTGTATAGGAGGTATTGTGGACCAAGGGAAAATCAAGCTACTTTTGATTCCAAAGACTTCAATTCAAATTCTGCCCATTTCTCCTTATGCAATATTGGCTAAGTCACTTAATATTTATATTATAATTCTAGTACCTACAGTCATTTTTTCTGTACTCATCAAGTGAGGAAATTGGACTATGTGAGGTATGGACCTTCTATTTCTATTTTCCTTTATGATCAATGAGATAATGTGGAAAAAGCATTTTTAAGAACCTTAAATTTTTATATGTGCTAATTATTATCACAATTAGTATATGTTTCAAGAAAATTTGATTTGAAACTTTGTTGACATAAAATGATCTACACAGATGAGAAGACCTGTCTTCCAAAACCTCACTAGCTTTTTCTTTTAAATAATGCAGCAGGTAAATACATTAGTAGAAGTGTTTCTAGTTTTCAATCAATTCAACATAAGCTAGATATATTCATCTCATATTCCCTTAGGCAGAACAACTGAACTGGGACATTCACATTAGAGGCAGAGGAGATTTATGAGATTTATTGGGAAAGCTTTAAGATATTTCAAACAAACACAGAAAAAACAACACTTTCCTAACTTTATTAATACTTTAAACCAAAATTTAAACAATGTTTGAAATGAAGAAAGGAACTTTTGTGATCTTAATATTCTCAAAATAATAAAGCAATTACATTCAATATTAATTCATTAAATAGATACAAGGAGTGAGACAGTATACTAGTTATAAAAGATGCAACACCAAAAAAAGGGAAGCAGGCCTTGTCCTCCTGGACTTCATATTCTACTAGAAACAAAGCAAAGAGGTGTATATCTTCATTCCCTGATTTATTTTTCCCTCTTTGTCTCTCTGCTCATCTCTTAAGTGTCTGTAATTGTCTTTGTTAATAGCTTTGTCTCTGTCATTCTCATTCATTCTCTGTCTCTTTCTCTCTTCTCTCTGTCTCTCTTTCAGCCTCATTTTTCTCACTTCCTCTTCCTCTTTCTCTGTGTCTCTGTCTCTCTCTCCCTATCTCAATCTCTCTTTCTCTTCTTTTTCCTCTCTCATCTCTCTCATTCTCAGATTTCTTCCCCATTGGTATGGCCCCATCCTCTGATATTTAGTCTAGGTCTTACCTTGCTCATTTCCATCCTTTACAACACTTTGTGGCCATTTCTCCACCAAACTCCTTTGTTTTTCTTGCCTCATTTTTCACTTATCCTTATATCCTTAACTCTGTCAGCTCCTTGATTCACTTTCTCATTGCATGTAATAGGAATTTAATATATTTTTTTCTATTTATTAATTCTATATCATTTCAATTCCAGCTAATATACTGTATAAAAGATAAAAATTTCTTATGAATGAAAATATTCAGCCAAGTATAATCTCTAATTGTGATGGGCATAAATATGTGTGTGTGTATAATTTCAGCAACTACAGAAGCTATTCTACCCTTTCTTTCATAAGCTAAGCACTAAAAATATTGCCTGCAACATGAAAGGCATTTAATACATGTTTATCAGTTTAATAAATTAAGTGTTAATTAAATAAATACATTTTGATTGGCCAAATAGTTAAGAAAAATAAGTGAGTTTACACACTGGGCTTAGAGACAAAGAGGGTTTGTATGCTATTGCTTGGGAAAGAAGACAATCAAAATACTCCCAGTAAACTCATTAAAACAAGGATCCCCAATCAAAGGAAGATGAAAGGAAAGAGTAAGGGCTTAGGAAAAGCAAAAATGGCAGTAGTTGTTTAAGTTACCAACAGGATAAACATTCATAACTGAATTACAACAGGCCTATTAACTATAGAGTCTCTTTCTTATTTAATGGCCTACCTTGTCTCCAGGTTAAAAAAAAATCAATTATCCTAAAATAAGTATTGAACTTAACTCTGAATATTTTTAAAAGCACTAAATTTTAATTCAAAATGTTGCAATTATGAAAAAAGATTATTCAATACTAGTTTTCACATGACAGTGCCTAACATTTTGCTCTTCTATGAAAGAAGATAATTTTCTACTAAAACAGAACAAATGCAATTAAGGGAGAGAATAGTGGAAAACAGCTTCCTTTTACATCATTGATGCCCATGTCAAGCTCCATTGTGACTAGAATTCTTCTAAGTGACAGTGATGAATGGGGCAGGAAGAACAGGTGAGAGCTGACACAGAGGCAGTTAGAGTCCTCTCTGTGACTTGAGAATATGGTAAAGTTTTATTGGAGAACCATTGAGAAAGGATAAATATGGAATATTGTCATGCCATTTTTAGAGCCCCTTACAGCGACAATAGGTACAGCGTGTATGTGTGTGTCTGTGTGTGTGTTGTGTGAGTGTATATATATGTTCTTACCCTCCAGACACTGCTGACCCTTCTAATATATATTCCATGCCTCCTTTTCACTTGATAAATAATTTGGATATGTTGTATTGTCTCTGTAAATCCCTTATTGGTGCTAGGTCGCTCAACTTCCAGGTGAATCTGTTTATCACAAACAACTATGTATTGTTGAAGAGGGTTTCCTAATCTCTGTACCTCATGTTTTGCTGGACTTCAGAGAGATGACTTTGGCATAAATCTTCAATTCAATGAAATTCAGCTTGTATGTATTGATATATATCAGTCACTCTACTAGCTATTAGAAATCGAGTGACCAAAATGAAATGACCCTAGTATCCAACAACACTATTTATGATAGTGTCATTCAATTTAACAAATTTTTGTTACCTGTATGACAGCCATGGAACTAGGCACTGGAGATAAAAAGGGGAAAATGTCTCTGCTTTCAACTAGGGGTATGTGCATCGGACACAGTATGCACTCAAATCAATAAATAAAAAATCCAGAGTAATAGAGGAGTAGATATTGGCAGTCAGATGTATTCAGAAAATCCTCTTGGTGTGGCTGGTGAGCTAAATAATATTTGAAAGGCATTGGTCTGCCAGGAAATGAGAGGGAACAAGGAGATTCTCTCAGTTGTGGATATTTTTTTCTATTTGTCCCCTATACTTGCAATATTTTCTCTTCTTCAATGATGTCCTTGGTTTCCTTTAAGGACCAAAGTTCCACCTTTTACAGAAAGTCTTTTTTTTTTTCCATTCCAGTGCTTTCCTTTGTTTAATTATTGTCTATTTTTCCTGCATGAAGTTTACTTTGCAGGCATTTATTTGCATACTGAATCCCCCATTATATTATAAGCTCTTTGAAGGCAGGGAATATATTTTGTCTCTTTTAATATCTCAGAGTTTTTAGTACATAGCAGGTGTTTAATAAATGTATTTAAATTCCATGAAGATTGAAACTTTGGAATGGTAAATATTCTGTGCAATGACATAGGAAATGGTTGCAATATGTACTAATACAAGATATATCTAAAGTACAGGGCACATTAACTGAGCAGTTCTGGGAACTAAGAAAGGTCCCATATAGAAAGTGAACCTGAGCTGATCCTTTCAGGGGGCCAGAGAAAGCAGAAGGTGAAGGATGTTAGGGAACATAACATTTCAGTCATGAGGACCATCCAGGATAAAGGCATAGAGATAGAACCGGAAGTGTCATATTTAAAACAGTTCATGTTGGCCAAAGATGCTTTTTCCATGGACTTAATATATAAGTGCTAAATATATAAAAAAAACAAAAACAAATTGAATAAGTGAATGACAAACTCTTGCCTCCCTCCCATATAAAGGATAATCTTGGGTTGACTTTCTCTTATCTCCAAGCTGAGAAGAAATATATTTTCAAGGATATTCGTGTCCAGCTAACAACTTCTCAGAGGTAGTTTCACTTGATAGTAGAAAATATTATCATATATTCTAGGCATATTTGTCAATGTACACAAATTTTTATCCTGTGTTGGGAACATCTTGTGGACTGTTTTGTTTGGAATGCAAAGATTACAAAGGGAATGATGGGTAATAATTCTAAGAAGTTAGGTTTTGAAGCAGACTGTGAAGGGCTTTCAATGCCAGAGAAAACTTTAATTAATTCTGGGGGAACAACTGGACCTTCTTGAACTAGGAGGTGAAATGGGACCTATACATCATCAATACCATTTGACATATGTGTGGTGGTGTTTGCCATTTGAATCGACTAGAGATAGAAAGACCAATTAAGAGATTATTCCAAATATCCAATTAGAGGAGAGGATGACCTGACTCACCCAACATCCTAAAGGAAGTAACGATATATAACATATAACAATAAGAACATATGATATTCTTAGATATAATAATAGTAATAATATATACCATAATATATGATAACATATTACCTATAATGATGTATCAAAAATAAAAATGTCCGTTTTAAGATGGAAGATTTTATTTGTAACAAAGAGAAAACTTTGTGGTTGCACATTGAAAAAAGAACTAACTCCAGAGGCATTTGAACTCCATATGGAAATTAAGGAAGAAAACTGAAATATTCACTTTAATATTCCAATTGTAGGAAGCTTTCTGGCTAACAAATATATAACTACTCTAATATAAGTTTAACTTTCTTTACAATCATGTTAAAACATTTATTGGTACATATAAATAAGCCCTATAATATTTAATAGATAATATTTTATCATGTATCAAGAATTTTAAAATGCTTTCAACAATTTCTCATTTGATTCTCCCAACAAATACATGGTTGGGTCATTTTCCAGTCATGATTGATGCTTCATAACACTTTTTGGAATTTATTGCCAAAGATAGTGGATTGGTTAACACTCTTCTTAAATGACTTGCTCAGGATCACACAGCTTGTAGATATTGAGGCAAGATTTGAATTTAGGAAGATGAGTCTCCTATACTTCATTCCTGATAAAACTGAGGCACAGATAGAATAATAGACTTGTACTGGGTCACAAAATTTCTAAGCATATAAGGCAAGATTCAAAACTAGAAATTGCTGACTCTAATTGTGGTATATGCTGCATATATGTATATGTTGTAGTGCCAATTTGTATGTCTGTATATATGTATGAGGCACACTGATTTAAAATAAAATTGTACACTTTGGAATTGCAGTGCTTTGAGAATTGTTTTCAAACATCGATTATAAGTTGATTGTGATAAGCACAATATATATAAAAATAAAAATTCAATTCAATTACCTAGTTAATGAATAAAAATAATCTCTTCTACAATCAGAGCTGAGCATCTAAAAATGAAAAGAGGACCTTATATGTCCCCACCAGGTTTTATATATTTTTTGATGGTATCAAGATTTTTTTTTTATTATTTGGGAGGAGATCTGGCAGTATCCTAGAAGAGAGATGAAGAAGGGACCTTTAAGGCCCAAATGTTCAATTCCAGAACAGGGGAGAGGAATCCATTACTTAACCATTAACCAGATGTCTTTTTTTTTTCAGAAGATTAAGGAATAAGTACTGACTTCATCACATTCTCTTCAGTGGAAAGTAATACAGATGCAATGAAAATACAGAGAAGTGAATATGGTATGTATTCAAAGTATATAGTACGGAAAACAAATATAAATTACTTTCCAGGGAGAAGAGTACAACCAATTTATTGGGAGCTAGAAGAATCAGTTAAAGTCTCAAGTAGGAATTGAGTCTTGCACTGAACATCAAAAGGGAATGAGTGATTTTAGAAGATGGACTTGAGAAAATCATACATTCTAGGCATATTTGGCAATCTACACAAATTTAAAAATGTAGGATAGACTATCCTGTGTTGGGAACATCTTGTGGACTGTTTTGTTTGGAGTGCAAAGATTACAAAGGGAATGATGGGTAATAATTCTTAGAAGTTAGGTTTTGAAGCAGACTGTGAAGGGCTTTCAATGCCAGAGAAAATTTTAATTAATTCTGGGGGAACAACTGGACCTTCTTGAACTAGGAGGTGAAATAGGACCTATACATCATCAATACCATTTGACATATGTGTGGGGGTGTTTGCCATTTGAATCGACTAGAGATAGAAAGACCAATTAAGAGATTATTCCAAATATCCAATTAGAGGAGAGGATGACCTGACTCACCCAACATCCTAAAGTAAGTAACAAAATCAAGATTCTAAGGCAAATCATTTCATTTCACATACAGTGCTCTTCCCTGTGATTATTATACAGGAAATGTTTTAGTTATATGGTAGAGAGAGGAAAGAAAGAATATTTCTAACTGCAGAGACCAGAAGAAACTTTGTAGGAGAAATGACACCTACTAATTAAAGATATCCAAATGTGGAAATCACTAATTAGTGGGTTCCCCTGCACTACATGTCTTCAAGCAGGTGCCAGATGACCATATGTCAGCAATGGGTATTTAAGGAATTTTTGTGAGTTTGGACTTGGATTGAAGGCTGCAGAGTCTTTCCCAACTCTTCTGTTTCATGAGACTATCAACATAATATGGACAAATCATTATAATTTGAGCTATAACAGAAGCCAATTAATTTCAGTCTCATCCTCTGGCTTAAAGAGAAACTTAGACTTGGAGAGAATAAATAGTTGTGAAAAGTATGCAGTTAGTTGGTGATGGATTTTGAATTTAAACTGAACTTCTGAATCCATATAAAAGCATATTAAGGGCTCCAAAATGTAGAATAAGTTATAAGGTGTAAGACCTGAAAGGAATCTTATCCAATTTTTATTTATTTATTTTTTTAACATTTATTCAATTCCTCTCCCCTCACTCCCTGTCACTCCATGGTATGCAGCTCAGTTAGCTGAGGACCAAAAAGAGAAATTCACTTCCTCTGGGTCTCACAGGTACTAATTAGTAGAATCAAGATTTAAATTCTGGTCGACACTCTCACCTTTGCTGGACCGTGTTTCCATGCTATTCAAAATAATTTTGCAGCAGAGTAAATACAAGCATCACTGTAAACATGCTGGTCTAAAAGCTTCAAATTCCACCAGTAAAATGTTATGAGGTGGAAACCATATTTAGACATTTAAGGTCGAACCAAGTGATGGTATAATAGATTTTCTTCTTACTTCAGTATATTTAGCCTGGGCTTCAGTCCAATTTAAATGATCATATTCAATTTAAAAATTCCCTTTTCTTGAACTTGTCAGACATAAAAACATAAGTTCTTAATCTAAACTACCCAAAGGTTTTTTTTTTTTTTTTTTTTTTTTTTTTTGGTGGTTTCAAGTTACTTTTCCCTCAGATATTCTTTTCTGTGATGGGAGTAGTCTTTTGCAAGCCAATGAAATGTCAGATTCTTGAGGTGTACCTTTGGGGAAGGAGTCTGAGAGAGAAGAGTTGGTTCTGAGGTCTTCTCTCCAGAAAAGCAGCTGTCACCAGTACTCACAGTGGCTATTTCAAGAGCCTAGATTTCTCAATTTTTCTGTCTGATTAGAGAAAAAGCACAACTATACACAAAGTTCTGCCATCTTTTCCATGCCAATTGGTCCTTTAAGGATACTTCCAATGACTATAAAGTTTGGATTTTATCCACTGATCCAAATCTTCAATTTCACTGAAATTAAATTTAAACCAAAGGTGTATAGGATTGAAAAATCATAGTTAGAAACTTGGAAGGAACCTTAGCGGTCATTATTCCAATAATGTCATTTTGCAGATGAGAAAACTGAGCCCCAATGAAATCTTCAAAAGTAGGCTCATCAAAGCACTGTTCTGAAAGTTAGATAGTGTCAAGAACTCTTCTTAGAGTCAGGAAGGCCTGAAATCAGTCTTCACTCAGTCTAGATCTGTAGTCTTCTCTAAGTATGAGAATCAGTAGCTGGAAACTGGGAATAATATCACTATTTTAGGAATGTTGTGTGGATCAATTGAGATAACACTGGTCAAAAAATGTTTATTTTGTTTTGTTTTGGGTTTTTTTTTTGTTTTTTTTTTTAGTAATTCCACTATATTATATAAATATATAAATAATGGAATTACTGAAAAATCTGAGGAGGAAAAAAGGCCATTATATTATTAATATGGAATAAGCAAGAACAGCTCAAATTTCATAATACCTCAGCAATAGAAATAAATCTGAAGGAAATGACTCAACACAGTTCTGCATCTTCTAAGAGGGATTTATAAAAGGACAAAAATAAGAATTATAGAGAATGGTGTATAATCTGAATTGTTGGAAAAAATAGCCTCATCAAAATAATCAAAGCCCTCTGAATATATTCTGCTAAATAGCAAATAAGCTTGATTTAGTTGACATGCAGGTTTGGGCAAATTCATCAATTATTCCATTTGTATAAGTTGTGTCAGTTTCCATATAGCTTGAACAGGATTCGCCTCTTCAGTATGTCTCTCTACACATTCAATATTACTATTGATTGGATATTTTTATAAATAGTGATTATTTTTCAATTATAATATTTTTCATTCTTCTATCTTCACCATTCAATGGGAAAGAAGCAAGAAATGTGAAAGCTAATGTATCACACAAGTATAGATGAACAAAATTCATTTTAATGTTGATCACATTCAAAAATGTAATTCTCTTTCTGCATAGTAGTTCATCATTTTTCTGTCATAAGGTTGAAAGTATTCTTCCATCACTGGTTCTGTGGAATTGGTTGGTTAATCATTGCAATGAGCATCATTTAGTCTTTCACAATAGATTTTGTTTGTTCTGTTTTTAAACAATTTAATAATATAGTTCAATTTATTTTCCTGTTTCTGCTCGTTTCACTCTGGATCAGTTAATAGAAGTCTTCTCAATTTTCTTTGAAATGGTTCCCTCCTCCATTTCTTATAGCACATTACTCCCTTACAAGCTTATATTTTAATTAGTTTGGTTAATTTTTAATTAATGCATAACATTTCTTTACCACTACCAAAAATATAGCTGCTCTAAAGATTTTGTACATATGGGACCTTTCCCTCTCTCTTTCATCTATTTATGATGATCTCATGGTCCTTCTTGAATCTCATCAAGTGATTAAATGGATTAACCAATTATTCTAAAAAAAAAAAAAGTTTGCTTTGAGCTAAGATAGCAAATTCATTCGCAGAATTACACTAAGACCAGCTCATATAAGCTTTACAGGTCAAACTGCTAAATTTTCATTGCAAGGTATTATCAGCTCGGGAATTAAGAAATGTCACAAATCAGGGCTTGATTTAGTGCTTTACTGATGGTCAGGACTTAAGAAAGTGATAAGGAAAATGACAGTAATGTAAACTTGTGCCATACATTTTCCAGAGCCACTTGATAAGAATTTAAAAGAGTTGATTTTACAACTAGTTCCTCTGAAACGTAAGGTAAAGATAGTGTCTTTGAGAGCAATAAGAAATTTTAGCTTACTTTCATAATATCTAACTTAACAGAAGAGAGACAACACAGATCCATGAAAGAATCTCCTGGAGAGACAGGAAAGGTCTGGATTTTTATTAATATCTTCAACACTTTCTAGGTGTATAATCACTGCTTCAGTTTTCTTTTGTCTAGAATTAGAATAAGAGCACTTGTATGCCTTACTAAAACTCATGAAGGCAGAAACCTCATATAACACTAATGCTACAAGTTGCATAGTGATTCTGACCTGCCTTATTAGAAATGATTTCATTCTTGGAGATTTATCACAGGTACTATCCCAAGACTCACTGCATAGGATTGATGTGAGGATTAAATAAGATGATGAAAATAAAGTATTTTACAAATCTCAACATGATATAGAAATGTCAGGGGGGATTTTGAAGTTATCAAGAAGTGTTTGCTATTCCAAAGAGAATGGAAGGGGAAGAGGTGAATTGGTTGGGAGTCAGGAAAAAAAAATAGGTGAGTGACTCAGTCAGAAAATTTATGATGAATTAAAAAGCATGTATAATGTGTGGAAGTATAGAGACAAAGTATAACTAAGACTTTTGGGGATCTTGATTATGAAGGAGAGGAGAAATGAAGAACAATGTGTAGGGAACAATAGTTGGGTCAAGGGAAAGTTGTTGCTGTATTAGTTTCTCAATGACCTTGAATGTTTTATAGGCAGTAATGTACTGCACCCAGCTTCTAATGTGTTTGTAGACCTCATTGTTAAATGAATAAGATTTATTTAATGGGGAAAATATTACTAATCCAGATTAAGCTTAATGTGCATCATGCTTTTTAGAGAGTAGATTGTTAAACATTTACTGACGTGCTCCTGTAATGGCAATATCTGCCAGTAGAAACGGAGATAATAAAAGTAGAGAAAGAGAGAGAGAATTTACTTAGAAAAGCCTCCAGAAAAAAAGAATGACTTGCTCAGGATCACACAATGAGTATCAGAGAATGAATGTGAACTCATATCTTCCTGATTTCAAGGGCTTTATCTCCTCAGGTACCTAGATGCTCAATTTCATGTCTTAATTACTGGTTTTATTTTTTTTTTCATTATTATTGAAGATCAGTATAAAGGAACTAAAAAAAAAAGTCAGGCGTGAAATAACCTCCATCTGAATTTTTTTTATTGTTTAAAAAGATCTTGACTCAGTCATATAGATTCCGTTTAGTCACTTGATAAGATTCAGGAAGGATCAGTAGGTCATCATAAACAGATCAAAGAGAGATGGAAAGATACAATATTTACAAAATAGTTAAAGTAGCTTTTTTGGAAGAGGTAAAAAAAGAGTTAGACATTGATTGAAGAATAACCAAACTAAACAAAGTATGTGACTATAATGGTGAAAGAGAGAGAAAAAAGAAATCATTTCAAGAGAATTGAGAAGGCCTATATGAACTGATCCAGAATGAAATAAACAGAAGCAAGAAAATAATTTGTACTACATTATCAATTTTGTAAAAAATTAAAAATGGAACAAACAAGCAAATATAAAAAGAGGATAATAGGAAAAGGAAAATAAGATATTCTTAACAACAAGTTGGTTATCTTTTCCTTAGGACTGAATCAGAGTAGGAAAAAAAAAGACATTGATTAGAGAAGAAATTTGGGTACAGAGTAGTTGGGTATTATTGTTCAAAAAGGAAGCCTTCAATTTTATCAATAAGGTAGGAAGTCAAGTTATCTGCTGAGAAAGATCAAAAAAGAATTATCAGAATGTCTGAAAGAGCTGTTGATGAGAATTAAAAAAAAATGTCCTTTAATGGTGGGACAAGAGATATTGGACACCATGAATCTACAGTGGAATTCATCTAAATGGACCCTATTAGAGTCTCATGTCCCCTATGCACAGAATGGAATTATTGTATTTTCCATAGTTCAGTGGGATAGAATTGAAATAACCATGCATATGAAGTCAGAGGCTTGAAACTCTTCCAGTTCTGGCTTGAACTTTTAAAACTGACTTTTTCTTTCTACTCCTCAAGTTACAGAGACCTTTTTGGTGTTTAATAACAGAAGAACAGAAGGGTAGTAGATAGTGTGAAAAATGGAAAATGTTGAATAGCACAAATGGGCAAAGGATTCAACTCTAAAGGCAGTTCTAGACCTATATTCGGGAAGAGCTGAGTTTAAATGTATACTCAGTCACTTACTAGCTGTGTAACCCTGAGGAATTAATTTAACCTCTAACTCATACAGTGTCTTCATCTGCAAATGGCAATAAGGCTATTACCTATCTCCAAGATTTGTTATGAGTATTGGCTGAGATATTAATAAGCCATTTTGCCAGTTTTAAAATGCTATATGAATTCTGGCTATCATCAATCATCACCATCATCATCTTTCTCAAATAATAGATAATCCCAATCCCAATGGAGAAAATGAGTCCAGAGGCTGAGTGATGGATTGGGAGAAAGGGTAGGAAGAACCAAAGGTTGGAAATAAAGACAGAGAAAAGATATGGAAAAAGTAAAGCAGAGGGAGATGGAAATTGTGAGCAGAAAGTGCACTTTCAGAGGCCAGCTTCATCAATTTGTTAGTTACAGGAGATGATGAGATTTAATGTATTCCCACGCTTCTGACCAAATCCTTTCCAACCTATAGTCTCTTTTTTATAGAGGAAATTGACCTTCAGACCCATCAGTAACACTATAGTAGAATATGTGATTATGTGTCCAATTTAGCTAAGTGCCTAAAAGGCATTTAGCAAACTTTACAAGAACATAAAACTGAGTTCTGAGAGAATCTAGCTCAAGATGAGATCATTACAGGTACAAAAAGGATTTTTTAGTTCTAGTTTTATTTTCCAGTATAGAGCTTCACATAAATTAGTTTATAATGACTAGATAATAATAATAATAATAATAATAATACTTAAATTAATGTAGCTCATAATTATTACCACGCACAGGTTTCTTACAAATATCCCATATAGTCCTCAAAATAACCCCAGGAGTTAGATACTATTACTATCCCATTTTATAGATGACAATACTGAGGCAAATAAAAATTAAATGACTTGCTCAGAATCACACATTGAGTGTCAGAATATGTATTTGAACCTTGCTAATTCCAAGTGCTTTATCTGCTGAGTTACCTATTTACACAGTGCCTCAATTACTGTTTTTTTTTTCCATATTAACTGAAGATCAATATGAAGGAGCAATAAAGGGTCAAGATGTGGAGTACAATAATTTCCATCTGAACCCCTTTTCTATTTAGAAGACACTAACTCAGTCACTTTGATTCTATAAATCCAATTTCCCTTTTCTGTATAATGAACAGTTTGTGCTGTGAACTTGTCTACCTATCTGTCTGTCTGTCCATCCATCTATTTATCTATCTATCTATCCATCTTCTATCCATCTGTCTGTCCATCTGTCTATGTCAGGAAATTGTTTCTGTATCTTTAAAAGAAAATGGAATCTTGGAGAAAAAGTTTAACTTCTCTCCATGAGGATTCTGTGAGCTGAATGAGTTTAAATATTGCTCTGTAGATAGTGTTATCTATGATTCCTGCAGAGAAGGAAGAGCAAAAGAACTGAGGACTTATTTTCTGCAACAATTAACTTTTAAATAACTATAGGTGATGTTAGTAGCAATGGAAAGGATGAGATAAGTACTAATTAATGAGATACAATAGATAGATGACTAAGGTTCAACTGTCACCTCTGACATCTGAATGACTTTAGGTAAGTAACTTGTCCTCCCTAAGCCCCACTTTCTATATCTATAAAATGAAAAGCTTTCACCAGATGACATCCAATGTCCCTTCCAGTTCTAGATCTGCTTTTCCATGAACCAGAAGAATAAAAAAAAAAGCCCTAATGAAGACAATGTAATAGTCTCACATGTAATTTTCCTTTCACCTTTCACCTCAGGTCTTATGTCAAGCCATCAAGCATTTATTAAGCATCCACTATATGACAGGAACTATGCTAAATTATGAAGTAATTCATGAAAGTTAAAAATAAACAATAAAGCAAAACAAAAGCCCCTGCTCCTAGGAGTTCACAGTTAAATAGGAAGACACTAAGAAAATAACCATATACAAACATATATTCAGGATAAATTGGAAATAACAATGGGTATCTGTCATTTTTTTCTTCAAAAGTTGAAGGGCTTCTGCGCCTTTTTGTCCCTTAAGTGTTCTGTTTTAGAGACTTATTTGTAAGTTAGAAAATACAGCTGACATGTTTCAGCTATTGCAACTGAAATTTGCTCTGATTTTTTATGAAACATGCTCTAATTCAAGTGTTGAATGTAGGGAAAGATGGGGGGAAGGGGAGACTTGCAGGAGATCTAGGCTGCTTGCACAGTTAAATGCATATGTGTGTGCTTGTGTGTGCTTGTGTGTGTGTGTACAGAGATAGAGACAGAGAAGGATGTTAAAAAAAGTGAATGAGAAAGAAAGAAAGAAATAGAGATAGAGAAAAAAGGAACGAGAAAAGGACAGACAAACATAGGACCACAGACAAAGAGATGGACAGGGACAGACAGAAAGACAAAAACAGACAGATACAGAGAGACATAAAGACAGACAGACAGATTCAGAGACACAAAGACAGAAACACAGAGGCAGAGAGAGACAGAGTCAGAACGAGATAGAAGGATGAAAAGAAAGAGAATGAGAGAGAAGAAAAGAAAGAGATAGAAAAAAGAGAATGAGAAAAAGACAGAGACACAGAGAAAGAGATGGACAAACACAGAGATAGATACAAAGAGACATTATTACACACATACACAGAGAGACAGAGGGGATGTAGGAAGGGGGTAGGGAAGAAGGGAGAGAGAGCACTAGTACATGTGCATTTTTTCTTCTAAATCCTTTCCCAAATCTGACATTTCATATTATTCTGACTGAGAAGACAGTCAAATGTCTTGTTTCTCTTATTATAGCAGTGCTGCTTTTAGAATGAACAAAGACACTCTTTCCTAGAATTCTACTCCAGAGTTCAAAGAGGACATTTCCTGAAATGGAGTCACCTCTGAAGAATGGCGAAAGATTTTATTTATACATTATGTGAAATACAGTTGATTCTCTGCTACCTAAGCAGGAAGCCTGAACTTTAAAACAATGATAAACTACTAACAACTTACAACTTATAACAATATTAGCTCCCATTTTTTCATCAAACACTTGCAGCTTTTCTTTTCTCCTTATAATTCCCTACTGAATTATTTGCTTTGAGGAGATGCTAGATAAGGAGATATGGCATAGAGACAGTAGCATCATTATAGCATGAATAATGGAGGCAAATCCCCAAGCTGAAATGTTGCCCAGAACTGATCAAATTCACTTATAGCAAGATCCATAACATGGCAAAGTAGAAAAAGACATGACCTTGGAGTCAAAAGGCTGAATTTCAGATGCTGTCTCTGAGATCATTTGTATGAATTTGGAGAAATGAGTCCTTTGACCATCTGTAAAGTTTCCCCATCTATAAAATGGAGATACTGGGCTAGGTAGATGTAATGAGAGCTGTCTCACTTTTTTATTACCATTGGTGATTTGACCATCATCCTTAACAACTCTTACTCTCACTCTTCACAAAACAATAAGTTACTTCATCTACTCTCTTCAACTTTTATAGTATCTATTGCATATGATCACTTTTTTTTTTCCATATGAAGAATTTTATTGATTACAAAATCATTTCTTGTCATGGCAAAACATTTCACTTTTGAGAGGACTACACATACACACAAAAAAAAAAAACTTAATTTATTTTTTTCAATTACATGTAAAGATTATTTTCAACATTCTTCTTTGTAAGATTCTGAGTTCCATTTTTTCTCATTCCCTCCCTTTCCCCACCCTGCCCAAGCAGCAATTAATCTGATAAAGGTATGCACATGTTATGAATGAAATATGTATTAAACATATTTCAATATTAGTTATGTTGTGAAAGAAAAACCAGAAAAAAAAAACAGAAAAATCATAAGAAATAAAAAAATGAAAATGGTCTGATCTGCATTCAGATTCTATACTTATTTTTAGTGGATGTGGATATATTTTCCTTCATGAGTCATTTGGATCACTGTATTGCTGAAAAGAGCAAAGACTATCAAAGTTGATCATCATAAAATCTTGCTGTTGCTGTCCATAATATTCTCCTGGTTCTGCTCATTTCACCCAGCATGAGTTCATGTAAGTCTTTCCAGGTTTTTCTGAAATTTTCCTCCTCATCATTTCTTATCTAACATTACATTCATATACCACACTTTTTTCAACTTTTACTCAATTAGTGGACATCCCATTCATTTCCAATTCTTTGTCTCCATAAAAAGAATGGCTATAACTTTTTGTCCCTGTGAGCCTTTTTCCCTTTTATATGATCTCTTTGGGATCTCTAGGTATTGCTAGATCAAAGCACTTAGAGTTTTATGGCCTTTGGTCATTGTTCTAAGTTGTTCTCAAGAATACTTCCATCAGGTCACAACTCCACCAACAATAAAGTCTCATTATCAAATACTAATCTCTTTTGTCCACGTATGTAGGAAATGAAAATTTAACAAGCAATCCCTGTGTGGTAGGCATTGTGCTCAGCAACAGCTATAAAATGGCCAAAAAATCGGTTACTGTTCTCTAGTGATTTATATACTACATGAGAGATATAAATTACACACATGGCAGCAAATGTAAATCTTATAGAAAACAAAAACAAAATAATTTATGGGAGCCTGGGAAGAGTACTAATAATTGGAGATAAAGATTATTCGAAAAGGCCTTGAGTAGGAAATAGCATCTTAATCATGTTTGGAAGGATGTTAACATTTACAAGAACTGGTGCTGGTGGTAGAGAGAATCCCAGGCAGGGGAAGCCTGGGAAAGGCACTAGAAATAACAATATCCTCACATAGCATGAAAAATGATGAACATGTAATTTTAATATAATCTATATAAAAATAAATTTAGCAGAATTTTAGAAAATAAAAGTTTATCCCTCCACCTCCTGCCATTCCCAATTTATTTGTCTAAGGGGGAGAAACAAATCTGGGAAGAGCTAAGTAAATTTAAAAATACATACAAAGTAACTGTAGATTTACATGTGAGAGAAAAAGAATTCACAAATGAGAGAGATTTTGGAAGCCCTCCAAATAAGGAGGATTTTATTGGAGCCCTGAAGGAGCAAGGGATAACATACATCATGTCTATGCAGGGCCTGAAGTCTACAAGCATTGCTCTCACAGAAGTCCCCGCAGATAGTTGTGCAATAATCTTTATACCCATTTTAGAGAAGATGTAAATGAGGCTCAGTTACTTGCAAACGGTCACACAATAATAAACATTAGTAGAAGAGAAGCAAACCTTGATCATTTAACCTAATATATTCTCTCCAATAATCAGCTAGGTAGGTCATGGAATCAGGAAAACCTAAGGTCAAAGCCAGTCACAGACAATAACTATATGATCCCAGGAAAGTCATTTAAACTCTGCCTGCCTCAATTTCCTCAGTTATATAATGAAGATAATTATATGACATATCCCAGGGCTGTTGTGAACTTCGAAGCACTGAAGATAGTAACTAGGAGTTAGAGGGCTAGATATTATTGCAGGCAGGTGGGTACATTTATAGTCAAGAAGACTCGAGTTCAAATTCAAATATCCTAAGCACATATGATTAGGCAAGTCACTTCAGGTGAAGTTCATCAACCATTAAAAAGGAGATGATAAGAACACCTACCTCAGAGGGATATTGAGAGGAAAGCATTAAGTAATATGTGTAATAGTACCTGTCATGTAGTAGGTGTTACATAAATGTTACATAAAATGTTACATAAATCCTTTACTTTTCCCCACTCATTCTGCCTTCCAGTAATAATTTTTGTCCACTATTTAAAAACAACAATAAAAACAAAGCACATTCCTTATGTGTTTTTTCTTAAATACTATACTTACTATTTCTATACTAAAGAAACATACCTTTCAAATTGTTATTTAAGTTTTTTATGGATCATGAAAACATAGTTTTTTAGACAAAGTGCTATGAGATATTTTTTTCATTTCACCCCCAAACCCACACTCTTACAGCTGAGACTCAGACGGGGTCAGTGACCTGTCCAAATTCACTTAGGTATTAAGCTGCATGAGTAGTCACGAAACAAAGTCCGGGGAGATCTAATCTAGTATCCCAGCTTTTATGCTCATGGCCTCTGTGACCCTAGGTGAGTCATATAAAACACTTTTGATTTCAGTTGCCTCAAGGTGAGGATCTGGGATTTGGACTAGATTGTTGCTGACATCATTCCCAGTTCTAGCAAGATGATCCTGAGATTTACATTCAAATATACTAGACATGATTCTGATCTTTGACTTGGAACTACTATTCCTTCTTCCAGATGCTTTGAAAGGCTTAAAACTCAAGGTTGAAAAATCAATGAAAGTTTCTAAAAAATTCTTCTGTCCTTCCTGAAGGGGATGCTTTAAGTCTGACCTTGTCATGATGAATAATAGCTCTCTCTCTCTTTTGAAACTGATCCCATACTGGCAGAAATATGCCCATTAAGGTACAGCTATGGAAAAACTCCAGGAGATGGTGAGGGTAAGACTTTGGTAAAACCTTTGATACCACAAGAGTACTTTCCCACCATTCCCTTCAGCTGCTCTGTGGAAAAAAAAAATTGTGCTGCTATTACATATGGCCAGCTTGGTGGTATGGGAGGATAATACCAACATTTATGTATTACCTTAACCAAAACCTTTGATCTTCAAATTCCTGTCCCCAAAGCAGAGTGCTTTCTGGTGTGATATTGATGTCTGACAATTTGAGAGCTTCCCAGTTCTCTGTCCCATTTTTATTAAGTATCTTTCTGTCTCTCTGTTACTGTCATTGTCTCTATCTCTTTGTCTCTCTGTCTCTCTCTCTCTCTCTCTCTCTCTCTCTCTCTCTCTCTTCTCTCTGTCTCTGTCTCTTTCTGTCTCTGTCTCTCTCTCTCTCAACTACTTTAGATCATCAACTCAAATTAGTCAATGTAGTTTATAGAATGAACATTTTTGTGTTTAAAATATGTTGCTACTACAATAGTAACTAAATTAATTGATCAATAAAATGATGGAAGTAAAGAAGCCAAATTGGCCAATTCTTTTTCCTGTTAAGCAACATTCCATTGCCTTTGGGCTTTTTATGGTCTCTGCCATTGCATCTGTATTTTACCTTCCTTCATCAGCACTGTGTCATAGGATATGGAATCTCCTTCAAGGATCAGCTCAGATGCTACTTTCTATGGAGAGTTTTTCCTGATCAACCTACATTATGATGTTCTTACTTTTCTCCTACAATGAGTTATCACAAATATTATCAACTGTTTACATGCTGTGGCTCTCTAATAGAATTCAATGGCCTGGAAGGCAGGCAGCACCTGGCACCACAGTTGGCACAATGTTGATATATAAACATTAGTGTGTATGTATGTACACATATAATATCCATGTATATGTGTAGATATATTCAGATATGTGTCCATATTCTCAAATAAATGATAGAGATAGATAGATGATAGACAAAATTCTAAATAGCAAACATTGCACAAAAACATTTTCTTTACAGATTGAAAAAAATTAGGCAGCTGGTTACATACACAGTGTATGAGGCACTGGATTTGGAGTCCAGAGTAAAAGTGTTCAAATCCAGCTCCAGGTATCTGTGTGACCTGACAAGTTATTGAAGTTTTGTTTGCCTCAGCTTCCTCATCTCTAAAAAGAAGATAATCATAATTCATCCTGAATTTCTCTTTTGAGCTTCCCTCCCTAATCAACTACACTTTAAACATCTGAGATCTCCCATAGAGATTTCAAAATTGCACTTCTTCATTTGCATTTATATAGTCTTTTAAATTTAGTAGTTATTTCTATGAATTGGTCTATTTAGGATGATGTATAGATGTGCATCAAAGGCATATGGCAACATTACAGGGCAGATGAATAATTGAATCAGCATGGCAAATCCTGGTACAGCAAATCTCTTCACTACTGCAGGTCACCATAAATCGGGAATTGTAGTTAAGTTCCTGGGAGGTAACTGATGCTAAAAGAAGTTAAAATGATAGGACAGAGCTACATCATTAGTCAGGACTAGAGGTTGAATTTGATTGAATCCAAGCTTTCCTGATGGGTAGAGTAGCACTCTATCGGGAGACATTGCTTTCTGCGAAAATTAATATGGCAGCATACATCTCTACCCCAAACTCAACACACACAAACACATTTGATATTAGTATTAACTTTTTTGGTTATTTTTTTAATCACAGTAGGAGATGTCTGCAAAAAAAAAAAAAAAAAAAAAAAAAAAAAAAAAAAAAAAAAAAAAAAAAAAAAAAAAAAAAAAAAAAAGCTTCTGTCAACAAAGAACAGCATTTGCTCTGTAAATTGCAGTTATCCAGAACAGTCTAAGGATATAAAGAGGGTAAATAAATTATTTTCCCAATGTTGTATTCTGTGTATGTGACAGAGGATTTTAACTTCAGATCATGCTCTCTCCTCCTACCTTCCCTTCCCTTCCTGTATACACACATATTTCATTCTTTCTCTCCCTCTCTATATGCATATACAGTATGCAAGAATATGTATATAGATTTCACACTTTTCATATGTAGTTACGTGTGTGAGAGAGAGAGAGATAGAGAAGACAGAGGATGGAGAGACAGGTAGAGAGAAAGAAATAGAAAAAGAGACAGAGACACATAGAGACAGAGAAACTACATAACTAGGTCTCAACCAACAACGCACAGAAAGCAAAATACTTTACTAGTACATCTACATATGCAAACTATGATATCTTATGTTTGTGATAATAATACAAAATCAGATACAGAAGATTCAGAGCACCTAGAAATTATTGACCTTTAACCTCCACTCTGTTCTAAGTTAGATTAACTGCAAAATGTTACTTTTAACAAAAGCTACTTCAAAAATTTCTCTATACCTTGAAAAGAGAGGAAGAGCTATAACAATAATGAGGTATAATCATCATCTATTATTTTCCTTTTGAGAGCTGGTATTTATGTTCACAGCAGCTCCTGAATTCTGATGTCATCCACCACATCAGAAATATAAGGACCATTAAAATATAGTTAGCCAGGCCTTTTTGATCTTTGGGCTTCTTTTCCATATTCTGAGGTCATAGTGATCAGAAATGGAGTCCTCCATGCATCATTACAATTAATGGTTCTCAATTTATGCTGATTTTAAAAGAAATACCTTTTTATGTAGTTTTGTTTCTAGGTGTGTTAAATATGGGGGGAAATTGCAGTGATTTGAAAAATACAATCATTTTTTCTCTCACATCAAGCAACCAATCTATAAGGTGACCTATCTATAGCATGAAAATCAAATGGTAATGCTCTTTTGAGTTTTGTATAGTTAGATGAATATTCAAAATCAAGTTCCCATTCAATAATATAAAATCATTTGAGCAAAGATTCCTACTTATAAAGGCAAAAACAAAAAATAAAGTAGACTGGGGGAATCATCTATCATGGAAAGAAGCCAGCATAAAAAGTGACTAATGGAAAGCTCAACTGTCTTTTATATTCATTTTAAATTAAAGTTTCCTTTAAAGAATTCAACCTTGGCAGAACTATATGAGAAAGAGAGACAAAGAATTAGGAAGAGTCAGGTTAACTGGTGAAGGGGAGTGTAATCATTACCTCTGGCTATGAGTATGGGAAATTTGATTCCTTGATTAACCATCATACTATTACACAAAAAGGCCACTACTTGAAGTTATAAATGGAAGGAGGCAGTAGAATAAAAACCAGAGGCTCTGAGATCCAAATCACCTGGATCTCATTCCAGAGATCCAAGTTCAGATTTGAATTAACTGTGTACACTCAATTGAGAATTTTCCTGATCCTTGGTTTTCTCATATGTAACATGAGGGGACTAGAACTTCCTTGTGTGACAAGGAATGAGAGAAATATGTGAGCTGAAAAAGAAGATAATCATATATTTGTTGTGGAAGGCTTTAGAGAAGAAAGTAGGTTAGAATGTAATTGGAGGAAACCAACATTTTGAGAAATTTAATTTGAAAAATTAAATAAAAAAATTAAATAATACAGATGGATCCTGATTTCAGGTTGAAAGATGAATAAAACCAAAGAAAATTAAGGATCATATAAAGGGAAAAACAATCAAAGAGGATTTAGAAGGAGAACTTGAAGACTAGGGAAGACTTGTCAAGGAAAATAAAAGAAGGTAAATTGAATACTTACAAAGTAAAGAAAGTGGTAAGGGACTGGTAGGTGGGACAAAGTTACATAACATGTTAGTATAAGCTGAGGTGAAAAGACATTGGGCTATGGAGGTGTTGAGATTAAAGAAAGGAAGTTGAATGGGATTACCAAGTAATAAGAGGTTAAAATTGGCCATTAATGTTTTAACTAGTCATTCTGTGTTGAGGTAGATTAAAATTAGATTCAATAACATATATTTTTTTTTTCTTTTCAATCTGTATGGAAACTAGAAGAGATTGTTCAGTCATTTACATCATATGAATTTTCCTTTTATTTTTGCAAGTTTGTATTTCTGCCACATCCAAATGATCACTTCCGTGTTCCAAGCTTGGGGCTGGACTCCCTCTTGCCTACCCCCCTGAAGAAGGTGAAGGGACTTGTGAGGGAAGGGGAAGGAAAATTTTAGATTTAATTGCTTCAGGAAAAGGAAATACTTATAAAGACAGAAGCAAGGTTTCAGGAGAAAGGGGAAAGAAGGTGAGGGTCCTCAGGGGGAGTAAAGAAGCTTTATTTCTGAAGAAGATTATGGAGAATGGAAGACTCTGATGAAGAAAACTGATGAAGATGGGAAAGCGAGATGTTCAGAGGAGGGGAAAAAACAAGCAAACAAACAAAAAGAAACCACTTTATTTTCTAAAGAATGACAGAGTAGAACTCTCTGAAAAGTATAAAAGTTTTTGAGTGAGAATCATCTAGTGAAGTTCAGGGGAAGCAGTGAAGATTAATAGTAATTGGTTATTTCTTTCTCAAAAGTTGCTGAGGGAACTATATTTTGCCCTGAAAACAACATGGGAGAAATCTGTTGACTTCTTGGGACATCTGCAGACGATATAATAAGGGACATTGTAAGATTTATGAAAATATATAACTATCCAGATTTGGAAGTACATGTGGGCCTACATAATGCTACTGTAAGAAACTAAATTGACTTCACAATGATTATGAAATGTTGAAAAACATATTGGAAACCATACTGACAAAGAATGTTTTTCCAACTGTTATACAATGAAATTAAGTGATATAGAAGTGAGAATTGACTTAGAGAATTGAAAATACTGTTAAGAAGTAAATATCACATTCTTATATATCACTAACAAAATCCAACAGTTAGAGTTACAAAGAGAAATTCCATTTAAAGTAACTACTGATAGTATAAAATACTTAGGAATCTATCTGCCAAGGGAAAATCAGAAAATTTATGAGCAAAACTACAAAACACTTTCCATACAAATTAAGTCTGATCTAACCAATTGGAAAAATATTAAATGCTCTTGGATAGGGCGAGCAAATATAATAAAGATGACAATACTACCTAAACTAATTTAGCACCATACCAATCAGACTCCCAAAGAACTATTTTAATGGCCTAGAAAAAATAACAAAGTTCATATGGAAAAACAAAAGGTCAAGAATTTCAAGGGTATTAATGAAAAAAAAATCAAATGAAAGTGGCCTAGCTGTACCAGATCTAAAATTATATTATAAAGCAGCAGTTACCAGAACCATTTGGTATTGGCTAAGAAATAGATTATTAATCAGTGGAATAGGTTAGGTTTAAAGGACAAAATAGTCAACTTTAATATTCTAGTGTCTGAGAAACCCAAAGACTCCAGCTTTTGGAATAAGAACTCACTGTTTGAAAAAAATTTCTGGGAAAATTGGAAACTAGTATGGCAGAAACTTGGCATCGACCCACACTTAACACCGTACACCAAGATAAGGTCAAAAGGGATTCATGACCTAGGCATAAAGAATGAAATTATAAATAAATTAGAGGAAGACAGGATAGTTTACCTCACAGACCTGTGGAAGAGGAAGGAATTTATGACCAAAGAAGAACTAGAGATCATTACTGATCACGAAGTAGAAAATTTTGATTATATCAAATTGAAAAGTTTTTGTACAAACAAAACTAATGCAGACAAGATTAGAAAGGAAGCAACAAATTGGGAAAACTTTTTTTACAATCAAAGGTTCTGATAAAGGCCTCATTTCCAAAATATATAGAGAATTGATTCATTTATAAGAAATCAAGCCATTCTCCAACTGATAAATGGTCAAAGGATATGAACATATAATTCTAAGATGAAGAAATTAAAACTATTTCTAGTCATATGAAAAGATGCTCCAAGTCATTATTAATCAGAGAAATGCAAATTAAGACAACTCTGAGATATCACTACATACCTATCAGATTGGCTAGAATGACAGGGAAAGATAATGCAGAATGTTGCAAGGGATGTGGGAAAACAGGGACACTAATACATTGTTGGTGGAATTGTGAACACATCCAACCATTCAGGAGAGAGCAATTTGGAATTATGCTCAAAAAGTTATCAAACTGTGCATACATACCCTTTGACCCAGCAGTGTTTCTACTGGGCTTATATCCCAAAGAGATCTTAAAGAAGGAAGGGGACCTGTATATGCAAGAATGTTTGTGGCAGCTCTCTTTGTAGTGGCCAGAAACTGGAAACTGAATAGATGCCCATCAGTTGGAGAATGGCTGAATAAATTGTGGTCTTTGAATATTATGGAATATTATTGTTCAGTAAGAAATGACCAACAGGATGATTTCAGAAAGGCCTGGAGAGATTTACAGGAACTGATGCTGAGTGAAATGAGCAGGAACAGGAGATCATTATATACTTCAACAACAATACTATATGATGACTAGTTCTGATGGACCTGGCCATCCTCAGCAATGAGATCAACCAAATCAGTTCCAATGGAGCAGTGATGAACTGAACCAGCTACACCCAGCGAAAGAAATCTGAGAGATGACTAAGAACCATCGCATAGAATTCCCAATCCCTATATTTTTGTCCACCTGCATTTTTGATTTCCTTCACAGGCTAATCGTACACTATTTCAGAGTCTGATTCTTTTTGTACAGCAAAATAACGGTTTGGACATGTATACTTATTTTGTATTTAATTTATACTTTAACATATTTATTTTGGAGAGTAGTTTGGAACTATGCTCAAAAAGTTATCAAACTGTGCATACCCTTTGATCCAGCAGTGTTACTACTGGGATTATATCCCAAAGAGATTATAAAGAAGGGAAAGGGACCTGTATGTGCACGAATGTTTGTGGTAGCCCTTTTTGTAGTGGCTAAAAACTGGAAACTGAATGGATGTCCATCAGTTGGAGAATGGTTGAATAAATTGTGGTATATGAAAATTGTGGAATATTACTGTTCTGTAAGAAATGACCAACAGGATGATTTCAGAAAGGCCTGGAGAGACTTACATGAACTGATGCTGAGTGAAATGAGCAGGACCAGGAGATCATTATATACTTCAACAACAATACTATATGATTACCAGTTCTGATGGATCAGGCCATCCTCAGCAATGAGATCAACCAAATCATTTCTAATGGAGCAGTAATGAACTGAACTAGCTATGCCCAGAAAAAGAACTCTGGGAGATGACTAAAAACCATTACATTGAATTCCCAATCCCTATACTTATGCACACCTGCATTTTTGATTTCCTTCACAAGCTAATTATACAATATTTCAGAGTCTGATTCTTTTTCTACAGCAAAATAACATTTTGGTCAGGTATACTTATTGTGTATCTAATTTATATTTTAATATATTTAACATCTACTGGTCATCCTGCCATCTAGGGGAGGGGGTGGGGGTGGGGGGTAAGAGGTGAAAAATTGGAACAAGAGGTTTGGCAATTGTTAATGCTGTAAAGTTATCCATGTATATATCCTGTAAATAAAAGGCTATTAAATAAAATAAAAAAATTAAAAAAAAACATATTTAACATGTTCATCCTGCCATCTGGGGACGGGGTGGTGGGAAGGAAGAGAAAAATTGAAACAAAAAGTTTGGCAATTGGCAATTGTCAATGCTGTAAAATTACCCATGCATATAACTTGTAAATAAAAAGCTATTAAAAAAAAAAGAAGTAAAGGTCAGAAAATGGGATTTAATTATCAGGGCCACAACTTAAAATGATATATTCTTCACAAGAGATGGAGTTCACCTAACAGAGACTTATTAGCATGTAGATTTTGAGAGTCTTCCAAAACCAATTAAAAGGATTTAAACCTAAAGGATTTGTGAAAGATAATACTCCTTATGTATACTTTTCTAGGATTGTATAACAAAGCACAGGTACAAAAAAAACAAAAAATCAAAGGCAAAATCCAAGAAAAGAAACAATAGGAAAACATAAAATCCCAAATGTCTAGGCACAAATGCCTAATGTTTAGGAAATAAATTAGAAATTAAAACTACTGGCACAAGCGCAAATGTGATCTCACAAGCATCAATTAGACTTACTAGGTTAAAACACATTCTGGGAATGTGAGGATCCTATATTCCAGAGGGAAAGAAAAAAAAATTGTTACATGAAGTCAGGGGTTTGTTAGCTTTTCAGATTAAGAGAATCTGTTGGTGAATGGCTAAGTCTATTTGAATGAAAGGTAACTGAAAGTGAAACATGAGTTAGTGAAACAGATTGTAAGCTTGGAACAGAGATATTATATATCAGTTATGGATGACTTCAAATATCCAAATTTCTGTCTTTGTCAAAAACCAAGCCAGTAATGATGTCTTAACTTCACTTTCTTGTAATTTCTTACTTTAATATATGGAAAAGTCAATGAAGATTTTTTTTATTTTAGATCTAAAAGAATGTGTAATAGTTTATTATTAAATAAAAAAACAGCAAATAACTAGTTTCTAGGTAAATTGAGGGTAAATCACCATCTCTTAGTTTTTAAAATCTGGACAGATCCTAGACTTAAAGGAAATAAATCTCAAAGGATTCCAGATAAACATGGTGGGATACCATTGATTAAAAACAGAATCTATCAACTCAAGAGGGAAGACATACACCCTCCTGACTAAATGCGCCTCCTGGCTCCCGACAGTATATAGCAGTTATAGAATTGAAATATTTGGTAAAGTTTCTCACTAGCAGATCTTTCTACTTTTATAGTCACACTTTCTGTAATACCGAAATTATGTGTATAATTAAACACATAGTGTATTTGTTGTTTTGTCAACTGTTAATTTTTCTGCCTTGAGAAGTGATAGATTCCCTATGGTTAGAGGTCTTCCCACAAAGAGTGAAAAATCACTTGTTGGAAGTATTAGTATAGACATTTAGAAATGGGTCAATTGAGATGACTGTTGGGAATCTTACCAAATTTTCTGCTGGGTCCCAAGACATCTTTGATAACTTTGAAAAGAACAGTACTAATGCCATTGGTATCCAAATTAAACTCATCTTCTTAAAACCCTGTTCTAAAACTTTGCTGCAAAATGTGCTTACTGCCTGTTTTCTGCATCCTCTCCCAAAGAAAAAAAAAATCCTCTGCCTTTGAATATGCCTTTATTCTTCCTATCTACTTTACATCCTGAGTATATCCCTCATATAAACTGACATCAAATATCTATTGGACAAATTCTATCTACATGTAAATAAATGAAAGTCAAGAGATGGCAGATAAAATTACCCTGAAACACTCCAGAGTTCAAAATAGACAAGATTAGCTGGTAAATTTGGGGCCTTTTGATTTAAATTCTCTTTTATCTGTGGATCAATTGAACTCTCATGGGCTTAGTCTATCTTGACTATCAAAGAGCAACTTCATCTTTGTGCTCCAGGATCCCAGGCTTGACTGAAAAGATGGCATGGTCTCCTGTTGAAATCCAAGCTGGTTGCACAAAGGGAAAGGTTGCACTTACCCAGAGCTTTCTCAATGGCTGCACATAAGTGGCTGGGCTGAGTGAGCGTGCTCCTAGTCCAGGGCCCTGATTAGTTCTTCTGCTCAGACTGAAATGGCCTGAGAATAATGGCAGAGAATAATGCTGAGCCAGCTGAAAAGAGAACTAAACTTGGAGTCATGTTGATATGGGTTCAAATCTTCAGATGCATATTATCTGCGTGACCCTAGACAAAGCACTTAGTCTCTGTCTGCCTCAGTTTCCTCATCTGGGATTTGAATTTAATGAGCTTAGGAATGAATTCTAGCAAAAGTTCTCTCCCCACACACATCTCTTCACCACTATAATCTTTACTGGACATCAATAAGCAAAAACATTAATGTGCTAATACAAAATCAATAAAACAATGGAATATAAATGCAATATATAAATCAAACCAACCCCCTCTTCAAGATATACTCTTTGGAAGGAAAATATCATGTACTGATATAAAAATGTTCACAAAAATCTTTCAAGTTAAGAACTTCTATTCTAGGTCTTTATATTTCAGAGATATAAATTGTTCTAAGGATTTTTCTCAAGTGGAAGTCCCCTGTACAATGTAATCACATGTCCAGTCTTGTCCCTATCATTACAAAGTTTATATAATTAGCCATAGAGTCCCACAGGGGATAGAGAACTGACCTTTGGATTTGGGAGGGTCTGAGGCCAAGTTCAGCCTTGATATAAATTGACTCTTCTCTCAGGGATGAATCGTCCTTATCCTTGCTTCTCAGAGATGACCATGGCATTGGGAAGATGATGCCATAGCATGCAAGTAAATTGGATTTGAGTGAGGGAGAGTTGGGCATGATCACCTGCCTCACTGTCCCCTCCATAGCCATTTGGGTTCAGTAATAAGATATAGATCAGGACAACTGGAAATGCCCCTGATTGCAGTGGGAGACATTGGTCTTTTGAAGTTAAGATCTTGACTAAGGCCATACCCAGTCAGGGATAGAGGCTTGGTAAGAAATGAGGGACTTTTTTTTTTGTACATAGGCAAAAAACTTGTATGTTTATATTAATATATATATATATATATATATATATATATATATATATATATATATTCACTCTGAAACAATCAGGACCCAAAATTGAGCAAATAGGACTTGGTCTGGGTCCTGTTGTAAGTCAGTCAATGAGCACCAGAATGATTTGGGTTTTAGGTATGCTTCTATCCCATATAACCCAAGAACCTTACAAGCTTTCATCAATAAATATTAACATTACTTTGAGCAGAGTATTAAAGATAACTGTATGATACCTTATTTGGACAGGGGGAAGAGATGGGAAAGGAGGAAAACAGGAGAGAATAGGAGATTGAAGCAGAAGGAAAAGGAAGAGAGGAAAGGAAAGGAGAAGAAAAGGGAACAGAGAAGGTAGGAGAGGGAGAGAGAGAGAAGGAAAGGCAAAGTGAATTAGAGGAAAAGGAAGAGGCAAGGAAAGGAGAGGAGAGGGGAACTATATTGCTGCTTAACTGGGCAGTTCCAGTTGTATTCCCAATGGGGCAGCTCTTAGTACCACTCACAGAGGTTACTTGATTCTAGTTCTAGAAGACCATGACATCACAGGGGTGATGTAGTGACATGCAAATGAGTTGGATTTAAATGAAGGAGAGCTGTAAAAAAATCACCAGTCTCACATTCCCTTTTGGAGCATTTTTTTCTTAAGGACCTTGCCTTAAATTCAAATTACTCTAGCTCTACCAGAATAAAAGAAGAATGAATGGGGAAGATAAAGTTCAATTCAATTAATGAAATTCTTAATGGTGGACTTTGCAGTAACAAGAAACATTTTGTATCAGGGAATACTCATATTATGGCCATAAGACAACTTAGGTCACAACTGATAGTAGATGAACAATGTCTGTTGTAGAGAATGCTAGACAACTAACATTCAAGCTCTGACTTTGCCAATAACTACCTCTTTACCTTTCTGAGCCTCAATTTTCTCATCTATAAAAGGAAGATAACAACAGGTATTTAATGTGTCTCAGAGACAGTACAAAGCAATAATTCTTAAAGACATTTTCTTTTTTTAAAAAACCCGAAACCCATCATCAGCCAAATAGAGAATTTTTTTTCCAGGATCAACTTTAAGCTGAAATATTTAAGGAGCTTTCTTTGGTAACTGATGTTTAATCCTGTATAGGGCAGATGTTGCAATATTCTTTGATGGGCTTCGGGAAAACCCAAGATCTTCACAGATAACAAAATAGCTCTCTAGTTAATTGAATTCACACTAGTAACTCCCTAGGAAGGGATGGTTTTTAGCTCATTTTTTTTTACATTTAACTTTACAAAACACATTTAATTGAAACTTTCTTTTGTACTTTAAGGAAGATATGGTCTTTACTTTGTCAAAGCAACAGATCAAGCCAAGCAGAAGGATCCCACTCCTTTCCAGACTACTGCAACCATCATTGCTATTACAGAAAGAAGGATTGGAAGGGATCTTAAAGGGCATCTAAGTACAATCCCCTAATTTTATAGATGAGGATACTGAGTCCTAGAGAGCTTGATTTCCCAATTATACAGATAAGGAGGATTTATCAATAATAGCCTATTTCATCAAACCTCTCATAGAACTAAACAGCTCTCTAAGACTACCTAGTTACAATTAAAGTTCTGACATGCACTAATAGAAGGGATTTCGGAATACCTCAATATCAATGAAATCATAGAGGAGGCAAATGAGAGATCAGTAGTTAGCTCTGTGGGCCTACATTCAAGACCTGGATTCAAAACTAATTTCAGGTATTTACTAGGTATATGATATTGGGCACATTATTTAACCCCTGTTGGTTAATCATTTCCTATCTATAAAATAGTTATAACAAAAACAATGATCTAGCAGGTTGTTCTGAGAATCAAAAGATATTTATAAAAGTTTTTAGCAGACTTTCTGAAACATACTATAATCCTCCTACTTAATTTGCAAAGTACTTGACATACATTATGTCATTTGATTCTCATGAAAGTTCTAGGGAGTAGGAGCTATTGGTATCCCTATTTTTGACAAATGAGGAAACTAAGTCTTGAACGACATTAGGTCACAATTATTTAGTGTCTGAGCCAGAATTTGAACTTAAGTCTCCAAGTCCTTTATGTTCTTCATTGTACTACATAATGGCCTCACTAGGAAGTATAAAGAAATTTCTTTTGGCAAGCACTAATATCAAAGTATGTGGGCAAAGGGATCATCCAATAGGATGGAGTCTGTTTATCAGAACTCTGAAGGTACCTAAGAATTCTATGAATCAGTATAATTGATATGCAAAAAAAAATTCATTCATTTGAAAAGCAAACCATCAGAAAATGTAAATAATCCAACTTTCTTTCAAAGTATTTACTTTAGAATATGACTTGACATTTCCAAGGAAAGAATTATCTATGCCTTTAGATAATGGGGAAAAAGTCTTTTACTTACTACAGATTTAGAGTTAGTGAATGGTATGCCTTCTAATTCTTGCTCCAATGAATTACCCAGAAACACTCCAGGAAAGCCTCTCTTTGGATCCAGGTTGTACGATAGCTGCCAGTCCTGGTTGGAACTCCTTGAATGTATAACATGGCATCAACCTAACATTTTGGAGGTCTTCCCATGAATCTCTTCAGAATGTGTGGTCAGGTAGGATTTTACTAAGGTCTTCAGACTCCAGAGGCAATGCTTTTTCCACTCTATCCTGGAAAAATCCATTCCAAGAAGAGTAGAAAGAAAGTATAAAGAAAAAATTCAGAGAAGAAAAAGAACTGAGTTTAAAAGAGCCATTTTTGCTATGGTTTAAATTGTTTTAAGTATGTGATAAAGCTGGAAAAGCACATCAGAGCCAGAATGCTCACTTAAAGCTTAAGTTACTGCAAACAAACTATTCCGTGACAGGATTCAAATGTTTGAAAGTATAATTTATAAAATGTGTGATTTCTCTGTTATCAGTCTTTTCTTTCCCAGGTTTTTAAAAATATCTAATTCACAGTCTGAATCTTAAAGTCACAATAAATTTTAGAGAGCTTTAAGCCTATCTTCCTCTCTTTATAAGGGTAATCAGGAACAGAGAGACCAATTCAAATATGATCCTGTAAATGAAATTGTCCTTGATCGCCACCACCCCAATGAAGCTAGTTGTTTTCCATCTTGTATGAGGGGCATCAGGTAAATTTAAGAAAGATTAGTGCTTCTAGGGTGAAAACAGCAAGCCCTTTTCAGGATTGCTTTCCACCTTTGGTGTCCACTTGATCCACCTAATTTCTCAACCCTGGCTCCAAAAAATGGTAGCCTGCACACTGGCCACACTCTAGTAAACCATTTTGACAGACCAGCTAAACCAGATTCAGGGTAACTACAGGAAGTTAAGAGGAATGTCTACCCCAAGCATGTGAAGACTTCTCCTTGTGGAATGGGGGGAGTTTGTCATGAAGGCAGGCAGAGTGTGTTCTGTGAGCATTGAGAGCTTGGCCAGACATCCACTGAAGGTCATCCACTGAATCTTGAGCCAGCACCAAAAATCTTGACTCTATCCTACCATTAGACTGTGAAAACTGAGCAAATAAAGCTGATGACTTCATTCAACTCTGTCTCACTTAAATCTAATTTATTCATGAATCAAAAGATATTGCCATATCATTTTACCATTTCCCCCCTCAAAGCCCTATGGCAATGGGCAAGTGAGGAAGTAGCAGGTACAGATACACCAGGAGCTGTGGTCACAGTGGTCTAGGCCATAGGATTGCTTTCCCACTGGAAGCAGCAATACAATTTGGCAGCCTCCTGAGAGGCTGGAGAGAGAAGGATCACACTGCTTGTCTCCTGGTATGGGAAAGGTGCTATAGAAGATGTCCTAAAAGTTGTCTGCTTACCTATCCCTGGACTATTTACTGTGGTAGGCTAGGATCCTGATGGGGGAACCCTGAAACTGTCCTTGTCTTTTGAGGTAAGCCCTGAAACTCTCCTTACAGGGAACCACCCTGGATGCAACTAAGTGATTTCATTAAGACTGGCCCAGGACCACTCCCTACTTAGCTCAAACTTAAGTGGTCTCATTCTACTGGAAATCTAGGCCTTAGGGCAGTGACAACATTGAAGTTATTTCATCCAATTGAAATTTCAGTATCAGATTTCCTATTGAAAGGGTAATTTTTGGACTCATTTCTTTGCAAAGGCCTGAAGGCAGGAATCATCACATGCCAAAGGACCTCTTTTTGGTATAGCTGCCTGCCAGGACCCCTGCCCTCTGTGAAGACATAACTCCTTTTTATCTCTCTGCCAGGATTTCTCTACTAAGACCTTTATCTGTCTGTCAGGACCTTGCCACTGAAGAAGTCAGTCTCCTGGTGCGGACTGACTTCTCAGTGTCAATAAACTTCCTTTTGCCAGTATAATATTTCAGGTTCATGAATTCTTTCACGTTGGACCTGCTCTGACAAAAGAAGGGTTCCCATAACTCTCTGCACTGCCACTAACCTTATCATTCCCACTCTATCAATGTTGAAACAAGCACACACACACACACAACATCCTCTGCAAAGTTGAGTCCACTCACTGTCAGACACAGAATTTTCATATTGATAGACAACATAAAATCCAGCAGACCAAAGATGAACAGTTCTTGTGTGAGAACTCAGAAGGCATTACATCCAAATAGCAACCCCAAGTAAAACAAGGCTGGCAAATGAAGGCCACTTTACTGAAGTTGGAGCTGAAAACGTGTTTTTCTGGAGTGGTCAAAGTGAAGGAGAGCACCATGAAACGTATAGATTTTGTTACCAAAACTAATCTAGTTAATAAGCTTGAATGCCTACCAAAAGGAGTAGAAGACAGTCATGAAAATGCCAGAAAATGCCACACCATCATCATTGCTTATGCTCCCACTCTGATGAATCCTAATGAGGTCAAAGGAAAAAAAAAATAAGACCTGGAGACCCCTATCATCAGTATGCTAAAAGAGGTTAAGTACAAAATTCTGAGTGACTTTAATGTTAGAACAAGCTCAGATTGCCAGATAAGGCAAGGAGTCCTTGGGAGGAATAACAGCAGCGGCAATGTTCATTTACTACTAAAGACTTTTACATCTCACGACTTTCTGTTCATCAAAACTTCATGGATGTACCTCATTGCAAACATTGTTTTCTGTTTTCCTAAGCATAATAAAACTTCATAGATGCATTTAATTTAAGTTTTATATTGACATTTCATAGACTATGAGATTGTGAGCAGAAGAGACTGACAGGATGTGAGAATGATTATAGTCTTGGACTGATCATGGACTTATACTCTCTAAGCTAAATATTCCTATTCTACAAAAGCAGCAGCCTCAAGGCAAAAAGACTACCAGAAGAATTGATGTAAACATGTTCCAGACCTTCTCTGAGCAGGGAGAAATTTGTCAGAACATTCACAAACATCAAGATGGAAATGATGGGGAAATTCAGAAAGTATTAAATGAAAAACAAATACTCTGCAGGATATAGTAGCATGATAATTCATCCATCTCTAAGAAGGAAGCATTTAATGTAAAGGGCAAGGAGAGTTTGGAGAGATGCAAGATTGTTGACTCAAAAATTCAGTTTAATGCTAATTGTAATGATCCAAAGTGCTTTTAAGAAGCCCTGAAGATTACTTGGGGGTCAAAGACCTAGGGTGCATCTCAACTACTCAGTGCTGCTGGAGCCATGGAGATTAATGATAAGCACATGATCCTAGAGATGGCCTGAACACTTCCACAATATTCTCAATAGACTCATCAATCAATGCTGAAGCCACTGATATTTACCTCAGGTTTAATTCAATTCCTCTTTACCTGATGTTCCAATGGAAAATGAGGTTTTGATTAGCATTAGACTACTTTGCTGTGGCAAAGCACCTGGTGCTGACTCTATTCCAGCTGAGGGTACATTATTTATATAAAATCTGGCTGAAATTGTCCAAATTATAAGGCAAGAAAAAGTTATACCTGAGGAATCCTAGGATACCTCCATTGTCCATCTCTATAAATATGAAGGAAATAAATTGTCTTGTTACAGTCACAGAGAGGATCTCTCTCTGAGTCATTGTTGGCAATATTTTTGCCAATCTTCTTTTATAGTCTGACCCTTCACCTGGCAGATGATCAAAATACCTGTAAGCCAGTGTGACTTCAGAAGGGTCTGAGAAATAGTTGATTTGGTGTTTATAGGTCTACAATTCCAGGAGAAATGGCAGTAGCAGAAGAGATGTCTGTACACAGTGTTTGTAGATCTGACCAGGCCTTTGATACTATCAGTTGCAAAGGCTTATGGACAATTATGACAAAATCTGATTGCCTAGAAAAGTTCATCAGTATTGCTTATCAGTTTTATTATGGCATGCTTTTAGGGTTAGGGTTAGGTTCTGGATAATAGGATGCTCTCTTTCCCAATCACCAATGGAGTAAAACAAGACTAGGGGCTTGCTCCCATGCTTTTTAGCATGATGTTTTCAACCATGTAGTCAAACATCTTTAATGTCATCAAGGTAAGCTAACCCACTGATGGTAAAGGCTGTAATTTGAAAAGGAGAGAGTGTTGGTCCATGATTTCTTGATTATAGCCGATTATGCACTCAGTGCTGCCTCTCAAGATAAGAAGCAACGAAGTATGGATCAACTCTCTACTGCTTGTGCTTATTTTGACTTAACAGTTTTCACCAAAAAAAAAAAAAAAAAAAAAAAAAAAAAAAAGCATAGCTACTCCACAACCAGCACCACACCATCCATAAGTGGAAAAATGATTTACCTTGACAGTATACTTTTCAGAGATGTACATGTTGTTAAAGAGGTTGACACATATGGCCAGAGCTCTCTCAGTGTTTGGGAGGCCCTGAAGGAAAGTATGGGAGAGAAGAAGTCTTAGACTGACTACCCAAACTGACAGCATTCAGAACCACTGTGCTGACCTCATTTCTGTGAAACCTGGACAGTCTACCAGCACCATGCCAGGAAATTAAATTGCTTTCATTTGAATTGTTTTAAGAAAATTCTGAAGATCTTTTGGCAGGATAATATACCTGACACTGAGATCCTTTCTTGAACTAAACTGCCAAGCAGTGGAACTACATTCCAGAGAACACAACTCCATTGATCAGTTGCCAAATTTTTGCTTGCTAAAAACTAGTACTATTTATAGAGAGCTCACACAGGGCAAGTGCTCACAAAGTGGTCAGAAAAAGTGATACACGGACACTAGCACGGTCTCTCTGAATAACTCTAGAATTGATTGTATAACAAGGACTGGGAAAGGATCGTCCAGCATGGTTTTCCCTCATCAGAGATGTCACTGTGCTCAATGAGCAAATGAGAATTGAAGTAGCTCAAAAAACATGGGATGTACAAAATTAAAGAATCCACCATAAATGATCATATGGATTATTTATGTCTGACTTTTGGGAGAGCTCTCCAAGTTCATATTGGTGTGATCAGTTATTGTGGGACATACTCTAATTTGATTTGATGTCATTTGGTCCTCCTTAAGAGCAAACAATAGCAGTTAATCAAACTTCTATGTCTCACGTACAAATGCTCCCTTGTGTACACTCTTTTCTAATAGCTCTTTAAGTGTTCATCCTTCCCCAAATCAGATCACTACCTCCTTGACAGCTGGATCTGAGTGGTCCTGCTCTTTCTATATCCTACCAGGGATCCTGATATGTTTATAGCTTCATTGTTGTTTTATAGTATATGATTTACACATTCAATCTTTTATTTTCAACCTATTTTATCTAACTCCTTATTCATTCTGGTTTTGTTCTTGTGGATCCTTTCCGAGTTTTTCTTAACTCAGAACCTGATTCTTTAATAAGGGATTTAGTAGCTAAAAATATTATTATCTTGATAATTAAGTAGCTAAAGGATCACCTTGGTACCAAAGATACTTTTATCTCATTTCCATGCCAGCAGCCTAAATCTAGAAAACCAGAGGTAAATACAGTAAAGGCAGTTACCTTTTTTGGAAATACATTGGAACAACAATGTTTAAACAATTAATATAATTTAAAAGTGGATTCAAAATCAAGCTACCTGAATTGGATACTTGTTGAATTAAAAGTATGATTTCCAAGGACTGAAACTCAGGATATGTGTTATAATGTGTCCTTTGGCATTTATAAAAGCAACTCTCTCCAAGTCCTATTCTGTTATTTCATCATGACACAAAGGTTCACCTCAGTTATTGAAAAGTTTTTGAAGTCAAGTCAATCTCTTAAAGGTAATCCTAAAGTGAATATAATCAAAGAATTAAACATAATCACAGATTCTCAGCAGAAAGGAACTGTAGAGATCAGGAAGTCCAACAGGTATCTTTTAGATGAAGAATCCAATGGCCAGAAAGAATCCAGACTCACACAGCTAGTAAATATCCAAAGTGGGACTCGAACTTGGGTCTTTAGAGATGGCAAATATTTGAGAAGTATATAAGGACCTGCCTAGAGCCCACATTTTCAACTTTCTTTACACTATCCCAGAAGCTTCTGGGAATTGTAAGTTCACTTTCCTTCCTCACTTCCCACTTTTAAGTATTCTTTCCCCTATCCCTCTGATTGGTCAGTTCTTTCCAAAACATTTATTTTATTGAAAGGGCCAGCACAGGCATGCTTTCAATTCTTCTTAAGGTAAATTCCAGTCTGTCCTAGGACTTTCTTTACAATTCCCCTTTTATATCTTCTTTTCTCCCTTTTCAGACCTCTTTGATGTGTTATGTTCTCCTATCAAAATACAAGTTCCTTGAAGGCAAAGTAAAAATGATCATGTTTTAGGTTGTGTGGAAAAAGGAATAAAGAAAAAAATTATGATCAGGAAAAGGAAAGAAATGTATTTTCCTTCAAGGGGAGCTGAAGACTTTAGGCTGTTTCCATTCATTTAAATACCTACATAGTTCTCTATGGGGTAAAATATGGGATTTTTGTAAAATTGCCATTATGGTTTATTTCTTTTCCAATGAAATAAACCATGAAGTGTTAATATGAGCCTGTGAAGCTGTCAATATATCTATGGGAAGTAAAACTCATTTGTTTTATTAGTAACCCCACCTCATAATGCTGGTCAAGGTCAAATAAAAGCTTCCCTGTACCCGTCATGTCTGTTGTTACCTTTAGTGCTTGTAAAGGATGAGTTAAATCTCATTAATGATGTATCTCAGTGGCAGCTAGGGGGCACAGTAGATAGAATATCAGGCCTCAATGAAGAAAGGATTGGGTTTAAATCCCGCCTCAACTTCTTTTTAGATAGGAGCAAATCTTTGTTTGCCTCAGTTCTCTCAATTGAAATGGGGACAATAATAGCAGAGTTATTATGAGGTTCCAAGGAGATAGTATTTCACTTAGCATGATGCCTGGAACACAGCTGACCCTATATGAATGCTAGCAATGAAAATGAAGATGAAAATTTTCCACATTAACTCTGGATTCAGTTGTTACATGCAAAGAAAAGAAAGAGTATGAAATTCTGAGAAGTCCTCAAAACTGATTTCGCTCCATGTAAAAGCAGACTCGGGACCAACAGATAATGAGTCACAGATTCCTTATTTTAAAGTTAGTTTAAAGAGATAGAGCACACCACTTGGAGTGAGGTAGGATGACAAACAAATCTATGGTTTTGGAACAAATAAAGAAATAGTAAGGATTTTGAGTTCTGGAAGCAGAGCAATGCATAAGGGAACTAGTAATTGTCATCAAAATAGAAAGCCAGGACATTTGCTGAGTTAAGGGATAAAAAGTGGGAGAATCAGGAGCTTCTGGAAAGAAGAGAAGGTCCAGGACCATCAAGATTCCAGGAAAAGTCAAAAAGAAATAAATAGAAAGAATTCTATAGAGACATGAAAAACTAATAAAGTTTAGACACTAAGGAGAGCCTCAATCACAGACACTCTGCTAATTTCTTTACATACACAGAAATCATCAAGAATTATTCCCCCCACACTTTTTTAAACCAATTGTTTAATGAAAATTATGAGACAATTCTCAAAATACTGAAAATGTATTATTCTATTAAATTATTATTTATTACTTTTAAGAACACATTTTAAAATCTCACCAATAATTTAAAAAAATATAATACTGCCAAAATAGTATTACTTTTTTTGTTTCCTTTGATATATGATACCCTTGGAGCTTGCTTGTTTCTTAATTTTTTTAATAGCAAACAGAGACTGTTAAGAAGGCAAAGTAGTAAGAATTGATAATCAAAATAGTGGATTAATTAGGAAAAAAATCCCTTCATGGAATTCTATCGAAAGTAGATAGGGTCCTTAATCTTGAATAAGGAAGACCCGAGTTCAAATTAAGTTTTATAAACTTGGTCAATGTACAATGCTAGGGAACTCATTTAACCTCTCCTCTATAAAATGGGGATAATATCACATACTTCCTAGTTCTTTTCTGAGAACAATATAGGTTAATTATAAAATATTTTGCAAACTTTAAAGTCCTACAAAAATTCTAGTTGTTAATGTTATTGTTGTTATAATTAAGAACAATGAAATGCCATGGTTCCTAAATTCAATTCCTTTCTCTTTCATCCTCTCTTCTTCCCTCTCTCTCCTTCCTTATCTATCTCTCAATAAATAATAATACACACACATAAATAATAAATTCATATACTTTTCCCAATATTCTTCATTAGAGTTAATGACTACCTATTTTATTTTAACTTAAGGACAGATATGATGTTGAATTTGACCCTGGCAGTAACCTAAGTTCAAATCCGGTCTCCTAACCTCAGTAACTGACCACTTTAACTCTCATATCCTCAGTTTCCTTATTTGTAAAATAGATAGTAATATTTAAAATATTTACATATCAACCAAAGAACATTCATTAAATGATTTCTATGTGCCAGGCAAATGTTAGTTACTAGGCATACAAAACTAATAAACAAATTAATCCCTACTATCAAATATCTATTATCTCATTGAAGCATACTTCTATAATGCAACCTGTGATCAATGTTTGGGTGCCCATTCTATGGGACTGTTGTTCATGTCCAATCACATATCTTGTTATTTTGCAGATAACAATAGAGGAGGACAGAGACTGTCAATTGTTTAATCCCTGTTCACACTTTAGGAACGGCCGTGGTAATTTTTGTTTTTGTTCATGTATTTCTCTGAAGACATCCTTTCAAGCCATTTTTCCTGTGCAATATTATTCCGCATGTTGTAAGAATGACACAAAAGAAAGTAAGACATGCTGATTAACATAACATTCACTGTGATTGCTGCCAGTTATATAGTGCTTTCAGGTTTATAAAGTGATTTCCATATATCATTTGATCCTCAAAACAATCCTGTAATGTAGATATGGAGACATGCTGGAACTAGCTTGAATTGATTTGTATAAAACTTGTATTTTCAATGTGAGAATTTACACTTCAGAAATTGGCAAGTGCTATATATCAAGTCTCGACTCATTGTTTTAATGATTGACTATTTAAAGTCATGAAGAAACTGTAATTCAGATTAAACTTAAAAGTGTTCCCTTTATATATTGTTATTATTTTTAAAGAGCCATTTGTTAGATATTTACCAGTACTTAGATGGTTGGTATTATGATTTGTCTCCATTTTGTAAATAATGAACATTATTCTGAGGAAATTTAAACAACTTGCCCAGAGGTACCTATTTAGTGAGTATCTGAGGGAGAGTTTACTCTGGATTTCCTGAATAAGAGGGTTCCCCTGTATCCAATAAGACATATTCCCTTTATGCCTCTAGAAAAATATAATGGAAGAAGAAGCAGTTTGGAACAAGGGAATCAGGGTTGTGTAAATGATTAGAGTTCAGATTCCCTTTGTGCCATTTGTTCACTCCTGTTACCTTATGCAAAGTCATGAACTATTCTGAGGCCTTTAGTAAAATAGGAAGTTGGCATCTGATTGACAAATTTAAACAAAATGAAACTAACCAACTTTGTGAGGGTTCTGATTAGATAGTCATGGATAAATGAATGGTAGAGCAGTGAACTGGTCTAAACTTTTGGGGCAATTCTGAAATGGGGGTGAAGGAGAGAGGTGATCAACTGGTTGTATTATTTGGTTCAAAGATCCTATCACTGAACAGCTGTCCAAAAGTGGCCAAAGTTACTAAGAATGTGCCCATATGTACCAAAAGTGATACTATTTATCTTTATAGTGACAGAATAAATTGGTAATAAGATGAATTCATAATAAGGTGAAATGGGGAATGGCTGAATAAATGGAGATGATGCATATGGTACAATATTTTGCTATGAAGGAGACAGGGAACAATCATTATTAAATACTTTCTTTGTGCAAGGTATTATAGTTCTTTATACATATTATCTGATTTAATCCTAGTTTCAACTCTGTGAAGTAGGCACTACTAAGTTCCCCATTTTACAGTTGAGGAAACAGAAAAGATTAATTGATTTGCCCAAGTAAGTGTATGCGGTAAAATTTGAACTCAGGGCTTCATAACTCAAGGCCCAATGCTCGTTTCATTGTGGCAGCAAGCTGCCTCTAAGCAAACATGCCTAGCTATGAAAAGCATTAGATATAAAGAATGAGTAAAAACATGGGGATTTGAAAGAATTAATTAGTTAAGATGAAGCAAGGGGATACTATACACAATGACCAAAACAGCAAAAGGGAAAATGTCATTAAAAAGAAAAATGAACTCTGAGTAACTATAACAACCAATTTTATTCCCTATATTTTTCTCCTTTTTTATAGAGGAGAGGAACTTAGAATTCAGAATGTTTCATATTCTTTTAAGTGCCCAACATTTACGTAGATTTTACTTTACTGTTTTGTGTGTGTCTGTGTGTGTGTGTAAAGTAACGACTTGTTGAGAGGAAGATTATACTTGAAAATGACTCAAGTAAAAATAATTTTTATATCAACAATCAAATATAAAATGAGGTCATCAAAATGATCTAAGGACTCTCTTTTACTCTACAATCTATAATTGGTTGACTGTATAAAAAGGTTTAAAAAATCACTATTTTTTAAAAAGTGATGCAGAATTGAATTAGGAAGCATTTGAAAGTAAGCACATTCTTATTTGCAAATATAATGATGAACAAGAATAAGGGCAACTTGGGAGTTAAGCAAATAAAAACATTACTGGTGTCTTCTTTTGATTTTGGTTTATGCTAAGACTTCAATTTATCACACTCCATTCTTATTATTTCACACATTCTATGGAACGTATTATCCTGGGAAGCCAGAGTGTATCAGCACAGATGGATGTTTGTTTTTCAAAAGACAAATAATATCATGGCCAAATTAAAAAAAAAAAAGATTATTCTGAATGTTAGCTGAGGTGTAATGAAAACCTACCATTCAGATGGAAGGTGAATTATGCTTCAGAAATAAAAAAATAAAAATTAAAAAAAAAAAAAAAAAAAAAAAAAAAAAAAAAAAAAAAACGTTGCTACTGATGAGCCCCTTATGATTGTAGGAAGTTTCAGCATTATGTTATAGAAAAAGCTTGGGCACCAGTGGCCTCATTTGACTCGCTGAAAAAGAAAAGCACAGTGTAGCTCAGTGAATTGCTAGATACCTGACACTGAAGTTACAATTCAGAGCAAGTATCAGAGCAGTGTGATACAATAGGAAGCAGAGTCCTAGGTCTAAAAGGGACTTTATAGATACCTCATTTTCTGATTAAAGAAAGGAGACCCAGGAAGGAGAAATGCCTAAATCAGGACTTCCCCAAAATCTCTGCCAATAGAGTCAGTGTCTCTTCCGATGTAATATGTTGCCTCCCTCTAGTTTCCATACAGCATTGCTATTGACCATAAAATATGATTTCCACATATTTCTATGGACAACAGTGTAGCATATGATGGAAACCATTCCCTACTGATGGCCAAAGTGCTCCAACAAGTTGCCCAATTTCCCAGAGTCATAAGCAGCAGATCCATCTTTCTCTTAGACATGGAATTAATCCATGAATTGAAAACCAATATTCTTTACATTATATCACGTTACTTCCTTGGGGCCTAGATATTTATAATTCATTTGAGACAAAAAAAAGCTGAAATCATAGATTTCAGGGCTGGTCAGGACTGCAAGGCCCATCTTTTCCATTTAGTCAGGAGCAGGTCTCTCCTTGACAACAGTAATCCTGTGGTTATCCTGCTTTTGGCTGTGGCAAAACCATTTCCTCCTATTTGCGGATGTTGCTGTTGCTGCTATTATGTCTGATTCTTCATGACCTCATTTGAGATTTTATTGGCACAAATACCAGATTGGTTTACCATAGTTTTCCTGACTCCCAATCCTTTCTATTAAACCAACTAGTTTGCTATTTCCTTCTCCTGAGGATTAAGGCAAACAGAGATTAAGTGTTATCCAGACTAACACAGCTAGTAAGTGTCTGAGGATGAACAGTATATTTGAATTTTTTTTTTTTTTGTTTCTTACAAAATTTTCTCTTTGATCTGAGGGCTTCTAAATTTGGCAATAATACCCCTATGTGTTTTCCACAAAGGATCTCTTTGAGGTAGCAATCAGTGTTTTGTTTGTTTGTTAGTTTGTTTGTTTTCTATTTCTACTTTCACTTTATGTTCTATCACTCCAGGCCAATTTTCTTAGATTATTTCTTGTATCAATGTACCAAGGCTCACTTTTTGGTTCCAACATTGAGATAAGGCCCTTTTTACTACAGGGTTAGTGCTCTATCCACTGAGTCATCCAGCTGCCTCTTATAATACCCAGTATTAAACACAATGTTTAATATGCAATTTGTCTAGGGTAGAGAAGAATACCACTGGCAGCTCCCTTCTCCTAACACTTTGCTTCTGATAATATAGTCTGTGATTTCTTTATTATTTGGAGGTCACTTTGTCTTGTTATAATTTTGTAGAAGTCACCTTTTCTCTTTATAATTTCGTAGATTTAAAGCTAGTAGACTTCCTAAAGGATAACAAGTCCAATCTCCTCATTCAACAGAAGAGAAAACTGAGTCTAAGAGATTAAGTGGTTTATCTAGGATCAAATGTATTGCCAGAATTTACAATTAGGTCTTCCTCCTCCTTCACATTCTATCCACTGTTCGATTATGCAGCCTAGGGAAATTACCTCTTGGTATCCCAGAAATGTTTTAAAAAGTCTTCAATGAAGAGCCATAACATTTTGGATGCATAATATATGAAAGAACATGGGAGGAATTATGTTTGCACATTCACCTATCTTGTGCTTAACAATTTTGTTTTTTCTGCTTAAGTACAAGACTTCACAAATATTCCTATTAAGTTTCTTATTAGCAGATTTGGCCCAACATTGTAACCTGTCAAGATATTTTGAGATCCTAATAGCCATTTACCATGATAGCTGTCCCTGCCAGCTTGGCATCTGCTGTGATATGACAATCTTGCTATCTACAGCTTTGTACAAGTCATTGATTAAAATGTTAAATGGCACTGGGTCAAACACAAATCCATGTGGCCCCCCAGTGCCAACTTCATTCCAAGATGACAATGATTGATTAACAAAATGATTTTTGGGATACAGAAGTTCATGAGGTTAGAATTCATTCCACCACACTATAACCTTGCTCACACTTTTCTTATTCTTATACACAATGAAAGCAAACGAGACATTGTCAAATGATTCACTAAAGAGAAATTAAATTGTAAATAGGATATAATGCATATACCTCAGGCCAAAATTTTGCCTAAGGGAAAAAAGAAGATATGATTAATGTGGTATGATTTTTTTTTTAAACTAAGTCTCCTGGGACAGATCGATGGCACAGTGGATAAATTATCAGCATTGAATTCAGGAGGATCTGAGATCAAATCTGGCCTTATTAGTAGTGTCACCCTGGGCAAGTCATTTAACCCCAGTTACCTTACCCAAAAAAAGAAAAAAAAAAAAAAGAAAAATTAAAATAAAGTCTCTTTCTATCCCCATGGTTAAAATTGGCTAAAACTACCACATATGAACCCATACCAATGCAAATCAGTATAGATGCTTTAAATCATTTTATTTTCATTATCTTGTTCTAATTTACCGTTCTGAAAACAGCAAGGTGTCCCTCTACTCTGTGGGGCTTATCACATTATTATCAGACTTTGTGTCTGATTGGTCTGAACTTTATTGTACCTCAGAAATTCTGAACTCAAAGATCTGCCAGATCCCACCTTCCCCGGTGGCAAAGATTATACCTTTATGTATTTATGCTAAATATATTCCAATTAATTTTTAATTGACATTTATTTTGAAAATATTGAATTTTTAAAAATAGCTCCCTTTATCCCTTCCCCAATATTTTTAGAAGTCAAAAAATAATTATATTGGTTATACATTTTAAGAATTGGGCAAGCAGCAGTCAGTGAAGCCATGAGAGATTAAGAAATAACAAAACATCATTTAAAATGAAAAAAAAAATAGATTGTGAAACATCTTATTAAAAAATAGCAGATTTGGAGAACAGATAAATAAGAGAAAATATAACATTAATTGGAATTTACCTCAATGTTGTAACCAAAAAGTGAGCCTTGATACAATGATACAAGAAATAATCTCAGAAAATTGCCCTGGAGTGATAGAACATAAGGAGAAAGAAGAAATAGAAAAAAAAAAAATCCACTGATCACTACCTCAAAGAGATCCTTTGCGGAAAACACATAGGGGTATTATTGTCAAATTTAGAAGCCCCCACATCAAAGAGAAAATTTTGTAAGAAAAAAAAAATCAAATGCACTGTTTCTATAATTAGAATTGTACAGGGTTGATTACCAGGCAATAAAAGACTGCTGCTCCTGGAATCATACCTACCAACAATCACAAGAACTAGGTCTGAAGCCAAAAAATATATTCAACAAGGATGGTCAATGAACTTGCAGACTTTCAGGTCTTTCTATCAGTCAAACCCAAAATTAATAGAAAATTTAACATATAAGAGCCAATAACAAAGGTCATTTTCAAGGACCTCAACATCGACAAATTTTTGTTTTGTTTTGTTTTTAATATGGGAAATGTATACTGTGTGTTTAGGATTAACATCAATAATAGGGTGACTCCACAGAAAGATTGGGATAGAGTTAAGGTAAAAATAGTAATTATGTTATACAAATGCTGTGCAGAAGAATAGACACAGAGGCATTACAGGAGGAAGGAGGGATTGTAGATCTGAAAGCCTATTCACACAGGAATGGGCTAAATAGGCAACACCACACACACACACACACACACACACGAGTATAGCATCCTTCAAAATCTATAAAGAAATAAGGGGGGAGTTAGGTCACCTTGGGAAGCAAAGAGTGAGGAAAGAAGAAAAGGGAATGATCAGGGGTGGGAGAGGTTAAGTAATAACAAGATAAGTCAGGGAGCAGCCTTAAAACAGAATCAGCAGGGATAGGAAAAATATGGATGTGTATGTGGGAGGCAGGATTTGTTTTGAAATTGTGTTCATATAGCTCCTGGCTTTGAACATGACCTCTTCTTGATGAAACTCTACTGGTTCCTTACATTCACTGTTTTCTTTCCCAGGTGTTCTAAAACTATTCTTTTATTCAAGTTCTAAGAATTTGTCAAAATTCAAATTCATGGCCAGTGGACATTATTATTTCTAGACATTTAATTTGGACTGACATCACTTTATAAAGGGAGGTAAAATTGAATAATAAAAGGGTCTAGATTTAAATTTCAAATACTAGCTAAACTTCTCTAGGCCAGCCTCATCTGTATGTGTTTTCTAGACACAGGCCTCCACAAAGGAATTATACTAAATTTGGGGATTGATTTGAAACAGAAAATTATAGGTTGAGTCCCAGAATGTGAAAAAAAAAAATCAAGATGCCAGAGATACTATTGCTAGGAAACAAATTACCAGAAAATAAATAAATAACAAGTAATGCTGATCAATAATCATTTAATAAGTACTTACTATGTGACAGGTACTAGGCTAGGTTATATGAATAGAAAGAGGAAAATGAAACAGTTTCTGCTCCGATGTAGTTAGTATTTTATGCATGGAAAATAAGATATAAATACATATTGTTGCATGCATATATAAATGTAGGTATAATTATAGAATACATATATACTATCTGGGCAATGTTTTTTGCCATTTAATAATTTGGGTAAAAAGGGGTATTATAAACGGGAGAAATAAGGAAAACCTTCATGGAAAGTGAAGTTCCAGATGAATTTTATAGAACTAAGGAATAAAAGAGGTCGGGATGAGACAGTATATTTAAAGAAAGGCAGGAAATGGTAGGTGGGGTGGAGTAGTGGGGAGAGGGAATAGGTAGTTAAATTGGTTCAAAGGGATAGAGATAGAAGAGAACGGATTTTAACCGGGGGATTTTGGCCTGAGTTACTTTGAGACTATAACAAGCAAAGCCAATAGGTTCATTTGTGAATTCATTATGGAGCAATCTCCCATTTAGCTTCTCTAGTAATTTACCTCAGACAAAGAAGTTCAAATTTGGTGGTGACATGGATGAGTACACATGCTAAGTTCCTATCAAGAAGATTTTATGTGTCTTGACTTCTAAGAAAAGATATTGGAAGATGTCTTTTGTATTCTGCATAGCTGAAGATGGGGGAGATTTATTGATGTGTTGATTTATTTCCTGCTTCTATTTTCTCTTCTATCCTTTTAAAATTATTTATTGTGAGTGATATATGATTGGGAATGTGGAAGGTGAGGTATACATTAAGGCAGCAAATAGTCAATATCAAAAAATCAACAAAATACATACATATATAACAATTCATATGCCTTTATGTCATATATATGTATATATAAACACATATATGTGCATCTGTATTGTGTGTATATATATTAATATTTATATGCTATTTAAAGATAGTGCAGTGAATTTTAAAGAGTAATGAATTTTTAGTCAAGTCAAATCTATACCTGTTATTATCTGTTATTTTGTATAAATCATATAGGAACTCTGTTTCTCAATTTCCTCACCTGTAAAATGGTAAAATGGGACTAGATGATGTTCCATCTATCTATCTATTATATAGATAGATAGGTAGTTATTTATGGATATCTATTTATAGATATCTATAGATATATATTTAAATAGATAGATATTTATGGATATCTGTCTATACATATCTAGATACATCTAGATCTAGATAGATAGAGATACTATACAGAACATATACATAGAATATAAAATCCCACACGTGTGTGGGATTGTATATTTTTAAAGTGATATGCTAGAGTACCATCTTTTCTTTTAAGCTTTCATAAGTTTTTAAACATTCATAGCAAATGGCATCAATCAAGGAGAGATAGTCAGAATCTTCTGAATTGTGTATCATTTTTTTTTTTCTTTTAAGCTTTGCCAAGGATTCTATCCAGGCCCAGATAACTGTCAAGACCAATTATAGAAGCTTGCCATTCTGCTCTTTTGGAGAGATGCTGACTTCTTCCTTATCAAGTGAGGTAAACGATGCCCTTATAGTTCCAAAATCTTCATATTTGTAGTGTGTGTGTGAGTAGAAGCCTCTTTACTACAGAGCTTTGTCTTGGCTTCTATTCAGCATTAAAATAATTGATCAAAAATGACCACCATCCTGATCCTGCTTTGAAGACTGTATCTAGGTCAGAGGCTTCTCTCTGGTCATCACAATAGTTTTCACAGTATGGCAATCAAGGTCAGATTTTATTTGGGAAAAGATAGATTCTTTCATTTCCATTCAGAAGCTTTCAAACCATGGTTTAAACAGTTGAATATAATGCATTCTCAAGCTTTTAATATTAGCTACACATACACACACAAACACACGCACATATGTTGTCAAATGTGTTTGCTAATTTGTGATTTCATATGTGTAGTTATTCTCACATTCTTGACCTTATTGGAGAAGTTAGTGGCTAAGTATGGAACCTAAGGCCACAACGCTGATTTAAAATCCAGATGCAGATATCTACTAGTTGTATGGCAAGACACTTAACCTCTTAGGCTCAGTTTCCTTCATTATAAAATGAATGTAATATCATCTATCTCACAGGGTACTGTGAGAATCAAATAACATGACAATGCAAAGTGCTTGGTAACTTTTAAAGCAGTATATTGTACTGTTCTTGTTATTATTATTACTTCTCTACAGTGTCATTGATTATTGCCCATCAATATCTCATCATTTTACAAGTCTCTTTCCATGTTGTTTTTTTTTATGTTTGCCATAGAGCACTAATGAAACATTTTGTTGTCTTTCTCATTTTTTGGAGACTCAAGAATATGCTAACGGCCTGGCAGGTAGTCTATCAATTACTCCCCACTTTTATTGTTTGAGAAATTCAACTTCACATCTGATCACATATTCCTTATGGATATTTTTTTCCCTGTTTTCCCTTGGAATTCCATATCTGTAACTTTTCATTCCCACTTCACACTTGACTGCTGCCCATTGTGTAATCCTCAAGTTTGATACTCTCAACATCAGTTTTTCATGTCTTTCAGTAATATGTGAACCCAGCTTAGCCATTAATACTCATCTTTCTTCAGAAAATAAAATTTCATTTTTATGCTTATGTTCAATTATAATTGTTTTAGAACTATGTGTATATGTACCCAAAGGATAAGAAATGAAGACAAAAACAAATCAAATAAAAAGAAGGAAAAAGCGATGGAGAAGGAAAAAAAGAAAAAAGAGAAGGAAGAAGAGGAGGAGGGAAAGATAGAAGAGGAGAAGATTCTCCAGTTGATAAATGGTCAAAGTATATAAACAGATAATTTTCAGTTGATGAAATTAATTTAATTTATAGTCATATAAAAAGGATCTAAATCACTATTGATTAGACAAATGAAAATTAAAACAACTCAGATATGATTTCACACCTCTTAGGTTGGCTAAGATGACAGGAAAAGATAATGATGAATGTTGTAGGGGATGTGGAAAACTGGGACACTAATGCATTGTTGATGGAGTTGTGAAATGATCTACCCATTCTAGAGAGAAATTGGGAACTTTGTCCAATGGGCAATCAAACTGTAAGTATGCTTTGACCCATCAGTGCCACTACTGGGTCTGTATTCCAAGGAAATTACAAAGAAGGGAATGTGAAAAAATGTTTATAGCAACTCTTTTTGTGGAAGCAAAAACTTGGAAAATGAGTAAATGTTCATCAGTTGGGGAATGGCTGAACAAACTGTGGTATATGAAATTAAATATTATTGTTCTATAAAAAGTGATGAACAAACTGATTTGAGAAAAGCTGAAAAGATCTACATGAACTGATTCTGAGCAAAACAAGCAGAATCAGGAATACATCATACACAATAACAGCAAGAGTATTGTAATGATCAACTATGGAAGACTTGATTCTTCTTAGTGGTTCAGTGATCCAAGTTAATCCCATAGACTTTGAGTAGAGGATGCCATCTTCCTCCAGAAAGAGAACTATGGAGATGGAATGTAAATCAACACATATTATGTTCAGTTCTTTTTTTTCTGTTTTTTTTCCCTCTCTCCTGATTTTTCCTGTTAGTTCTGATTTTTCCCTTTCAACATAATTCATAAAGCAAAATGTATTAAAAATAAAATTAAATTTAAAAATAAAAAGAAGACATAAAACCTAATCCCTTTTCTAAAGAGATTTCCATTCTTCCTGATAATACAATGCTTTCACAGAAAAGGAAAGAAGATAACTTGAGAAAAGTGTGAGTATCATATAGGGACTATATGAAAAGCTTCAAATAAGAAATTTAACTTGAAGTAAAGGAAATAAATATTACAAGATGCTAGGCTCTTAGGGATGGATTGTTGGCATGAGGAAACCATAGCCAAAGGTCAGAAGCAGTATAGAAAATGTCAGGTTCCAAGAAAATAAGTTTATTAAATGGTCAGAAATATCAACGCCTTAAAGGAGAGTCATGGCAAGATTTATACATTTATCTCTACAAATACTTATTAAGAACCAATTACGTACAAGGCTGTTAATTCTATCCATTGGGATCAATTTGTGGCTACTCTGCCATGTTTACCATTGCAGATTCTAAAATTTCCTTTCATGATATCCTTCAAAAATTTTGTCTTGACTATTGATAACAGACTTCCATTAAATATCTTTCTGGAGTCAAACCAAGTTTTAATTTTGTAGCAGTCAAACATTATTTACAGTTGACAGGAAATAAGCAGGACCACAAATTACAGGTGAATTTGTTCTGACTTTGTGTGACATGTAACTTAGCCGTTCATGGAAACTAATTATAGTCATTAAAACAGCTTCCTTAGCTCTAAATTCAGCAGTTTAAGCTCACGTGAAATTCTAACATGCATTTCAGAAATCCTCTTATGATGACCATGTTGATAATTGAAGCTTTTCAGACAGGAGCTGACAAGTAATTACTTGAAGGCCAAGAAAATTTCTAGGAAAAAATAGGATTGGAGTCTGAGAGAGAGACTGAGAATAATGCAAGATTTTCTTTTGCATTTTGTTTTGTTTTGTTTTTCTTAACATGGCAAAATAATGATTTTAGGTTTCATGTTATTCATGGGTTTTAGTAATAAAAATTAGAACATAGAGATGTATATATCCATATAATAGCTATTTTGATGTACACATGTCATAACTATTTTCTGTGTATGTATATTTGTACAAACATATATGTGTATATATACACATATGTATGCATAGGCAAATATAAATATAGTATCCTCTAAATATTAAAAAAAATGTCCACAAATCAATTGGATAGTAGATTTAAAAATATATTTCAGATAAGTTTATAGAGAAGTTATGTGACATATTTAGAGATATGATAAGATTCCTCAGAGGGGAATTGAAGAACAAATTCTCCCTCTCTCTCTCTCTCTCTCTGTCTCTCACCCTCTCCTTCCTTCTCTCTTTCTTCCCTTTCATTGCTCCCCCCTCTCTTCTCCACTCTCTCTCTCTCTGTCTCTCTCTCTCTCACAAACACACATACATGCATACATGTACACACACAAGCTCACATATGCACATACACACACAAGAATTCAATGAATCAAGAATCAATGAAAAGTTAAGCATCCCCTTCTTCCTCCTGCTGCCCTAGGAATCCAAAGAAAAACTTGTCCAAACTGTTATAATTTAATCACTACAGAAGAGAGGTTCGAAAGCCCACTGTCTGCCTGAAAAACTTAATAATCTATTTTCTGACTTTTTAATGGTTTAAAAATTAAAAAAAAACAACTCTATTTTGCTTTCCTAAAATTAACTAAGTGGTTTGACCATGACATTTGCCAAAACTCAGAACACTAAAAACAAGGTACTGGTCATTCTTTATCTTCCTTTCTTCTGTCTTTTTGTTTGGGAGGGGGGAAGTCCTTTTTCTTTCTCTGTTTCTCTTTCCTTTCTTCCTCCCACTTTGTTTTCCTTTCTTTATTTCTATCATTTTTCTTTACATTTTTTCTTTATTTGTTTCTCCTTCCTTCATTCTTCAAGGTTTTTTAGGTATAGTTTTCTTCTAAAGGGCACCTATAACTTTTTCCACCCTAAAATTTAGAACAAAGGTTTTAAAAATACAGCTACTAAAGTAGCATCTGTCAAATTGTTATGTTTCAACTAGAAACTGTGGAAATAGTTTTAGTATATGGCTTCGTTCCTTCTGATGTTCTAATATGTGCATCTGAACATATGAAAGATATTGATTATAAGCATTGTTTTCAATAGGTTGGGGGTTTCAATGTGGGGAGGATTGGGAAGAAATCTGCACTCACATTTCTAGCTCTTGAGTTTTCATCCGTTATCTTTTTTGCATAGTTGAAACTAGGACATTCCTTCTTTGTACATACTATTTGGAATTCTGGAAAGAAAGTCCATGAACTTTAACTTCAGTTCCACCTCTAAACACTTATTAGTGTAGGTATGATTTTGTTAAGTCTTTTCCTCTGAATAGGGCCTATTTTCTCAGAGGTACAATGAGATTAAATGAGGTTATATAGATGGAGAGATGAGTATGGGGAAGAAGGTTTTAGATTGAGTACAAGTGTCTAATTTTAAAATGAATTATTCTGAGACCTAGAAAAGTTACATACTTTTATCAACGTTATACAGTTAGGGTAGGTTAGGTTAGAAGTAAGAGCAGAATCTTGGACTCCCCAACTTTTAAGTCCAGCATTCGTTTGAAAGCATCCCAACTGGCATGTTAAAGTCATTTAGTGACAAGGCAATTCATTAATCTGTCTGAATTATGGAATTATCGTAGATGAATTGTCGTTCTCCATTTATATGTTGAGATCAGCAGAAAATGCAAACTCAGCTTCCCAATCAGCTCAAAGTTACTATCTCCCTCTGCACAATGAGATTTTGGAAAGTTGCTTCCAAGAAAGAAACATATAAACAACCAAAAACAATCCTACTAAATAGAAACCATTTACAATTATCACAGTAATTGTGTGCCAATGTAATAGTGACTAGAGAAAACACAGTGTTCTTCCCAACAGATTAAGTACTCCCCTGGAAATTATGCTTATTACATTCATTTACCTAATGAAGCTCTTCCCTCTCAAAACTGAATGACTGAATGAATGAATGAGTGAATCAATGAATGGAGTAAGTTAGTGAGTGAATGAACTAAAGAATAAATTAAATTTTATTTTAGCCAAGTGTGTTTTTTTCTCCAGTTATTTCAAATTAGACCCTGAAAGGGCATAATTCTCCTCCTTTAAGCATCCACTGACCCATATTGCACATCTTCATATAGAGAACTCCCAAGACCCATAAATACCTGTACATCACACCACAATTCTTGTGGGATCACCAGAAGCACAATTAAACTAAATGTAGATCTTGTCAACCCACTCCCTAAATATTTACTGGCCAATGTAAAAACCTAGCTACCTCCAGAATGGGGATAGTGGCAGATTTATGAGTCTATAAAATGAGAATGCTTACAGGGCTTATATGTAAATATTTCACAAGTCCATTCAAGCATTTCAATGTCAACCATACAATGACAAAAATAAGAGGGACTTTTACTTCCTTTCTTAGAATTTATAATGTTGCCAAGAGTCTTTCCATTTCTATAGGATTTTGATATTATTATCATTAATTGTAATGCTTTAATGACAGTCAACAATGTTAGTGCATCATTAGTATTAGTATTCCCATTTATAATGAGAATAAATGAAGGCTCAGGGAATTGGAGTTATCTGGTCTACTGTTACAATGTACCTAAGCATCATATTCAAGTTTCTAAACCTTTTCTCTCTTGACTGAGTTCATTATTTTCCATTACTCCTGGTTGCTTGTAAATTACATCGACTAGGATTCCTGGCTGTTCAATATTAACTTCAATTAAACTTTCTCAATTATATGGAGTACTCCAGAAGTCTTAGTGTAGTGTTAAATTATTAAAGCTTAAAATTAAGACTTTTATAAAAGGAAACCATGAATAAATGAATAGCATTGCCTTTGTGTAGGAAAAAAAAAAAGCAGTCTCCCATAGTAGAGGCATTTACTGGTTCCTGCCCAAAGATGAAACTAATATATGATCAATGATGCTTTACTCCAGTGTACCAGCATCTGATGGGGCCTTTGTCCTTCCTAGGATGACCATGATCCTTCCACTTCACCTCATAGTCTCCTACCAGCTAGTGTCATTTTGAAGGAAAACTGTTCACAGACCATGGAATCCCCAGACCTTGCTCAGAAAATTCCCACGCTGCCTTTGCATAGAAACATCACTTCCCTGTCAAACGACACAGGGGTGAAAATCTGACATCTCTTTAGCTTGGAGAGTCTTTGATACGAGTGTTCAAACACCCTAGATTTTGCCCATAGTAGAAATAACCTTATTTACAATTCTGCCACCATGATTAAAATATCATTTTGCATTTAATACTACCTACCTTACCTACCCTATTTATTTGTTTTTAATTCACGGAAACAACATTTGTTTCTTCTTGAGAAAACAAACTATTTTATAGCTTCGGATTAAAAAAAAAAGAACAAAGGCAAAATTTAATTGACTTGTTTTTGTTATTGGTTATCAGACATGGTAACAAGTATAATCACTTCATTTCAGAAATTATGAGTCTAATGTGATTTTCTTTAAAATAGTGCAACAAGGCATTAATTTAATTTAACCCCTAGTCTCCTGGCTCAAAACTATAATCTATTTTTTCCTATAAAAGAAAAACAATCTAAATTCCAAATGAATTAATTCAAGCTATTGTCAATATTTTTTATTATCATATAATCTCTGTGTGTCCCTGTATCTCTGTTTCTCTCTATCTGTTCCTGTCTGTCTCTCTATCTGTCTCTCTCAAAAACATGTATAAATATATATAATATACATGTGTGTGTATACTCTGATGTATTAATATTAATGAATTATATAAATGCATTTTAATTTCTGAATGTATACATATGCAACAAAGCTATATATATCTATATCTATCTATCTATCTATATATTATATCTGGGGGTGGGAGTGAATGGCCATTTCTGACCTTTGAACCTCTAGTGTTGGCATACATTTCACTAATACACACAAGAAAACTTCTTGTAACTTAATTATCTTAAAGTATCACTTGGAACAATTGGATGGTTTAACTTTCTTTTGGACACACAGCAAGTATTAGTAAGAGGGATAAAATGAATCCCTGAGTCTAAGGCTTGCCCTCTGCCCCCTACCATAGGATGTATTTGATAACTACATATCTCAAGGTGTAAATGGCTTTCGTTTTAGGCTTTCCAATAATCAATCCTATGTGGTCCTTGAGTTTGATTATTTCCTGCATGAGCTATTTCAAAAGTAATGGGAAAAAATATTTCAATACTGAAAATAGGAAAGTATCCTTCTCTAATCCATGGCTCCAAAGCTAGGATTATAGAACCAACCAAACCCAGTAACTAGCACAGTGCTTTTGTGCATTTTCAGTCCTTAATCTTTAAAACTGGCAGGTTGATTGACCTGTGATCTATTTTTTTAATGTTGCAAAGAGTCTGCTAAATGTCAGATCCAAATGATCCTTTCTAAACAGTAGTTCTGCTGCTTGTTTTTGTTTGTTTGTTTTTTCTGGCTTCAGTCACTTGCACATACATACCCATAAACATCATTATCAGCTGCATTTTTAGGAAGAAGTCAGCAATTTCAAGAGGATGAAAATCACACACACACACACACACACAGACACATATTCTTACCTAAAATGTAAATCCCTTTAGCTCCTTGCTCCATGGCATGTGTGAATCATCTTAGTGCTTTTACCCCAAGCTTTACTCTGTAAATTTCTGCATCTCATGCAAAAGGGTAGTTATTAGACATAATCAAATTTTGACCAGAAGATGTGACCACATATGTGGTGATTCATAACTTTTTTATTTTTTATGCTTTCTACAAAGGATTAACACAATTTGAAGTGTAAGAGGCCAGACTGTCAGTTGCAGAGAAGAGCAGAAGAGGAGGACAAGAACATTCTTATGGATCTGATTGAATATCATGTGTCTCGAAGCTTGTTCCCTGTAATTTCAGGCCAGATAATGAATGGTTTATATGTACTGCAGCCCACTATAAATAGTTTAGTTTAAAATGACACCAAAAGGTGATTATGGTGTGTTTAGTAAGTCCAAAAGTAATGTCACACTCCTGTGAAGACAGATGAAACTCACAAAGAAGGATGAGGAGTGCTTTAACCCCATTAGCTAACTGAGGGAGATCTAAGAGGGTGAAGGCTAGCAACAGAAAAGCAGATAAGGACCAGCCTAACTAGGTTGACAAAGAAATGCATCAGGGAAAGGAAGCAGGAATCTGGGAAACTCTAGAATTGAACAGGAATAGGTCATTTGAAATGAAATCAATTCAAAAACAGTCATCATGGTAAAAGAACAAGAAGTCTTGTTCTGGATTCAATAAACATAGATTCAAATGTCTTTGTCACTGCATAAGGGCAGCTAAGACACCTAACTATGTGACTGTAAGTAAATCACTTCAATTCCCTCAACTTTGGTACCTTAATGTATAAAATGAGGGCATTAATAGCACCTATCTACCAAGGTTTCTTGGAGGATCAACTGAAATAATATATTGATATTTTGCAAAACTTAAACTGAATATGTCAGAAACTCAGCATAGATTTACACATCACACTATACCAAAATAAGATCAAAATGGGTACATGATTTGGGCATAAAGGGTGATACCATAAGCAAGTTAGGAGAGCAAGGGATCAATTATCTATCAGAACTTTGGGTGAAAGAATAATTTATGACCAAAGAAGATCTAGAGAACATTATGAAATGCAAAATGGACAACTTTGCTTACATTAAATTAAAAAGTTCTTCCACAAACAAAATTAATACAAACAAGATTAAAAGGGAATTACAAAGCTGGGGAAATTGTTTTCCACAATAATTGTTTCTAATAAAGAACTCATTTCTAAAATACATAAAGAAATCTGTCACATTTATAAGAATACAAATCATTCCTTAATTGATAAATGGTTAAAGGATATGAACAGACAATTTACAGATGATGAAATTAAAGCCAACTATAGTTATATGAAAAAAAAACATTCTTGTCGTTACTGATTAGAGAAATGCAAATTAATCACCTCACAGCTCTCAGATTGGCTAAGGTGACAGGAAAAGGATAATGATAAATGTTGGAGGGAATGTGGGAAAACTGGGAAACTAATGCATTGTTGGTGGAGTTATTAAATGATCCAACCATTCTGGAGAACAATCTGGAACTACACCCAATGGACTATGAAAATGTGCATATCCTTTGATACAGCAGTGCTTTGACTGGGTCTGTATCCTATGGAAATCACAAAAGAGCTCAAAGGACCCACAAGTGCAAAATTGTTTGTAGCAGCTCTTTTGTGGTGGCAAAGAATTGAAAAATGATTAAATGCCCATCAATTGGGGAATGATATATGAAAATAATGGAATATTATTATTCTATAAAAATAATGAACAAGCTGATTTTAGAAAGGCCTGGAAAGATTTACATAAACTGATTCTGGAGAAATAAGTTGAACCAGGAGCACATTGTACACAATAAAAGCAAGACTGTGCAATGAACAATTGTGAAAGATTTGGCTCTTTTCAGGGATTCAATGATCCAAGTCAATTCCAGTAATATTTGAATAGAAAATGCCATTTGCATCTGCAGAGAAAATTTTGGAGACTGATGCTAAATGAAATTTTTGTTCCTTTTTCTTCTTTTTTTCTCTGTTTTTTTTTTCCTTTTTGTTCTGATAAGAAATGTATATTTAAAAAAATAATGTATGTGTATAACCAGAAAAAAATAAAATAAAAACTTAAACCGATGACTAAATCTTTGAGATGCTAGCTATTAGTAGTGGTGTACCTTTTAGTAGATCTTTTCAACTCATTTGGTTGGTCCTGATTTCTTCATTTTTAAAGGAAGAGGATTCTGGTGTATATCCAAGTATATTTTCCAGGCCCAGGACTAAACAGGTAAGCATGCATAATTGATAGAAAGACCAGGATGTAGCTAATTACCAAGTACAGAGTAAACACTAAGGATACCAATGGTCCTTCAGCTGTCCTTATCTTTGGGAGTCTCCTCCCTTTCTCTTCATTTCAAACTTTCATCTTACAGCATTATTTCTCTCAATCTGTGAAACGTTGCATGAAATTTTAAAATCATACTAAAAATTGCACTAGCACAGATGCAGTTAGTAAATAAGACTGAAAAAAGGGAAAAATGAGTTCTGTTTCAGCATCAATTATCAGAGCTGCTGCCAGATAAACATCTGGACTTGGATAGCTCAGCTACCAGTTGCTTACCCTTTTGCCAAAACAACATGAAGAAAGGGATGCTTTCTGTCTTTTCTATTCATTTTAATGTAGTAACTACCTTGAAGTCAGGGGAATGTTAGATTATAAGAAAAATACTTCTTCCTTTTTAATCATCCTTGACTCTACAGTGGTCTTCTTTCTCATCATCACCAGTCATAACCTTGTACTCTGAGAAGTCTTGCTAGTACTACACTGTCCCTGGCTGGTGGTCCTATAGTTAAGTACTGACTCAAAAAAGATATGTATGTTTTGCTCTCCCAAGCTCCAGACCCTCATGTGCATCATTGTATTACAAATTCCCTTGCATAAATCAGTGCCTTTCATTTCAGGAAGTCTTTAATTAGAATCCTATTAATTGTGAGGATTTATTAAGACAGCACAATACAGTGGAAAGAATATTGTCACTAGTTCTAGTCAGAGGACTTAGAGTCACACAGCATCCCTGATGATGAGTACTTATGTGGGTGGCCCTGAACAAATCTCAAACCCTCAATGACCTTAGGATTGTTCCCATATGGGACCTTCCCTTATTAAAAACAAACAAACAAAATGAAGTGATTGGAATAGATGCTTTCTGAGATGCCTTCAGTATCTAGGTTTATGAGCTTCTACTATTCAGTGTTTAATATTTGCAAGACAAGAAGTATCATGAGTAAAAAAAGATTACTAGATATAGATTCACAGAGTGTCTAGTCCAACCTTCTACCAAATATGGAAATCTTCTGCAATATCCAAAATACATTGTTATAGATTTGTTTCTTGAATACTTACTTCTATTCATGAGGAGCTCCCTTGGGTACATAGCCTATTTTGGTGTTGGATTGCCCTAATTAACAGAAACCCCTCCCCTACATCACATTAAGGATCTATGATTTGGCTTTGGTGAGCATTTCCTTTACCAAGGCCACAATCCCATTCTGAGCCTCATTTTGCTACCTTTGTGAAATTTCATTATAAAAGAAAACAATGACCACATTCTCTCGATAATAATCTCCAAATTTAACTAGCCTGCCCCTTAGATATTGAAAACAATTTCTGTTTATCTGACTCTTAACAGTTTGCAAAATATTTCACAATGAGTATCTCATTTGATATTTATAACTACTTGAATTAGGCACCATTATTTTACAGTGAGAAATTTAGGCCTAAGAGTGAATAAATGATGATTACTTGTGTGAACCTTTTGCTCAAGATCACATGAGGAACAATCATCTAATGTTGGAATTGAAGCCAGTTTTCCCTGATAGAGATTTCCCACACTGTCCCTCCAACTAAGCCATATAAAGCATCTTTGCCTAGCCCTTTATAGAATTATCTCATTTGAATCTCACAGTAGACATCTGAGATGAATACTATAGGAGAAGTTCATTGGATTTTAAAACCTTGACATCAGAGACCATCTAGTCCAACCTGGTTATTTTACAAATAAGCAAATATAAGATCCTGCAAAGAAGTGACTAGTCCAAGTTGTATATGGAATCACTCACAAGAAGACTTGGAATCAAATCCTCTGGCTCTAGACACAGTATCTCATTTTGTTGTCCATTCTTATTTTTTTGATTGTTTATATCATACCATGATATCTCCCTATTATTTCCTTTTAAAGAAATAGAAAATTGAGCCTATTAAAAGTTAACTTTCTTTCTCTTGTTGATGCAGTTAATAAGTATCAAGCACTGTATGTGGTTCTATTTTCCTGTAAGCATCACCATGAGATATTTAAATCACCATGAAATATTAAATTAAAAAAATGTCTTCCTAAATATACTATCCTCATGGATCCTCTAAATGATAGGTCATATCATCTCTCCTTCCTGTATAACATTTTTTAGCTTCTGTCTTGATAGAACAAAATATTTAATGTTTTCTTAAGATACTGTATACATACATAAGCTCTACGCAATAGAATGATTAATTACAATAACATAAAAATTACTTTCATTAAATTATTATTTTTGTATTAACAGTGAACACATTTAGGTCCTATTTTATTTTGTTTGAAAAGAAGTTAGAAATAGGAAAAATAATTCTAGGAAGTAAGGGGGCAATAAGAATCACTTGGGGCATAAAATAATCTTGAATCATTATGTAAAATGAGAAGCCTAGAGTTTAGATTCAGAAAACCTAGCTTTCAATTCTCCTTTGTGATCCTGGGCAGGTTCTCTGTCATTTCATTTATTAGTAAAGGGAGAAGAAATAAAGAAATTGTAAGGTTCTATCATGTACTGAAGTTAATAATCTGGGAATAATTCTTAAGTAACACATGGATACTCAGCAAGAAACAGGAAAAAAAGGCAATCTAGAGAATTTATCCAAAAAAGAATGAATTAAAAATTTTAAAAATCTTCCAAAGCCAAAATTTTTGGTTTGAATTTCTTGAAAAGTCAACTGTAATCTCTATTTCACTTTGAAATACTGTGATATTGGTAGGATCTACATTTTTTTTTCTTCTAAATGTTATGGAGATTTTGAATAGAGAGAGGGATAGTGTTTGAAAGATATTGATTTGACAATCACTCTAGATAATTTGATCCAGACAACTGTTTCCTAAAATGTTATCGAAACAAATATTTGCATATACATTCAGAAACAGGCATGAGTCTTGGGTCTCTTGTCATCCAAAAACAAATTGTTTGCTATTACCATAAAGATGGTAATTGTGTCTACTTCATAACTAATGCTTTGAGGGTTTCTTTGTGATAATAAAAGCAATATAATGCTATCTAATATGTATAAACAATGCATTTGGAAAACTTTACTAGTTTCCTGTGATCTAAAACCCTAAAATGCACTCTGCAAAGCTAGATTCCATTGCTGAATACATTTACATTAAAATTCAGTAAGGATTTAAGATGTTGGCAGAGCCCATGAAGTAGTGCACCTGTGTTTGGATGGTAGAAGGCGGCAATTGCAGACAATAGCCTCAAGGAGTATGCCAGCCTTTCTCCTACTCTGGGGACTGCCTGGCACCAGACCATTTTAAGAAGAAGAAACAGAATTCCCATTACCAATGATTGCAAACTGGCTCTAATCATGTCTGTGAAGGACCTTTTCAATTTTGAAGTATAGAAAATAAGAAACACAGGCTTAATGTGTAGAGATATTGTGATATGTCTTGTCTTTAATGCCTTTTCTTTGCTGAAAAGTTTCTTTGGGGACTCGAGGCCTTCAAGTTTGAGGAAATACTTTTCTATCAATGCAAGCTGGCATTTTCTGTTTTCATCTCTCTTCAGAGTTAAGTAGTCAAGTCAACAAGCATTAATTTCTTATGCTGTAGAAGTTAGTGTTCTAAACTCTTGTGATTTTAAAAAGGGGGAAAGAGGGAGGCAAGGACCATTCCAATTTATTCTTAATGATCTTAAAATCAAATGGGAGTGCTAACAAATCGGTTTAAATAAGTTATATACAGAATAACTTGAAAATAATAGCAGATGGAAGTTACTGACCTTAATGAGGACTGATATGGGAGGAGAATGATTATCCTTGCAAAAAGTGAAATTTGAAAGAATTCCAGGAAGCCAGAAGATTGAGGTGAAAAATAGAAGAATTTCAGGCAGAAGTGAAAACATATAGACTTAGTAAATGAAGTGTCTTATGGAAAGGGAAAAAAAAAAGACATAATCACCGGATTGGATGAGGGACCAAAGAGGGGACTTTATATATGATACTAGGTGAAAGAGGGAGCCAGCAGAGTTATTGAATATGTTGGAGTTTGATATGGATAGACATGTATTTTAGGAATATCACTTCTACCACTGAGTGGAAGATAGATTAAAACAGGAAGACTTGAGGGAGGGAATCTATTAGAAGGCTATCGTAATAGTTCAGGTGTGTGGTAATGATGGACTACCCTAGATGGGTGATATGCTGAGACACAAATGTAAGAGACTTTAGCAAAGTAAAGTCTATAGGACTTGGCAAGAGATTGGATATGGGAGAAGGGAGTGGGGTAAATGAGAAGAAGGAATCAAGAATAATATCTATGTTGTGATCTAGTGTGGTTGGAAGGATGGTGTGTACCCCTAAGAATGATAAGGTATTTGGAAAGTAAGCTAAGGAAAATACAAATTAGAAAAGAGAATAAATTTGAATATTACAAAATTATATATGGTAATGGCCCTCTGTCAATGTGCTTATTATTAGCTCTTAATGAACATATTTCTCCACTTTTCAGATTTCTTACATCATAAGACACTCTTACTTCTAGAATCTAAGCATTTTCACTGCTACCTCCCTTGCCTAAAACTGTCTTTCTGCTCATCTCCACCTCTGATTTCCCTGGCTTCCTTCAAATCTCTGCTAAAATTCCACTTTTTATAGGAAGTCCTTCCTCATTGCCCTTAATGCTACCACCACCACATTGATACCTAATTCCTGTGCATGAGGATTATTTCTTGTTTCATATTATTTTCTAGAATATGTGAATACATATTCGTTTGCATATACATATTCTCTTTCATTATGCATATTCTCCTTCATTAGAATATGGATTTCTTGAGAGAGGGATTAGGCCATTTGCCTTTCTTTATGGCCTCAGCATTTAACACAGTGGTTGGCCCATAGTAGCTACTTCTTATATGTCTGTTGCCTAGCTAACTGAATTTATATCACAGCTTTAGAGTTAAAAGAGACATCTCAGAGGCATTTGATAGAACTCTTTCATTTTATACTTTTGGTATCATTTAAACCAAAAAGTAAAACTTGCTTTTTTTTTTTTATATTGTTCCAAAATAAAGCTGATCCCAGCATTTCATAAAGAACTTAAAAAAAAAAAAAAGAATGAAAAAGAAAATTAAAAAGAAAATTAAAACAAACAAACAAACATGGATGAGCCTTTGAACCCAAGATATCCTGTCTGAAAGTCCTTAATATCCAAACAACTCCAAAATGTCTCCATCATTTCATTATCTGTCATGGCAGAAGGACAATCAATAGAGCAGTGACAGTGAGAGGCCCCAGAAATTCAAGAGGGAGAAACTGTAGCAGAAAGATCCAGCATTCCAGCGACTGACAGTCATCTGCAAAGCCACTAATCCCCCTGACAAGATGGAGTTTCCAGGAAATGAATTAGGGCCTTGAACGTGTGCAGGATCAATAAATGTGTATTGTAAATTTATGGGCTGTGCTGTTCCATGCACAATTTGTTTAAAATTATTCCCCAGTTCTATGTGGAGTGTCCTTCATTTACCAGTATTAAGGGGATCTAATAAAGGGTTTCTGAGAAGGGACAGGTCTGTATTAAGGGAAAAAGAAAATGTTGGATGCTCTGGGACTACTCAATAAGCTATTAGGCCAGATGTCAGACAAACATTTTCATGGTTTGCAAAGAGATTTTAGATATAAATTTCCCAGTTAAGTGGGTTGTAGAGGGCCAGCTTGGAGAAAGTGAATTGAATGAGCAGTCAAGTAGACAAACATTTATTAAGCACTTACTATGTGCCAGTCCCAGGGGATACAAAAAAAGACACAATCTTTTCTGCTCTAAAGGAGCTCCCATGATAATGGGAGAGACAATAGACACATAATTATGTAGAAGGAAAATATGAATGGGATCAGTTGGCAATGATCTACAAGGTAAAGAAGGAGAATTGGGGGGTGGGGTGGGAAATCTCATAAAAGCTGAGATTTTAGCTGGGAATGGAAATAAGTCAGTAGGTAGTAGGGAAGGGGAAAATTTATAAGGCATAGTTTCAACCATGGAAAATTCACTGATTGTTCCTAACTGATCTAAACATTTAATAAGCACCTAGTATGTCCCAAGAATTACACTAAGTACTGGGGTACAGAGAAAATCAAAAGTCAGTCCATGAACTCAAGGGATCACAGTCTGACAGGAGAAATGACATAAGCAACTATCTTCAAAAACAATATATATGCAGGATAAATTGAATATAATCAAGAAAGGAAAGACAGTAGCTTTAAGTGAGATTAGAAAAAAAAAAAATCTTGTAGCTCAATTTTGCATGTGACTGAGGAAAGCCAAAGAAGCTAAGAGGTAGAAAAAGGGGTAGAGAGGCAAGTGAACATTCTGGGTATTGGGGACAATCAATACCTAAATCAAGGAAATGTCATGTCTTATTTGAGAAATAGTAAAAAGGCTACTGTCATTGAATTAAAGACCATGTGAGAGTGTGTGAAGTATAAGACTGGGAAGTTTGGAGGAGAACAAGTTATGAAAGATTTCAAATTCCAAATGGATTTAATATTAGATCCTGGAATAGATAGAGAGCCCACAGAATTGGTCATTACTAGACATAAGATCTGTGCTTAAGAAGATCCCTTTAGCAGCTAGAGAAAAGGACAGACCATTACAGGATAAGACTTGAGGTTCAGGTACCAATGAACAAGGTTTATCATTAGGTCACGTTTGAAGTGATAAAAGCCTACTTCCAGGGTGGTGAAAGAATTGAGAAAAAGAGTTGACTTTTGTAATGACAGTGGATTGGAGTCAGGAGAGACCTAGGTCTGAATTCTGTCTCTACCATTTAATTAGCTATTACCCTTCTTGATTCTCAGTTTCCCATCTGGAAAATATGGACAATACTAGGTACAGGCTATGATGAAAATTAAATGAACCATTAGTAAAGGGCATTGAAAATCTTAAAACTATCGATCAACCAACCAAAAATATTCAATACAAACTTACTATATGGCAAGCACTATGCTAAGCTCTTGGGATCAATAGAAAGAAAAATAAATATATCTACTGCCCTCAAGAAATTCATATTCTATAAATATTTCAGGGGTTTACATAAATATTGGCTTTATAGTGACAAGGAATGTGGGGTTTAAATTCAAGAACTTTCTTTGGTACTAAGAAGAATAGTGGATAAAGTACTGGATAGTCAGGTAGACCGAGTTCAAATTCTGAACCTAGGTACCTCAATTTACCCATCAGTCTCTACTGCCTTATTCATAAAATGGAGATGACAATAATAGTACTTATATAACTATTTTTATTATGCTTGTAGGTATGCTGAAAATATAACAAATTAATATATTGCCAATATAATAAGTAGGTTTAAACTCTAACTTTGTCTTTTGTTTGTTATACAGCATTGGTCAAATCATTTAGTTTTTATGGATTTCAATTGCTTAATTTGAAAACATCCTCCCCAGAAAAACAGCATTTCCCTATTTAGAATATGCATATTTTGGTAGCAGAATTTGTCTCTAATCATGCTACCTTTATCCAAAGAAAAACTTGTCATAATGTTTGATAATAGAGCCTAGTGGAAAAATCAGTGGCAGAGGAACATGCTATATTTAGATTATATATAGGTTGAAAGCCTAATAATTATGATCTGGGGTATCTGGGCCAAATGACTCTATTAAGAATTCTACTTGGTATTCATGTATAAGAATTTTTTCTTTTTCTTTTTGGAGCCTCAAAGCCTTCCACAGTGCCATATGATTATTGCCCCTTTCACTTCGAAATCCTATGATTTCTGTTAAATTATTGTGTGTGAACCAATTCTGATGGTTGTTTCCTAAGAACTACCTTCAGCCATGCATCCTATAGGAAATCAAGCTAAGATTTAGGTACTTGATAAGGGCATAATCCTCCCCAAACCCTTACTTTTGAGTCCCACTTGACATGCTAACTGTTCAGGGTGACAAAATACTTAGTTTAAATAAAAGTATTCAAAGAATTGATTATTATATTTAGCAAGAAAATAGTCACCATACACAGTTATCTCTGTTACCTTTCACTTGGATAAACATGTACAGAAAGAATAGCAGAGTATGCACAGGTAGGAAACCTGTGCTTCTAGGATGTTCATATAAGATGCAATGCTATTATTATTTTCCCTAAAACAGAATGGATATCTCGGGACTTCCTCCTTTATTTTATCTTTCTCTCCCAAGAGAGAGAACTGAACTTTACTCAATACCCAGCCTACCACTTATATCAATATCCAATATGAAAGAGAAAACCACATTTTAACTGAGGGTATTAGTCATGCTCCTATTACTTCTTCTATTCCAAAGCTCTTTTTTCATGTACCTTGTCAATTCTAGTACAGGACTGGTAGATAAGACAGCTCTAACACACTATCTTTCTCTCTTCCAATCATCACTCCAACCCCTTCAACTTTCTGCTTCACCAGTCCCATGATCTGTAAACATTACACACTTGGGGAAAGGACTGTCTTAATCTTGTATGTGTTTCTTTATCATGGAGCACAGTGTATAATACACAACAGTGGCTTAATAAATGTTTGCTTATAGGTTAAATTGGCCTGCTATAAGAAATCAAGGGAAATATTTATTACAGAAACCTTAAAGTACTAAAAAAATGATGATGATGATGATGATTAGTAGTAGTTGTGGTACTTTGTTGTTGTTCTTGGAGATGGAAAATATCATATTTGTTACTTTTATTCCTATTAAACAGTGGGTTAGTAAATATTTACTACTAGGTTAAACAGGACTGCTATAAATGATCAAGAAAAATATTTATAAAGCAAATTTTTAAATACTATAAAATTCTAGGTGATGATGATGATGATGATGATGATGATAGAAAACAGATGGAATCAATCATCTTTGTTACTTTGAAAAATAAGAGGTGAATTTGGAGTCAGAGGTTCTGGGATCATATCTTGGCTATGGAACTTACACCCTGTGTAACCTTGATCTAGTGATTTCATATATCTGAGCTTAAGTTTTTTCGAATGTAAGCTGAATTGGTGGCACCTGAAGAACTATGGTTCCTTTCCATCTCTATGTCCATCAATTAATGAATCGAAGATGATTTTTGTTGAAAATTACTTCATTAGGGAGCAGCCCACACATTATGAGGACAATAGAAGATTCGGGAGGGCATAAACAGATGTCTTTCTGAATAAATTACAGAGAACACAGATCATTTTTCTTCTAACCACCACATTTAAAGTCTGGCCTATATCTAATCCCATTTTGTGGCTGGTTTGGGAAAGCAGAGGTATATAGAGAGAAAGGCCCAATTTATTCTCATGCCAAACTTCTTGCAATATCCCCGTTTCATCGTTAACTTGAGCCAGCTCCATATTTGGGAATGGGTCAAGGGCAATGATGTTTGAGGGTTCAAGACTTTGATAAAATGCATAAAATATGGGAGAGGGTGATTTTGTAGGGTTAAGTTCTAGTTTAATAATGCTTAATCTCTTGTTTTTCCTTTTGAAATTATTTCACAAGTGATTCAGTGGATAGAGAGCAGATCTTGAAGGAATAAAGATCTGAGTTCAGGTGCTTATCTGACATATATATATAGATTGTGTGATCTTGGATAGATCTCCTGACCCTTGAGACCTTAAAACCCTGGGCAATATTTTAAACTGAGGAGCATTGCTGAAATCTTCTCATAATAGAAATTACACAGTATAGGTTTGCTGTACTGATGAAATTACAGGTTAATATTAAAAAATAATAATAATTCATAGCTCTTACCCTGTGTAAAAAATAAATTGCCTGTAGTACTATCTGGAATCGAGCTTTCCTAGATACCCTCTACTTTCTGGGAAGGAAACTAAATCAGAAACAACTGGGAGTATTTGGAAAGCCTTTTGGCATATCTGAGAGCCTGTTAATGCTGATAATATGCAAAAGATTGAACAGATGCATCATAATTTTAAACTATTACCTAGTAGATATAAAGGTGGAACAGGAACATTCAATTTAGATAGGATATTTAGAAAAAATGAGGAAAGAGACAGAGAGAGATAGGCAGAGAAACAGAGAGGAATCAAAAGGGACAGAAAGAGGAGATAGAAAGAGGTAGGAGAGAGGCGAGGGAGAAGCAGCAGGGAGGGAGAGAGGGGGGAGGAGGAGGAAAAGAGGGAGAGGGAGAGGGAAGAGGGAGAGGGATGAAGGAGAAGCAGATGGAAAAAGAGAGGGAGAAGGAGAGGACCTAATGGAACGAATACTGTATTTGAAATGAAAAAGCCCTAACTCTATTTTGAGTTTTTCTCTGTTATCTGATATAAGTGTTCTGATTTTCTAGGATTTGTTTATAAAATAGGAGGATTGGGTACTTAGGTTCTGAGGGTCCTTTAAGAGATAAAGTAATTACCCAAAGAAATTTTCATAGTCAATAGACTATCTACTTTGTCCTTTCACCAACAGAGAGGAATTTCACTCAGGAAATCTTATTTTACCAACAACACAAGAATCCTTGTTAGATACCATTGTGAAGCTGCAATATCTGGTGAGGTCTTCCCTTATTAGCTTCTATTCCTTTCCAGTCTGGATTTGTGAGTAGAGGGAATTAAATGAAGTTGAAACATTTAAGATTCTTATACCTTTGGGAAAAGGATAAGAAAATATATAACTGATATAATGCCTGTTTTTTTTTTTTTTGTTTTGTTTTGTTTTTTGTTTTTTTTACCTTTAGACAGTATCATTTCCTAAGACTAGGGATATAAGTATATATAAGATGAATGTTCTTTACTTCAGGCCTGGCAATGGCATATACACTGTCACCTAGCTCCCTTTAAACACAAAAGATGCAAAAAATTAAAATAAAACAAATAAACAAAATCCCATATTTTAAGGAGCTTACATTCTGATAGTACAAGGTAACATGAATAGAAATATAACAAATAGAGAAGTGACATTTTATGCTGGAGAAATAGTAACTAATACTCAAAAATGTGGCTGGATGGAAACATTTAACTGTATACCAGTTAGTACCTAGGGCCAGGTAATAATTGCAATTAGCTCCTGTTGATTTGTTCTCCCCAAATCATCAATCAACTATATGGAGTGGAATTTCAACAATGAGTGAAGTAACATTCCCCAGAGACTGGTGAATGGATTCAGGAAGCCTGAATCTTAGATGGAAGGCCAGTTTTCAAGCCTAGTGTCAAGTATGCTGTTCTAGGGAGGAATAAACAAATGCATGGCCGCAGGCAGGTGTTCAGCTGGCCTATTTGGCTGGCTTGTATTGGAAACAGAAGCTGAGGCATGGAAGTTATTATGTATTATTAAGAATAGACTAGGGGAAGCAGAGCCAAGATGGTAGAGGAAAGGAAGGGACTCACCTGAACTCCCCCCAAGTGCCTCCAAATACCTTGAAATAATGATTCCAAACAAATTTTAGAGAAGCAGAACCCACAAAAAGATGAAATGATTCAATTTTCCAATCCAAGACAACTTACTTAGAACGACTATTGTATCAGGATGAGAGAGGAAAATAGATCATGTCAGATCAGGCCCCAGCAAACAAGAAACAGGCATCAGGGCACCTGAATCAATGGCAGGAATGGTAGTTTGCAGATCTCTGAGACTTCAAAGAGTAAGGGAAACAGACAAGAAATTAGGAGATTTACAGGGCTCTCTTTTCCCACCAGGGACAGCTCCATTCCATTACCTATATTTGGATTTGGGTCACAGTCTTGTATCCTAGTTCTAGTTTAAGAAAGAACCAAGGACAGAAAAGCTTGTTGGGGAGCAGGGACCCTAGTTATAGTTCCAGGATTGAACAAAGTGCTTGTGGTCATTCACAACCAGTGCACAGTACAGGAGAGTAATAAATACTTTTCTCTAGATCATACCAGCTTGGAAGGGCTGGTATGTATTGCTTCCTAAAATTATCTTTGAAAATAGCTACACCAAAAAATCTGAAGCTTGAGATAGTTTACCTTCCACTTAGGAAGCAAAGTGAGATAAAAGTCAAGAAATGACTGGTAAACTAAGAAAACACCAGAAAAAATTCTGACTAGAATAGTAATAGAAATGTAATATGGTCAGAAGGAAGATCAAAACACATGTAGAAGATGACAACAAAGTCAAAATTTCTGCATTCAAAACTTCAAAGCAAGACTATAAATTGGTCTCAGACCATGGAAGAACTCAAAAAGGATTTTAAAATTAAAGTAAGAGACATAAAGGAACAATTAGAAAGAGAAATGAGAGTGGTGTAAAAATAATGAAAAGAGTCAACAAGTTTGTAAAGATCTAAAAATACTAAATAAAGTAACACTTTTAAAACTGAATAGGCCAAATGATAAAAGAACCACAAAAAGCTAATGCAGAAAATACTTGGAAAGTAGAATTGACCAAATGAAGAGAAAAAAGAAATATAAAAAATTCACAGAAGAGAACTCCTTAAGAAGGAGAATTGGCCAAATGGAAAAGGAAATATAAAACCCCACTGAACAAAATAATTCCTTAAATGTTAGAATTGCGCAAGTGGAAACTAAGGATGCTATGAGTCATCAAAAATAATGTCAGTGAAATGAAAAAAAATAGAAAATGTGAAATGTCATTGAAAACAAACAACTAACCTAGAAAATGGACCCAGGAGAAAAAACTTAAGAATTTTTAAATTATCTGTAAGTCGTGATTTAAAGAGAGAGAATGCCTAGACATCGTCTTTCAAGTTTATCAAGGAAAACTGACTTAACATTTTAGAACCAATGGGTAAAACAGAAATTGAAAGAATGCAATGATTGCCTCGATAAATAAATCCCAAGATAAAAAATTCCACACCCAGATCAAGGAGAAAATGCTGCAAGCAGCCAAAATGAAACAAAGTAGCACACAATTTAGCAGTTTCTACATTCAAGGATTAGAAGACTTGGAATATGATCTTCCAGAGGGTAAAAGAGCTAGGATTACAATCATCACCTACTCGATAAAAATGAGTATAATCCTTCAGAAGAGAAATAGGGATTCAAGGAAATGAGAACTCGCAAGCATTCCTGATGTAAAAAAGCAGAACTAAAGAGAAAATTTGACTCTCAAAGACTCACGGGAAGTATAAAAGGAGAAACAGGAAAGAGAATTCATAAGGGATTCAAGAAGGTTTAAGTGTTTTTATTTCTACAGGGGAAAATGATATTTATAACTTCTAAAAGCTTGCTCATTATTAGGGTAGTTTGATGAAATATATATTATATAAATATATATATAAAGCAGAAATGTAAGTTGAATGCGATGGCATGATTATTTAAAAAATGAGCAATGAGGGAAAAAAGAATATGCTGGGAGAAGGAGAAAAGGAAAGGTAAATTGGATATATTATCCTGAAAAAGATTCTATAGTGGAAGCGGGGATGGAGGAAGGGGAAAATGGAGCACATGAACCTTACTATTCCTGTAACTGTCTCTTGAATAAGACACATTTTCAATTGGGTCTAATCATCTACCTTAGCATATAGGAAAGTAGGAAGGAAAAAAGGATGAGAAGTGGGGAGGTATTAGGAAACATAAAAGTTAGAAGAAAACATTTTAAAGAATGGACAGGGAAAAAGAACAAAGAGTAGGATAAAGCAAATGTAAACTGAGTCAAATTTAAAGAAATAAAAGCCATTTTTCCATTGGTAAATTGACAACGAACATAAACAGGCAGTTTTCAAAATAACCAAAGCTGTCTAAGGTAATATAAAATATTCAAAGTGACTATTAATAAGAGATATGCAAATTAGAATAACTGAGCTACTACCTCACATGTGTCAGATTAGCTAATACAACAGAAAAGAAGAGTACAAATGTTGAAGATGCTGTGAAAAAAATAAAAACTCTAATGTATTATTTGTGAAGTTGTATACTGATTCAACTATTCTGGAAAACATTTTGGACCTGTGTCTAAAGGATGATAAAACCATGCACATCCATGGACAAATAATGCTACTCCTAATCCTATTATCTCAAAGAGATAAAAAAATAAAAAGAAAAAAAGAAAAGGACCTATAGGGACATACATATTTATAGCAGCTCTTTTAGTGGTGGCAAAGAATTGGGAGCTGAAGGGATGCCCATTAATTAGGGAATAGCTGAAGAAGTTTCTGTATATCTTAATGATACCATATTATTGTGCTTTAAGAAATGATGAGTCTGATAGTCTCAGAAAAAATAGAAATTTAAAAAGTACACTTACATGAACTTATACAAAAGAATTGAACAGAACCAGTAGAACCTTTTATATGGTCACTATAATACTATGAATAATATAGCTATTCTCAGCAATATAATAATCAAATAAAATTTTGTAGTACTTATTTTGAAAGGTGTCCTCCTGAAAAAGAACAGTAGAGCCTGAATACATTTCAAATATTCTTTCTTTTTACTTCATGTTTCTTTCATTTTTTGTTTGTATTTTCTATCACAGAATGACTTACATGGAAATGTGTTTTGACTAACTATACATTTATATTCTATGTCAAATTACTTGTCTTATCAGTGAGGAGAAGGAGGAGAAGAAAGACTGAGAGAACTTGAGAATCAAAATAATTGGGGGAAATGTTAAAATTGTTTTTACATATAATTTGGAAAAATCAAATATTATATAAGATAAAAAAAAGTATAGAATAGATATGGTTAATTGTCTATGTCCTTGTTTAGTTGGAAGACATCTCCTCCCCCCAAAATGAATTTAACTGAAAATCTTTTGGGATCCAATATTTTTAGTTCAAAAAAGGAATCCATAATGATCATCTCCCCTTGAATCCTAAAATTAAATGGATGGTATTCTTTTATGCAGCCAAATGACGTTTGATATCTGTAGCTTGTTTTCTCTCAAGTAACTAAAGGATAATTTTGTCAAGTAAACTGCATGACTCATTTGTTCCATGGAGTTATTCATAAGCTTTTAAAACATGATCAGAGCTAGAAGGTATCTCCTTTGTATTCAATCATAGTAGTATCAGCTGAAAATTCATCAGCATGCTATGAGCAAGAACAACCTTCAACCAGATCAGTAAATAAAATGGGATCCAAGAGGCACTCTGCTAAATAATAGCTTTTCTCATATCTCAGTTGATTTCTTTTCATTGCTCCACTTTACAAAAATCTTCCAGGCATTTTTTGATAAATGTAAGTATTTTGTGCTCAAGTGTTTTGTCAGGAAATGTTTAAGGGTTAGAACATTCAAAAATGTCCTTCATCTTTTGAGGGTTTTTTTTTTTTTTAATTTCAATTAGCTTCTACATCTTGTAAATGTGATTTTGGAAACTTTACCTTTGAACATAAATTCCTAGAGTTGATAAATAAATTTGGCATGTCACAGTTTATCATTTCCAGAATGTATTTCTGCTTTTGAGTTTAATAACTAAATTTATCTCGAAGCAGTAAAGAGGAAAATTTATGAAAGAGGCTTCTCTCTATACTTTGATAAAAGGTAGGAGATCTTTGAGGGAGGAAGGGGATCTATGTGACAAATAAGAAACACATAAGAACCAAAGACGTTTGTATGATAGTACATGAATAATTTCTACCTTTTTCCTATCATTGATCATCAACCTAAACATTATTTGCTTTATTTGAGGCTTTTTATTTTCAAAACACATGAAAGGATAATTTTTCAACATTGATCCTTGCAAAAAAAGGTTGTTCCAATTTACCCTCCTTCCTCCCAACTCCTTCCCTAAATGGCAAGCAATCCAATATATATTAAACATGATAAAATATATGTAAATTGAATATAGGCATGCACATTTATACATTTATCTGGCTGCACAAGAAAAAATGTGATGAAAAAGGAAGAAAAAGGAGAAAGAAATAAAATTCAAGCGAACCACAACAAAAGAAATGAAAATGCTATGTTGTTCCCACAGTCCTCTCTCTGGGTACAGATGGCTCTCTTCATCACAAGACCATTGGGACTGTCCTGAATCGTCTCATTGTTGAGAAGAGCAACATCCATCAGAATTGATCATCGTATAATTTTGCTGTTACTCTGTCCAATAATCTCCTGGTTCTGCTTATTTTACTTAGCATCAGTTCCTGCAAGTCTCTCCAGGACTCTCTAAAATCATCCTGCTGATCATTTCTTATAGAACAATAATATTCCATAGCATTCATATGCCATAACTTATTTAGCCATTCTCCAACTGATGGGCAGCCACTCAGTTTCCAGTTTCTTGCCTCTACAAAAAGGGCTGCCACAAACATATTTGCACATGTGGGTTCCGTTCCCTCCTTTAATATCTCTTTGGGATATAATCCCAGTAGAAACACTTCTGGGTCAAAGGGTATGTACAGTTTGATCTGAGCATAGTTCCAAATTGCTCTGCAGAATGGTTGGATTCATTCACAATTCCACAAACAATGCATTAGTGTCTAAGTTTTTCCACATCCCCTTCAACATTCATCAGCATCGTTTCCTGACAACTTAGCCAATTTGAGAGGTATGTAGTAGTGTCTCAGATTTATCTTAATTTGCATTTCTCTGATCAATAGTAATTCAGAGCATCTTTTGATATGGCTCGTGATGGCTTAAATTTCTCCATCTAAAAATTGTCAGTTCTTATCCTTTGGGCATTTATCAATTGGAGAATGGCTTGAATTCTTATAAATTTGAGTTAATTATCTATATATTTTAGAAATGAGGCCTTTATCAGAACCTTTGAATGTAAACATGTTTTCCCAATATATTGCTTCCATTCTAATCTTTGTTTGGTTTGTATAAAACTTTTTAACTTAATATAATCAAAATGATCCATGTTGTGTTCCATAATGAGTTCCAGTTCTTCTTTGATCACAGATTCCTTCCTTCTCTACAGATCTGGGATGTAAACTACCCTATGTTCTTCTAATTTCCTTTTAATATCACTGTTTATGTCTAAATCAAGAACCCAATTTGAATTTATCTTGCTATATGGTGTTAGGTCCTCTATAGAAAGCAAGGCAATATGAAGCTAGGTGATGTATGAAGCAACTAGTATCTGAGGCTGTAAATTAAGCCTATTTCTTCATGACTTCAGGTACCATGTTCTATCCACAATGCCACCTGGCTGCAGGTGTAGTATGTCACATCATACAAATATAGGATAGCACAGATGTTAAATTCAAAATCTTTAACTGGTATTTTTCTTCTTTTCCTCCTACTTAAATCCCACTACTGATTCTCCACTGCCTACTGGAGGACTTTGCAGTTTCTAGTCAGCCCACTATCACAGCTGTCCCTATGTAGATGTCCTTCAGTGTGGCAATAATAGTGTTCATACTAAGAACCATTACATTGAATTCCCAATCCCTATATTTATGTACACCTGCATTTTTGATTTCCTTCACAAGCTAATTGTACAATATTTCAGAGTCTGATTCTTTTTGTACAGCAAAATAACGGTTTGGTCATGAATACTTATTGTGAATCTAATTTATATTTTAATATATTTAACATCTACTGGTCATCCTGACATATGGGGGAGGGCAGGAGGGGGTAAGAGGGGAAAAATTGGAACAAGAGGTTTGGCAATTGTCAATGCTGTAAAGTTACCCATACATATAACTTGTAAATAAAAGGCTATTAAATAAAAAAATAATAGTGTTCATAACAACATGGATATGTTCTAATGCAGACAAAATAATATAAAGACAAAGTCTAATGAAAGAATTAAAACAAATAAGAGCTGAGAAAGAGATTAAAGGGATAAGAATAGGCAATGAGGAAACCAAATTATCACTCTTTGCCGATGACATGATGGTATACTTAGAGAACCCCAGAGATTCTACTAAAAAGTTAATTAGAAATAATCCACAACTTTAGCAAAGTTGCTGGTTATAAAATAAACCCACATAAGTCATCAGCATTCTTATATATCACTAACAAAATCCAACAGTCAGAGTTACAAAGAGAAATTCCATTTAAAGTAACTACTGATAATATAAAATATTTAGGAATCTATCTGCCAAGGGAAAATCAGAAACTTTATGAGCAAAATTACAGACCACTTTTCACACAAATTAAGTCTGATCTAACCAATTGGAAAAATATTAAATGCTCTTGGATAGGGCGAGCAAATATAATAAAGATGACAATATTACCTAAACTAATCTATTTATTTAGCGCTATACCAATCAGACTCCCAAAAAACTATTTTAATGACCTAGAAAAAATAACAACAAAGTTCATATGGAAAAACAAAAGGTCAAGAATTTCAAGGGAATTAATGAAAAAAAAATCAAATGATGGTGGCTTAGCTGTACCAGATCTAAAATTATATTATAGAGCAGCAGTTACCAAAACTATTTGGTATTGGCTAAGGAATAGATTAGTTGATCAGTGGAATAGATTAGGTTCAAGGGATAAAACAGTCAACAAATATAGCAACCTAGTCTTTGACAAACCCAAAGATCCCAGCTTTTGGGATAAGAACTTACTGTTTGATAAAAATTGCTGGGAAAATTGGAAACTAATATGGCAGAAACTAGGCATTGATCCATACTTAACGCCGTACACCAAGATAAGGTCAAAATGGGTTCATGACCTAGGCATAAAGAATGAAATTATTAATAAATTAGAGGAACATAGGATAGTTTACCTCTCAGACCTGTGGAAGGGGAAGGTCTTTATGACCAAAGCAGAACTAGAGATCATTACTGATCACAAAATAGAAAATTTCGATTATACCAAACTGAAAAGTTTTTGTACAAACAAAACTAATGCAGACAAGATTAGAAGGGAAGCAATAAACTGGGAAAATATTTTTACAGTCAAAGGTTCTGATAAAGGCCTCATTTCCAAAATATATAGAGAATTAACTCTAATTTATAAAAAATCAAGCCATTCTCCAATTGAAAAATGGTCAAAGGATATGAACAGACAATTCTCAGATGAAGAAATTGAAACTATTTCTAGTCATATGAAAAGATGCTCCAAGTCATTATTAATCAGAGAAATGCAAATTAAGACAACTCTAAGATACCACTACACACCTGTCAGATTGGCTAAGATGACAGGAAAAAATAATGATGATTGTTGGAGGGGATGCGGGAAAACTGGGACATTGATGCATTGTTGGTGGAGTTGTGAACGAATCCAACCATTTTGGAGAGTAGTTTGGAACTATGCTCAAAAAGTGATCAAACTGTGCATACCCTTTGATCCAGCAGTGTTACTACTGGGATTATATCCCAAAGAGATTATAAAGAAGGGAAAGGGACCTGTATGTGCACGAATGTTTGTGGCAGCCCTTTTTGTAGTGGCTAGAAACTGGAAACTGAATGGATGTCCATCAGTTGGAGAATGGCTGAATAAATTGTGGTATATGAATATTATGGAATATTACTGTTCTGTAAGAAATGACCAACAGGATGATTTCAGAAAGGCCTGGAGAGACTTACACGCACTGATGCTGAGTGAAATGAGCAGGACCAGGAGATCATTATATACTTCAACAACAATACTATATGATGACCAGTTCTGATGGACCAGGCCATCCTCAGCAACGAGATCAACCAAATCATTTCCAATGGAGCAGTAATGAACTGAACCAGCTATGCCCAGAAAAAGAACTCTGGGAGATGACTAAAAACCATTACATTGAATTCCCAATCCCTATATTTATGCCCACCTGCATTTTTGATTTCCTTCACAAGCTAATTGTACAATATTTCAGAGTCTGATTCTTTTGTACAGCAAAATAACGTTTTGGTCATGTATACTTATTGTGTATCTAATTTATATTTTAATATATTTAACATCTACTGGTCATCCTGCCATCTAGGGGAGGGGGTGGGGGGGTAAGAGGTAAAAAATTGGAACAAGAGGTTTGGCAATTGTTAATGCTGTAAAGTTACCCATGCATATATCCTGTAAATAAAAGGCTATTAAATAAAAACCAAAAAGAAAAAAAAAAAGAATTAAAACAAGCTCTTATTTTTATTATTTTTATAAGAGCTTCATTCATACCTAAAGTAGATGAATAACTCTAATTTTACTTCTTAACAATGAATAATTTGTTCCTTCTTCCCTATCCATGCCCACCAATTCTATTTTGTTTTTATCTTTACTTGCTAAGACATAGGCTTCTCAAACAAGGGGATTCCATTCTTGTTTATGTCTATGTCCTTATTAACACTATCTGGCATGAAACAAATTCTTAATATTTGTTTTTGTCAAATTCATTGAAAAAGCCAGTAAATTTTGTGTCATTTTCAAGTATCACATATGAAATATAGAAACAGCAGGTATCCTTATTAGCAACTTACACAAAGTTAATAGACACAATTTTTGTTTTCTTTTTGTTTGTTTGTTTGTTTTTTTTTCAGATGGAACCCTTTCTCCTCATTGGAGTGGGCAATTATCAGGTTTTGACATCAGTGATACAATATAAATGACACAAATGATTCACTGGTTTCAACATTCCTAAAAGACAGCTGAACACAAATGTGATCCCAGATTCATCTTTCCATCAAAGGATGATAGGTCCATAAATTTAGAATTGGGAGGGAAGGTAGAAATTACCTTATATAATGTCTTGTCTAAGAAGGTTATTTAGACCCATTTTCTTCTTGTACTTGTCTCTAAAATTTTCCTCATCTGGAAAATAAGACCTAGAATGGATTAAGTGACTTATCCAAAATTACCCAATGGTAAATAAAATAAGGAATCATTCCAAGTCTTCTAAATCCAAATCCAATGTCTTTTCCATGGTACAACAGACATTAATAGACTAAAACCACACATTAAAATACCCTTCTGAGACTTCTCAGCCTGTGATCTCTTGCTGTCTCTCCTGCAGCAACTATAGACATTTTACTTTTTTATCCTGTAGTTCTAAAATGATTCTATCATCAGGTACTTTGTTAAAGCCAGAGATCTAGTTGGAAATAAAAGTCAAAATCTTCCTTAGAAAAACAAATTAAGAAGATCAGAGGCAGCCAGGCCTCATAATAGTGAACTATCACCTTCTGAATCAAACTAAGAAAAGTTCTGCATCATATGAAAAAGAGAGTAATTTCTCAGTGTCCGGGTCCAGAAGAACATAATCCTTCACTATCAAGGGCAGCACAGTTCAAGTCCTTTGATATCAGTTCTTATTATCAATGACATCCTGTCTCCTTATCTATATTCTCAGGATTCAATTCTACATTTCCAGACTTAGGTTTCAGTTTTAGTTTATAACCTGAAAGTGGAAATGGTGCCCAGATTAGCAAACATTTTACTCTGTACAGAATCCTAAGTCAAAATTCCCAACCAGCCAGGTATTTAGAATTCAGAATTTAGGAGTTTAAGTCTTTGTTAAATTTTCATATTTTTAAATATGCCATTTATACCTATTAATTTTATAATCCCATGTATGCATATTTTATAAAGTAACTTTATATCATAAGATTGAAATATATATGATAAAGATAAATAAATGTGACAGCAGATTGTGATTTAATCAGTTTTGATTTTCCATTCATCATAGAAAACAAAACTGACTTGTTGGCCTTTCCATTCATGTAATTTGAGAAATTCAATAACTAATGATGGGAGCTTTCTTTAGATCTTCTTGATATCATAAGGGTCGTATCATTGGAAGACTTATTTATTGCTTATACTCCTATGATCTATCCATTTCCTTTTTCAATAATGTATTTCTTGAAAGATATCCCTCATTCAAATTCCCCTTCCTAAATCATTACTTGCATGTGAGGCAGCCTGCTGTCATCAGACATGCATTTCTCCATTAACTGAAATAGTCATTCTTAATGTCAGTTTATCAAATAGTATAGTAATCAGTAACTTGCCATATGGTTTCTGCTTATATTATTGAGCATGGTTGTTCTGTTAACACAAACACATAGAAAAATGTGTCTGGCACATAATAAATATGTGATGAATTCTGATGGATAGATTATATGTTTTAATTAGACTTAGTATGATTTTAGCTCAGTTTAAGTTAAGACAAAATTCAAACTGTGGTTTGCTGATGATCTTATGCTTTTGCTGATACTATTAATCACTATTTTCAAACCTACATTCGACAATCTCAATTCCTTCAAAAATAAATTACAGACTCCTAAAAGTAGGTGTGATTCTGAAAAGGATCCTGCTAAGGAGAGAAGGAGGAGCTGTCTGGTAGATAGAAGGAGAACCAAGAGTTTTTATCCTAAAAACTAGTGAGAAAACAGTATTAAGGAGGAAATGATCATCAAAATTGGAAAAGGCTGAGGTCATGTCATAAAAATATCATATTGTGTTATGTACTAAGGAAAATAAAGCAATGAATATGTTGGTTCTTGTATACATGCATTATTTACTTGTTGTAGACAACTTCTAGGTAAAGATTATCATTTTCCTAATATATATTAGCAATGCTGCAACTCACAGACCCAGAGAATTGCCTAGAACATATGAGATTAAATGATTTACTCAGGGAAAGTGTGTATCAGAAAATTTATTTGAACCCATTGCCTCCTTGATTATAATGATGATAAAATTAACTAAAATTGGAATAGAATTTTAAAATTTGAAGCATGCTTTAAATTGATTAATTTATCTTACCCTAATAATGACCCTTTAAGGTCCAGGAATTTTAAGTTCAGAGATATTTGACTTGTCCAAAGTGACAAAATTATTAAATACCTCAATGTGAATGAGACCTTAAATATTCCACCATGTGTGGAATTCTGAGTATCTCCAAAATGAAGGGTCTCTACAAGGCAGAGTGCTGACAATCAGTAAAACAATGAGAGGGTGGGAAGATGTGTTGTGCCACAGTTCTCTTTTAAAGTCCTGACCCAGTTTCCCTAATTGTCCTATTTAGTTACTCTGACTCAGGCTATAATCATTCCCTCATAATGTTTGATGGGATAAAGGTCTTTATCCATTTTAGACATCATTAGAATTTCAGGAGCCTCTCCAGTACCTCCCCTCCATTATGTCATCCTAGGTGCCTGCCTCCATTATATCATCCTCATCCTAGGTTCCTTCCCCCCCCATTAGGTCATCCCCATCCAGGTGCCTCCCCCATTATGTCATCAGTCTTGTAACCCTAAAAAAGAATCTTGTATCTGACATTCAGGGCTGGATTCTTTGAGACAAAATCTCATTCAGCCCTAGGACCAAACCATGTCCCAGTTAATCTCTCCATTTAATAAACTATTAAATTGTTCTCTAATCTCTATCTTGCTCAGTTTCTCTGGCATTACAGATAGAAGCATCCAGTCCCTCAGATCTGCTGTGACAGCCAAGCACTGAACTTGTGTCTAAGAAATAGTTATCACCCTTACACATCAATAATACCACACCCATACTCTTCCATACCCAGGAACTTAGATATCACGGTGGCCTAGAATAATCAATACTTGAGGTTAAACTCTGCTTCAGAAACTCACTAGTTATGTAACTTTGGACAAATCACCATGTTGGGGTCTTTGGGTTCTTTAATGACCAAATGGGAAAAATAATCGCACCTTTTTCCCAGGAGTATAGTGAAGGCCAAGGAGACTAAAATATGTAAAGCACTTTGCTAATCTCAAAATGCCTTGGAAATTGGTGATAGTGATATTGATGAGGATAATGATAATGATGGTGATGATGATGATGGTAAGGCTGATGAAGACCTTATCTGTGCAAGCTATTAACCCATCCCTTTTTGTGGCAAGCATACCATAGTAACAACCTATTGTTTGTCCTTATTTGTAAAAAGTATTAATAACATCAAGGAGTAGTGTCTTGATTTACACATGAATTGGATTTAAATAAGGTAGAAAGTTGTCAGCCTTACTCTTTCTTCCTGCATCATCCAAGTCCAGTGGCAGGACAAAAATTAAACAGCTGTCTTTTTACATAGGATGGAGTATATAGGATGACCTCAGGGTCATCCTCATTTCCTCACCCACATTGAACCCACATATCCAATCTATTGTCCAGGCTCACCATGTCTACCTCTCTGATGTAGTTCTTACACATTTCTTCTTTGATTTTTAAATAAACACCACTTCCATCTCCTTTCACCTGGACTAATATAATGGCTTCTTAATTTGGTCTCTTCAAATCTCTTCCTTCTCTAATCCATCATCTATTTAACTGCCAAAGAGATTTCTGAAAAGGCAGGTCTTGACACACAATTCCTCTACTAAATAAACTATGGGGATTCCTGATGATTGGGTTATATCACTTGATTATTCTTTTATCCGTTGCTGTCAATTATTTTTGTATAATTTAGATTTACATAAATCTATTTAACTGATATATAATTATAGTAACAAAAATATTAATATGTTCAATCTATGTTATACCTATATTACGTCAATCATATACTTTATAAATAAGCAATTATGTACACATACACACATATTGCATGCAGAATTGTTTTCCTAATGGAATACATGGGGGAAAAAAAAAACAACTGGAGAGAAACACCTAGGATACTATATAAACTGTAAAAATTACTATGAATCAATCCTAATATATCTTCCTCATCCACTCACTATACCATTCTCCACCAAAGCTTTTTTCATACTTTTCCATCTCTCCTTAAGATTTCCACTGCATCTCCTTGCCCACTATCTTGGCTGAGAATCTTAACTCATGTGAAAACTGACACCATTTGCCATAATCCTTCTGTTATCTCCTCTTCCTCATCTCATGTCACTCATAAGCCTTCTGCTACTATCTCCTTGACAGTTTTCTCACAGGAATAAAAGGCCTTAATGCCTCTAATGATGGAATCTATCCCATTCTCTCCCATATTCTTTAAAAGATTCCTGCCCCCTTTAATCCCCACCTTATCAGTTAACTTCAAATTCCCAATATGTACAGGCCCCTTCCCTACTATCCACAAATGTTCATGTCTCTGCTGTTTTTAAAAAGCCCTTACTTGATCTTTTCATTTCTGCTAAATATCCCATATCCCTTGTGCTTTGTGGCTCAACTCCTTGTAAAGGTCATCTATAGTAGATGCCTCAAGTTTTTCTCTTTCCATTCTCTTCTTAATCCTTATATTCCAGTTTTAACCTCATCATTCCAACAAAAATATTCATTTGCAGTGATCTCTGAATTACAAAATGCACTAGATAGTTGTCTTTCTTCATAACATAACTTCAGCCTTTTACACTTTTGATAATCATTTTCTCCTTGATACTGTTTTCTTACTAGTTTTTTTAGGATAATGTTCTCCTATCTACCAGACAGCTCCTTCTTGTCTCCTTTGCAAGATCCTGTTCAGGATCACACCTCCTAACTACATGTGAACCCAAGGTTATCTCTTCTACCCCTCCATAATACTTCACTTGTTGATTTCATTAATACCTGCAATTTAATTATCATTTCTAGGCTAATGATTTGCAAATTCAGCTCTCACATCTCTGCTAACTCCTACTCTTACATCTTCAATTGCCTTTCAAAAATCTCTAACTGAATATCCAAAAGACATCTCAAACTAAATATGTGCAAAATAGAACTCATTTTCTATCTCCCTGAACCCATCCCCTCCCTCCTAGATTCTCTATTACTATAAAGGGCTATAGCAGACTTCTTGTTTTTTAGGCTCATAACTTAAATGACAGCTTCCACTGTTTACTATCTTTCATCCTCTAGATTTAATCTTTTCCCAAGACCTGATATTATAAAATTTCAAGATCTTTCAAATACATCTCTCCTCTGAAAATTCCACCAATTTGGTGCATGTTCTCATCAATTCATGTTTAAAATATTACAGTAACATGATGGTGTGTCTCTCTGTTGATAGCCTCTTCCCGTTCAATCCAATCTCCATTCAGCCATCAAACTGATTTTCTGAAAGTGCATGTCCACCCATGCCATCCCTACACTCAATAAATCCCAATGCATGTTATTGTCTATTGAATCAAATAATATTCCTCTGTTTAGAATCCAAAGTCCTTGATAACTTAGTCCTCTCCTATTTTCCTAGTCTATTTAAAATGACTCCTACACCATCCTCTAATTCAATAGCACTGATCTCTACTATTCCATAATCAAGACATTCTATCTCTTTACTCTGCTTATTTTCTCTGACTTTCTCCCTTGCATTATCCCTTGCATGGATGGAATGCCCTTCCTCATCATCCCCATCTACTGGTTTATCTGGCACCCCTGAAGTATTTACTAAAATCCTATCTTTTACATGACCTTTCTTAATTCTAGTCCTTCCTCTCTTATTTGCTTCCTCAATATCTTGTATATAACTTATTTATTTATTTACTCATTATCTTTTGCATCTTCTTCTATTCTCAATGTTTAACACACCATGTGGTCTATAATAAGTGTTTAATGAATTATATTGATTTATTTATAAGTTTCCAAATGTACCATTCTGAATCCACAAGCCTACCAAAACAAATGTATAACGCTTAGCAGATTATCTGTGTCTTAAAGTTTAAAAATGAATTACATTATGCATAAAGCCCTCGCAGGCAATATCTCAAAAATTTTAGATATTCTTTGCTAATCCAAAGGGCCTGAAAATAATAACTGACATGATTTAGGATTTAATATAACTGATCTCATTTGATCTTCATACCAAACCTAAACAACAGAACTACAGCCATCGTAATCTCAGTGTTATATATGAGAAAACTGAGGCTCACTCACAGTCACTCATGTCAAAAAGGGCATAAATGTCAAGACTAACATTTCAAACTCTCTCTTCTGAATTCAGCTGGTGTGTTATTTCTGTATACTATCTTACTTTTCTTTATTGCAATGATTTTTTTCCAAGGACTGAGTAGGAAAAAATGAGAGAGAGAAAATGGAAAGACTGAACACATCTTCAATGAGGCTGACCTTTGCCAATTTCACTGTTAGGAATGATTTTCTGGAGGGGGTGAACTATCCATCTCACTTTATTGTTTTAAGGATTTTATCTTCTGAAAGGATGTGCTACATTTCTTTTTTTTTTCTTTTTTTGCTTCTGAAAGGCTAGGAAAAGGTTGCTGGAAGAAGGAAAAGAGGAAGAAAGAGATGGAAAGAAGGAAAAAGAGAAAGACAAAGAAAGGAAAGTGTGGAAGGAGACAACAGAAGGAGAGAAGAAAAAAGGAGGAGAAGAAAGAGGAGAACTTTTTCATTAGTGTTAACAATTTAATATAAACCCATATACCACTAAAATTTATCTGAAACTATATCTATCTCAGTCTCTGTCTCTGCCTCTCTGTCTCTGTCTCTTCCTTTCTTTGTCTTTGTTTCTCTGTCTCTGCCTCTGCCTCTGTCTCTATTTCAGTATCTTCTCTCTGTCTCTGTCTTGCCTTTGCCTTTCTTTGTCTCTTTGTTTATCTTTGTTTATCTCTGACTGTCTCAGTCTTGGTTTCTGTCTCTCTACCTTTGACTTTCTCTTTGTCTCTGTTTCTCTCTCTGTGTCTCTGTCTCTGTTTCACTATCGTTCTGTCTCTGTGTCTCTGTCTCTCACTCTATTTTTCTCTTTCTTCTTCTCTTCCCTCTCTCTTTCCTTCCCTCCCTCCTTTTGGCTTTGAAAATCTCAAAAACATCATGAAAACCTTTCTGCAATGGCTCTGGCCCCTACTGCAGCCTTCCTCAATCCTGCAGTTGCCCATAAATTAAAAATAAAGTGTCTGCTCAGACTAAGCTTTAAGCTTTCTCAACAAACAATTTCAGTTCGCTTATCTCTTAGTTTCTTTTAAGTAGATTACATTTCACAGTTGCAAAGTTCAAGAAAAGCAGAATGATATAAGCCAAAATGAAAGTGCAGCATCACAGAATCTCAGAGTTTGAAGGGACCTCTGCAACCGTTCTAGGGCAAAGGATGCCTAAACAAATAGCATCTCTGCAACCTGGCCAATAAAGTTCATCTAGACTCTGTTGGAAGGACTGAATTTGCTCATGCTCAAGGCTGCCCCCATTCTACTTTAAAACAACTCTGGTTTTTGAAAAGACTTTTTTTATTATTTTATTTCTATTTTGTGTGTTTCCCTCAATTTTTAACTTATTTTGTGGATTTCACTCAGAGTTTCTAGTTATGTTCTTTATGTGAAAACAGCAGATTAAGTCTAATCAAACTTCTCATGAAAACCATAAAAAAGACTTTAAAACTTTATCTTGTCCATCCTGAATCTTCTCTTCTCCAAGATAAAATTTCAACAATAATTCTGAGTAGACATATGAGAATTTTCCCCCCTAGAGATGAAAAGCCTGACAAACATTTTCAAGTATTTTTCATATTTCTGTGTGTATGCTATAGATAAAATATACACATTTATACACACAAAAGCATATTTATATATTACATAAGCACACAATTAGAGACACATATATCCATATACAATTGGTTTATGTATTTTATAGCCACATGTGCATGTGATATATTCATAGATATATATATGCATGTGTGGGTACATAATTAGATAGACCAGCAGATAGACAGATAAATAGATGATTGTTAACTATTTCAGTTGTTTTCTTTCTAAATCCTATTTTTTTATCACACACACACACACACACAAACACATACACACTCTCAAGATTAAGAAATGCTCATCTAGACCTTATTTTCAAAACTTTCCTATAAGATACCATAAAGGAATTTAAAATTTAGGTAAATAACATCTTCAACATTTTCTTGATTAACCAGTTTCAAAATCCCCTCATAAATAAAATGAGGTTAGATCAATGAAGAATTCTTTTCATTTTTCAGACATTTTTGTTAGCATTTTTTTTTGTTGTTTTGCTTTGTTGTTTTGTTTTGTTTTGGAATCATCTACAACTCCTAATTCAGAAAGTACATTCTAATAAAAAAGTAACAAAATATAATTCATCAAAAGTTAACTAATGAAAAAAAAAAAAAAGTTAACTAATGTATTATAATATCTGACATTCTATGAAGTTTTCTCCACTCATAGAGTCCATTTCTAGTACCATTAGACACTAATGTTACCCTTTACCTCTTTTTTCTATTCTTCACACATTTTATATAAGATCATGTTCTTAAATGTTCTTCACCATCTCAGTGCAGGTACCTTGAAGACAAAGGCTTTTCCCTTTCCTATTATATCCCATGTGTCTAGTCCATGCATGGGGAATAATCCACAAGTGGTTTCATAAATTAATTACAAGTCTAATACTCATTTATAAATGTAGAAACAAATTACATTTGTTAGAAGGAATTGAGTTAGGCATGTATTCTTCAATTCCTGATTCCAAATTCACTTCCTGTTCATCCACATAAAGCAACCTTGAAGACTATGTTGTATCATACTCACATTCACAATAGTCTTTTAGATCACCCCTAATGCTGATTCTTTGAACCTTATAACGTTTCATGCTTCATGAGGTGTCACTGGATGAATGTGTGTTTACATAGACAGGTTTTATGTGAGGGAGAAGCTTGCCATTGAAAGTACTCTAAAAACTTTCAAATTTACATATCAGGTGGAAAAAAAATATTTCTTTATAGGAGAAATTTGTGTAATAAAGAAAGCACAAAAAAGAGTAGGGTTGCAACTGTTTTCATAATAGTTTTAGATTAGTTCACTCAACATGATCAAAGTTTTCATATATCAATTCATGTGTGCATTACATACCCCCTTTGTTAACTCATGAAGAGTTTTTGTCATATTCTTGATTGATCATGAGCTGTTTTTTTTTTTTTTCTATTTTAGTGAACCTATGTTCTTTCTGATACATGGAACTACCATTGAGGAATATTCCTCCAACAAAATAGATGAGTTACTGTGTTCCTTGAAATAAGGAGATTTAAGGGGATTGGTTCAGCTTCAAGCATAAATTAAATGTGCTTAGTCAGCAAGCTAGTATGGGTCTAAATTCACACTTGAACCCTAGTTTTCCTACATTGGAAGTCAATTCTCTACCCAATGTGCAGCATTTCCTCTCTTTCCTGCATATAATAGGTTGTTAATAAAAGTTTGATGAGCCAAATAGAATAAATTGAATTTTTGTCTCTTCCTGAAATGACAAAAAAGTGACTTGTAAAGCAAAAAGGATCAATTAATATTTGATAGAAGATTGATTGATGAATAACAGAAGTAGAAATGGAAAGGCAATTTTGGAATTAATGATTAAAGTGAATGAAATTTCACTTCTTTGCTGGGGAAAGTAATTGAAATGTAGAGCATAATTTACCCAAATAAACTGTTCATGGGATTTCCTGCTTGTTCCAATCAAGCACAGTGAGCCAAAGCTTTACATTTAAAAAAATAAACAAAACAAAATCAGAGCTACAAGAATATTGACTTTAGGGTTAACCTTATTCCCCAACGAATCTCCACTACTATTTACTTTAATTATCAACAATGGTTTTACAACTGCATTAAAGGTTCCCTAATGAACTGAAGCAAGTAATTTACCCCTCTTTACCACTTCTCCTGAAATCAGGAGCTAAAAAGCCAACTAAGCAATATAACTGTGTGTGTGTGTGTGTGTGTGTGTGTATGTTGAGTAAATATTTACTGTATTATATCATCTTTAGAAATCCAAACATATTTGTATTACTATGTTTGTAAATCTCATTATTGAAAATATTGATATAACACAATGTAAATAAAATAATGATGCAATAAAAAGTGTTTAGTGCAAAGACTTGTGACCTAGATTCAAATCCTTACTCCAAGGAAAATAGAAAGTTAGGGGGAGATCTTTACAACAAATTTCCTTAATAGAGCTCTTGTTTCTCAAGAATATAAAGAATTAAGTCAAATTTACCATATGATTCATTCTCCAGTTGATGAATATCAAAGGTTATGAACAGGCAATTTTTAGATGAATCCATCAAAACCATCAAGTGATCTAAGCTGCTTTTGCTTAAAGAAACACAAATTAAAATAATTTGGAGTTATCATCTCACACCTATCAGATTGGTTATGATAGAACAAGAAACTGAAAAATGTTAGAGAGATTGTTAAAATCAATACATAAGCATTCTAGAGAACAATTTGGAACAATGTCTGAAGGGCTATAAAATTGTGCATATCTTTTGACCAAACAAAATTACTACTAGGCCTCTCCTCCAAAGAGATATTTTTAAGCACTGATATACATACACACACACACACACACACACATATATATACACACATATATATGTATATGTGCATATAGGCACATATATATGTGTAATATTCTTCTCTAAAATATAATATTTTCTGGGAGGAGGTTTCTTGGGAGGCTTCTGGAGGCAACCTTCATTTCAGTTTAGAGTAATCACCCCAAATGCAGCCAGGAGTTAAAGTCTAAATCCTTTATTGTCTCCTTCAAAGTCTTATCTCTTTTCCTGGGGCCTGGGTAGTTTTAGTAGAGGCTTATCTCTTTCCTTGGTTCCTAGAGATCCTGCCACTAGTCCTTTGCTTCTGCCAGCTTTTGCCTCTAGCTCCCTCTGAATGTCTCCGAATCCAAAGGTTCTGCTTCAGTCTCCAGCCACAACAAAGGTGGAAGATGGAATGAACCTGTCTCCTCCTCCAAGAACTTCTAGTGGGCTTGTTCTTACTGGCCCTGACAGCTCCTCTCCTTATATGCCCCACACTGAATATACATCAATCATTATATCACTAGGAAACTATTATTTGTTGTAGGATTAAATCAATGCTAAACTAGATTTAACCACTGTCTTCTCAATTCCTTACTTAGCACCTTGTAAATCTTAACATATATGTACATGCACATGCATGTGTTATACACATGCATGTTTTGTGTGCATGCATACCTATATACATGCACATATACAAATGTATTTATACTATTCTTTTAGTGGTGGCAAAGATTTTGAAATCGAGATGATGCCCATTAATTGGGGAATAGTTGAACAAGTTATGGCATATGAATGTGATAGATTATTTTCCTGTACAACAAATAATGAACAAAATGCTTTCAGAAAAAACTTGAAAAGCTTACATGAACTGATGCAAAAAAGAACAGAACCAAGAAAACATTGTGTACAAAAACAGCAATATTGTATGATGATCAGCTATGAATGACATATCTATTCTAAGCAATAGAAAAAGAACCAAGATAATACAAAGAACTTATGTTTAAAGTGTTATCCACCTCAAGAAAAATTTGTATTTTAATTTATTTTTTGTTTTTTCTCATGACATGACTAATATGGACATATTTTACATATTTATTTATTATTCATGTGTCTAATCTATATCAAATGGCTTGCCTTCTCAATGAGAGGATAGAGGGAAGAGGAAGGAAGAGAATTTGAAATTCAAATTTAAAAAAAGGTAAAAAAGGTAAAACAATTGTTTTTACATATAATTGGGAAAAAATTCAGATCCTTAAGGCAAACCTTAAAAGTTATTTAACCCTGGAGAAAGTTCTTCCCATATCTTGAGCTTCAATTTCCAAACATGTATAATGAGGGGGGTTATGACCAGATTATCCTTAAGACTCTTTATCAATCAAATTTACTTAATTCTGGGACTCATGGTGATATTTTCATTAATTAATTTCTAAATTATTTACTTAATCAAGAATATGTTTCAGACAATGTGCTATTATAACCTGTTTAAACAAAAAATACTCACTACTGTCACCAAAGGGCTCAACCATCGTAAAAGTAAAAGCAACTTCTAAATTAATAAGCATACAAATACAAAGAAATTCAATTCAGGACACTGTATGTAAAGGGTAGAGACTCATATTAGCACAAAGGCAAAAACAAATAAAATTTAGTATTATGGAATATTTGGCCAAATGTTGCATTTTCTGCTAGAAACCAAACCAGATGGGATCCTTTCTATGTCTACATTTTATAATCAATGTTTAAAAGACAATAAAAGTTTTAACTATATGTAAACAGATATTTAAAAAAAATAATAATTCACTATAATTAAACAATCTTTGTTTTAAAGCACCAAATATATTCAAGATATTAAATAGTCCTCTTCCAGAGCTTATTTTGATTTGGGATGGAGTAAGGTAGCAGGTCTGGATATGAATGGAATAAAGTTATTGGATCACCAATAATAGGCCAACTTATAAGAAATCGGGACAGGGAATATGTATTACTGAAGATTTATAATGATTTAGGCAAATGACAAAAAGACAGAGTTAACAGATGCTATGTAGTCAATCTGTAAGACCAAGCAAAGATGGGCAGATTGTAAGTCACTAAATTTCATTTGATGCCAGATGGGCATTTATCTCTCACAGTTGGAGTAGTAGAAAATCCAACCCTGTTGTTCTTGGGGGTCCAAAGACATATTAAGACTATCAGACATGAAACAACTTTCTGTCACCTCCTCTGACCTTTTCTCAAACCAACAGTAGATTAAACCTCTAAACTGGTTTTGGAGTCACAAAACCCACAAATATTTGGAGTACAACACATTACCAGAAGAAGATACCTTGGAAGAACTTCAGAACAGATCTCTTTCAAATGAGCAGGGGGAGAGTCTGCTGAGCTCAGACTAGCACAGGAAACCTGAGCCAAGGAGCTGGGGTGGGGACTCAAAGCATTACACCTGGGTCCACACACCTGTGCATCTTCTGTGAGCCTCTGAGGCTACTCTGATCTGCTTGCAAGTGGGTTACCTAGCAGATTTCTTACAAAAGACAAATTGTAAATCACTGAGCCCCAGAAGAATGCAGGACCTAATTGAGATTACCCAGCCCCCAACGTTAATCTGCAGAACTGCCCAGGCAAACTAAAGTAGCTGTTGCTCCTTTGCATTAAAAGCAGACCTCAAGCCTTAAAAAAAGAGAGAAAAAAAAAAAAAGAACTCTCACCATAGACACCTTTTTATGGAGAGAGAGAAGAGACTTTGAATCTTAAGGAAATGAGATCTTTGCAAGAAGGGATGGGAAAAGCATATAACTACCTACAAAATAGATTTGATTAAATGGAAAAAGCATATAACTTCTTACAAAATAGATATGAAAAACATACTAATTCATTGAAAAACAGAATTTGTGAAATGGAAAAAAAAATGCAATGAACAAAACAATACAATTGTCCAAATACAAAAGGTACTAAGAAAAAAAAGTAACAGAAGAAAATAATACACTAAAAGTTAGAATTGAACAAATGAAAATGAATGACTCAATAAAATTTCAAGAATCAATCAAACAAAACCCCCCAAAATGGGAATACTTATAGAGTGTGGGTATAATTTGGTTTTATTATGAGATTATAAAGAAACTTGAGATGGAAAAGGGAATTGTACTGATAAAAGAGGGAAAAGAAAGGTAAAAAAGAGTGAAATCACATCTCACAAAGAGGCAAAGAAGATCTATTTTAAGTAGGGAAAGAAGGGGGAAAGATGAGCTTTGTGTGAATCTTATTGTCATCAGATTTTGGCTCCAAGAATGAGTATCAGAAATATTTGGCTTGACAGAGAAACTCATCTCACCTTATAGGGAAGTGGGAGCAGAAAGGGGAAAAGAAGGGAAAACAGATGTATTAGGGGAAAAGTGTAAAAAAGGGGGAGGAGTTCTAAAGGGGGAGAGCAGTTTGAGGGAGGAGGTCATCAAAAGCAAAATACTGGGGAAGGGAAAAGGGAAAGGAAAGAGAAAATCATAACAAGGTAAATAAAATGGCAGGAAATACAGAATTAGTTATTTTAATTGTGAATGTGAATGGGATGAACTCTCCCATAAAATGGAAGCAGATAGCAGACTGAATTAAAAGCTAGAATCCTCAATATGTTGCTTACAAGAAACAATTTAAAGCACAGTGATATATACAAACTAAAGGCAAAAGGCTGGAGCAGAATTTATTATGCTTCAGATGGAGTTAAAAAAAAAAAAAAAAGCAGGAGTACCTATCCTGATCTCAGATCAAGTAAATGCCAAGATAGATCTAATTAAAAAATATAAGGAAGGAAATATCTTACCACAAAGGATACCATAGATAATGAAGCAATATAAATACTAAACATAAATGTACCAATGATATAGCATCCAAATTCCTAGAGGAGAAGTTAAGAGATAGACAAGAAGAAATAGACAACAAACTTATACTAGTGGAGGATCTCAACCTTGCTCTTTCAGAACTAGATAAATTGAACCACAAAATAAATAAGAAAGAAGTTAAGGATGTAAACAAAATGTTAGAAAAGTTAGGTATGATAGATCTTTGAAGAAAATTGAATGGAGACAGAAAAGAGTTTACAATTTCCTCGGCAGTTCATTGAACCTATACAAAAATTAACCATGCATTAGGGCATAAAAACCTCAAAATTAAAAAAAAAAAACTATTATATGTGAAACTTTTAAATTTTGTGTTAGAAACAACAAACTCATTTTCAACAAAAAGTGCAGCTTCAGATCATGCTACTATGGGAAAAGTTAGCCTGTTTAAGGAATAAAGGGAGGCTCTCCCAGCGCTGTAACTCTTTTCTGTCTTCCAAAAGAAACCCAATTTAAAAAGTCATTGTTTAATGTAGTATTGGATTAATTAATTTCCTATTGGACACTCTTTCATATGGGTTCATCTTTTCACTGAAGAGACAAAAATCATCTGTGTTCTTCCACTGTGGCTCAGGACACTAATGAAAAATATCCTTTTTTATAATCACCTCCTACTACATGTAGCTACATTTAGATAAATCAGTGATTTCAGTCAATAGGGTAGGGCCCTGCATGTGTCCCCACTTATCCACCCACCATGCCCATGTGCTCTCAATAAAGCCTACCCAAAACAATGAAGGTCACTGTTGAGTTTTAGCTTTCCAAATGCAATAATGGATATATTCATCTTTCACTGATCATTCTTGACCCACCATTCGTAGTCCAACAAAGTTCTCACTTGATAGGGAAAAGTATTCTTCTATTCATATCAGGGTTTTTATTTTGGGGGGGGAGGGGGAAGTCAGTAAGGACAGGGACTTAGCCAAGTTTACATAGAGAACCACTAACAGAACTGTAATTAATGCTCAGGATCAGTGAATCCAAATTCTTCTCTCTCTTATGAGATAATACAGAGATGGAGAGACAGTAAAGAACTAGTCTAGCTAAACCAACTGGTAAGTGTCTGAAGTAAACTTCATAACTTCATCCCCAGCTCTCTAATGATTACATGATACTTACTAAAAAAAAATTAATATCTGTTTGCTTGAAGTAGAATCTTGGCTCTGCTGCCTTTGCTACTTTTATAATCTTGGTCAAGTCATTTCAGCTTGTTTAGGGTCAGATGTTGCCTCTCAAAAATGATAGGTAACTATTATCTGTAGCTCAGAACTCAGGATTTTATAATTTTAAGAAATGTCACCACCTACATTATTGCTGCTACTACTCCTGCTCCCACTATTGCCATTATTGTTGATGCTACTTTTATTATGATTATTGCAACCACTACAACTACTATTAATTTGGCACAGTCAACTCCCAAAGAAGAAACTTTTTCTACCAATATAGACTGATGACTTCTCTCCAATTAATTATATTAAAGGATAGTCATTAACATATAACTGGAATGTGTATACACTCTTAAATGTGTAACTATTGATAAATGGATAGAATAGAAAAATACATTCTTTGGGGCTTCATAGAAAATCTGCAACCTAGGTATTATGAATTATTATATTCATTTTGAAAACTAAAGAAAGGTTAAAAGTTCAGTAATTCATGATGCTTACACAGTCAACAAAGAATAGGAGTGGATGTGTTTAGGTTCTCCCTATTGAATGTACAGAGACACCATAAAGGAATAAGTGATCACAGATCTTGTTTGATGCCAGAAGCAATCTTGACTAATGCTGTCATTTCATAGATCTCAAAGTCTTAGCCCAAAGAGGTTAATTCTCCAATCTCACGTGGGTAGTAACTATCATATGAGACTAAAAAAAAGTAGTGAATCAAGAATAATGAGTGAAAGGAGAATATCTCCACTCTTGCATTTGAAATGCTAACACTTAACAGAGATCTTCATTGTTTTGGGTAGGCTTTATTGAGAGCACATGGGACATGAGTAAATGGGGAGACATTCAGAGACATACTCTATTTGACAAATCTATCCAAACATAGCTATATGTAGCAAGAGGGGTATAAGAAGAGAGATTTTTCACCAGTCACCTGAAGAACTTAGCCACAGTGGAGGAATACTGATGACTCTTGCCTAGTAAGTGACAAGATGAACTCACATGAAAGAGTTTCCAAATAAATTATCACTAGCTGGTCTCTTTTAAGAAATTCCTCATGTGCAAAGCTATTTGAGAGAGGAGAGAAGAGCAGAAAGAGGATGATGGAAGGTCAGTGCAATCAACTGCACATTACCAAGCCATAAACAGTTTTCCTGCAGAGCTTTTAAGTGACTCAAGCAATATTGTAATTTTCTAAACACTTTAAAGTGCTGGGTTTCTTTATTGAACTTGACTTCACACAACAATAGAACAACCATCTAAAACATGTTTTTTTGAAAAGTTGTCCCCCTAATTGTTAATTATATTTATTTAGAATCACTAAAATGACCTCACAATTGACAAATTGAATGGCCTTTAATCAAGTCTCATCTATTAGGTCCTCTCTGCAGCCCTTGACACTTTTAATCTCTTTCTTCAACTTGATAAACTCTTTTTCCTAGGTTTCCATGATACCTCCAAATTTTAGTACTCCTACATGCCTGACTACACTTTCTCTGACTATTGCACTAAACCTTCTTCTAGATCATGTTTATTAGTCATGTTCATCTACACAAGGGTCTGTCCTGGGATGACTTTTCTGCTCTTTGTATATTATTTTGTTAGATGAATTCAACTGCCTTTATTTCCATTATTATCTCTATGCTGATGATTCAAAAATGTAACTCATCCAGTCCTAACATCTCTGCTGACCTCAAGACTCGCATCTACAACCGCCTTTTGGACATTTGAGAATGGGTGTTCTTGAGATATCGTAAGTAAAAAATTATTAAAACTGAATTCGTATTTCTCCCCAAATCTTCCCATTTTTCTTACTTCCCTATATTTTTTTTTGAAAAATCACCACTATCCACTGGTCACCCAGCAGTGCAACCTAAAAGTCTTCCTTACTCTCTCAGATTTCCCCCTATCCAATCTGATCCAGAGCCTCTCAATTTTACATTCATATTAATTCTCAAATAGGTCTCCATAACTCCTCTGATAGTGCTATACTCTTGGTGCAATCACTATCACATCATGCCATAATGTTGCAATCGCCTGCTGGTTCATTTTCATGTCTTGAATCTCTCCCACTCATTGCATCTGTCCTCCACTCAACTGCCAAAGTGATTTGCCTAAAGCATACATCTGACTGTGTCAGCTTCCATTCCATTCAGAAAAGTTCATTGGCTCCGTAATAATTCCAGGAACAAATAAAAAACCCTCTACTTGGCATTCAAAATACTTCACATCCACCTTCTTTGCATTTCTTCATATCATATCTCTGCTATTTATTATGTAATTCAATGATACCGACTTCTTTGCCAGTCTCTCTATTACTCATCTTTTTGCATTTTTCCTTGTCTTTCCCTCATGTATAAAATTCTCTCCATCCTCAATTCTGAATCCTGAATTCCATGATTTTCTTAAGTTCCAGATAAAATATTACAGAAAATTTTCCTGATCCCTCTTAATACTGATGCTCTCCTGTGATTGAACTCCAATTTATTCACTCCATATGTCTTCTTTATAATTTTTTTAGCATGCAGTTTCCACCATTCCATCAGGAGATATTTAAGAGTAGTGAGTCTTTGTATCATCAGTGCTTATCCCAGCATCTAGTACATAACCAAAATTTAACATTGATCAGTGGAATGACTAGATGGACTTCCTGAATACCAAATTCAGTTATTCTACCCTATGCAAAGACATCAAAGAAAACTACAATCTGGAATGAGCTAGGCAAGTTGGTACCAGATCCAGAGGAAACAAGTTGTGTTATGTCTGAGGCCAATCAAAAGAGAGTCTTAATACCTATTAGGCACTTAATGTTATTGTATTATAATATAATTTAATATTATAAATTTATAAATCATATGTATATATAATAACTATATTATTATATTATACACATAATGTAATAATATTAATGATTGATTGATGGACATGGGCCCTCCATGCTTATTTTGGAGATATTCATTAATAGTATTACAGAGTGGTGAAAATTTCAGCCCCAGCAGCTCACAAAGACTGTCAACTAATGCTCAGTAACATGTAGATGATCTTGGCTGGGAGAGTTCATTGCCACACTGATGAAATTAGAGCCTTTGGATTATTACCTCAAGAATGTACAAGATAAATAGGTAAAGATTAAAAAAAAATCATCTAGGACTAGACAGAGCCAAAACTTGAACACAGGACCCAGGACTCAAAAATTAAGTCCTTGTCACTGAAATTCATCATTGAAATGGAGACACTAGGAACAGACTACTTAAAATTCAGGAAATTCGAAACAACAATTATCAAATCTTATTATTTCTCCTTCCTTAGCAGTTCTCACATTCTCCACTCTCAGAAGAGTAGTACCTTAATTTGGGCCCTTACTATATGACCCAGACAATTGCAAAAAAAATTCTTGAAAGGTTACCATTTTCCACTGACTCATCCAGCATTGCTGCTGTTCTCTGATTCATTATTCCCACAACTATCAAACTGATATTTCTCCAGCAAATGTCCATTCATGTCACTACCCATGTTGATGATCTTCAGAAGAACCCTACTATCTCTAGAATAAAGTATAAACTCTTCTGGTCTTTCACAAAGTTGGCCTAAATTCTCTTTCTAGATATATTTTCCCCCAGACACATTCTTTTCATGCTTCCAGCAATTCAGCCAAACTGGCTTAATTACTGTTCTTAATACATAATATTTAAATCCATCATCTGTATCCTTGCATATGCTGTCCCCTATAATAGGAATGCCCTTCCTATGTAATTTTACCAATTAGAAGCCTGAGTTTATCATGAATCAACTCTAGAGATAATTCCTACATACGACCTTTGCTAGGCCTTTTTTTTTTTCCCATTCCCTATAATCTTATTTTATATTTGAACTGATCTCTATCTAAATATATTCTTCCACCTGGGGGATTTTAAAGAATAACCAATTTATATGATGCTTAATATGGGCCAGGCACTGTGGTGACTGCTTTACAAATATCCCATTTGATTCTTTTAATAACCCTACAAGAGAGGAAGTTGAAATAAACATGAGGAAAATTATTTGCCCATGATTACCCAGCTAGCCAATGTCTGAGGTAACTAGATTTGAACTCAGACCTTCCTGTCTCCAGGACCAGCACTCTAACCGCTGCAACCTAGCTGCTTAAGATGCCTTTAGTAAATACTCCTTAACAGTAGAGAGTATTTGGTGTTTGGCTTTGTTTTTCCAGATTCTCCACCTTCTAAAATATAGCTGATGTATTATTTTTAAAAAAATAAATTAAAAATTAATTATTGATAAAAAAAATAATGAATCAAGGTAGGAAAATTGTATCAGTAGAGAAATATTCCATAATAAAGGAATCTGTGATGACAGAAAAATTTTAATGAATCTTTGGCAGCTGATGGTTAATTTTTTTTTTTCTGTTCTAGCATCACCTGCATTTGTCAACATATCCCTGTCCCTCTCAATAAAAAAAAAAATCAAATAAAAAAATCTCATGTTTTTTAACCAACATAAAAAAAATCTTATATATAGTGCTTTATCACCATAGTCTCCCACATCCATAAATATGGAGGGGAGAGCTGAAGGGAACAAGCAATTATTAAGTGTCTAATATATACAAAGTTCTACACAATTATTATTTCATCTAATCATCACTACAATCATAGAAAGCAGGTACTAAAATTATCTCAATTTTAAAATTCAGCCAATTGAGATAAACAGAGTTTAAATGATCTGGTGAGAGTCAGAGAGCTGGTAAGTATTTCTGTCAAATTGAAGTAATCTCCTTTGAATGCAGTACCAGTTCTTTATCTATTGTATCACCTAATTTTCTCAGGGTGGCAAGCTGGTAACTTCATATGACCTTTGTGGTTGTGTATAACATATGTAACATGACATCATTGGTCTCTAGAGTTTTTCAAATGAACAAGAGAATTAGTATTCCCATAAACATTAATTTGATTTATATAGTTCCTTTCCTCTGAATGGCTCAAAGAAAAGAAATACAATCAATTTTAAATAGTTTTTAAGTTGTTCAAAATAAAATCAATGAGAAAATAAAAGGATGGCAACCTAAAAAAGGGTAAAAAAATAACAAAAATATTAAACTGAAGACAAAACCAATTAAGATTCAATAGACTAAAATATCAACATAAGATTTCAAGCTGAAAAATGCTTTAGAGTCTATTTAGGCATGTTTTCTTTTGAAGGAAAAGTAATGGAGGCACAGGACAGAGTAAGACCTTGTCTGGGGTCCTACAGAGAATTAGTAATACAGCTAAGACTTGAAGTCAATTCTTTGGACAGCAAATCTACTCTCTGTTTTCTGAGTAATCATGTTCCCATCCCAAACAATGGTTTCTTGACAATCTAAGATACCTTTAATTAGCTCAAGGAATATTAAATGCCACAAATTAATTTAATTTTACTTAAAACACCAAAGAGTAGAAGTTTGGAGATGGGAGATGGAGATAGGAGATAAAGGAGGGAAAGGAAAAAAAAAAGGATTAAAAATACCCATTTTTTAAAGGTTTATGTATATTTGTATGCTTTCCTATCCATCTATTCTTTATTCCAACCAATCCACTTAACATGTAGCCATTAGAAGCCATTTTATCAATTTGGACTGGAACATGATAGAGTAGGAAAGAGGAAGATAATCATCAAGAGTAGATTTTTTTTTTTTAGCTTACCTAAAACCTAGTTGAAAAACCCCTGTGGATTGAATACATCCAGCCATTCTGGAGAGAGTTCCAGATGAACTATGCTCAAAAAGTTATCAAACTGTGTATACCCTTTGACCCAGCAGTGTTACTACTGGGCTTATATCCCAAAGAGATCTTAAAGAAGGGAAAGGGACCTGTATGTGCAAGAATGTTTGTGGCAGGTCTCTTTGTAGTGGTCAGAAACTGGAAACTGAGTAGATGCCCATCAATTGGAGAATGGCTGAATAAATTCTGGTATATGAATAATATGGAATATTATTGTTTGGTAAGAAACGACCAACAGGATGATTTCAGAAAGGCCTGGAGAGACTTACACGAACTGAGGCTGAGTGAAATGAGCAGGACCTGGAGATCATTATATACTTCAACAACAATACTATATGATGATCAATTCTGATGGACCTGGCCATCTTCAGCAATAAGATGAACCAAATCAGTTCTAATGGAGCAGTAATGAACTGAACCAGCTACACCCAGCAAAAGAACTCTGGGAGATGACTAAGAATCATTACATCGAATTCCTAGTCCCTATATTTTTGCCCGCCTGCATTTCTGATTTCCTCCACAGGCTAATTGTACAATATTTCAGAGTCCGAGTCTTTTTGTACAGCAAAATAATGGTTTGGACATGTATACTAATTTTGTATTTAATTTCTATTCTAATATATTTACCATTTATTGGTCATCCTGCCATCTAGGGGAGGGAGTGGGGACAAGGAAGGGAAAAAGTGGAACAAAAGGTTTGGCAATTGTCAATGCTGTAAAATTACCCATGCATATATAACTTGTAAATAAGAAGCTATTAATAAAAGAAAGAAAGAAAAATCCCTGTGGAAGACCAATTTACTAATTTCTTTTCATCTTGACACAATAGTCTTCGAAGGAAGATGATTTCCTTCAAACTTCCTGAATTCATTGTGCACATTTCTCAGGTGGTGTGCACCTCAGAGAGCAGCTAATTCAATTAATGCAGAGCAATAATTTCATTTGTACTATGTCCATTAAGAAAACATCTATTCATTAAGATTTTCATTGATGGAGAATTCACTATACCTTTAGGCATCCCATTCTACTATTGAAAGAGTGCTAATTGTTGAAACAGATTTCCTTAAATCAAGTTTAAATCTGTCTCAGTGTAACTTCCACAACAATCACCCCAACACCCATATTTACTATTGGTTTATAATATGTTCAATCATCTTTAATGGGTAAGAGACTTGCTGGGTGCTACTGGTAAGACAAAAGTAATGAACCTGTTTCCCCCGCGTTCAGGAAATTAATAATCACCGAAGGATTCCGTGAAACAGAATTGACAATCTCACTATCTTTCTATCTCCTTACCCACTAGAATTGGGAGAAGGCAGCAGGCAACCCAACATATAGAACAGGGTAAAGGTTCAGCTTGTATCTATAATCTTGTGACTAACCAAGTTTTCAGTTTAATTGAATTTCACTCTTATCCTCTTTTCTATTCCAACTACTCTGTTTTAAACTATATATCTTGTCTCTGTTCTTTGGCTCTAATGTTTTCCATGTCTGGTCAAGTGAAAGTGCATCTCAGTTGCCATCCTTAATACAAGGCCTCTCTCGATTCCCTGCTTTATTTGAACTTTTTGAAAAATAAACAAACAATAACAAAATCACTCTTGTGAAATACATACTATATAGTATAATTTGGTATTTACATACTTGTACATATCGAATTCAAATATCTGAGAGATGTATTATCACTTGCTTTATCAATGCTCTCTAAGAGTCATGAAACCATCGGGTCTGATTTGAACTTTTGCCATGTATGTGTGTTGTCTCTCCAATTAAAATGTAAGCTCTTTGGAAGTAGGGGTAGTGTCTGCCTTTCTATTTATCCACCCATGACTTAGCTCAGCTCTTTCCATATATTTAGCATCTAAACATTAATTCATTCCTTCTTTCAGTTCATTAATTTCTTGTCCTTGCATCTCTATCATTGTTTTGTACAAAGGATTCCATTGACAGAGGTTCTCAAATGAAGAAATATCCTCTCTCACCTTATAGCACAATCGTCTCTGTAACTTCAGTGGCACAATAGATAGAGCACTAGGCCTGAAGTCAAGAAAACATGAGTCCAATTTGCATGTTTTATGATTTTTTGTTCAGATATATGTAAGAAATTTAATCATGATATGTCTTTATTTCCTTAATTGTAAAATAAGCATCACAATTATACTTCTCAGTTTGTTGTTAAGATTAAATGGGATAATACCGTAAAGTAGTTAACACAGTGCTTGGCACATAATAGGTGCTTAATAAATGTTGCCTCAATTATTCAGAATCTTTGAAAATGCAGTTCAAGATGAAGTGTGACTCTCACAGAATCTCACAATCAACATGTGCCAGAGATCAGACATTAATCAAGCTTTTTTGTTTTATTTCATTTTGGGCTTCAAGGACACCTCTCTATTTATACTGAACAAAAAAAGTATTTGAGAAATGTTTAGTGAATTTAAGTGAATTAAAAGCTTCAAAGACATTGCATAAAATTGGCTGCTTCAAGAAATAAAGCCCTTACCTCATAGCTATGGGAGGTGGTGGGAAAGGAGGGGGGAAATATGGAATAAAAGGTTTTGCAAGGGTCAATGTTAAAAAAATTACCCATGCATATGTTTTGTAAATAAAAAACTTTAATGAAAAAAAAAAGAAAAAAAAATAAAAGAAATAAAACTATAAGACTTATGGCAAGTGACCATCATTCCCCATTTGGCAGCCAGTGATCATTTTCACTTCAGTACAAAAGGCTTTTCTAGCAATGATGTATCCCTCCCTCCAGTCAAGCAGAAAGACTCACCAGAGAGATTACCTTTTTTAAGGATTATATTTAGAACCAAAATTGCTTTTGATCTTGGAAGAAAAATATATAGTGCAAAGGAAAGAATAGATAAGGCCTTAAAAATAACAATTACCTTACAACAGTCCTTGATTTTAGGGAGCTGCCAAGCATTGATTTTCCTGCTAGGAGATAGGTGCCTGACATGTCACTCAATGCCTTAGGCACACACCTTTCTTGACAATCCCAGAACCTGAGGTCATTAATATTTAAAAGAAATGTTAGGGCACAGAAATTCTGTTTTCCTCTGGCCTCCCTTCCATGTTTAGGTAATAGAAATACAGAGTTCAAAAAATAAAATTAACCATAAATATATAAAAAAGAAATACAGTTATTTTAAAATATTCTGGAAGTGCTTTAATTATAAAATGACAGATTATTATTAAAGGGGAACATTTAAATTAGGTACTCAAAAGGAAATACTTTGAAGAATGCAATTTTAAATTTATTTTTGCTCATTCATTTGATGCAAAAAAAATAGAATTTTTTATTTACATATAAAGCACTTGTCACGAATAATTTTTTCACCTCAGATCAAAAGCATAATTCAGCACTTCACTGGTAGCCAATTTAGCTAGACTTTTTAAGAAGGCAGCTTTTGAATGTTCCCCATCTGCACACACTTGTGGGTCTTCAATGGCCCCTGAGCTGACTTTCATTCTCAATACACTTTCACAAAATTTGGCACACTGAGACAAAAATTTAAAAAGAAACAGTTGCATTGTGGTTAAAAACACTCATTACTTGTCTGTAGTTAGCCAATAAAGACATAGTTTAAAAGGAGAAATAAAAGGAGAAAATAAACATCAGAGGGAATAAAGATAATTGTAAAACATCCTTATTTTCTCGCAGCGGGAAAAATTGAGAAGCTTTCCCTTTTGTCTCTGCATATTAGTGTGCTACACTATTAAAAATAATTTTTCGATCATTTCTCTTTACATAGTGGGGTATAAACTAATAACTAGGCCTTTCTTTTCCCTACCCTGTAACCCCCCAAAGAGAATGTAAGCAGTATGAAAAGGAATGTTACATTTTTAACTTTCAAAATCCAGAACCAAACAGAGATACTGACAGGCAATGAATGCTTTAAAATGTTTGTTATAAAAATTAATATTTTAGAGCAGATTTGTGGATTCTTCACTTAATCAAGTCTAGGTTTTCTCATCTTTAAAAAGAAGGATTTGGGGACTTCCAGGGGTGGAGCCAAGATGGTGGAGAACAGATATGACTCTCTGTAACCTCCTGTGACCTTCTCTCAAACCATCAGCAGATTAAGCCTCTGAACTAGTATTGGAGTCACAGAACCCACAAATATTTGGAGTACAAGATACCACTACACACCTCTTAGACTGGCTAGGATGACAGTTAAAGATAATGATGAATGTCGGAAGGAATGTGGGAAAACTGGGATACTAACACATTGTTGGTGGCGTTGTGAACTGATTCAACCATTCTGGAGAGCAATTTGGAACTATGCTCAAAAAGTTATCAAACTGTGCATACTCTTTGACCACGCAGTGTTACTGCTGGGCTTATATTCCAAAGAGATCTTAAAAGTAGGAAAGGAACTTACATGTGTAAAAATGTTTGTGGCAGCCCTTTTTGTAGTGGCAAGAAACTGGAAACTGAATGGATGCCTATCAATTGGAGAATGGCTGAATAAGTTATTGTATATGAATGCTATGGAATATTATTGTTCTGTAAGAAACAACGAGCAGGCTGATTTCAGAGAGGCCTGGAGAGACTTACATGATTTGATGCTGAGTGAAATGAGCAGAATCAGTAGATAATTATTCATGGCAATAAGAGTATGAGATGATAAATTCTGATGGATGTGGCTCTTCTTAACAATGAAATCATTCAAATGAGTTCCAATTGTTCAATGATGAAGAAAGTCTTATAAACATAGAGAGAGGGCGGAGCCAAGATGGCGGAGAAGACACACGCGACTTTCTAAGCTCTTCTCTTACCCTCTTTATCAATATTATATCCAGCCTCAAAAATAGTCTTGACTGCTACAATTCGTAAAGATAAGAAGTAGAACAACTCAAGGCCGAAGAAAATCTGCAGTCTCGCTAAAAAAGGTTGGTTCCGGGGCCAGGGTGGAGATCGGCACAGACAGGGAGAGAAATTAGGTTCTGAGGAGAGTCTCAAACCGAGGGTGAAGGCACAGATCTCAGCACAAGCTTGCAGCCCCAACCGGCAGTACGGGCTTTTCCTTGGGGCAGTTGTGATCCTGCACAGCAGGAGGACGCAGCCCGGGTTAGCCTCCAATCTGCGCAGTGGGGAGCTTGGCTTGGGGCCATAGAGCTTTTCCAGGGCCGATTTGCATCAGGCAGAGACGCTGGGCAGAGTTTGTGGCTGTCTGTGGTCTGCGGTCAGCTGCTAATACTCACAGTCCCACAAGAGGCTCCGGCCTGGGGCAGTGACACTTTCACCCCTTAGTCTCTAGCCGAGGGCAATCGCTAACCCACTCAGCCCTACTAAGCAGTTTGATAGCTCTGGCCAGTGCTGAATCCACTTCCTGTTGGGGGAAGGGAAAACTCTCACTCAGAGCACTCCCATACCTCGGAGCCGGAAATCGGTTTACATCTTTCCCTGCTCTGCAGAGGAAGCTGGTAACCCCCTTGCCTAGGAGACCTACCCTAAAGGCTTTAAAACATGAATAAAAAGATGAAAAGAACGATCCACAGCTTCTATGCAGAAAAAGAGCAGGTCAGCAAACCTGAAGAGACCTCAAACAGCAAAAATGCATCAGACTGTCCTCCTTTACATGATGCTCTCATAGAAGAGACCATTAAAAGTCTCAAAAGAGAGTTAGAAGATAAATGGGGAAAGGAAAGAGAAGCCTTACAAGAGAGCAACAACTTCCTGAAATACGAATTGGAAAAGTTAAAAAATTCCCAGGAAGTGCAGGGAAACAAAATTGGTGAATTGGAAAAAATAAAAAAATCTCAGGAAAGTAAGAATTGTGAATTGGAAAAAATAAAGAATTCACTAGAAAGTAGGATTTGTGAATTGGAAAAGACAAAGAACTCGCAAGAAAGTAGGATCCGTGAATTGGAAAAGACAAAGAACACGCAAGAAAGTAGGATCTGTGAATTGGAAAAAGAAAATAATTCACTAAAAAAAAAAATTAGTGAAATGGAAAAAAATTCCATAGACCAAAACAATACATTCAAAAATTCAATTGGACATATACAAAAAGAAGTAAAAAAAGCTAATGAAGAAAATAATTCTTTAAAAATTAGAACTGAACAAATAGAATCTAATGATTCATTGAGACAGCAAGAATCAGTCAAGCAAAAACAATAAAATGACAAACTGGAAAAAAACATGAATTATCTACTTGCAAAACGACAGACTTAAAATAGATCTAGGAGAGATAATCTGAGGATTATTGGACTTTCTGAAAACTATGATGAAAAAAAGAGCCTAGATACTATTTTACAAGAAATCATCAAAGAGAACTGCCCAGATGTAATAGAATCAGAAGGTAAAATAGGCATTGAAAGAATTCATCGAACACCTTCTGAAACAAACCCTAAGATAAAACCCCAAGGAATATTGTGGCAAAATTTCAAAACTATCAGATTAAGGAAAAAATTTTACAAGCAGCCAAAAAAAAAACTATTTAAATACCGAGGTGCCACAATAAGGATCACCCAAGATCTGGCTGCCTCTACCTTAAAGGAAAGAAGGGCCTGGAATATGATATTCCAAAAGGCACAAGAACTTGAGATGCAGCCAAGAATAAACTACCCAGCTAAGCAGAGCATTTTCTTCCAGGGAAGAAGATGGACATTTAATGAAACAAATTAATTCCATTTGTTTCTGAAGAAAAAACCAGAACTAAACAAAAAATTTGATCTCCAAGCATAGAACTCAAGAGATTCAGAAAAGGTAAAAATAACTCTTGAGAATTGTATTTCTGTTGTCCATATACAAAAAGAATACATGTATAATTTGATTGTACTGATATAACATAAAAAAGGGAAGAGATATGGAAAAGGGATGATGGCAGAATAAGGTGGGAAGGAGGGATAAAAAGAGGGAAACCACATCCCACAAAGAGGCTAAGGAAACTTATCATATCTGAGGGAATTTAGAGAGGGGGAGGAACATTGTGTGAATCTTACTCTCATCAGAGTTGGCTCAAATTAGAAATAATTGACATTTGTTTTAGAGAAAATTCTCTCTCGCCTCATTAAAAACGAGGGAGAGGAAAAGGGAAAAGAAAAAGAGTAATAAGGGAAGGAAGGGGAAAGACCAAAAGGGGAGGAGGGATTATAAAGAGGATACGATCGAGATACAAGAGGGGTACATAAGTTTAAAAGGGGAAAGAGGGCTGGGGGAGGCAAGAATAAGTAAAGCACAATCTGGGGTTATTAGGATGGCAGGAAATACAGATTTAGTAATTCTAACCTGTAAATGTGAATGGGATGAACTCCCCATAAAGAGGGAGGCAGATAGCAGACTGGATCAAAAGTCAGAACTCCTACAATATGTTGTTTACAAGAAACACATTTAAAGCAGGGGATACATATAGAGTAAAGGTAAAAGGCTGGAGCAAAATCTATTATGCTTCAGGTGAAGTCAAAAAGAGGGTAGCCATCCTATCTCAGATCAAGCAAAAGTAAAAATTGATCTAATTAAAAGAGATAAGGAAGGAAACTACATCCTGCTAAAGGGTAGCATAAACAACGAAGCAATATCAATATTAAATATATATGCACCAAGTGGTATGGTACTCAGCTTCCTAAAGGACAAGTTAAGAGAGTTGCAAGAAGAAATAGACAACAAAACTGTAATAGTAGGAGATCTCAACCTTGCACTCTCAGAATTAGACAAATCAAACCACAAAACAAATAAGAAAGAAATTAAAGAAGTAAATAGAATATTAGAAAAATTAGGTATGTTGGATCTTTGGAGAAAATTGAATGGAGATAGAAGGAATATACTTTCTTTTCAGCAGTTCATGGAACCTATTCAAAAATTGACCATATATTAGGACATAAAGACCTCAAAATTAAATGCAAGAAAGCAGAAATAGTAAATGCTTTCTTTTCAGATCATGATGCAATAAAAACTACATTCAGCAAAAAGTTAGGGGGAAATAGACCAAAAAGTAATTGGAAACTAAATAATCTCATCTTAAAGAATGATTGGGTGAAGTAGCAAATTATAGATACAATTAATAATTTCACTCAAGATAATGACAATGATGAGACATCATACCAAAATTTGTGGGATGCAGCCAAAGCGGTAATAAGAGGGAATTTTATATCCTTAGAGGCTTACTTGAATAAAACAGAGAAAGAAAAGATTAATGAATTGGGCTTGCAACTAAAAAACTAAAAAGACCAAATTAAAACCCCCAATCAAATACTAAATTGGAAATTCTAAAATTAAAAGGAGAAATTAAAAATATTGAAAGTAAAAAAACTATTGAACTAATTAATAAAATTAAGAGTTGGTTCTATGAAAAAGCCAATAAAATAGATAAGCCTTTGGTAAAATCTGATTAGAAAAAGGAGGGAGGAAAATGAAATTAGTAGTCTTAAAAATGAAAAGGGAGAACTTTCCACCAATGAAGAGGAAATTAGAGAAATAATAAGGAGTTATTTTGCTCAACTTTATGCCAATAAATTTGATAATCTAAGTGAAATGGATCACTACGTCCAAAAACACAGACTTCCCAGACTAACAGAGGAGGAAGTAAATTGCTTGAATAGTCCCATTTCAGAAAAAGAAATAGAACAGGCAATTAAACAACTCCCTAAGAAAAAATCCCCAGGACCAGATGGATTTACATGTGAATTTTAACAAACATTTAAAGAACAATTGGCCCCAATGCTATATAAATTATTTGATAAAATAGGGAATGAAGGAGTCCTACCAAATTCCTTCTATGACACAGACATGGTACTGATACCTAAATCAGGTAGGCTGAAAACAGAGAAAGAAAATTATAGACCAATCTCCCTAATGAATATTGATGGTAAAATCTTAAATAAGATATTAGCAAAAAGACTACAGAAAATCATCTCCAAGATAATACACTATGATCGAGTAGGATTTATACCAGGAGTGCAGGGCTGGTTCAATATTAGGAAAACTATCAATATAATTGGCCTTGTTAATAACCAAATTAACAAAAACCATATGATCATCTCAATAGATGCAGAAAAAGCATTTGATAAAATCCAACATCCATTCCTATTAAAAACACTTGAGAGTATAGGAATAAATGGACTTTTCCTTAAAATAATCAACAGCATCTATTTAAAACCATCAGTAAGCATCATATGTAATGGATACAAACTGCAACCATTCCCAATAAGATCTGGAGTGAAACAAAGTTGCCCACTATCACCATTCCTATTTAATATTGTATTAGAAACGCTAGCTATAGCAATAAGAGCTGAGAGATTAAAGGAATAAGAATAGGCAATGAGGAAGCCAAATTATCACTCTTTGCCGATGACATGATGGTATACTTAGAGACCCCAGAGATTCTGCTAAAAAGTTATTAGAAATAAACCACAACTTTAACAAAGTTGCTGGTTATAAAATAAACCCACATATGTCATCAGCATTCTTATATATCTCTAACAAAATCCAACAGTCAGAGTTACAAAGAGAAATTCCATTTAAAGTAACTACTGATAATATAAAATATTTAGGAATCTATCTGCCAAGGGAAAATCAGAAACTTTATGAGCAAAATTACAGACCACTTTTCACACAAATTAAGTCTGATCTAACCAATTGGAAAAATATTAAATGCTCTTGGATAGGGCGAGCAAATATAATAAAGATGACAATATTACCTAAACTAATCTATTTATTTAGCGCTATACCAATCAGACTCCCAAAAAACTATTTTAATGACCTAGAAAAAATAACAACAAAGTTCATATGGAAAAACAAAAGGTCAAGAATTTCAAGGGAATTAATGAAAAAAAAAATCAAATGATGTTGGCTTAGCTGTACCAGATCTAAAATTATATTATAGAGCAGCAGTTACCAAAACTATTTGGTATTGGCTAAAGAATAGATTAGTTGATCAGTGGAATAGATTAGGTTCAAGGGATAAAACAGTCAACAAATATTGCAACCTAGTCTTTGACAAACCCAAAGAACCCAGCTTTGGGATAAGAACTACTGTTTGATAAAATTGCTGGAAAATTGGAAACTAATATGGCAGAAACTAGGCATTGATCAATACTTAACGCCGTACACCAAGATAAGGTCAAAATGGGTTCATGACCTAGGCATAAAGAATGAAATTATTTATAAATTAGAGGAACATAGGATAGTTTACCTCTCAGATCTGTGGAAAGAGAAGGTCTTTATGACCAAAGCAGAACTAGAGATCACTACTGATCACAAAATAGAAAATTTCGATTATACCAAACTGAAAAGTTTTTGTACAAACAAAACTAATGCAGACAAAATTAGAAGGGAAGCAATAAACTGGGAAAATATTTTTACAGTCAAAGGTTCTGATAAAGGCCTCACTTCCAAAATATACAGAGAATTAACTCTAATTTATAAAAATCAGCTTCATTCTCCAATTGAAAAATGGTCAAGGATATGAACAGACAATTCTCAGATGAAGAAATTGAAACTATTTTTAGTCATATGAAAAGATGCTCCAAGTCATTATTAATCAGAGAAATGCAAATTAAGACAACTCTAAGATACCACTACACACCTGTCAGATTGGCTACAATGACAGGAAAAAATAATGATGATTGTTGGAGGGGATGCGGGAAAACTGGGACATTGATGCATTGTTGGTGGAGTTGTGAACGAATCCAACCATTTTGGAGAGTAGTTTGGAACTATGCTCAAAGAGTTATCAAACTGTGCATACCCTTTGATCCAGCAGTGTTACTACTGGGATTATATCCCAAAGAGATTATAAAGAAGGGAAAGGGACCACCTGTATGTGCACGAATGTTTGTGGCAGCCCTTTTGTAGTGGTCTAAAACTGAAACTGAATGGATGTCCATCAGTTGGAGAATGGTTGAATAAATTGTGGTATATGAAAATTATGGAATATTACTGTTCTGTAAGAAATGACTCAAACAGCATAATTTCTAGAAAGGCCTGAGAGACTTACATGAACTGATGCTGAGTGAAATGAGCAGGACCAGGAGATCATTATATACTTCAACAACAATACTATATGATGAAAAGTTCTGATGGATCAGGCCCTCCTCAGCACCGAGATCAACCAAATCATTTCTAATGGAGCAGTAATGAACTGAACTAGCTATGCCCAGAAAAGAACCTGGGAGATGACTAAAACCATTACATTGAATTCTAACTTTATATTTATGCACACCTGCATTTTGATTTCCTTCACAAGCTAATTGTACAATATTTCAGAGTCTGATTCTTTTTCTACAGCAAAATAACGTTTTGGTCAGGTATACTTATTGTGTATCTAATTTATATTTTAATATATTTAACATCTACTAGTCATCCTTCCATCTAGGGGAGGGCGTGGGGGGGTAAGAGGTGAAAAATTGGAACAAGAGGTTTGGCAATTGTTAATGCTGTAAAGTTACCCATGTATATATCCTGTAAATAAAAGGCTATTAAATAAAAAAAACAAAACAAAAAAAAAATTAAGCCATTCTCCAATTGAAAAATGGTCAAAAGATATGAACAGACAATTCTCAGATGAAGAAGTTGAAACAATTTCTAGTCATATGAAAAGATGCTCCAAGTCATTATTAATCAGAGAAATGCAAATTAAGACAACTCTAAAATACCACTACACACCTGTCAGATTGGCTAAGATGACAGGAAAAAATAATGATGATTGTTGGAGGGGATGCTGGAAAACTGGGACATTGATGCATTGTTGGTGGAGTTGTGAACGAATCCAACCATTTTGGGAGTAAGTTTGAACTAGGCTTCAAAAGTTATCAAGCTGTGCATACCCTTTGATCCAGCAGTTTACTACTGGGATTATATCCCAAAGAGATTATAAAGAAGGGAAAGGGACCTGTATGTGCAACGAATGTTTGTGGTCAGCCCTTTTGTAGTGGCTAAAACTGAAACTGAATGGATGTCCATCAGTTGGAGAATGGTTGAATAAATTGTGGTATATGAAAATTATGGAATATTACTGTTCTGTAAGAAATGACCAACAGGATAATTTCAGAAAGGCCTGGAGAGACTTACATGAACTGATGCTGAGTGAAATGAGCAGGACCAGGAGATCATTATATACTTCAACAACAGTACTATATGATGACCAGTTCTGATGGATCAGGCCATCCTCAGCAACGAGATTAATCAAATCATTTCTAATGGAGCAGTAATGAACTGAACTAGCTATGCCCAGAAAAGATGACTAAAAACCATTACATTGAATTCCCAATCCTTATATTTATGCACACCTGCATTTTTGATTTCCTTCACAAGCTAATTGTACAATATTTCAGAGTCTGATTCTTTTTCTACAGCAAAATAACGTTTTGGTCAGGTATACTTATTGTGTATCTAATTTATATTTTAATATATTTAACATCTACTGGTCATCCTGCCATCTAGGGGGGGTGTGGGGTAAGGGGTGAAAAATTGGAATAAGAGGTTTGGCAATTGTTAATGCTGTAAAGTTACCCATGTATATATTCTGTAAATAAAAGGCTATTAAATAAAAAATAAATAAATAAACATAGAGAGAGCCCTGTGAGAACTAAATGTGGACCACAACATAGCATTTTCATGCTTTCTGTTTATGTTTGCTGACTTTTGTTTTCCTTCATGTTTTTATTTTCTTCCTAGATCCGGTATTTCTTCTTCCGTAAAATAACTGTATAAATACGTTGGATTTAACATATATTTTAACATATTTAATATATACTGGATTACCTGCCATCTGGGAGAAGGGATGGGGAGTAGGAGGGAAAATTTTGGAAAATAAAGTTTTGCAAGAGTCAATGTTGAAAAATTACCCATGTCTATGTTTTGTAAATAAAAAGCTTTAATATAAAAAGAGATAACCAAAAAAAATTAAAAAATAAAAATAAAAAGAAGGGCTTTACTAGATAACCTCCAAAGTCCAATTCAGATTGAAATCTAAGTATCAGAATATAATTAATTGGTAAAAACAAACTTGCTTCATTATTAGTATCATTTGCTATTCCTAGCATCTAGAAAATATTTTTCATATGAATATGTGTACACACACATTTGTACATATCATCACATAAACGTATAAATACATAATAATACAATAAACATAAATATTTGTTTTATTGAATAAAATCATTAATTTACTAAATATGTTTTTGTGCAATTATTCAGTTATGTCCAACTCTTTTGGCCCCATGGACCATAGTATGTCAATATATCCTTTGCTATCTTCCTAACTCTGATCAATTTCATGTTCCTTGTTTCCATGAGGTTATCACTCCATCTCATCTTCTACTGGCCCCTTCTCATTTTACCGTCAATCTTTCCCAACACTACAGCCTTTTCCCACGAGTCCTGGATAATGTCATGGATACATTACCTTGATATCTCTATTTTTTTAAAATTAAAAATAAATGAAACAAAAAAGAAGTAAAGAATGAAGAAAGAATTAATTCTTGAAGAATTTCCCATTCTATTGTTTTTTTTTTTCTTTTGGTATTGCTCATTTAAGAAAAGTTTCCTTCCTTTCCTATTTTTTCCTATAAAGATATAGATATATCTTTCCCTTTCTCCTTTACATTTTGCTTACCTTCTTTTCTCTACTATTTTTATAGCCTTATAAAACAGTCATTTTATTCTCTTGATCTTGTCTTTGTGATGTTTTTGTTGTAGTCTCCTGTACAATATTGTCAACCTCCATTCTTAATTCTTCAGGTGCTCTACCTATCAGATATAATCCTTTAAGTTCATTCATCATACTCACTATGTATATATATATATATATATATATATATAGAGAGAGAGAGAGAGAGAGAGAGAGAGAGAGCGAGAGAGAGACAGAGAGAGAGAGAGAGACAGAGAGAGAGAGAGAGGATGTTTTAAGACCATATCTATATGGGCTGATGTTTTTATCTACTTTATTCAATTTGTCTACATTTTATTGTGAACCATAGTCATCTGAATTTTATTTTAATTGACTTCTTCCTTACCTTTGGCTGCAAAGTATATAATCAATCTGATTCTGATATTGACTCTTTAGTAATATGTGTACTTTTGAGTTTGTTGAAAAGACATGTTTGCTGTAATTCATGAGTTATCTTAGTAAAGCTCTACTAGTCTCTACACCATTTCATTTTATAGTCCATTATATACTTCATTTTGTCAAACTTACTTGTGTAATTATCTTTTGATTTTTAAGCTAAGCATTCCAATCCCCCATGATGAATTAGAGATTTTCTTTTTTCAATTCCCCATGATGAATTAGAGATTTTGTTTGTGTGTGTTATTTCTAGAAGATATTGTAGGTCTTTATAGAATTGAGCAAATTTGTTATTTTCAGGATTTGTGATTGGAGCATAGACTTATATTTCTGTAATGGTAAATGGATGCCAAGTATTCAAACAGATATTATGGCAGTTAAGAGATTTTTACCCCTCACTACTGTTTCTCTCATTCTTTATTGAGTATGAGGGCTACTCTATTTCTTCTAAGGGACTCTTGCCCACAGTATGTAATGATCATCTATATTAAATTCACCTTCCATTCCTTCCATTCCATTGATACCTAAGAAGTTGATTTTTAAACTTTTCATCTTGTATTTGACCACATACAGCTTATTTCATTGATTTCCACAGCATCAAACTTTTTTTTCCCTTTCACTAGACACATAAACACCTGAATATTCTTCTGGTCTTGGTCCAAATTTTTTACTTTTTCTGTACCTATATATAATCATCCTTCACTCTTCCCTAGTGCCCATTGTTAAAAAAATCATTTTAATACTGTTCATGGGATTTTCTCATCAAAAATTATGTAATGATTTACCATTTTCTTCTCTAATGGGTCACCATTTGTTAAAAAAAGAAAACCCACTATGAATTTTTCACCCTGTATAACCTTATACAACTTAGCTCAGGAATCTCTTGAGTTATGTCAAGGTTTTATGCCATAACAAGGCAGTGATCTTGGAGTAGTTATAATATATAAAGTGAATGTTTAAGAATGGAAGAACAGTGCATCATTGTGTTATGCAAGAGTTCTGTTTGAATCAAAGATAAATAAGGCACAACTCCTAAATCATGTACTTTATAATTTAACAAGGACACAAGTGATATACTCAAATAACTAAAAGTAGCGTTCTAAGGCTTATAGTGTGCTGTTATATGAAATTTCTCACTTGAGCCACACAACATATACGAATGTGGCAAAACAAGTAATTTCTGGAGAATCAAATGGGTAGTCAGATTCATTAGGTGGATAATAGATATGAGTAAGTCTTGTGCCATTTCAAACAAGGACATGAAGACATCCAAGGCAGCCAGTTAGATAGGTCTAGAATTTTTCCATTTGAATGCAGGAAGAAGTGACATTACACAGAGTTATCTATGGGGGAAGGAGATATTTTAACCCCATTCATAAACTCTAGCCTTATTCAAAATGTATCAGGAAATAGTTGCCCACTGAAATACCCTGAGAGAAGAACCATTTCAATCATCATCCTTAAGTTCAGAAATTCTCTAATTAACACAGCAATGGTAAAATTTCTAGAGTGAGAACCAAGAGTCCTAGGCCAAGATGAAATTTGCTTTGCCTAACACATGAGCACAGTTTGACTCATTTTCATGAGCTCACAGACTTTTGGATGAATTCAATTTGTTCTCAAATTCAAATGGCAAAAATATTGGCAAGCTGTAGTACATACAAATGAAATGGATCTTTATTGGGCCTAAATTTAGAATGTTTTCATATTTTAATTCTTTGGTAAAAAATGATTCAGAGGAGCTCATCTGCAGACATCAGCCCATTAATGTGTTAATACTTTAATGCATTATAATAAACTCATTTTATTTTTCAAAAATTATTCAAGCAGTTATTTTTTATTTCATCTTAAAAGTACATCAGGCACAATAAGTAAATATTCTGTATATTTTTAAAAGCTACATAAAATGAGCAAAAGGAGTGAATTAATGTCTGATTTGGAGGACAGAAAGATCTGCCTTTACACATAAATTTATACATCCACTGACTGTGTGACCCTGAGTAAATCATTAATATAGGTACCTTAGGTAACTCTTGAAGATGATGAATTACAGAGAAAGTCTGCACTGAAGGAGGGTGTTTGCTCATCTAAGAATTATTTATACCAAAAAAAAAAAAAAAAAAAAGCACAAGTAGGTTCCTTATGCATTTACACAGGATTTAGGTAAAAAGGATAGAGTGTTGACCTAGGAATCAGGAAAATCTGCATTCAATTCAAACCTGGTGAATCATTAACTTTAACTTCTATCTGCTACCATTTTCTCTTCTGCAAAATCGGTTAACTTCAAAGACTTTTGTGAGAATAAAATTTTCGTAAATTATTTTTGTGAAACTTTAAAAAACTTAAAAAAAATACTTTACATTGTCACTATTGTTGTTCTGATTATCATCTTGTTCCTTCCTGGAGAAATTTTAAATATAGTAAACATATGATTATATATATGCACATAGTAGATAAATGTTTATGCAGGAATGTTTGCAAGCACACAGTTTGTTGGTTGTTGTCCTTTGTTCTTGAAGAGGATCAAAATGATACCACTACATTAAAAGTGAATTATAGCGAGTCCAACTGTACAGTGTGTCCACTACAAGCTCAGAATGTTCTGCTACAGGGTAGACACAAATAGTCTCTACAAACATTTGGTATGGAATCTCTAGCTTTGTGCATCTCAGGTTTCTTCTGAGTTAATTTAATTCTGTTTTGCTCATAGAGCACAGCACCTTTTCTGATGAGGGTACATCAAGCTGGCGAGTCCTGTTTCAGTGTCTCCCATGTAATTCAATCAATTCAAAAGTTCTTAAGAGATACCTTGAGGATGTCCTTGTATCATTTATTCTGACTACCTTGTGAATGCTCACCCTGTGTGAGTTCTCCATAAAATGGACCTTTTTTTGGCAAGCTTATGTTTGGCATTCAAACAACGTGGCCAGCTCAGCAGAGTTATGCTCTCTGCAGCAGAGTTGGAACACTTGGCAGTTTTGATCAAGAAATGACCTCAGTGTCTGGTATCTTATTCTGTCAGATGACTTTCAGAATCTTCCTGAGACAATGCAAATGGACATGAGTTTCCTGGAATGGCTATATTATCCATATAGCACAAGCATACAACAATGAGATCAGCACAATGGGTATGTAGAATTTCAATTTGGTAATCAGTCTAATATCTCTCCTCTCCTATATTTTCCTTCGAAGTTTCCCAAAACTGAGCTAGCTCTTGCAATGTATGTGTTAATCTCATTATAAATGTGGACATCCCTGGAAAGTATAATGCTCACATGAGTGAGCTTATCCACAGCATTCAAAACATCATCATTTACTATAACTAGTGATTCCACATATGGATAGTGTGCTGCTGCCTGAAACAGGATCTGTGTTTTTTGGTGTTAATTGGTAGGCCAACATTAGCACAACTGGCAGAGAATGATCCGTACTTTGTTGCATCTCAACTTCAGAGGCTACAATGAGTACACAATGATTCTCAAACAAAAAGTCATGCATTGAACCAACTCTTCCTCCACTTTAATTTTGGCGCGTAGCCTTTATAAATTGAAGAATTTATTGTCAGTACAATAGCTGACCTTGATTCCATCTTTGTACTTATTGAAGATGTTGGACAACATGACTGAAAACATCAGGCTAAAAATCATGGGAATGGCCTTGTTTCACTCCATTGGTGACTAGGAAAGCTTGGGAGCATTGTCCATTGTCCAGAGTCTGGGCAAGTATGCCATCATTAAACTGATGTACTATACCGATGAACTTCTCTAGGCAGCCAAATTTTGACATAATATTCCATGAGCCTTCATGATGGACAGTAGTATCAAAGACTTAGTCACATCTACAAATGTTATATACAGACCTCTGTTCTGCTCCTCTCATTTTTCCCGGAGTTGTCAGGCAGTAAACACCATACCAATAGGTCTTTTGCCCCTTCTGAAGTCACATTACTGCTCACTTTTTATTTTCTTTTTTTTCTTTTTTCCAGGTTGAGGGTCAATCTATTAGGAAGGACTCTGACAAGAATCTTGCTAGCATTTACTAAGAGAGATATCTTCCTGTAATTGTCACAGGCCAATCTATTCCCTCTACTTTAAAAAGATGAACACTGGAGGCATCTTTGAACTCCTGAGGCATAACAACCATTTTGTCATATAATTTCTCAAATGTTCAGTCACTTTTTGTATAAGCAGTGGATTCCCCACCTTTTAAATCTCATCTGGAATAGATGGTCTTTTACCACACAAAAGAGTCTAATGGAATTCAAAACTTCTTCTTCAGTTGGAACTAGAGAGTGATAAATTTCAACTTGAGGCAAATGGTCAATAGCTTCAGCATTAATTGATCATGGTGTCTTGTGAACATTTTGGAAGTGCCCAGGCCATCTCTCTAGGATCATGTCTTTATCATTAATCTGTGTGGTACCTCACCACTGAGTAGTTGAGATGCACCATAGGTCTTTGGTCCTTAAATAGCCTTTAGTGCATCATAAAAATATTTCAGATTGTTACTATCAGCATAAAACTAAATTTTATTTATTTTCGTACAGAGCAAAGAATGCTGAATTTTCCTAAGTTTCTATTATACTTTACTTTTGATAGAATTGAATGCTACCTTCTTAGAGATGGTACTGCTGATACACTTATGGAATCCTCTTTTTTCATTTATCTGTTTCTGAATTTCTTCATCATTTTTGTCAAAACCAGTCTTGATTTTCCCAAGTGTTCTGGCCCAGATGAGCAAATGCAGTTCTGTGCACCAAATCTTTGAAAGCTTCCTACTCCTTTTCTGCTCTATTGTTGCCAACTGTGACTTGCCTCAACTTCCCCTTCAAATTGGCAACAGACTATTCTCTCTCAGAGAAGAACTATAATTAATTATTCCAATAATTTGTTTTTGCCTTGGGGCTGCCATTTTGTTGAATGAGAATATTCAGATTATAGAGGATAAGTCTATTATCAGTCCTGCACTCTGTATCACATATTATCTTTGTCATTCTCACATCCTGAATGCCTGTTCTCCTTACAATCACATAGTTTAAAATGCTAGTGTTTGATGTGAGGAATATACATATGCCCATAAACACATGAATTATTATAATATACACTTGATTATTTTCCAAATAGGCTATAGAGATAACATAGAAATGGAGACCTCCCACAGTCATAAGCTTCTTCAATCCTCAGCTCAGTGGAATCTTTCCAGACAATAACCCATATCAATAATGTGGGTAATCCAGTATCACATAAATTTTGCTGTTCTATTTCCTTGTCCTATACCCTATTTCCTACAATCAACTCCTCATTTTTTGTTTCCATTTTCCTGAACTCCAATTTAATGTCTAATCATTCACTCCTTTGTCATTTTCCATATTTTATATGGGAGAGCACATGAAAAATGAAGAAGAACTGGTTTAATATTTTATTCATAATAGTGACTATATGACCCTTGGCAGATCACTTCAATTTTCAGTGATAACTCCATATAACTCCCTGAGAATATAAAAGTACAGGCAAATGGCTGATATGATAAACTGACTTTCAACATGAGTTCCTACCCTTGGAGTTGTGATAATTTTAAAAAAAATGCAAAAACATAACATGTATGTACAGATATATCCTAAGAGGTAGATGAAGGTCCACACATGTTGTTGATGCCTTTCTCTTTGGAGAATATATGAAAGATATGATCAAGCAAGAAAATATATGATTAAATTGTCAGAGAGACATATAGACATATAGACATATAGACTCGAGAAAGGCAGTCCTGACTTCGCAGACCTAAAGAGCAAGATGAGAAAACCAAGTTAGGTATATCACATTCAAAACATTCTGAAAACACAAGCTTACCACTTCATGAGTGTTTGGTGGCCATTTTCTTTGGCAGGATCAAATATTAGTAGTAATGTGGACAAACTTGTAGCTTTCATAATAATATCAGCACCAAAACAAAGATATGAGTTGTTACCACTATTATTTGGTATTATAATAGAAATGTTAGATAAGCAATAAGAGAAGAAAAAATAAATTGTAAGGGAAAATAGCAGTTTTGTTTTTCTGCTTTTGCTCTCCCTGGTTTAGATCCCAAATATATATTTGTGTCAGAAATTCAGTTTGGTCAGACTTCTTTATTAATTATTTCTTAAATATTTTATATAATTCACCCATTTGATCCTAGTAATTTCTTCTTATGAATTCTTAACAGCCTAATTCCTGACAAGCCACTAGTATCTTAGGTGAATGATAGTAATGAGAAATTATAAAGATACAACTATCTTGGAAATAGCTCCAAAAGCTAGACTTTCAAGAGGAAATATAGACTGATCATAGCTAGCAAGTCCTTACCCTCCCAACCATCTTCATGCCAATTGGTATGCTCCATGTAATACTGTTTAGACTGCCAAATATCTAGAGAGGCTTTCACATATAAGTGGAACCCTCCAAAATTAAATCTTTCTAATTAAATTGTTGGTGATATTAACTGGAATAAATTGGAAAGCACGAAGTGCTTATACTTAAGAATCTGATAATTTTTAGGAACCACAAAAACAAATGTACAATTATAAATGTTACATGCATATGCACATATATACACACACAATATATATATATATATATATAATATGTATTTATACATGCACATATACATACTCACACATACATAAAAACCAATATGAGGGAGGGGAGAGAACAAGAAAGGGAGAAATGGTGAAAAGAAGAAACAGTTATCTGCGATTCCATGGAAACTTTTTTTTTTTTATGTCCTTAATCATAGCTTCTTTTATCATATTTCCGACCAGATGAACCCCCTTTCACAAGGAATAAAAAATGCAAAACAAAACGAAATGCATATCATCTTTCAATTTAACAAAGAACTGAAAAGAAATGACAGATGATCTTTCTTCTGGTATTTTGGACAGAAGGCTTCATAATAAATTGTGTTTTCTCCAGAGGAGTAGGCTAAATTATAATGTCCTGGCATATCCTGCCAAGAAGTAATATCTAGAAAAAAACCTACTCTAAGTAGCTGCAGGGATATTGAAAATGACTGCCTTTATTATCAATATCAGAATCACACAATACCTGCAAATTCAACATCTGTAAAGTATGACTACTGTTTGTTAAATTGCAATTTCATATGAAACAAAAGTTCAGGGAGTATTGCTACTGGTATTAGTGTTCCAATGAAACACCTTATATCCTCCTACATTCTTCTACATTTATACACATTATTTTATAGAATATTCATATTGTGTCCATGTATTAAGAAACAACATTTAAAAACATAGGGATTAAGAGAAACAACAACAACAAAAAAAGAAAATATCAAAAGGCTCTAAACAACAATAAATTCGTCAGATTCTCATATGGAAAAATGACAAAGGTATTTTATCATAGGTCACATGGCTAGTCCAATTAGGCAAGGCATGGCAGTGTTTCTACTATGTCTCCAAGATGTGAAAAGAATTGAAAGGGAAGGGAAGAAGAACACAGTGAGTGGTGAATGGAAGGAGAGAAAGAAAGTTACCTCTTGTAATTAGAGCATAAAAATAAACAGCTGTAAAAAATAATAAGAAGAGGATGGTGGGGTAAATGGCAATGAACTTCACTTCCATCCAAACTGGGAAGAAAGGGGAAGATAGCAAAATGTGGCTGTCTATGAAAATTATTCCACTTAGCATGAAAATAAGAAGATAAAGGAGAAGGGAGAGTTCTAACCAGGAAGATTCATGAAGGCATCAATTCTAAACAAAACAAACTAAACAAGGATGTACAAAAATATTTCTAGCTCTGAGTTAGATGAAAAATAATAGTAATCTGAAGGGAAATTCAGGGAATGATTGAATAAATTCATTCATTTCTCATACATGCTTGACACTTTGAGACCTCTCCCCCCCTCTTTTTTTTTTTTTTCACAGAGAAGTTGAAGTGGTTTGCCATTTTCTTCTCCAGGTCATCATGTAGATGAAGGACTGAAGCAAATAAGGTGACATGTCAAAGTTCACTTAACTAATAAGTATCGGAGGGCATATTTGAAGTCAAAATGTTGAGTTTTCCTGCCTTAAGGTCCTGCAATCTATCCACAGTATCACCTAGCTGCTTGGGAATATATTAGAATATAAAAATGTAGCAGAAAGTGCTGAAAGACTTGCCAAAACAGAGAGTTTCTTTAAGACTGGGGAAGATTTGTATGATGCTAATGACAAACAACATTGAAAGACTTGGGACCTTTAATAAATGTAATGGTCTATCACAATTTCTGAGAAATAATTATAGATTATGCTACCTACCAAGTAAAATACTTGGAGTACAGAATGAAACAATCATATGTCATACCGATGTATGTATCTTGAGGGTATTTGTTTTTTCTTTTTGGATATGATTAATTCAACACTTTTTCTACAACTATATATAATTTTAAAAGGAAATTTGTTTTCCTTCCATTCATAATTGTGGGTGGGAGAGGATAGGGGGAAGGCAAAGTGTTCTTGATTAAGAAAATAAAATTTTCACTTTCAAAAATAACCGAGGTCTCAATTCGAAGTCCAGTCCTAGTTCTCTCCCTTTACAAGCTCACTGACAATCCTTAAACATCATAACCACTAAATTAATTGAGACTAAGTCAATAAAATAAAATGGTTGCTAGTTAATACAATGGGGAGTTACAAAACTTCATTGAAGAACCTGCTTAGTGAAAGACTAGTTTTTAACTTTAATTTTAGCAGAGATTTTTGGAGAATGGTGGGGATTTGTAGGGAACACTTTATACAAGGTTACAAAGCACAGTAGATAATACTGGGCTTAGAGAACAGGAGATGATCCTCAGCCTACATGACCTTGTATAAAATTTTCACCTATCTGAAACAACCTCTCAAAGTCAAGTTCCAGCTATCAAGTTAGAGAAAGTTCCCAACTGGATCAGAATTGAAGAGTTAATCCCATGTTAGTTTACATCACTAAGAAAATCACAGGCCCTGAGAAACTCCCCAGTCTTAATTTATGATTACAATACATTTCATTATATCATTTCTTCCTAATAATCCCATTATTAGCCCTATAGATTTTAGCAGTTAACCAATTTTACATAAAGACCTGAAGATCAATGTTAAATGATTTGTCCAAACTCACCAGGAGAAATTTGAATCTGGGTCTCTCCCAAATCCAATTATTCATTTAGCTATAATATACAGTCTTCTGCTCAACTGCATTAATTGAAAAATGAGCAGGAATCCTTATAATTGAAACCATCAGCTAATAACAAACTGATAGCCTGACTCATATGAATTTTTAAATGAAGACACATAATTTCATTTCTTTTCAAATGAATCTTATTACATGTCACATTCCCAAAGACTTAGAATTCACCTTTTATTAAAAGTCATTTTATTTGCTGTCAATTTATTCATTGACAATTTCATTTTTTATTTTGACATTAAACACCATTCCATTTTGGCATATGTGAATTTCTAATATATTTCAAATGCTTTGGGGAACTCATGGGTGACTCCATTGTAACATCAGTCGACTTATCCTCATATTTTAGCCCAATATCTACCATGTTGCTTAATTATCATAAGTTCTTTTAGAAGAGAAAATTGAGTAATAGATAGAATATTTTATTTGGAGTCAAGAAAACCTGAGTTGAAATCTGGTCTCAGAAACTTGCTAGTTTTGTGTCCCTGGGAAAGTCACAACTCTGTTTGCCTCAGCTTTCCCATCTGTAAATTAGCTAGTGGAGAAAATAGTAAACCATTCAGGAACCTTTGCCTTGAAAAACCCAAATGGGTTCATGAAGAATTGAACATGAATTTAAAAACAAAACAAACAACAACAACAACAACAAAAATGATTTATGAGACTTTAAAAAAAAAGGTTGCATCGTATTATTTTAATAAGAGAGACAAAATGAAGCTCCAAACATATTTTTAGGTAAGCTTTATATTAAACTAATTAATATCACAAGAAAAATAAAACTCAGTTCATCTTATTTACCAAGACTTTTAATTTAACTAAGATATGGAAGATTATGGGAATATTAATCAATGACTAGGAGAGTAATAATAATGACTATAGCCTGTACTCTCCTAATTAATTTTCTACTATGTTTATTTAATGAAATAAACATGTCAGTTAAATATGAACTGACTATCAGGAGAGAAAAAGGAAAAGCCAATGGACAGCCCATGCGCTCCTTTACTTTATCAATTTGTCAAGAGGAAGTTCCTTGACCATTGCTCTGATTCCCCTGGCAAATTTGTGCCTACATGATGATGAGAACAAACATGATGGTGACATTTTTAGAAATTTCATATATATATATATATATATATATATATACCAGAGGAAAATCATATATATGAAATTAACAAAGAATAACAAAATTTCGGATGGTGAAAAGATCAATCAATACATATTATAGAAAGTGGGAAAATGAGTCAATCTACACTGGGAATTCATCAGTTCTCTCTTTACAAGTGGACGGCATTTCTTCACAAGTTTTTTGGAACTATCTTGGTTTATTAGATGATACATACTAGCTAAATCAATCACACTGAATTACCATTAAAAATATTGTGATTAATGGATACAATGCTCTCTTGGTTTTGCTTGCATAAATTTACATATTTTAATGTAAATCCCCCCCCCATTTCCTGTTACCATTATTTTGCTATTTTTACAGCACAATAGTATTTCCTCGCCAATATATGTCATAACTAGTTCAGTCATAACCCAATTGGTGGGTCCCTCCTCTACTTCTATTTTTTTTTCATCACAAAAAGACTTTTCATCACAAAAAGAAATATTTTTAACATTGATCCTTTGGACCCCCTTTTATTCAATTTTTGGGAACAAACTTTGTAGTAATATTGCTGAATTAAACAATATATACAGTTTTATACTCCTTTGGTAGTTTTATAGTTACAAATTGTCTTTCAGAATGGTTGAAGCATTTCACAATTTCAACAACAGATGATTTTGTTATTTTTTTTCAAGCTATATAAAATATTTTTATAGTGTGATCGGTATGCCACTGAATAAATTATTTCAGAAAGTATTGTCATTTTATTGCATTACATCAGCCTGTTCAAGAAAATTAATATTTTTCCAATTGTTTAGTTATGTCTTTTAGTGACATGCCTTTTCTTTCATGTTCGCATAATATTTAGGCATGGCTGGTAGACAATCTCCAAGTATTTTATACTGTCTGTAGCAATTTTAAGTGAAAATTCTCTATAACTTCTTCCTGGCAATATATAGACATGCTGATGATTTATATGAATATATAATTTATCCTGCAAATTTCCTAAAGTTGTTCATTGCTTTGACTAGGATTTCATCTGCTTCTCTAAGATTCTTTATACTATCAAATAAATAATCTGCAAAGAGTGACAGTTATGTTTCCACATTGCCTGTTACCATTACATCATCTTATTGTTATAGTTAACATATCTAATACAATATTGAATAATAATGGTGATAATAAATATCTTTCTTTCCATCCCAATATCATTGGAAATGCTTCTAATTTACCTCCATTTAATCATTTTGATAAAACCTTTATTTATTTCTATGTTATCTAATGTTAATAGATACAGATCTTTTTGTTTGTCAAGTTTTTTTCTGCATGTATTAATAATCATATTTTATTTTCTTCCTCATTTTACAATTAATATGGCCAATTATACCATAAATTTTCCCAATATTTGATTTTCCCTTTATTCCTAGTATAAATTTCACCTAGTCACAGTGTGTGATATTTGTGATGTACTGCTATAGTGTTCTTCCTAGTATTTAATTTTTTTTTATCAATATCCATTAGAAAAAAAAATTGTCTTTCCCTGCTTTTATTCTCTCTGGCCTAGATTTCAAAACATATTTAGGTCATAAGAAGAACCTGGTGAAATAAATTCACCATGTTTTCCCAAATAATTTATATTACATTGAAATTAATTGTCTCTTACATAATTGGTGGAATTCACTTGAGAATCTATCTGGTCTTTTGTAATATTCTTCTCTAAAATGTAATGTTCTCTGGGAGCAGGTTTCTTAGGGGACTTTTGGAGGTAGCCTTAGTTTCAGATTCAGAGTAATCACCCCAAATGCAGCCAGCAGTTAAAGTCCAAATCCTTGATTGTCACCTTTAAAATATCCCAGTTAGCCTTCTTAGAGGCCTTTCTCCTTAGTTCTGAGAGCTCTTGCCACTAGCACTTTGTCTCTTCCAGCTTCTGCCTCTAGCTCCCTCCAAATGTCTCCAGCCAGCACAGGGATGGAAAATGCAATGAGTCTCTCTCCTCTTCTGAGAGTGGGTTTATTCTTTAGTGGGCTCCTCCTTCCATATGCTCTCTTAAAGGTATGAATCTTGTGGAACTCTAATAAGTACTAAGTATATTAGTGAACTAGAGAACTGTTAAGGACCATTCGAAATTAGATAACTGACTTAGCACCTTTTAAGAATCCTAACAGTGTTGGGTACCTTTTCTTATGAAGCTCACTTATTACTTGTTCACATTCTTTTTCTGATAAAAGTTTATTCAAAGATTCTATTTTCTTTTCTGTTTATCTGCACCATATACATTTTTTTGCAAACATTTGTTGATTTCCCTTAGATTATCAATTTTGTTCATATATGCGTGGGTAAAAAAAAATCCTAATAATTGCCTGAATTTTACCTTTTTTGATTATGCCTTTAGTATTTTCATTTTTAATCTTAATAATATGGTTTTGTTTGTCAGTGGCTTATGTATTTTCTTGGGTTTACAAAAGTTCATCCCAGTTTTATTTATTCATTTTTTTAAAATAATGCCAGCTTAATCTCTCCTTTAATTTTTAACATTTTTGTTTTGCTGTTCAATTAGAGATTTTCGTTCATTCTTTCTTTAGATTTTTTTTTTTCATTTAAATATATTAATTTTGTTCTAAGTACATCTTTGGTCACATCCCACAAATGTTGTTTGTGGTCCCTTTTGGCATGCATTTTTTTATCTTTAATGAAATTATTTGATGTCTTAATTAGGTGTGTCCCACAATTATTTTAAGGTTAATTTTTAGTTGCCAATGAATTTGTAAACTATAATTTCAAGGACATTTGTTTTATGCTTCCAAAAGGATGTTTAATATTTCTACTTTTCTTGCATTTATTTATAAATGTTTTGTGTTTTAACATGGAGTCAATTTGTTTTGAAAGTGCCATGTGTAGCTGAGAAAAAATATGTATTCCTTTTTATTATCTTCATTTTTTTAGAGGTCTATTATATCTAATAAAAAAATCTACCCATCTCCATGTTTATCTATTTCTTAGATTTATCTAGTTCTAAGTAATGAATTGAACTCTCCTATGAATATACTTCTACAATATAGTTTTTCCTATAATTGATAACTTCCCCCTTTTCTTTCCCTTTTCTCCTTCTACTTCCTTATAGGATTAGAGAATATTTGTGATATTCTCTCTTTGAGCTAAATCTGATGAGATTAATGTTCACACAATACTTATCTCCCTCCCTTCTTTTCCTCAGCTTTAATAGATTTTTTTGTCTCTTCATGCAATGTAATTTATTTTATTTTATGTCCCCTTTCCTTTTTTTCTAGTACAATCAATTTTCCACCCCTACTTTGTTTTATATTATCACAATAAAGTCAAATTATACCCCTGTTCTTTAAATTTCCACTTAACAAAGGTACAGGTCTCAAGAATTAAAAACATCATCTTCCCTTATAGATTGTAAACATTTAAATCTTTAAACACATTTTTCCTTCCCTTTTTACCATTTATGCTTCTTTTGCAATTTGTATTTGAAGATCAAATTTTCTGTTCAGCTCTGGTCTTTACATTAAAAAAAAAAAAAAAAAGAAAGAAAGAAAATCCTGTGTCATTAAATGGCCATCTTTTTTTCCTGAAAGATCATGCTTTATTTTTTCTAGATACTTGATTTTTGGCTGCAGTCCAAGGTCCTTTTCCCTGCAGAATAGCATATTGCAGACACTTTAATCCTTTAAAGTGTAACCCTCCTGGATAAAACAATTGTGGCTCCTAGATATTTGAATTGTGTCTTTCTGGCTAAATGCAGTAAGTTTTCCTTGAGCTGTTTATTCTGGAATTTAGCTACAATATTCCTTGGAGATTTAATTTTGATGTCTCTTTCAGGATGTTATTGGTGGATTCTTTCCATGGCTATTTTACCCTTGGGTAGGGTATCAGAACAGTTGTCCTTGATGATTTTCTTAAAGATGTTGTCTGGCTCATTTTTCCATTGTGGATTTCAGGTAGCCCAACAATTCTCAGATTTTCTATCCTGTATCAATTTTCCAGGTCAGTTGTTTTTCCTATGAGGTGTTTTTTTTTTTCTTCTATCATTTTTATTTTTTTTTTTGTTTGATTGATTCTTCATGTCTCATTGAGTCATTACCTTCCATTAGTTCAACACTAATACTTAGTTAATTATTTACTTCAGTTAGCTTTATCTCCTTTTGCATTTGGCCAATTTAATTTTAAATAAGTTGTTTTTTTTTTTTTTAATTGGAATTTTTGCCCATTTTATAAATTCTGTTTTATGAGGAGTTGTTTTTCTCCTTTTCATCAAAATGAATTTTTAAGGAATGGTTTTCTTCAGATACTTTTTGTGTTTCCTTTTCCAGAGTTCTCATTTTCTCTCACCATCCTTTTATAATTCTTCCAAGAGAGCCTTTTGAGTTGGAGATGAAATTACAGAACCCTTTGAGTCTTCATCTGGAGATGTTTTGCTTTTAGTGTCCTCAGAGTTTGAAATCTGTTCTTCCCTGTCTCCATAATAGCTATCTATGTTCAGAGTTCTTATCACTTTTTTGCTCATTTTTAAAGTTGATGTCTGCTCTTAGGGCAAAGGAGAGATTTCCCAAGCTTCCTCTACAAATGACACTAACTTTGCTCTGCTTTGTGGTCAGCACTGCTGGCTTCCCTCCCATGCTGAGTGTGGACAAGTCCCATTTGTTATGCTGAGGTTAGGGGGCTTATTATTTGCCATCTGAAATTGTATTGGAGATCTCACAGCTAATCTAGTGATACACTGGTTTCTGAACCAGAAAGAGTAGCAAACACTGCTATATTTTGACTACAAGCCTTCCACTAGATTCTCTAGGAGGATCTCCTCCTCTAGGAGGAGGAATCTCCACTCTGGATTTTCCTGCCCAGTGCAGGGCCATGACTTCCCCATGCCAAAGTGAGAAGGAACTTTCCTGAAGTTCTTCCAAAATATCTTCTGTTCAAAATTTGTTATAATCAAAATATTTGTGATTTCTGCCACTCCAAAACCCATTTAGAGGCTTGATCTTGTGTTAACCTGAAAAAAGACCTCAAAGACCTGTCTACTCTCTACCATCTTGACTCCATCCCATCCAGCCCTATAGTTTAAATATGTGTATTTTTCTGCTTCTAGTATTTCTCTTGTAAATTATATATTGTTGAATTCTGGTTTGATATCCATTCTATTATCTGCTTCCCTTTAGGAAGTGAGTTCATTGTATCTATCAATCCAAGTGTTAGTACCAGCTCTTTATTTACTTCCATTCTATTGTCTTATATTTTTCTTTCTTTCTTTTTTTAATGCTGCCCATCATAAATGTGGTTTTTTGTTTGTTTGTTTCTAACTACTGCCTTTCTTCCTGTGCTCTCCGTCTTAACATACACTTTCCATTTGCCTTAGCTTCTTTTCCTTCTCTTTCCCTTTTGAGTAAAATGAATCCCTATAGCCAATTGAGTGTGAATATACATATAAACATAGGATATGGGAAGGTATGCATAGACACTCACATACATATACTTCTTGAAAATTTTTAGATGGCATAATGAATAGAAAATCATGCTTTAGAGCAGAAAAAAATGAGTTCAAATCTTTCCATGTGTGAACTTGGACAAGTGTGTCAAACATAGGAGGTCTTTCTCCTGTCCCCTCCCATACTTCAGTAATTAATTATTTCTTAGATTATTTTCTGTATAACGTCTGTGTGGTTGTTTATATATTATCTCCCCAAAAGAATGTGAGCTCCTTGACATGTGGGACTGTTTTAGTTTTTCTGTATATATCCTGTATTTCCTGTATTTACTTGCATAATAGTAAGCACTGGGGGACAAATATTCCTGACTGACTTAATTTCTTATCCTCATACTCTTATGAAGATTTTAAATAAGGAGATTCAGCTCAGTGGCTTCCACCGTTCAACCATCTGTGAATCTATAATTTCATGATAGTAACATATGTGTTGATTTTTGAACATCTGGCAGGAGCCACTTGTTAGCTGTTCATATCCATGTATTTCATGGAAACCAATCAAATACTAACTTAATTTTTGGCTTTTTCAAAAGCATGAGTTATATAAAGGGTGAGTTACTCCCTGAAAAAAGCTCTGAAAAAAGAAAACACTTTTTGAATGAACACTCTCTTTATCTATTTAGCAATTAATACTTTTAGTTGCGATATCTAATATTTAAATCTCCCAGGTACCAAATTTTTGGTGGTAAGACTCTTTACACTTAGATAATTAGCCCTTGGATCAATCAATTGCCCATCAAGACAATTTGGAATGCTACTGCACTGAAAGCCTTTTAAGAGTTTAGATACCATTGAGAACTCAGAAAAATCCATTGTCTTCTATTCTAAGCATCCCAAATTAGTGACAGAGAAAATGAGTCACTGCTTTTTGGAGGCTCAGAAGAGGGATAGGAGTTCAGATACTGATTTTATTATTGATTACTTATTGATTACTTCTTCAATCCTGGGTGTCACTTTTCTTCTCCAGAGATTGTTTTTAAAAGAAGGAATTTGGTTGAGATTCATTCATTCACTCACTCACTTATTCATTCAAACTGACTTTCAAGGCACAAATTTCCTGAATAATTCTCTATAGCAAAATATTTAACTGAATCCCTCAGTTTTTATCCAGATGCATGATGATGTTAGGACAAAATGATATAATAGACAAAACACTAGCTTTGTTATAAACAAGAAGGTGTTTCAAAATCTTCCTTTGGTACATACCAGTTCTGTATTTTGAGCAAGCCATTTAAATTATTTGAGCCTCAGGACCTTCTCTCAGCTAAGTTTGTTAGATTGTGATCAAAACATCCAAAAAATAACCCATGAGGTCTTCATATATAGGCAATAGCAAATCTCTGCTGTGCACTTTATATATGAGTATACATGTGTTGTGTATATACTTTTATATTCCTCACTCCCCTCTCCTCAATTCAACATTTTCCTTTGAGTTGTCTACTTATAGACAAAGAGAAGGTTCTGGGAGAGGTTGTGGATGTAGAATCTGCTAGACATGCAAACTGTTTAGATTTGTGGAGTCAGAAAGTGGCAGAAGTTGACAATTACTCCATGATTCTAAACCTCATTGACTGGAAGATGCTGGTGTCCTTAACTGAAATAGAGAAGTTAGAAAATATGATCAACTTGATGGGAAAGTACTGAGACCTGTGTTAGAAATTTTAAATTTGTAATGCCTACATATCATTCCCTTAAGTAGATGATTTTAGAACAAGGGACATAGTAGCCATTAAAGGTAATGACATACTTAACATGAAAGAGATTAAAGAATAGATGTCAAAGATCAACATTTTACTAGAGAAAAAGCAATGTTGGTAAGGTAACCTTTCACTTTGTTTAATTAATTTAAGTAGATTAAATCCACATATGTGACTAGATTTGATGTCTTCTTGGTCACTTGCCAGTTCCTGCAGTTATGCATATTGAATATTCTTATTTCTTTATTGTATCAGTGTATATTGACTTTACTTTCCAATCTGAAGACAAGCTTTTCTATACTAATTTCTTTGGTTATTCCTTTTTTTGTTTATTTGTTTGTTTGGTTTGATTTGGTATGATTTGGTTTGGAGCTATGATTTCATCTTTGTAAGACACTATAGATGTAGAAGTGCTGCTAATAAAGGCATCTGGATTAAATTGTTTTTTTTTTTTTAATAAACATGCCCGCATGCCACCTATCTTCAGAAAATAAATATTAACAAATGAATGAATTGATAACAAAACCAAAAACCTTAGTGCATTTATCATCTTACAAATCTAGAGAAAATATAAATATAGAGAATATAGATTCTCTATATCTTTGTTCTTTTTATCTTACTTTCTCTGTCTTCTCTGTCTCCCCCTGTAGTTTTCCTTCTTTGATGCTGACAGACATTCCTACTTTGACTACATACTAAAACTAAAACTAAAACATTCACTTGATATTACCATTTTTGCTAGGTTTTGGTATCTCTCTGCCTCTCTTTGAGAAAACCTCCCACTATCTGAAATATAATAAACTTTGTATAATCCTCATTTTCCTTGACCTCTCTGTTGTTATTGTCCATCTTCTCATTCTAGACATACTTTCCTCACCAGGCTCTTGTGAAAATCCTCTCTTCTGTTTCTCCCCCTACCCATCTCTTTATTCATTTCTACCTTCTTTATTGTTTCTTCATACATTTTAGCCCCCAAAAATCATGTGTCCACCACATTACTATTTTGAGCTCTCTTACCTTCTCATTCTATGCAAACTGAAACCACAGAGACATTAAAGAATAATGAAAAGTAGAGGTTATGTCCTCCCAAAAGAATGTAAAAATAAAAAGTCCTTGGTGGAGCAGGTAATGGTTATGTAATGAGGGGTGGAGATTGATATCATGCAACTTCTATAACATCCAATTAATGAGGTGTCTGGAGAGATACTTTAGGTTCAGGAGAGGAAATAAAATTCTGCCTTTGGAGTTTCAAATGTGTATCAACTCACCTAGACACTTATTCTTGGAAAAATATAAAATAAATCTTTCCTGCATTCATCAGTGAGTCAATGGAGTTCTTAGTAAGATGTTTTATTTCTTACACAATTCTTAATTATTCTCTTTTCTAAGAGTCAAAGCAGTCTTTTATCTACTTGTCTTTTGGACTACTCTTTTCTCCACCTTTCCAGTTAAGTCTATCCTATGAAACAATTATGTACTTTTGTCTTCTCCATTAAAAAGTGTGTGAGCTTTTTGAGGGTAAATATTGTTATTGTCTTTCCTTGTGTGCCCAGGGTACAGTACGGGATCAGTGATCCAGCTAACTTCTCAGTCCCAGAATTTAAATTGAAGTCAATTCATTCCAAATTCAATATTCTTACGACTGTATGATATTGCCTTAATTCAAGTTAATTCAATTGAATAGAAAATTAGCAGATGTCTAGTTTGTGTCAGGATGATGTTTGGGGAGTATCTAAAGACAAAAATGGAAGAAAATAAATTTGTCCACTTAAAGAGCTGGCATTGTCTTAGTAAATAAACAAAGGAGTTAATACTCTATCGATGTCTATATATCTGATGACAACAAAGTAATTGGCGAAAGTGGAGAGTGAATTAACAACTGTAGAATCAAAAAAAAAAAAGGCCTCTTTATTAATGGCAATTGAGAAGAGCTTGAAAAGCACTCTTAAAGTCCAGGAGGTCCAGGTAAAGAAAGAATCCACTTAAGGCATTGGCAAAGTCTGTTACTAAATATGGAGATGAAAGATGGAATGTTGGATATGAAAAATAGGATAGGGACCAATTTCTCTGGGAAATATGGCAGTAAATGAGATTCTTGAGGAATACACTTAGAAAGAGATGCTGCAGTTAGACAATGAAGGGGTTCAAAAGAACTTCACTGAAGAGGTTGCACTTTATCCTGAAGGCAAATAGGAAGGGCTTATAAATAAAACAGAAACCAAGTCAGAGATATCTAACTTTAACTTTCTTAGTTAATTGCTAAAAAAAGAGAGGGAGGAAAGATATATTTAATACTCCCCCCAAAAAACCAACATTAAAATGCAAATCCCTCTGAAATTTTAACTGGAGTTGCCTATAGTCACTAATATATTAAGTAATTTAATAAGGATTTAATTTTGTATCAGACTAGTTTTCCTGTCTCCAAAGTCAGTTTTCTATTAAGACCACCCAGCTGAAGGAATTGGATCAAAGAAGATGCTGCGGTCTATGAGCAAAGTGGAACTTTGTTAAGTCATAAGAAATGTGAGATGCACAAATTTAGAAATATCTCCACTCCTAATGTCCATATGGACTATTTTTGCCTGACCTGTGGCAGCGATTTCTGAGCTCATATTATCTTCTCAGCCAGTCCTAAATATTGTATCTTAACACTAATAGACCAATGTAATTTTGGTCCTCTTCAAGAACAAAGGGCAACAACCAACCAATATTCCAGGCTATTTCTTAATCTTCTTATATTAAAAAAAAAATAAAATAAGAATCTTAAGTTACAAAAAAAATCTTTTTTATGACCTTTTAAATATTGATGAAAGACGTCTCATAAATAAACTGATCCCACCCCTATAATCCTTTGCCTCAGACAAGATCTTTTGAGATAATGAGTAATAGGTGAGGCCAGGGAACAAATCTGGTAATATATCATAATTCTCTAGACATTTTAAATATTATTATGTAGCTGCAGTTAAAGTAGAGCTGAAAAGACCAATTAATGGCCTAGAATTCAGTGGACAGTTGCTCCGTAATAAGGCCTCAATGATTCAGGTGATTTTGAAAGGAAGAAGTATGTGAGTCAGCAGAGTGGTTGAATATTAAAATATTTGTAAATAGCTTTCGTTTTATTACTTTGCAAATTTATGGGAAAGCCAAATTCTGGTTTACTAAGGGCTGCTTAGCACAGGCCCTTCGAGCATTTGCTTCAATGAACAGATAAGAAAAAGGAAAAAAATGCAATTATTATATCAATTGTTTCTATGTAAATATGTGCTTTGAACGTGTCTGAAAATCTGTCTTGCTCCCTCTGAAATTGTGGCAACATCCCTATTGGAAATTTTTTTTACAAGGTTAATTTGCAAAGGGAATCCTATTTTTCCCTTATGTGAAATTAGCTTCTGTATGCATATCGTATAATTACATGGAAATAACCCTGAGTCCCACAACCCATGCTTATGAAGGTCAACTTCTGGAAGGCACCACCAATGGGAACTCAAACCAGCTTGTCCTCTCCCCAAGACCAAAATTCCTTAATCCACTCTTAAGACCATTTCCTCAAATCCCCCCTAACTTTGTCTCTCCAGCTCCACTCTGACTTTGTTCTTCAAAGCATATCCTTATAATTCAAACATCTCTCCAACTCTTCCCTGATTTTATCCTTCAAGAATCTTCTCAATAGGGGTCTTTCAAAACATCCTTTATCTCCCTAACTCTCTCCTGATTTTTCCCCTCTACTTTGTCTAAAAAAATCATTCCTTCCCAAAGTATGTTACAAAATCATAATTTGGATTTTGTCCATGACTTTTACTACCTAATAAAATACTTTTTGACAAAGAGAATGCCCCATTTTGATTTTCACAAACTTTGTACCTCATTTTTGCTCTAATGAACTCATCTCATGACCACTTTACTAGTACTAAAATAAATGGCATAAAAGCTTAATGACATATTATACATCAGACCTCTGAGCACCAGCCTCCACTTGAGAAGTAGTAGACTCATCACTTCAGCTACAAGCTAAAGTTTTCTTTTGCTTTGTTTCCCCAAACAAAAACTGTCAAAGACTCCTCTAAATTGGATCAAGGTAGCAATGAGCTTTGTGAGTTTGGGACAAAGATCTAACTAACTATACTGACAAAAATCACAAACTCTAAATATCTGAAGGAATCACTGCTATATGGCAGGTACTATTTGAGATGCAAATATAAAAAATTATTAAATTAAAAAACTATATAAATGAAGGGAAATCTAGCAACCCAGTGCAAATGAGTTACGATCAATTCCAAATGAACAGAATTCAAATTAAGTAATTTACTGAATATAATGTGTAATCCAATATTTATGTTTATCAGCCTTAAACACCATTCCTTTCTCACTTGACTTTTTGTTTTTCAGTTGTTCAGTTATTTTTCAGTCATGTCTGACTTTTCATGACTCCTTTAGGGATTTTCTTGGCATAGATACTGGAGTGGTTTGCCATTTCTTTCTCTAACTGATGTTACAGACAATGAACTAAGGCAAGCAGGATTGGGACTTGCCCAGGGTCACATAACTAATAAGCATTTGAAGACTGACTTAAACTCAGGAAGATGACTCCTCCTCACTTCAGGCTTGGCACTCTATCCACTGTGATACTTAGCTGTTTTTCTATACATGATTTAAAGTCCAACTAAAACATTATTTTTTTCTAGGAAACTTGATGATATCCAAGGTTGATAGAATCTTCCTCTCTTTAATACATATAGGAATTTTTGGTAAACTTCTTATAAACCTATCATATAATATTATAAATCACAGTTATCTTGTCTTTGTTTTATTTCCTATTTTATTGTAAGATCAAAGGAGGTTATTCATCTAAAACCTGCATATTCTCAGACTCGAGCAGAATGACTATAACTAACAATTATTATACTCATGCTAAATAATAGAATTGAGTCAAATAAAAAAAAGTAAATATCTTTAAATTAAATGTTTGTTTTTTAAAATCCCAATAATAAGTTACGTAATATCAACAAATTCAATTTATTGAATGTAAGCTGCTTTATGACTCACATACTGTTGAAGGAATAGATGTATTAAATTCTGTGTTCTCTAAATTCTCATACTCTGGGACATAGTTCTGATTGTTCTGACCTAGATTCAATTGCAGAGATAATACCATGAGGTATTTATATCTTGTATTTTGAGTATGTATCTATACTATCTAAAGATTCCATTTTCTGTGGATAGTTTCTCCAGTGTCTTATTTACTCATTTCCTTCACTTCACAAACATTTTTTATTTTGACTTAAATTTGACTTAAAATGAAGCACTTAATCTCACTGACCATTGTAGTGAATATATAGTTGATCAATATGATTCTACTCTGACACAGAGGTCAAAATTTATAACTGCAATATGTTTCTTTTTTGAAATTCAATGTGGTCAATTTATAAAATATGGGAACCTTAAAGCCATGAGGAAATTCTAAATTGTATCATATTAAACTACTTGCACAACACGGAATGGTAATTTATAATAAAGACAACACGACTGCTGGCAAAATTGTTTTCTATTTAATAATCACTATAGGCATAGGGCTTATTCAAAATATTATTAAAATATTAGACATTTTTTTTAAATGAAATAATATGCATTCTTTCTTTATTGCACTGTTTAATATAAAAAAGTACAAATTATAGAATCATCTACATGGTATAGGAAACACAATTACTGACACAGAATCTTTGTTCATCAATTGCCCCTGAAATTTTCTCTCTGTGTGATTATTGCAAGTCATTTAATATCTCCTAGCTTTTGGCAACATTCTGGTACTATAAGATTGATTAAATCATCATACATTTTAAGTTGAAGGGCCCTTAAAGATTATACAATTCAACTTTGGAAAATATCTGAGTGGAGAATGATTGGGTTTTGAATTTATTTTGCTATGCAGATCAAAGTCTCATTTAACTTATCTGTGGGTCTAGGTAAAGACAACCTATGAATGAGTTTAAGTTTCAGTGGCTGTTACCATACTCTTCATTTTCCGTGGGAGAAAACTGAATGAGAAATTCAGACTTCCCTCAAGTCCCTATTTTGGTGAGGGTAGGTTTAAATTGTGAAGTTCAGATGAGAATTTCTATGCATTTAATGACTGATATATTCTATTATGTTCATGGGAGTGAGTTCTCACATCAGGAGTTCCCTAAAATGAAGAAACCACAGAACTTCTGGGAAGGTTCTGATTTTTAATTCAAATATTGAATAAAAATACTCTTTCAAAATCATGTAGCTCTTACCCTCCTCTAAAACGAATCGTTCCAGTCATAGCTGACTATGTGAAACCCTTTGAGGTCTTCTTGGAATAGATACTGAAATGGTTTGCCATTTTCTTTTCTTTGTTTCTTTTTTCTTTATTTTTTGGGTGAAATAGTTAGGTGACTTGCTCAGGGTCACATAGCTAGGAAGTGTTAAGTGTCCCAGGCCAGATTTGAACTCAGGGTTGGTGCTTTATCCATCATGCCATCTAGGTGCCCCACTTTTCAAAACTTTTCTAACTCATTTTACATATTGGGAAAGTGGGGCAAACAGCATTAAGTGACTTGCCCAAGGTTACATAGATAATAAATATCTGAGGCCAGATTTGAACTCATGAAAATGAGTCTTCCTGATTCCAAGACCAGTGGTCTTGTGTCATGACACAGTAGTCACTGTGTCATGTAACTGTCCTCTCTCCTGAAATAGTAAAGAACTATTTTTTAAAATTGGTTTTACTACTTTCATACATACATTGAAATGATAGTGATACAATACCCAGGCCACTAGCATACTGTGGACATGAATGATATCATAGCTTCTTGCTAATTATTTTCATATGGGAAAATGTGGATAATTCCAAATACAGGGATGCAATCATTTAGAATCATTTAAGGGTTAAAAACTTTGAAGTACTAATCAATAAAAATAAGGGAAAAACTTAACATTGTACATCTTCCTTATTGCTAAAATTAGCAAAGACACGAAAACAAATTGTAACAAATGTCACTGTTCTTTCCTTCCCGCACAGTGAGGTCTAAATTCTTTTAAATGCTGTTGGCATTGAATAAGCCCATTGGCAACTATTTCTATTAATACACATTAATAGTAAAAAATATTCTAGTGAAGCCATCATTGTCCTTCTAAATAAATGGATAGTTATGTATTATTTGCCCTATTTTATTTTATATTATTTTTTTTTCATTTCCCAGAAAATTATATGATTTCATTCTTTTATTTGGTTGATAAAAAAAACAATGTTTATTATCTTCTATGTAATTGAAGTTTTGCCATTACAAAAGTGATTCTAACTTGGTTTTCCAAGGTTAATAGAGCCAGTGAGAAACAATGTCTTATTCACTTTTTAGTGTCTCCCACACCCAGCCCAAAAAGCCACATATAGGAGTGGCACAATAATGAACAAATCAGACTGGAAAATATTGAGTACTTGAAGTCCAGATTTAAAACTCTAATACTAGAAATATTTGTTGAGAATAACTGAATACTCACGATACATTTTTTTTTTACTGTTTGTCATCTCTATTATAAAGTTCTATGATGTATTAAACCAATCAACTTCTCTTTTTTTTATTTTAAAGCTTTTTTATTTTCAAAACACATTCATCAATTCTTTTTAACATTCAGTCTCATAAAATCTTGTTTCAGTTATTTTCTCCCTTTTCTTCCTTACTTCTTTCCATAGATGACATGTGATCACTATATGTTAAACAGGAGTAATTCTCATACATATTTCCACAATTATCATGCTACACACATACACACACACACAAAAAAAAACACAACAAAAAGAAAAAAATGAGAAAGAAAACAAAATGTAAACAACAACAAAAACAGTGAAAACATGTTGTGATCCATACTCAGTCCCCACAGCCCTCTCTGGATATAGAGGGCTCTCTCCCATCACAAGTCTGTGGTAACTGGCCTGAATCACCTCACTGTAGAAAAAAGCCAAATTCATCAGAATTGATCATCATACAGTATTGTTGTTGCTGTGTGCAATGTTTTCTCGATTCTACACACTTTACTTAGCATCAGTTCATGGATTTCTCTCCAAGACTTTTTGAAAATATCCTGATGATTGATCCTTTTTCATAAAACAATTATGTTCTATAACATTCATATACCATAACTTATTCAGTCATTCCCCAATTGATGGACATTCACTTAGTTTCTAGTTCCTTGCCACTACAAAAAGGGCTGTTAGAAACAGTTTTGCACATGTGCTTCATTTTCCCTTTTTTATGATCACTTTGGGATACAGGCCCAATAGAGACCCTGCTGGATCAAAGGTATGCCCAATCTGATAATCCTTTGGGCATAATTTCATATTGCTTTTTAGAATAGTTGGATGACTTCACAACTCTACCTACAATGTATTAGTGTCCCAGTTTTCCTCCAACATTTCAATTATTTTAGATCGTATTTTATATTTTCCAAATACATGTATAGATAGTTTTCAACATTCATTTTTGTGGCTTTTTTTTTTTTTTTTTGAAAGGCAATTGGGGTTAAGTGACTTGCCCATGGTCACACAACTAGTAAATGTTAAGTGTCTGAGATTGGATTTGAACTCAGTCCATCTGCCTCCAGGGCCAGAAGTCTATCCACTGCACCATTTAGCTGTTCTACTCACTGATACATTTTAAAGGAATTTGGAATGTGAACATTTGAAATTTCCACTTAAGTATCAAAGGAGATCATTGTTTATGTTAATTTAGCAAGTCAAACATGCTAATTCCCAATCCCATAGCTCCTAAACTATCTCTATGGATAATTATATTTTCTTGTAAGAGATCTCACGCATACTATCATGAATATTCCAGAAATATAGATCAAAAAACATAAATTTATGAATTATGAAGAAATGTATGACCTATGAATGACTATAGGTAATGAATTATTATATATATGAATTTATTCCTATAATTAGATTATTGATTTGAAGTTTTAATTGTGTAAAATAGAGGGGGAAAAAACTTCTTGAGTCTTTCCCACATAGTAAAAAAAATACTAACTTCTCACTATATTTACAATTAAGAATGGCAAGAAATTAATATCTTATTTCTTCTAAAACTTTAAGTTGTCTAAACTTAATTTTAAAACAAATTAGATTTTGGTGGGCTAATTAAACATTTTCTTTTGATTCTGTTGTACTTTCCAAACAAAAAGAGCAAACTAACAACAACAAATCATCCCAACTTCCCAAGTTAAAATATATATCATTTTTTTTAATATTGAGAAAGTTTTTATTTGAAAAATATATCTCTAAATAAATATTATAATAAAGAAAGTAATATTCAAATTATTACTACATGAGATATATTAAAGTAACCATTTTAAATTACTAACAAAGAGCATTAACTTCATAATCAAAAGGGGAATAATATTTTACATAAATGTATTACAAACTGATATGATCATTACTATTTTTTCCAATAAAGATTATAAGATCAACTAACTCATTCAAGATTAACTTTAGATTTTCTGATTTCTACATGCATACTGAAGAAATTGGAAACCAAGTCTAATTACATCCAGCACTTACTTTAATTTAAACTGTTAAAAATATACTCAACCATGCGTCATTACTCAAAATATTTAATGCTTCTTTCTTTGATTATATACATATAGTTATCTCCTCCAACAATACAAATCATGATTCATGTAAGTCTTTCCTTCCTCTATAGCTCTGATTTATACCCCTCATCAGTCTGCCACAATACTATCACCTGACAGACTGAACCTTCTCTTTTATTTTGATAATAGTAGCAGCAAGAATCCCAACAGAGGACAAGAGAAAGGCCATGCTTAAAGGTTCCCTTTTCATGTGTGACCAGGCCATTTTTTAACTCAAACATCTTTCTTGATTTCCTTTACTCTTCATTTCCTCCAAAATCACTTGTTTATAACATGTTCTTTCTATAAATTTCTCCATTTCTCTTAGTTATATTCTCATTTTTAATTCTTTACAGATTAGTGTTTCATGATTCAGAGAGTTAAAAACAGCATCAGAGGGATATTAATGTTAAAGAAAATTGGTTGTTTCTTATACTGTGAAGGTTTTAGCCATTAAAAGAATGTTTTCCCTCTAAGGTAATCAATAATGCTTTTCTGGTTTTGTTCAATTCTTCATTTTGTTAAGGGGGATGAAATAATTTTTTTTAAAGAGCACAAGAATATAAAATAGCAACAAACACTTCAAATGTTATTTATTGATATTGCATAATTAATTTATTTTAAAAAGATTTTTTCCATAAATGAAATGCCTCAATATCCCAATCAGCATTGGTCTTCAATGGTTTTGTAAGGGAGCAATTTCAACATTAATATTTATTCTCAAAGTAAAGAAAAGAAATCTAATATGATCTAGTTCTCTATTTATTTACATTTGTCAGCCTTCTCTTTTCTCTTATTATCCATCTATAATTTTGGCAGACTATAAGATAGGATAGGAGACAAAGACTAAATCTCATACAATTAGAGCACAAAATTCAATTCATGAAAACTATGTGTGTAGTGTCCCACTACACACACAAATTGGAGTCTTAGAGAATTAAATTTTAATCTTGATTCAAATTTCAGTCAACTAATCATGACCCAATTTGTGTTGTTATTTTTTTGGCAAAGGCAATTTTTTTACTGCCTTTTTTGCTTTACCATTTTCTTTTTTGACTCATTTTACAAATGAGGAAACTGGGGCAAACAGTGTTAAGTGACCTAGCATTACAAGTCTAGCAAGCATTACAGCATTACACAGCTAGAAAGTGTCTGAAGCTGGATTTGAACTCATTTCTTCCTGACTTCATAACTGGTGCTCTTTCTACTTCACGCCGAGTAGCTGAGGAACTCAAACACTAGTTGTGTAACCTTAGATGAATCACTTAACCTTAATTCATAGAAAAAATTTGCAAATACTAAAGAGCTATAGAAATGTTCAGTATCATCATCATCCTCATGATTTTCTCCTCATCATCATAGTCCCCAAGTCAGCATTAAGTGACAGCCATGTCACAGAAACCACACTTAGAAAGATAATAGCGAATCTGGCCTCAAGTAATTTTCCTTCTACCATACTTATCAAAAATTCCCCCCCCCCCATTACTATATATTCTAGTTCAGCTAGTTCCCTAATCACATTACATTTCCTGTCTTCATTATTTTGACCTGCAAAGACATGGCAGCAATATTCTCCCTCTTCACCTCTTATTCTTGAAACTCCAGGGTCCATTCAGGATTCAATTAAAATATCACTTACTTCAAGAGGTTTCCCAAATTGGCCCAGGAGCTTCTTTCCCTTCCCACACCAATTACTTTATTATGTGTAGTTTGTGAATCAATTTACCTGATCACTCCCTCCAATCTAGTAAATTTCTTGAGGGAAAAAAGAAAACTGTCTTGTATGCATTTCACACTGTGCATCATGCCTCATAGTTGTGTGATAAATGCTTGCTTATTGACACTAGTTATATTCAGAGAGGGTCATCACCAGCATGGGCATAGGGTGGTGAATTTAATAACCATGGAAGTTTACAAAAACAATCTTCTTGGTCATAGAGATCTTTTGATCTGTACAGAAGAAGATAGATCTACAGTGACAGAATCAAAGATTTATGTAACTCTACAATTGTATAACAGCACAAATTTTACTTTTGACCTTATCACATGATTTTAATGCCCTTATTCTTGATTTATTTCCTAAAAACAAAGTTCCTAGCTTGTTCTCCTCCAGGTCTCCATTAGGCAACTTACAAGCATAGTACTCACTATAATCAGAAGCACATCAACTTCTTCTTTGTGTTTGACTTAGGAAAGACATTTAATATTCTGGGGTCTCATTTCTCTACTTCTAAAATTAGGGAGCTGATTAGACTCTAAGGTTTCTTCTATTTGTATTTTATGATATAGAGTTTTTCTCCTTTGTCAGTTCCAAAGCATAATCACTAAGAATCAGAATGCATAGACTAGAAGCCACTTTCTATATTGATCTATGGTGAAAAATGCTGAAATAGGTTAATCAGTCAATCAATAAGCATTTACTAAGCATTTATATGCAAGTCCAGGTGCTAAATGCTGGAATACAAAGAAAGGCAAAAAAATAGTTTCTGCTTTTTTAGGAAAATACAATCTAAGGGGGAGAGATAACAAGGGAACAACTTTCTATATGCAAGGTATATACAGGAGATAATCACCAGAAGTAAGCAATTACTACTAAGAGAGAATTAGGAAATTCCTCTTCCAGAAGGTAGAATTTGAGATGTTCCATGAAGGAATCCAGGAATATCACAAACACACACACACACACACACACACAGACGGAGGGCAAATAGACTTTGGAACATGTATAGAACTTGGATAAAACTGAAAGAGCCTTGCTTTTTTGATATTCTTAACCCTTTCACTTGCAACTCTATAATGTTCCCTTTAGGGAATTTAGGTAGTACAGGAAATAGAACACTGTGCTTGTAATCACGAAGACATCTTCATGAGTTCAAATCTCACTTCAGTTACTTACTACCTGGATGGCCCTGGGCAACACATTTAACCATGTTTGTCTCAATTTCTCATCTCTAAAATGAGCTGGGAAAGGAAAAGACAAGCTAGTTGGATTTTTGCCAAGAAAACCCCAAATGGCAGCATGAAAAGTCAGGCATAACTGAATGGTATCCTCTTCCCTGATACTTGATTTTACATTGTGTTATTGCCACTGTACTCTTATGTAGAAATATTTAAAAAAAAATTCAAATAAATTAATGGATATAGAAAAAAAATCTATTTCCTCCCCGCAATACATGGCATTTATACAAGAATTGGCAATGTATTAGAACATTAAAACCTTAGAATCAAATGCAGAAATACAGAACTATTAAATGCATCCTTTTCAGATGATGATATAAGAAAATTACATGCTAGCCGAACAAGCTGTGGTATGTGAAAGTAATGAAATATTATCGTTCTATAAAAATGATAAACAAAATTATTTTAGAATGGCCTGGAAAGAGTTACATGAACTGATGCTGAGTGAAATAAGTAGAACCAGAAATACAGTGTACACAATAACAGCAAGATTGTGAGATGATCAATTATGAAATACTTGGTTCTTCTTGTTAATTCAGTGATTCAAAGCAATCCCAATAGAACTTGGATAGAAAATACCATCTGCATCCAGAAAAAGAACTAAGAAAACTGAATGTAAATTAACACATGATATGGTCACTTCTTATTTTTTTTTCTTTTTCTTTATCTCTCCCATTATTTTTTTTTACTTTTCCCCTGATTTTTCTCTCCCAACATAATTCATAAAGCAATGTGTTAAAAAAATAAATTAATTATTTTTAAAAATTACATGCAATAAATAGCCATAATAACACTTAAACTAAATGTAAATTAAGCAATATACTCTTAAAGAATGAGGTCAAACAACAAATCAAAAAAAAAAAAACAATAATTTCATACACGAAAGGACATTAATGAGAAAACATAATAAAACGTAGGGGATGCAGACAGAATGGTTTTTAGAGGAAATTTTATATCTCTAATTGCTTATATGAATAAAATGGAGAAAGACAAGATCAATGAATGAAGCATGCAACTAAAAACAAAAAACTGGAAAAAGAAGAAAGTAAAAATCTCCAGTTAAATGTCAAATCAGAAATTTTGAAAATCAATGGAAAGATTAATGAAACTGAAAGCAAATAAAGAGCCATTGAACTAACAAATGACATTTATAACTTGTTTTATGAAAAAAAAAGACAAATCACCACATTTTAGAAAAAGAAATTGAACAAACTATCAATGAACTCCATAAGAAAAAAAAATTCCAGGATCAAAAGAATGCACAAGTGAATTTGTGAATTTAAAACATTTTAAAAAACAATTAATCCCAATACTATAGAAATCATTTTTTTAAATAGTAGAAAATTGACTCCTATCAAATTCTTTTTCTGACCCAAATATGGTAATGCTATCTAAACCAGGAAGGGCCAAAACAATGAAAGAAAATTGTAGACCAATCTCCCTAATAATGACTTTGATGCAAAAATTTTAAATGATATATTAGCAAATGTATTGTAACAATTTATCACCAGGATAATACACAATGATAAAGTGGGATTTATACCAGCAATGCAGATCTGGCTCAAAATTAGAAAAACTATCAGCATAATTGACCCTATCAATAACAAAACTTAATAGACATCACATGTTTATCTCAATAGATGAAGAAAAAGTTGGTGACAAAATACAACACTGATTCCTATTTAAAAAAAAATGCACACACACAAGCACATGTACACACTAGAAAACATAGAAATAGATTGACTTTTTATTAAAATGATAAGCAATACCCATCTAAAATCACCAGTAAGCATTATATTTAATGGGGATAAGTTAAAACCTTTCCCTCTATGATCAAGAGTGAAGCAAGGATGCCCATTATCACCACTATTGTTCAATATAATGCCAGAAATGTTAGCTTTAGCAAGGAGAAGAAACGGAAGTTGAGAGAATTAGAATAGGCAATGAAGCAATAAAACTGTCATTCTTTGAAGTTGAGCAGCAAGTATTTGAGAAATTATATTAAAAATAATGGCAGGTAATATCAAATATTTTGGAATCTAATCACTAAGACAAATTCAGGAAATATGTGAACAAATTACAAAATACTTCACACAAATAAAATAAGATCAAAAAATTAGGAAAACTATCAATTATTCAAGTATAAGCTAAGCTAATATAATTTTAAATGACAATTGTACCTAAATTAATCTCTCTCTTCAGCACCATGATAAAGTATTAAAAATTTATTTTATAGAGCTAGAAAAAAATAACAATTCATTTGGAATATCAAAAGGTCAGGAACATAAAGAGACATAATGAAAAAAAAAATGCAAAAAAAGGGGAACTAGCTATCTCAGACCCAAAACAGTATTATAAAGTGGCAACTATTAAAACTAATTGGTATTGACTAAGAATCGAATAGCAGAAAGGAGGAATTGGTTGGGTACATAAGATACAGTAGTCTATTGTATTATGTATCCAAAGATCCCATCTTCTGGGATAAGAGATTGCTATTTGACATGAAAACTGGAAAATTATATGGCAGTAATCAGACATTAACCAACATCTCACATATTACACTAAGATAAGGTCAAAATGAATACATGATTTAGACATTAAGAGTAATACCAAAAGGAAATTGGGAAAGCAAGGAATAGTTTATCTGCTATAAGGAGATATAGGGGAAGGAGAAAAGAAGTTACAACACAGAACATTATGAAAAATAAAATGGATAATTTTGGTTACATTAAATTAAAAAGGTTTTACACAAAAACAACCAATGCAATCAAAATTAGAAATTAAACAGAAATTTGGGAAACAACTTTTAAAGCCAAGTTTCTGGTAAAGGCTTTTAAAGCCTTTTTCTGATAAAGGCTTCATTTTTAAATACACAGAGAATGGAGTCAAATATACAAGAATAGAAGCCATTCCTCAATTCATAAATAATCAAAGGACAAGTAGACAAATAGACAGTTTTCAAATGAAGAAATTTAAGCAATCCAGAGCTGCATGAAAAAATGTCCCAAATTTTTGTTTAGAGAAAATGCTCTATTTTCTCTACTGATTAGAAAAATACAAATTAAAACAACTTTGAGGTAATACTTTATACTATCAGACAGGTTAATGTGATGACCGCGCTAGTACCCCAGACACCCCAGAATCAGCCAGAGTCAGGATAAGCAAAAGTCCTTAGTCTTTATTCTTGGTCTTTAGACCAGGATTGAACAGGATGGAAGCAGAATCTCTGTGACCACCTTCTCCCTCGTCTACTGCCAAAGAGTGACTCTGACTCATCTTACTCCACCCCCTAGTCCCTCCTACAATCCTCTGTATACACCAATCATTGAGCAAGCACAGGATAGTGGAAAGGACCATTTTCCAAGCATATGCCCATAGAGTCCAATTGCTAGTTAGCCTTAAGTGCTCAGCAGTCCTGACCTCAGTGCATTGACTCAATAGTTTCAGCCTTCTACAGGTTAATATGACAGAAAAGGAAAATGATAAATGCTGAAAGTATGAGGAATAGTGAAACACATTTCTGGAGAACAATTTGGGCTAAATCCAAATAAAAAAAAATAAAACTATGCATACCTTTGAATCCAGCAATACCTCTACTATGTCTATATGCTACAGAGATTATACTAAATGGAAGAGGACACTCATGTACAAAAATATTTATAAGAACTCTATTTGTGGTGGCAAAAATCTAAAATCAGGGATATTCCAATCAATTGGAGAACTGCTGCACAAGTTCTAGTATATGAATATAATGGAATGATAGTGTTCTTTAAGAAATAATGAGTCAACAGATTTCAGAAAAATCTGGAAATACTTATGTGAATTGATACCAAGTGAAGTGAGTAGAACAGGAAACTATTGTACACAATTACAGTCTCAATATGTGGATGATCAACTTTGACAGACTTTGCTCTTCAAAGCAATACAGTCATCTAAGACAATTCTAAAAGATCATGATGGAAAATGCCATCCACATCTACATCCAGGGAAAGAAACAAGGCGTCTGAATTTGGATTGACGCATACTATTTTCATGTTTATTGTTTTTTGTTTGTTTTTTGTTTGATATGATTTTGCCCTTTGTTCAATTCTTACATCACATGAATAATCATAGAAATATGTTTAATATAATTGCACATATATAATCTATATTAGATTGATTTTAATCTAGGGGAGGGGTAAGGATTAAAAGGGAAAAAAGGAAATCAAAATCATTTAAAATGTATCAAAAATGAATATTAAAAAAAATAAATTAATTCAGAATTCAATAAAGTATCTCTAGGGAAATCTGAGGAATAACTTCTAGTTAAGAAGAGGGCAAATAGAGAAGAACTAGGCCTGGATTTGAAAACAGAAAACCTGAATTTGAATCATTTCTTCTTAGAGGTTTTCTACACAGAGGCTGGATTTGCACTGGTTAGGTTTATTATAGTCAAAATTCCCTCCAGATTGCTTGGATGCTGAGATTCTTTTCACCAAAAATGCTTCGAGTCCATGAATTCTGGATGTGATACTTAAATTCTATTTCATTTTAAGAAAGCCTTTGTGATGTTGTGGGCATTAAATTAAAAAAAAAAGTTTTAAAAAGAAAAAGAAAAAAAGTTCAGCTATCAGGTGAAGCCTATGAATACATTTTCAGAATAATGGTTTTAAAGGCATATAATAAAATGTAAAGCTTGGGAAGAAAATAAATTATATTGAAGTACATTTATTTCTATTTATGTAGAAGCAGATATCTATAGATCTATCACTTGTCTAACTGTGCTTTGTTATCTATGTAGATAGATACACAGATGTGTATGTGTATATGTATATACATGAATATGTATAAGCTACAAATATCTATCACATATATGATATAGTGTAGAAAGAGAGAAAGAGATAGTCACAGAACATACACAAACACTAGGTTCTAGGTATTGTCAAAGGTTCTTTTTGTTTATAATTGCTCCAGTACTAACACACACACACACACACACACACACACACACACTGTATTCCCATTTTTATAGTTCTGAGAAATAAGGAATGAAATCCATTTTCCTTTCATCTTGGTTATTTTGACACTAGATAAGTTACTCCAAAAAACCACAATGGACCATGGGGAAGAAAGGAACTCCCACTCTTCAGATTTTGTCCATCACAATAATTCTGTTATAAGTGATATTCCTGTCCACATTATTAAAATAAAATAAAAATTTAAAAAGAAAGCACTGAAAAATATATGTCAAGTCTTTTTTTTTACATTATCTTTTCTAATTATCTTAATAGGGTTTTGCTATCACTTGATGAGAATAATGGTTGGGCTTAGATTCAGAAAAAAAGTTAAGTTCAGAGACTGGCCCTGACCTATAGAAGATAAGCTCCTTAGAACAGGCTTCATTTTACTTTTCTCATAATCTCAGTTCTTAATACAGGTATTTGGAAAGTGATTTTTGCCTGATATGTAGCTGTGTTACTATCACCAAATCTTATATGTTCTTTAATTTCAAACATCTCTTTAAGAATGACTTACTATCCGGTGATCTACCTCCCGTGGACACTGACAAAATCAGCTTCTTGAGGTATTAAAAGCAAATGAAAAGCAGTAAGGAACCATATAAATATAATGTGAATAGGGTAACAAAAACAGTGGAGGAAGAACAAAGGAAAACACACCAAAGTATGAAAACCTAGATAGAGCACTGAGCTAGTTTTGATCTTGTTATTCTCAAGTTACAGGAAAGCTGCTCTTCATTTGGTATGCAATTGTGCCATTCAGGTTATGGAGGTACATGAGAAGAAATTGAGATATATGTATCTCTTCTGTTCTGTAGTAAATGCCAGGTCCTATTATTTTTCAGTTTTATGCATTTCTACAGAGAGAAACATAAGGGTCTTGGACCTCTGCTCATAATCTGGCAACTAACTCCAGGAATCCAATTACAATGTTGTTTTAGCTCTTATGCTTTGAAATGTTTTCTGGTTTGATGTCACCCAAATTAAGACAGAGATGGCACAGTTTCATCAGAAAACATGAGTGCACCTTGCATGGCAGAATGAATTGTTTAACTCAACATTTATTAAAAACCTGCAAAAGGCAAGACAGTGTGCAATGGTTTGGGGAAGAAATAAGCTACCGAATAATCAGAAAAAAAACTTGAGGATACCCTACGGTTTCATAGGTAAGGCATTGCTAACCTCTTGGATAAGGAGCTCAAAATGTTTACTTTGAGCAAAGAGCTCAAAGTATTTGCAGATCTATAATTATATAAACATGCTAAACCTGATCATTTTATCAGCAAAATATATAATGTGACTCAGTATTAATCATGAATAAACAATGATTTTTGCCAATTGAATAAATGTTTTGAAATTACCTATACTACCATTTATAAAAGTTTATTAAGGGTTCAAGAGAACTATGATTGCTTGTGTAAGGGACTTTTCAGGACTGCTCATCCACCTTTTGTGTCTTCTGATTCACCAACTTTCACCTATGGCTCCAAGAAGCTGTATGTACTATGTGCAATGGCTCACACCCTAGTAAAATCATCTAAGCAGATACACTAGATCAGGTCAGTGTTAATTGACAAGTCTACAAAGCATTGGATGTTGACTCCAACTATGTGAAGACTTTGCCTAAATGGATAAAATTTATTTTAATGGACTTGAAAGTGGCGGAATCTGCTGCTGTGGAGCACTTGGACCTGTCAGAAATGGAAAATATCAAGGTCAACACTGCATCCTAGCCTATTGCCAATCATTTTAACTTTTGCTCTGCCACTGGACTTCAATGACTCAGGTAGAGGGAGGTTAATGACTATGCAACTCTGCTTCCCATAAATCCAATTTAGACAAGAGTCAAGTCATCATTCATGATGTCATTGGTCCTCTTCAAAAATAAAAGAGAAAAACCAACTACCATTTTTAATGTGGGCGTGTTTTCCCTTAGAATTTCTTACTCTGCATGGTTGCCAAATTTCACAAGTTGATTTGTCATCCTGCTTGCTCAGTGTTTTGAATATGGGTCCTAGACTTCACACCTCCCCACTCAATATGCACCAAAGGAAGGCTCCATGGAGCGATTTTAGAAGTTTTATGATATTAGATGAGAAAAATAACTTTTTTAAAGCACTAAGTCCTGAAATTTAGCATTTTTTTCTGTTAAGAAGGTTCACAGAATACATTATTTCCATTATGTTAAGGAATACATATATATATATATATGTATATATATATATATGTATGTGTGTATATATATATATATATATATATATATATACATATATATATATATAGGCTACTTACTTAGGAAGATCCTCAGCATATTATTGGTCACCTCCTTTTGAGATTTTGGGAAAGACATAGATGAGAATCATATGACGTGGGAAGGCAAGGTTAGGTTTATAGAATTGCAAATTGAGAAATAGACTAGTCTTAGGGAAATCTAGGGAAATCTTTCTTTGTAGACCAAGAATGTCATAGTTTCAAAAGATTACAGACCTGAAGCTAGAAGGAACCTCAACTTTTATTTTATATGTTAGGAAATAAAGGCTCAGGAAACACTTTGATGGAGGTGCAGCTTCTAGGAGAAATATGTCAGTAAACCTGAGTTCCTCAGACCTCAGGAGTGTGACTGTTCTGACAATGTTTGTCAATAACCTAAAGTCTCCTGACCTTAGAAATACAATCATATAATGCTGGAAATTTTGTTGTATGTCAAATAATAATCTCTTGATCCATGATAACAGGATTTCTGAGAAAAATAGTGAGGTGCACATCAGATCATTCCTCAGTCTTATCACTAGGCTATAAAATTAGCATGTCAGTGCCATGAAGAACCAGATCTCTCAATTTTTTTTTCTATAAATTTATCTTTTTACTCCTGATTCTTTGTTAAATCCTTTTGGAATTTAGCCTATTTCAATTGGCATTAATATTACAACTAATTTAACCCCTGACTTAGAAATGGGTTCAAACCTGAAAATTCTTTTTTTATTATTATTATTATTTTAAAGGTTTTTATTTTCAAAACATATACATGGGTAATTTTTCAACATTGACCCTTGCATACCCTTGTGTTTCAGATTTTCCCCTCCTTCCCCCATTTCCTCTCCTAGGTGACAAGCAATTGAATATGTTATAGAAGCTAAAATATATGTTAAATCAAATATGTGTAAACATATTTATATATTTCTCTTGCTGCACATGAAAAATCAGATAAAAATGAAAGAGAATGAGGAAGAAAACAAAATGCAAGAGAACAACAATAAAAAGAGTGAGAATATTATGTTGTGATCCACACGCAGTTCCCATAGTCCTCTCTCTGGGTGTAGATGGTTTTCTTCATCACAAAATCATTGGAACTGGCATGAAACATCTCATTGTCGGAAAGAGTCACTTTCATCAGAATTGCTCATCCTGTAATATTGATATTGCTGTGTACAATAATCTCCTGGTTCTGCTCATTTCACTTAGCATCAGTTCATGTAAGTCTCTCCAAACCACTCTAAAATCATCCTCCTGATCATTTCTTATAAAATAATAATATTCCATAATGTTCATATACCATAACTTATTCAGCCATTCTCCAACTGATGGGAATCCACTCATTTTCTAGTTTGTCTGCAAATTCTTTTGAGACACTTTATGACACTGGTCTACAACCCCAATTTTTGAGGGGTCTCCTTTTGAATCTCAATAAGATTTCATAGACAAATACAAGAAAAGGGAGAATTAGAATGCAAATTATCTGACTGAACCAGTGTGATGGTGGTTCCTACTAGGAAAACTAAAACATGTTTTCCTACTATTCCCACATATTTGTAGGAAGCACACAAATGGAAGTGATTACAATCTATTCAAACACTGAGGAGACTTGTAACATTATGTGAAATAATACACAAATTTACTTAAAAGCACTTCTGGATTCATTGGAGTTTTCTTAAATTTTACTTCTCTCCCCCCAAAAAAACTGTATATCATGAGTTTGGTTATTATCATATAGTGTAATGTTCTGACTAGCTTTCTGGAGGACCTTTGGACCTTCCTTGGTCTCAGCAGAATAATCATCACAAAAATGATTAGGGATAAAGTCCAAAGTCTTCATTGTCTTCTTTAGTCTCCCAGTCTGTGTCAGCAGTCTCAGCTAGTCAGCCAGTCAGCAGTCAGCACATCTTAATGTAATGTCCTTCTTTCTAGAGCCCCAAGTTGGGGTGTCAAAACACACCTTTGCTTTCTAGAGTCCCCACAGTGGAGTGGATTAAAATATAGTGTCCATTACTAGCTCTCTGGAGGATATCAGGACCAGCCCAAGTTCTTGCTCTTAGTGGAGAAGTGATGAAGGCAGGAGAGCCCCCATGAGACTGGTCAAGTCTTCTCTTCTACCTCTGGGTCTCTAGGTCTGACTCTGACCTCTTAAATCCTCTGTTACAATACATTCATAATACTGAATATAATCCATTCATCATATCACTAGGAAACCATTATTTATTGTAAGATTAAATCAATCATACTAAACTAGAAAACTATTAATCACCATGCTAAACTAGATAACCATTGTCTTGTCAGTTCCACTGAGTTAACACCTTGGTGTTGAAACACCAAGTATATTTGTCCAGAATTCTGGCCCATTACAATATAGGAGTCCATAAAGTGTTTTGATGTTAAATAGTAGTATTCCTATTTAGAAAGGATCATAGAATCATTGACTCCAATTTAGAGGCGATTCAGGAGATGGAATCTAGCCTTTCAATTAACAGGTAAGAAAACAGTTACAAGGAAATTAAATGACTAACCCAAATGAGATTCAAATAGATATCCTTTAAATCTTAAATTTTATGCCATTTTCAGTGTTCCATATAGTCTGAAGAATAGGGCTTACCTGCTTCAAGTTTCTTCAATAATCTATAATTCCAAAAAAACAGGTGTGATTACAATCATCGATTTGTTATTTTCACACACTCCTGTCCCTCCATCTATTAAATCTATAACTTTGTTTTGATAGTCCCTCATATTTGGATACTGGGATTGAATATTGAACTTTGAGCCAGAAAGAGTTGAGTTCTTATTGTGTCACAGAAACTTGATAGCTCTGTGATCCCAAACAATCCACTTTAGTCTCTCTTACAATCAGTTTTTTCATATATTAAGTAATAAGAAGAAGAACAACTACATTAAAGAGTTGTAAAAAAAAATCTAATGTGCCCCAGTTTTCCCACATCCCCTCCAGCATTCATCATTATATTTCCCTGTCATCTTAGTCAATCTGAGATGTGTGTAGTGGTATCTCAAAATTGTCTTAATTTACATTTCTTTGATAATAGTGATGTGGAGAACCTTTTCATATGACTAGAAATAGTTTATTTCCATTACATATGATGCTTGCTAATGGTTTTAAATAGATGCTACTTACGATTTTAAGGAAAAGTCCATTCATTCCTATACTCTCTAGTGTTTTTAATAAGAATGGGTGTTGGATTTTATCAAATACTTTTTCTGCATCTATTGACATAATCATATGTTTTTTGTTACTTTGGTTATTGATAGAGTCAATTATGCTAATAGTTTTCCTAAAATTGAACCAACCCTGCATTCCTGGTATAAATCCTACTTGGTCTTGGTGTATTATCCTGAGGATGATTTTCTGTAATCTCTTTGCTAATATTTAATTCATTAGGGAGATTAACCTATAATTTTCTTTCTCTGTTTCTGTCCTACCTGGTTTAGATATCAGTACCATGTCTGTGTCATAAAAGGAATTTGTTAGGCGTCCTTCATTCGCTATTTTTAAAAACAGTTTATATAGTATTGGAATTAATTGGTCTTTAAATGTTTGGTATAATTCACATGTAAATCCATCAGATCCGGGAGATTTTTTTTTTCTTAGGGAGTTGATTAATAGCTTGTTCTATTTCTTTTCCTGAAATGGGACTATTTAAGTTATTTATTTCCCCTTCTGTTAATCTGGGCAATCCATATTTTTGGTAGCTATTCCTCCATTTCACTTAGGTTGTCAAATTTACTGGCATAAAGTTGGGCAAAGTAACTCCTAATTATTGTTCTAATTTTTTCTTGATTGTTGGATAGTTCTCCCTTTGAAATTTTGAGACAAAAATTTGATTTTCCTCTTTCCTTTTTCTAATCAAATTAGCTAAAAGTTTATCTATTTTGTTGAGGTTTTTTCATAAAACCAATTCTTAGTTTAATTTATCAATTAGTTTTTTTTTTTTTTTTACTTTCACTTCTATTGATCTCTCCTTTTATTTTTAGAATTTCAAGTTTGGTATTTGACTGGGGTTTTTTATTTTGTTATTTGTTTAGCTTTTTTAGTTGCAAGCCCAATTCATTGATCTTCTCTTTCTCTATTTTATGCAAGTAAGCATCTAGACATATAAAATTTCCCCTGGTTACCACTTTGGCTGCATCCTACAAATTTTGGCATGTTGTCTCATTATTGTCATTCTTTTGGATGAAATTATGGATTCTGTCTATGGTTTGCTGTTACACCCATTCATTCTTTTTACTTGAGATTATATAGTTTCCAATTTTTTTTTCTATTTTCCCCTGGCTTTTTATTGAATGTAATTTTTATTGCATCATGATCTAAAAAAAATGCATTTGCTATTTCTGTCTTTCTGCTTTTGATTTCAAGGTCTCTATGTTCTAATATATGGTCAATTTTTTTTATAGGTTCCGTGAACTACTGAGAAGAAAGTGTACTCCTTTCTGTCTCTCTTTAGTTTTCTCCAAACAACAATAAGACCTAACTTTTCTAGTGTTCCATTTACTGCTTTAGCTTCTTTCTTATTTATTTTGTGATTTGATTTATTTAGTTCTGAGAGACCAAGGTTGAGATCTCCCACTGTTATAGTATTATTGTCTATTTCTTCTTGCAACTCACTTCACTTCTCCTTTAGGAAGTTTAGATGTTACACCACTTGATGCATATATGTTTGATATTGATATTGCTTCATTATTTATAGTTCCCTTTAGCAAGATATAGTTTCCTTCCTTATCTCTTTTAATTAAATCAATTTTTGCTGTTGCTTAATCTGAGATTAGGATGGCTACCCCTGCTCTATTTACTTCACTTGATGCATAATAGATACAGAGTACATACACTCTACTTTAAATGTGTTTCTTGTAAATACCATATTGTTGGATTCTGGCTTTTAATCCAGTCTGCCATTTGCTTATGCTTTATGGGAGAGTTCAGTCCATTCACATTTACAGTTAAAACTACTAATTCTCTATTTCCTACCATTTTATTAATCCTAAATTGTACTTTTATCTTTCCTTTTTCCCCTTTCTTTTATGAGCACTATTTTACTTATGAGCACTACTTGCCACAAGCAGTCTTTGCCCTTTAGGCACCCTCCTCCTTTCTTATCTTTCCCCTACTATTTCTCTTTTCCCTTCTATTTAGCCTACCCCCTTTCCTTTTTCTTTTCCCCTCCCACTTTACTATATATAAGGTGAGAGAAGTTTCTAGGTGAAATCAAATATATCTAATATTCTTTCTTTGAGCCACATCTGATGAGAGTAAGATTCATATAACATGCATTATCCTGTCTTCTTTCTCTCAATTATAACAAGTTTTCCTTGCCTATTCCTGAGCTGCAATTTTCTTCATTTTACCTCCACTCTCCCCTTTTTCATTTTATTATAATCCCCCCTCCACCTCTAATTTGTTTTTTTTTAATATTATAACGGTAAAATCAGATTATATATATGCTCTCTGTGTATACCTATGACAGAAATACAGATCTCAAGAGTTTTTCTTCTTTTTTTTTTTTTTACTATTTTATGCTTCTCTTGAGTTTTATATTTGGAAGTCAAATTTTTTGTTTAGCTTTGACCTTTTCATCAAAAATAAATGGAATTCACCAGTTTCATTGAATGTCCATTCTTCTTCCCTGAAAGAAAATGCTCAGTTTAGCAGGGTAATATATGCTTGACCACATTCCCAAGTTCCTTCACTTTTTGGGATATCATATTCCAGGTCCTTCGATCCTTTAAAGTGGAAGCTGCTAGGTCCTGAGTAATCCTTATTGTGGCTCCTTGGTATTTGAATTATTTCTTTCTGGCTGCTTGTAATATTTTTTCCTTGGTCTGATAGTTCTGAAATTTAGCCAGAATATTCCTTGGAGTTTTAATTTTGGGCTCATTCTTTCTTTACCTCTGTTTCTTTCTCAATAAAACGGGGATAAGAATAGCATCTATTTCTTAGAATTGTTGTGATGATCAAAAGAGGTGTTTTCTTGTTTTGTTGTTTTGTTTTTGTTTTTTAATGGGGAGAAGGTAGGTGTCATTGTGGATAGAGAGCCATGCCTGAAGTTAGGAAGAACCAAGTTCAAATTTTCCTCAGATACTTGCTAGTTTTTTACTATAATCTGCAAAATGAGTTGTGGAGGGAAATAACAAATTCCCTTGGTGTTTTAGTCAAGAAATCCCTAAAGATGGCACAAAGACTCAGACACCTGAAAATAACTAAACAACAACAAAGCAATGCTTGAGGAGCTTTTATTCCAATGTAAGGTCCTTTCTAAGGAAGCTTCTAATGGAAGCCATCTAATGGAATGCTATCTTTCTAAGATATTTTAGTCTTGAACATAATTTTAAGTAAGTCTTCAGATAATTAGTATTCACTAAACTGGTATATCTATCTTATCTAATTTCCAGACAGGTAAAAATCTCCAAAATTTGTTTTACACCCATGACACAGCATTTAGGGAGCCAGGGTCACCTTCAGTCCCAAATGAAGCATTAATAAAAGATTTAGTAGAGGATTTAAATTAAAATATCTCTAAAGTTTCAATTGTATTTTTGATCCTCTAACAACTTGTTCATACCCAAATGTTAAAAAAAAAAAGTTATGAATTTTGCATGAAGGGAGCTGACACTTCCTTTTAAACTGAAAATCAAATTCTTATTTGACAAAAAAAAAAAAAAATTCTGCTTGAGGTGAAAAAAAAATCTCCTCAAATGAAACACCATGAGGGGAAAAATAATAATTGTGATGAAAATAGTCCACTAACTGCAATTCATTTGTCAAAAGGAATAACTTTGTGTATAGTACTTAAGTTGTCATTATAAAGAGCAAAATATTCCATAATCTTGTAAAATAACAAGCTAAACAGAATGAAGTCTTCTAACAATATACATATGCTAGCATTGGTTTAGCTTGTCTAGAATTCAGAAAAGGATACAATGAAGAATAAGAGGCAGGGGGAAACTGTGAATAATTTGGCAAGCAACTTTAAGGCTGACCTTAACCCCCAGAATCAGTATCAAAATTTACTGCTGAGATGGTACAAAGGATGAGGTGAAAGGTCCAAAAAGGTATTTTAGGTTCTAAGTGAGGGACTTCTTTTAAGTCCCAGTTTCCTTGAATGATTCATCCACCAAAATTTTTTTCCTAATGTCCTCCCAAATTATCACCCCAATTATATATTTTATTTGAACACATACATTTTGCTCATCTCTAAGTGGGTTCACTGTCCCCAGTAGAATGTAAGCTCTGGAGTAGCTTAGAACCTGGTGCAATTATCTGGCTGAGAGTAGACTTTATAGGTACTTATAGGCTAATAAATAGACCGGCACCAACTTGAAAAAATATACTTAAGGAGCTAATGGATCTGCTTCCATTGGAGATTTTAAATAAAATTTAGATTATTAGATTTGTAAGGGGCCATTATTTTATCTGGTTACAAGTTGTATGAGATGGCCTTTCAAGTACCTTCCATTTATGAAGGTCTATGATTGCATGCTGTTGTAATATAGCCTTTCACTCTAAATATACTTATTTTTAGAAAAAAATGATTCTTCCTAAATAACTCTATGTCAGATGCTTTCTTTCTTTTTTATTTTATTTATTTTTTTTGAGAGAGAGAGAAAGGCCCTCGTGAAATCAACAAGCATTTACTAACTATGTCCTAAATTCTAGTCACTCTGTTAGACCCAAATCCAAAGATTAAAGCAATTTCTATTATCAAAGTGATTACATTAAGGCTAAGACAAGGAGAAGCAGATGCAGAATACAAAATGAGAGGCTACTTAAAAAGAGTCCAATTCTTAAAATGTATGAGACACTTCCTGTTTAGTTTCAGTCCAACATCTAACACTTTGTGCAAAGTTTTCTCAAACTCTAAACAGAAACACAATTTTTTTTTAAGGAAGATCCCTTTGGCAATTGCACAAAAAGTAGAAAAATCTGAGCCAACAAAAGTCAGATGACACTTTTTAAGATAAAAAGAAGCAAACAAACAAAAACTGAGACCTAGACTGAAAGTAATGCTTGGCTCATGGTCACAAAGGCTATGTCAATGATTAGAAACTCAAACCAATATAGCCCCTGGATTTCCATTCAAGCACTTCAATGTAAGCAATATCCATTCCATTACCTCTCACACAGGTCGTAGGCTGCAGCAATCAATTCACATGCTCCACTGGAAGAAAGGAACAAAAGATGCCTGGTCTAATGACTTCAACTTAGTTTTAACTCACTGATTTTATCTCACTTCCTTTAGCTTACAATCTTCAGTTACAGATGGTTTAAAAATTCAGGGAAATTATGGAGTGGAAGATGGTAAAGGATAAGTACCAGTCATTTCAAGTTGCTAAAGGTTTCATTAAGTCCACAAAGCTATTTCAGATTTTCAAGTTATTTAAATAAAAGGCTAAGACTTTCCCCCATTGTATTTATTTAAGATATTAAAAGGCAATGTTCAGAATCTACTCAGTGGGACAATTTAGAAACAGATTTTGCCAATGATCACTAAGGGTTCCATTATATATCTCCCCTAACACCTGAATTTGAATTTGCATATCATTAAAATGGATAATGAGTTGGCTATTGAAGGGGGTAACAACCAGCTATTTGCTCACCAGGAAGTTTCTGAACATCTGATCAGTATATCCTGCAAAAGACACTTATGGGTACTAGGTTAATGAACTCAGTCTTCAATAGCCCAAAGCCAAGCCAAAAATAGCAATATCATTCCTAAAACCAGCTGCCAAAAGAAAAATCTTCAGTTGTGGGGGGATTATAAGAAAGAGACCTTTTTAAAAGATGGTCTCTTGTAGTATTCAGTTAAAAACTATCTGGAACATTTATTTTTTTTTCAATCATAATGTAAGAACCTACTATGTAAGCACCATGTTAAACACCCAGAATACAGAGATAAAATGGGAAGAGATTCTTCCTTTAAAGAGTTTACATTCTACACAGGACTACAATATGTGCATATACAAGTACATAGAAAACAAATACATGAAAAGTTTGGTGAGGGGCATTATAGCAAATAATGGGTGGCCAGAAAGGCCTCAAAAAGTAAGTGATTTAATTGGTGAGGAACTCCTTCTACCATTTATACCAAAACTGATTCAGCAAAATATGCTACATTCTAATACCATTCCTCCACTAGAAAAAAATTGTGGCTCTTGCTTAGCTTGACATGTAAAGTTAACAGATTATCATTTTGGCCTCTGAATTTTTCTGTAATTCTGTAAAATTCTCTGAATTCCAGCCTTACCTTATAATTTTCTCTTTAATCTATTCCTCAACTACTCAATTTTGCCCCTAGCTTTTATTGGGCCTTCTTTCATTGCCATTTATTTATTCCTTGTAGTCCACTCAGTCAAGAGTAGATTGTTATCCCCTTTTTCCCCCTTTCCAGTTGAGAACCTTCTCTCTGTCCAAGAACCTACCCAAGTGCTACCTCTTCCAAGAAGGTAACCCTCCTAAAATGTACTTCTCTAACTTCTTATAGTAGGGGGAAAAACATTATTTGGGACACTCTCCTTTGTTGCTGCCATCTTCATTATTCATTGGAGTTATTTATGTAAGTGATTTAGTCATCTTGAGTGTAAGTACACTGAGCAATAAACCACATCATCATTGGATCCAATAATTTCTAAAAATACAGGAATATTTCAATAACCTGGGATTATATGTACTGGAGATGTTTTGGGGGAGTTTCTATTGGAGAAAAGTGTTATCCTATGGACCCAATTTCTTTTTTTTTTTTAATTTTATTTTTATTTAATAGCCTTTTATTTACAGGTTATATGCATGGGTAACTTTACAGCATTAACAATTGCCAAATCTCTTGTTCCAATTTTTCACCTCTTATCCCCCCACCCCCTCCCCTAGATGGCAGGATGACCAGTAGATGTTAAATACATTAAAATATAAATTAGATATACAATAAGTATACATGACCAAAACATTATTTTGATGTACAAAAAGAATCAGACATTGAGATATTGTACAATTAGCTTGTGAAGGAAATCAAAAATGCAGGTGGGCATAGATATAGGGATTGGGAATTCAATGTAATGGTTTTTAGTCATCTCCCAGAGTTCTTTCTCTGGGTGTAGCTGGTTCAGTTCATTACTGCTCCATTGGAAATTATTTGATTGATCTTGTTGCTGAGGATGGCCAGGTCCATCAGAACTGATCATCATCTAATATTGTTGTTGAAGTATATAATGATCTCCTGGTCCTGCTCATTTCACTCAGCATCAGTTCGTGTAAGTCTCTCCAGGCCTTTATGAAATCATCCTGTTGGTCATTTCTTACAGAACAGTAATATTCCATAGTATTCATATACTACAATTTATTCAGCCATTCTCCAACTGATGGACATCCATTCAGTTTCCAGTTTCTAGCCACTACAAAAAGGGCTGCCACAAACATTTGTGCACATACAGGTCCCTTTCCCTTCTTTATAATCTCTTTGGGATATAATCCCAGTAGTAACACTGCTGGATCAAAGGGTATGCACAGTTTGATAACTTTTTGAGCATAGTTCCAAACTACTCTCCAAAATGGTTGGATTCGTTCACAACTCCACCAACAATGCATCAATGTCCCAGTTTTCCCACATCCCCTCCAACAATCATCATTATTTTTTCCTGTCATCTTAGCCAATCTGACAGGTGTGTAGTGGTATCTTAGAGTTGTCTTAATTTGCATTTCTCTGATTAATAATGACTTGGAGCATCTTTTCATATGACTAGAAATAGTTTCAATTTCTTCATCTGAGAATTGTCTGTTCGTATTCTTTGACCATTTTTCAATTGGAGAATGGCTTGATTTTTTATAAATTAGAGCTAATTCTCTATATATTTTGGAAATAAGGCCTTTATCAGAACCTTTGACTTTAAAAATATTTTCCCAGTTTATTGCTTCCCTTCTAATCTTGTCTGCATTAGTTTTGTTTGTACAAAAACTTTTCAGTTTGGTATAATCGAAATTTTCTATTTTGTGATCAGTAATGATCTCTAGTTCTGCTTTGGTCATAAGGTCCTTCCCCTTCCACAGGTCTGAGAGGTAAACTATCCTGTGTTCCTCTAATTTATTAATAATTTCATTCTTTATGCCTAGGTCATGAACCCATTTTGACTTTATCTTGGTGTACGGTGTTAAGTGTGGATCACTTCCTAGTTTTTGTATGGACCCAATTTCTAGTGGCAGTCAGTAGTCTTATCTTAAAAAGAAAAAGTGTGACAATCCCCATACTTCAAGTGTTTCGATTTTAGTAGCATCTACTAGAGCTCACACTCTGATAGTCTACTATTTAAGAGTTCAACTTCCTACCAGAGTGAGATATCAGAAGAAGATGGCAGCGGAATCATCTTTAGGCTAGAGCTTATTTAATTATGCTTTTGTTTGAATGGAAATTGTAGGCTCTTTAATTGGCGAATGGACAGGTTAGAGTTTATGAAGGCAATGTAACTTTACTACATTACAAACAAAGATGATTATAATGAATATGGAGAAACCCAGGAAGGGTTATATGAATTGAAGCAAAATGATTAACTCTGATGCTAGACTTTATGTAAATAGTACAGACATAGTTCTCCCTCTTTTTTGCATACCTGAAGCTTGCTGATATGAAACTGTACACATATTTTTAGAAATTATAATCAAATTTTCTAAATGGTTATTCTCTCTCTATGTATTTTTTCCTTTGTCACACTGTTTCTTTCCAATCTCTCTGTCTCCCTTCTTCCTTTCCCTTTTCTCCATCCCTTTCTTCCTCATTTGCTAAAAGGAATAGTCCTGAGTAGGAAATTATTTGGAAATATAGAGGCAAAAATGACTTAATGAACAGGAAAATGACAATGTAGATCTGGTAGATCAAATATCATCTCAAACAGTTCTTAACTGTTTGATCTTGTGTAAGTCATTGAACCAATGTGTCACAGTTTTTTCATCTATTAGATGTTGTACTTGGACCTGGTGATGTCTAATATTCCTTCTACTTCTAAATCTCATGTTTTATATACACATATTTATACTTGCACAGAAGCACAAACATATGTTCTTTAGTAACTCAATGATCCCAGCCAAATCATTTTACTCCTTTTCAGTTCAGTTAACTCATCTTTCAATAGTTATGTTGTATACCTGAAAGATACAAAATACTATAATCTCCAAAGAGCTAAAATTTTATATACCTCAGAGGAAAATAGGAAGTTATTTCTGCATATGAATAAACTATGTTACATTGTAACAGGATCTAGCAAATAAATGTAAAATCCAAAATATGATCTGATTAAAAAGTATGAGCAAAAAGCTACTAGTGCTAAAATCCTATTATTTTCTATTAATATCATTAAGATGTGTAGAGCAAATGACAAAGGAATCAAGTGCATTGTCTTGAATCCCCTTTGGCAAATTCACATAAACACTAACATTTATGTCTGTATATATATATATATATATATATATATATATATACATATGCATACACACATTTATCTATCTATATGTGTGTACAATCATACAAATATATGGATATATACATATGTTTATATCTGTACCTGGTAGCCATGTAAACTTATATAAATTATATATGCTTATCATTTTATCATAAACTTTAATATCCATAAAATTAGACATTTCAATATACAATGAACAAAAATTTTAAAAAGTATAGAAAATTGTGAATTTCTGTAATGTAATTTGGTTTTTCAGTATAAATGTGAAATTCAAATACTCAATAATATTCCTTCTCTGTCCCTTTGTGAATGAGTTCTATTCTCCTCTGTGCATATTTTTTCTTCCCACTGACTTTCCTTTCTTTTCTCTCTTTTTTTTTCTTTTTTTCTTTGTCCTCTGTCTCTCTTTTTTTCTTTTTCCTTTCTATTTTCTTTGTTTTCTTCTCTTTCCTTCTTTCCTTCCTTCCCTCCTTCCTTCTTTCTTTCCTACTTTTTCCCCTTTTCCCTTTTTTCCTTCCTCCCTCTCTTCCTCCCTGCTTCCATCTCTTCCTTCCTTCCTCTCTCCCTCCTTCCCTTCCATTTCTTTTTTCCTCTCTCTCTCCCTCCTTCCCTTCCCTCCCTCCCTTCCTTCCTTCCTTCCTTCCTTCCTTCCTTCCTTCCTTCCTTCCTTCCTTCCTTCCTTCCTCCTTTCCTTTCTTCCTTTTTTTCTTCCTTCCTTTTTGCCTTCCTACCTTCCTTAATTCCTTCTCAACACCATTACTACCCATTCACTATTCACTGACAAATGTGTAGCAAATCATAAGCAAAAGTCATGTAGGATAAAAAATCAGAGATCAGAATCATTTGAGGGAACAATGAAAAAGACAATGTTTACTTCACAGAAGTATTGAAAAGCTCAATTGAGCTAAAATATAAATGCTATTAAAATTGCAAAGCTCTATATGATTATCATTATTTAATAATATGTATACATTTTTTTTCTTATTTTTCAAGGCTTGGAATGCCCATATACTTTACCAAATAAGCTCTCTGGATGAATAGGATAATTTGTTTTTAAAACCAAGCTGATCATAAATTCCTCAAGCTTCCCCATCCTAGCTATGCCCAGAGCCATGTCCTCTCTGCCCCAGTGAGAATGTGGTGGGACAGCAACATCATTTAAATCTTTGAAACAATAAAGTTTCCCAAAGTATCCTCTTTCCCAGTCTTTGATTGTGGTTATCATTTCACAAGGTATACTTTACTCAAACTATAAATTTCCACATTAATACAAAAATTTATGATAGCAGGATCGTCATTCTGAAATGTCAAATACATATCATATGAAAAATCTAGGAAGCTGTACAATAGAGTTGATTTTCTGTCAGACTTGACCTATAAACATCTCCCAAATTTCTTCTTCCTCCCTCTTTCACCAAATATTCTTCTAAAGAAGAGAAAACAATATTATATTTCTTTCCATTTCAATCTAAATAATATATAACAAGTACCTGATATATATATAAATTCTCAAGTAGACTTTTTGGTCTTAAAAATAAAAATTAATTCATGTTCTCAAAGACCTTATACTCTATTGGGTAAATTCAATCTATACATTATTGCTATGTAAGTGATATCTTGGGAAGGATGAGAGCACTTGGGATAAAGTGGGGAGGAGATCTGAAAACAAAAACAAAAACAAAAACAAAAAAAGTCCTCAGCTGAGTCTTGGAGGTTAAGGAGTCAAAGAGAAGAATTAAGGCAGAAAATCATTCTAGGGGCAGGTGATAGGGTAGGCAAAGGAGCCTTATAAAGAAACATATATAGGAGATAGAATGGTATATTAGGTGAGCTGTAATATCCTAGTTTGGGAGTAGAATGTGAAGAGAAGAAATGTGAAGCAATATGGGAAACACAGACCATAGTCCCGCTGCAAAGGTTTTAAATATCAAACCCAAGAATCGAAATTTTTATCACAGAACCAATAGGTTCTCTCTCAAAAAGGAGAGTGGAAAAGTATGTTTTAAAAGAACTGTTTTGGGTGCTGAGCAAAGGATAGAATCATGATGGGAGAGCCTGATACAATGAATTCAATTAAGAGGCTGTTGCAATATTGATGGAGAGAAGCAATTGATACTTGAACAAGGAGTGAGGCTTTGTGAATGCTGGATGCAGAATGTATGTGACAATGTGAAATGGAGGCATTTCCTAATCTGGGGCAGGTAGAAGATGCAGAGTACAGAGCAATGGGCCTGGAGTCAAGAAGTCCTGAGTTCAAATGTTGTCTCAGTCACTTATTAGTAGTTTGACCTGGAGAAGTCACTTACAAGAAACTGAGGCTTCTCCAAATGAACTGAACAAATGATAGCACCCATCTCTCAGGTTTGTATAAGGATCAAATAAGATAATACTTGGAAAGTACTTAGCACTTAGCACAGTGGTTGGTACACAATAAATGCTACATAAATGTTTGCTATTATATTTTACAGCAGGGATCTTTTTGTGCTCCTTTTGATAACATTGCAAAATTCTAATCCCAATTACATGGAAATCAAGAATTGTCTTTGCATTTTAAGCAGGATGATGCAGTACAAAGAAAAGCCTGTATGAACTTGAACAAGTCACGCCCTCAATTTCCATATCAATAAAATAATATATAGTCCAATGGGCCCACGCATCTGCTAGTTCAGTCTTGTCCCTTATGACTTCATTTGGGGCTTTCTTGATAAATATACTGAAGTGGTTTGTCATTTCCTTCTCCGGCTCATATTACAAATGAGAAAACAGATGCAAATAGTTAAATGACTTGCCAAGGGTCTCATAGCTAGTAAGTGTCTGAAGCTGGATTTGAACTCAGGAAGATGAGTCTTCCTCAATTCATACTTGGAATTTAATCTACATCAGTGCCACTTAGCTGCCTGAAATAGTGTTATATCCAATAATATAATATATATATTAGACAACAAATTAAATCACACAAATATTTGTTAAAGAATCATGTTATGGTGAAATACTTAAAATATTTTATCTTCTCAAAGGGATTTAAATACTATTGTTTTTTAAAAATATTTTAATATTTAACCTATAAATTAAAATAAATCAATTTATTTTTAAATAATATTTTAAATATTTTAAAAATGTGGTTTAAACATTTTAGGCATTGTCTTTCCTAAGTCAAATTATACTGCCTTCACTCCATACTCATTTGCCTTTGGGAATAATGGAAAGAAAGAAGAAAGAGTGGTTGAAAGATAATTTGTACAAAGATATATTCAAGGAAGTAGGGTTATATAGTCTGGGAAAAATAAAACTCAGGAGGGAAATAACAGCTATCATCAGGTATGTAAAGGACTTTCTTATTAAAAAGGGATTGAATTTACTTTTTGCTTTTTCAGGAAGATTTAATAGATAATGTTTAGAAAGTATAGACACATAGATTTAGGTTTTATGTAGAGATAATTCCAGATTCTAATTCTGGATCATTTATTACCTATGTCACATTAAGCAAGTAAAGGATAATTTTAGAGGACCCTTATGTCCCCTCTCAAAGTTAAATCTTTGGACCATTGCATACCTCAGTAGCAATCTCTGTTTCCTTTTGACACCTTCAAATAAAAGTGAGATGACAACATGTTCACTATATTGCAGGGGACATCTTTGTTCAGATAAAGGTTTAACTGCTATCCCATCCCTAGGATTAAAAGGTTCTATGGAAAATCTGGTGGGCCTAGAGTTTCTCAAAAATTAGGTGATTCCGGAAGGACAAACAAAATAACTCTTATACTATTTAAGCATAGGGTCTTTCCATCTTTGTAGGACTCAAAATAACTTGTTCTCCATTAGTACAGCTTTCAAAAAAGCAATGCCATCTCTATGCAGTGATGCTACCTCATTGTGCATTTACCTCAACTTTATGACTTAATAATATTTTATGATTATTAAAGGCAAAGTGGAAATTAGCTTCCAGATACTAAAAATTTCCCACCAAAAATGAACAAATAAAAACACTTAATTTATGTTGTACCTGAGTATGTGTGTGTATCCATATTTGTCTATGTATTTATAATTTAAATTATAGTCTTGAATACCTACTAAGTAAAATATATTAAAATGTTATAAATATGTATTGAATATTTAAAAAAAAAAGTTTTCATGCCAGTAACTTAAGGGAGAAAAAAGCCCTTTGGTACCTGCATAAAAGATGCACATATACACACATGCATTTATTTATATGTATCTCTGAATGGGCATTGTTCCATATTGCCCTCCAATCCCTATCATGGAAAATAAGCTATCATAGGTTTCTATATCCCTGATATCTTCAAAGTAATGTGGTGGAAACAATAAATATGAATTGAAGAAATGGATTTAACATTATTAAAATGTATATTATGAAAGGAGTTCATCGATGTTTCTAAATTATTTTAATTAAATCAGCCCATTAAAATTCTATGGTCTATAATAGATTTTATCCAAAATTATTTTATTACTATATCTAAATGGTCTGACCAAAATAAAAAGTCTAAAATGTTAGACTTTTTGTTTTTCCAGGTGCCCCTTTGCTCCACCAAACCAACCACGTCACAGAGTGTAGAGTAGAGGGGGATGTCTTACTTATTTGAAATATAACTGAAATAGACATTGCTCCTTTTTCCTAAGAAGGAATTTTCCTCAGTGCTCTATCTATATGATATATCTCTGCTTGTTCACATCCTAACAAATTTTCAAGGACCAGTTCCTGCTCATCTGATCCAAAACTCTCTCCTTTATTTCCATCAAGAAATAAGCCATCCTTTTAAACTCATCATAGAATCCTAGACCTTCAGAACTTGAATAGACCTCAAAGCTCATGTTCTTTGATCAGTTTTGGAGGGGGGATATGTCTCTGACAATGAAAGATCCAGGTTTATTTCAGGACTCTCAGTGGCAGGGGATATATTACCTTTTGAGTTACACATTCTACTCTTGAAACAAATGGCAAAAACAAATGGCATGAAACAAATTCATGACTGGTTTTAAACCCTGTTCCACTTAATGGTGTATATTCATCTCCTATTACACTCTATTATTGTCACCTCCTTTTTTTAGGTAACATGGCATGGCACTAGAGGAAAGGGGGTTTGAAGGCAGTCAGAAGATCTCAGTTTAAATGATAGTTTTTCCATATATTTTCTACACAACTTTAGGAAAGAACCTTAACTTCTGTAAGACTCATATTTCCCTGTCTTATGGAGAGAATTGCAATTAGACGATCTTTAAGATCTCTTCCAGGTAAAATCCAGGATTATAATAATCTCACAGGAGAGCAGGGAACCTTCTCTAGTAGTGTTGCACCTGGAATCAGGAAGATTAGATTTTAATGTTTGCCTCAGTCAAGGAAAGCACTAATTAGATAACTCTAGAGAGGTCAGTTAATATCACATGGCCTTGGTTTCTTTATCTGCAAAGTAGGAAAATAATATCATTTGCCTTCCAGATTTGCTGTAAGATTCAAATAACAAGAAACTTCAATGATTTACAAACCTTAAACATAATATAAATGTGAGCTATTATTTGCTGTTATTTTTTGTTTTGATGGTTGCTAGGTGACATAGTAGACAGAGTGCTGGTCCCGAAGATAAGAAAACATCTTTCTTAGTTTGATCCAGACTCAGACATTTACTAGTCATGAGACCATGGATATTTAATCTTTTATGCCTCAGTTTCCTCAAATGTAAAATGAGCTAGGTAAGGCAATATCAACTAGATCATAGTCTCTCCCATGAGATCAAAGAGAATTGGACATGACTGGAATAACTGAACATTGTTATTAATTTTTGTCCTCAGCACTGCACACAATGTATAAAGAATAGTCTTAGGTCTTGACGAATATTAGTAGTGCTTGAAAGGGTATATCCAATTTACGATAATAACTATGGGCACAAGATCTGAACACAGCATGACATCCAAGCCTTCTCTAGTTCTTTGTTCCCTTCAGCCATGCAACTAGAACACCACTAAGATTTTGGAACTCAATCATGGAATAAGCTTGTCTATACAAGGAAACATTCCCTCCTACCTGAAAGAAACAAAACTGTTGATGTGGTAGTTTTCATTTAAAAAATGAGAAATGACAAATTATTTTAGCTAGCTAAACTTCTGTTATAACACTAAGTGGATAAAATCAATTATATAAAATATTCATAGCAACTATATATATATATATATATATATATATATAAACTTGCTCTCAAAGTTATTATTATAAGCATTCTGATATCATGTGGTTGTGTCCTATGATTAAGAAAATAACAGTTTTTTAATTGTGAGTAAAACAGACCCAGCAGGAAATGATTTTTCAACAGGTCATGCAAATATAGAATCTCATAGTTTGAAAAAGAAATCTTGGCAGTCATTTAATTCAACATTTAGCAGAAACTAATCATTTACGTTCCATTATATGCAATATGAGCACATCCAGTCTTTATTTAAACCCCCCCCCCCAATAGTGGAGAATATAAATTAAGGGGAATCTTTCTATTCCCTGAGAGTTCTCATTTTTGAGATTTTTTTTTTTTAAAGCAGATTTAAAGTTGGCCATGACTGCCTTGCCCCCCTGATTCTTATTCTCTTATCTGGGATCCACCTTCAATGATAACTGTTCAAATATTTGAAACCAGTCATATGTCCCGTAAGTTTTTACCAGACCCCACTCATTATTTTGGACAATGCTTTCGGCATAAATTTAAGCCATTTACTGTCCTGGTTATCCTTCTCCAGATAAACTCCAATTTGTCAATTTCCTTCTCATAATGCACCACTACATATTCTTTCCTCATTCTCTGGCTGCCGATTTGTCATACTAGTGACTTCTAGCTTTTCTTTCTGGCTTCTACTGACCTCTAGAAGGCATGATCCCCAAAATTTTCGATTTGGAGTGGAGTTTCTAATATATTGTGTTCTTCCCATACAAAAGATCACAGTCTTTATTAGCAGGAGTATTATGGTCGCCTAGGTGGTATGAAAAGACATTTAAATATGTTATTTGATTAAGAACACTGCAAAGGTACAATGTGAAATGTAGGTATTTATCCCAGTTCCAACATATGATATTTCAGAAACCAAAGCCTTATTCTATCACACTTTGCTCTTGATCTTAGTGGACCCACTTATACACATTATCCTGTGTGATAGAATGAAGAGGAACCAGAAAAGTTGGCTTCTATTAACTTCATCTGTCTTCTTCATCTCACCATTTAGGTCCTGAATAAAATTGCTTTAAACTAGCAAATTCATGTTTTCATCAAAAAAACTTGTTCAAAATTGAAGATTAAGAATAGAAATTGGATCCCTCATTGCATCAAAGCTGAATAGTTATGGTATTTTTTCCTACTAGACAGATACTTCTTTTTTTGCATTTCTTCCTAAGGCAGCTGAAGAGGTACATAACACCCTGTGGTCCAATAGTCTGCTTCTCTCCCTCCTTTAGGGTTTCTTTAACATCAATTTGAATTTCCAGTCAAGAATTACATGTAAATATGTAGGAAGTGAAAGAGCAAAGAATACCCTAAAATTATGAGGGTCCTTCTTTCTTTATTCTTTTATTGTTTCAAATGTTTGAAAGTACAGGTGACTATTTTTTTTTTTTTCTAATTCCCAAGATGATAACTCTAAATGCCCTTTCTGGTCTTTGCTGCTCCTAGTCTTCCATTCATCAATCTTGGATAATATGTCTCCAGGTAAAAACATTACAATGACCTATGCCATTTTCAAAGATGTGGCGGAGCTAACCACTTTTTTAGTGGTAGAATTAAATTTTAGCCTTACTTTTCTAAATACATTAATTACAATTTGACTTTCACTACTAGGATTTATTATCAAAGATTCTCTGTTAAAATGTTCTAAGGCAAAAGACTTCAGTATAGATTTTAAAGGTCTTCAGGGTTCTCTCCCATCCTTCTATTTGCTTGAATGAGGAAAAGAAGATTTTAAAAGATATTTGCTAAGGTTCTTTCTAGTTCTTATATATCAATTTGCCAGTTACCTTGGATCAGTAAGATTCCTAAAATCATCCTAAAACCTACTCTGATGCAATTCATCTAATTAAAATCAGAAGGCCAAAGGAGTCCTGAGAAGATATTAGATAATATTTTCAGAGGGACATAATGGAGCAATTTAGGAAAAGAATATGTTTATATTCCTTAGACCAAATATTTTAAATGCCTAAATATTGTTTATGATTTATATCTCTAATATTTTAAATGTAATATGAAAAAAAGCCAAATATGGCAGTTGGAACAAACTAAGGTACAGAGCAAACGTTTATTCTAGTATATTTATGGAAAGGTGAAAAGATAATTCATGAATGAAGTAAAAATTAAATGATGTGGGTTTGTGTAGGTTTTCATTAGGCCCAAAACTATTTTATTTGAAGCTTTAAAAATTTTAAATAGTATGCTTTATTTCAATACAAATATGTAATTATAAATAAGAAAAAATCCACCTTTCTCCTAATAAATAAAATAGAAAATTATTTTCAGTTTTCAAAGTGGGCATAGTACCCAACCATTGGAATTCTTGATTCATTAGTGACTAAGGTATCTTGGATTGCTTCTTAACTAATGGTTAGTAGCTCCACCCTCCCTAGGGGCAATATGGTTAAAATCACTTTCTTTTGTCAATAGAAAATGTGTGAAAACTTTATTGAAAAAAAAAAATCAAAATCTCTGAGTTTTTTGAGAAATAAAAGTGTATTTTAAAATCTTAAAAAAAAAAAAAAGTTGGGTACTGTGATCAGTTACTATTATCTCCTTGACATAAGTGCAGCAAGTGATCACTCTGTTTGCTTTTCTATTATGCTGACCTTATTCTTTTCTTCTTAATACATAATTGAGAGTTTGATTAAAAAAAAAAAAAAAACTTACTTGCCTTTTCCAAAGCTCTGAACCCTTTCTTTATATATACATGGAATTTACATAGATGGTAGTTTTTAAGGAATAAAGTTTTTTACGTCACTTTGTAAAGTGAATTGATAATACAAGTATTCATCTGGTCAGTACTAAACTCTTTTGGTGACAGAGCCAATAATCTCATTTGAAAGGGTCCATCCTTATTCACTTTGTTTTCTCTTATAATTAAAATCTGACATCTTTATATCCCCATCTACAGGAAAGATATTGATTTGATATTGGTTTAGAGTTGTATTAGGTACAATAATTGTTCCTGGACTCATTTTGCTAATGCTTATCCTTTCAACAATCTGTCAGATAATGTTCATTTAAACAGGAAACACTCTAATTACAATGTGGCTTTCACCATTGGGGTTTATACTCAGTGACATTTTGATAAAATATTCTATGGCTAAAGTCTGTCATTAAAAGAGAATATTGTGGAATTGGAGTCAAGGGATCCTTGATTTAGACCTGAAGTGTCCTTAGAGGTCATTGGATCCATTCTGTTCATTTGCCCGATTAAGAAACTTTGTTTAATAAAACTTGGTCTGCATAATGCATGTTCATGCAAATTTAGTGCAAGATAAAAAAATGTAGAAATATGCCAAGTGATCATAGAAAGAAAACTGAAATAAAAAGAAATTGCAAAATAATCCGCAAATAGGTTAATGAAAACTGTAAAAATAGGGTCAATCCCATATTTCTTATTTTAATACCTTTCCAAAAAAATGGAAAGATCCTTATAAGTCACAATGTTTCTCATTAAACCAATGAATAAACTAACATCCATTGGAAAATTTTTGTCTTTTTTGAGTTTGCCTAATGAGTTAGAAGAAATAGAGTTAGTATTCAGGTCTCAGATTCCCTAGTCCAATATTGTGCCTTCTACCACATAGCTGTCTATTTCCCAATGAGTGAAATTTCAAAGAGTATGTATTCAAATGTAATCAATAAGCATATGTAGCTTGCATAATAAAACAAAAATTGACTGCATGTTGCCTCAAGGGACTTTCATCTCTTTATTTCTATATTAATCTACCCAACATTAATGACACTTAGAATCATAGAAAATGAAAGTAATAAAAATGAAATGAAAATTGTTAACATTGTAATGGCACACCTGTTTTTGCATTGTAACCCAATAATTTTTCATTATTACCACAATCTTATGCAATATAAGTTGAAGAAGTCGAATTTCATTCGACTCATTTTCTAATAAACAAGATCAAGGAGATAAAGCCATGATCTTTAAGATAATAAATGCAAACTATCCAGTCTGGAGATTTTGTTCAAAAATCACTAAAAATCTGAAAACTACAAATTCACAAAGGTTAGATGCTACCTTACAATGATCAAATTAGTAAAGATGGGAACAGGAATAATCCAATGATATAGAGACAATGAGAAATTAAGCATAGTAATTCACTGATGATGGAGCTTTGTACTATTCCAACTATTCAGAGAAAAAGATTTGAAAAAGAATTACCCCGAAAAAGTTATTTATCTATTTATGAGTCGTGGGCTGGACATAGAGGCCAAAGACATTGATGAGCACAAGAAAAAAATACACACACACACACACACACACACACACACACACATATATAATCATACCATTATTTGTGATAACAAATTGTAATAATAGATGCCTAATGATTAGACAATGGCTGAACAAAGAATGATATATGAATATAATGAAATAGGACTGTGTTATATAAAAAATGACTAAAATAAAAAATTCAGAGATATATGTATGATGTGAGATAAGTGGAAAAATGACATTTATATGAAATAGCTTCAACAATGTGTGTAGGCAAGAGAAAACAATGAACTTTGTTGTTTAATCACTTTTCAGTGATGTTCAATTCTTCCTAATCCAATTTGGGTTTTTCTTGGCAAAGATACTGGGAAGGTTTGCCATTTTCTTCTGTAAAACAATGAACTATGTTGGCATAAAACAACCAAAGTTAAAGGATACATCTTTCTGCAACATGTAATACAAACTATCAAGGTTAGAGCTTACATTGTTGGTAGAAATCCATAAATCACAAAAAAGGGAACATAATGCATTCTATCATTCACATAAAAATGATATCATTTTAAACTTTTTTCCCATGAACGTAGTCATGTGTGTGTGTGAAGGAGGGACATTAATGATCATTATCAACAAATACTATTTATTAAACCTTTATGTGGCAGATACTGTGCCAAGATCAAGTGATACCAAAAAAATAGTCAGGGGAATTGTTCCTTGTCCTTGAGATGTATATGTTCTAATTACAAGTTCCCCACAAAAAACCTACATGCATACATATTTTATATAACATAAATGGGGGTTAATTACAGAGAAAAGATGATAGAGGGAGGATATGTATCTTGGAAAAGGTAAATTTGAGCTAAGTCTGAGATAAGTAAGGAAGAAAGGGAGTTGTATGTGGAAAAAAGAGAGAGTCCAAGAGGTTGGAGATAGCTAGGGGAAAAGGCAGATAGCTGGCAGAGACCTTTGAGTGAGTGTGGTGTAAATGAAAATCCTACAAATAGAATGAGGAAAGCAAGGTAGCAAAGTGCTAAAGCACTGAGCCTGGAGTCAGGAAGACTAATCTTCCCGAGTTCAAAAGGGGCCTCTGAGGAATGATGGGAATGACTCAACAATAGCAATAAAGAAGGTCACACAGAATGGAGAAGTGAGAGAGGAAAAGATGTTAATCAGCAGTATCTATTGTTTGTTAGATAATATATTTCATTGAAAAATAATTTACTATCTAAAAAAGGTCAGTTTATAATATTATGCTGTCATATATTTTCCATGTCATTTAAAATTATGTATTGGTTATTTTTGTGTGAAAAAATTCTAATCAAAATATACTGAATAAGGAGGGCAAATAAGTGAACTCACATGCACATATTCCTTGTGTAACATATTTTTATTCCTTTATATAATGACTTTCATAAATGCTAAAAAGAATAATGCTTATAAGAAAACTGAATTGTAATGTTCAGAGAGAAAAAAATAGTGATTTTAATAATTAATTGTTTATAATTATACTTATAAAGGTAATACATATAAAAAAATGTGAGTATTTTTCAAATCCAGAGACTCTAAGAGATACAGCAGATTGAAAGGCATTGATTGTTCTTAAAAATGAAATTGTAGGGGCAGGTAGGTGCATAGTACCAGCCCTGAAGTCATGAGTTCAAGTATGATCTCAGACATTTAATACTTCCCAGCTGTGTGATCTTGAGCAAGTCATTTAACCCCAATTGCCTCAGGGGAAAAAAAGTGAAATTGTGAAAATAAAGTGTTAAGAAAGAATAGTCATCTTAATAGGTCATCATCTTCATAAATTAATATGACTTTGAAAGTAACTGTCTAATGCATTTATTTTTCAAAGGGGTAGATACACCAGGGAGCAGGTGTAGCATATAAGAAAGGAAAAAAAAAAAAAAAAAAAGGCTCATAGACTTGCAATAATGCTATCAGAAAAATTTACACTCAGAATGAAACAAGTTTGCCAAATAAACCAAGCAGTCAGTATGTCTGGATTAAGAATATGCACAGCAAGATTTAGACATACTCCTTGTAAGTATATGTTGCAATGTCATCAGATATCAGGGGGAAAAAAAAAAAAAAAACAACAAAAACAAAAACAAAACAGAAACAATTAACTCCTAATTTTATTCTGTTTTCTCTACCAAGAAGAATGTTCAACAAAACAAAACAAATATTGTCAAAGGAAGACGGTAGTTGAAGAAAAATAAGAAAGCAGGAAGAGAATGCCATGCTGTTTTAATCGAATTCAAGTCTCCAGGATTTTATACATTGGGTTCCAGAGAATTGAAAGAATTTGGATCTGTACAATCGTCCCTACTACCATCAAAATTTCTTGGCAAATGCTGAAAAATCAAAGGCTTGTTGGACAACTGGTGAAATATAATTGAATTTTAATTCAGACAATTCAAACTATGAAAAAATACATTTGCCATAGACAAATGAGGTTGCTTTTATATTATTGCATTTTAATCAAATTAATAAACTTGTCACATCCATAGTATTCTGAAACAGATATTTAAATGTAAGAAACACAATGTATTGGCTAAGAGTAGAGACTTTCTTTTTGTTTTATTAAACTAATGATACACATTTTTTTCACTGTTCAACATACTCTATTTGAATAATAAGGTATTTCTATCATTTTTTTCTTTTTTTAAAAATGATATTTATTTATATTTAAGATTCATTTAAAATGAATTTTGATTTTTTCCCCTCCATCCCAAATCTCCCTCATCCACGATAAAGGCAAGGAAAGTCAGATCATTCAAAATGCCAGTGAAATCATACAAAACATATTTCCATATACGTTATATTGCAAAATAAAAATCAAAAATCAAGAAAAATAAAGTTAAAAACAAACCAAAACACTGTGCTTCTGTCTGCACTCAGCCTTCATCATAACTTCTGTGGAGTTGTCTTGTATTATTTTACTGATCAGATAAGTGAAGTCATTTGGAGGTGATACTCCTGGTGTATGCAATGTTCTCCTGGTTCTGCTCAGTTCACTTTACAGTCAGTTTATATAAATCTTCACAGTTTTTTTTTTTTTTTTCTTTTCTGAAAGCATCCTGTTTGGCATTTCTTACAGCTCATAGGATTCCATCATAATTATACATGTCCATTTCTTTGTCACCACACACACACACACACACACACACAAAAAAAAAAAACAGCTATTTATTAAATATTTTATTTAAGTCGTTAATTGTTTTCTTTGATATCTTTGAGATAATCACCTAGTAACAGCAGCATTGGCTCAAAGGAGATGCAGTTTTACAGCAATTTCACCCATTCCAAATTGCTGTCCATAATGGTTGGATCAGATCACAACTTCAAAAAAAGGCCATTAGAGTTTAATTTTTTCCACATCTCCTCCAACATTTATAATTTCCCTTTTCTGTCATATTAGTGAATTTGATAGGTGTGAAGTGGTACCACAGAGTTATTTTATTTTATAGTTTTCTAATTTCTAAATGATTTAGAGCATTTTAATATTACTATGGATAGCTTGATTTCTTCTTCTGAAAATTGCTTGTTCATATCCTTTGACTATTTATTAACTGGAGGATGCCTCATAAATTTCATTCATTTTTCTCTTGAGAAGTGAGACCTCAATAGAGAAACTTGCCATAATTTTTTCCTCCCATTTCTTGCTTTCCTGAAATTCTTTTCTGCTATGTTTTTGTTTGTACAAAATCTTCTAAATTTAATGTAATAAAAATTATCCATTTAATATCCTCTAATGCTCTCTGTCTCTTATTTGGTCATAAATTATTTCCTTAGCCACTGATCTGATAGGTAAATATTCTGATGCTCTTCTAATTTGCTTACATTATTACCCTTTATATCCAAATCATGTACTCACTTTTTACTTTACCTTGGAATATGGTATGAGCTGTTAAGCTCTAATTTCTAAAGCTATTTTTAAGTTTTCCCAGCAATTGTTTTTATGTCAAATAGTATATTCTTATTCCAAAAGCCTAGTTCTTCTGTATTATCAAGCACTAGATAACTATGGTCATTTAATTTTATTTATTTCATACATAATCTATTCCACTGACCCACATTCTATATTTGGAAGAGTGACATTGTTTTGATGATTACTTCTTTGTAAAAATACTTTGAGATCTGGTATGGCTAGGACACCTCCTTCACAATTAAAAAATAATACCCCTTAATATTTTTGACCTATTGTTCTCTAAAGTGAATTTTATTATTAATTTTCCTTAGCTGTACAAAATAAGTTTTTGGTAGTTTGATTGGTATATCACTGGATAAGAAAATTAGAGTTTTTTTATTTTTGTTATATTGGCTTGGCCTAACCATAAGCAATTACATTTTCTCTGATTATTTAGATCTGATTTTATTCATATGAAAAAAGTGTTTTGTCATTGTATTCACATCATCTCTCGGTTTATCTTGGCAGGTAGATTCTCAATTACTTCATACTGTCCACAGAAATTATAAATGGGATTCATTTATATCTTAGTGAGCTTTTTTGGTAATGTATAGAAATACTGATATTTTAATGTGAGTTTCTTTTATCTTCAGCAATATTACTGAAGTTGTTAATTGTTTCAACTGGTTTTTAATTGATTCTTTAGGACTCTCTAAATATACCACTATATCATCAAAGAGTAATAGTTTTGTTTCCTCATTGCTTATCTAATTCTTTCCATGAATTTTTTTTCTTCTCATTCTTATAGCCAGGATTGTCAAAAAATATTGAATAATAGTGGTGATGGGCATCCTTGCTTTACCCCTAATATTATTAGGAAAGCTTCTTCATTATCCTCGTTTCAGATAATACTTGCTGATGGTTTTAGATACTTACTAATCATTTTATGGAAAGTTCCATTTATTTCTATGTTTTTATGTTTTAATAGGAAAAAGTGTTATATATTTTAAAATATTTTCTTTGTCTATCAAGATATTATTTTTAAGTATTTTTTTTTGTTTTTCTGATCTATTATATGGCAAGCTTTCCTAATATTGGAACAACCCTGCATTCTTGGTATAAATTCTAGTGTCAACCTGGTCAAAGCATATGATATTTGTGATACGTTACTATAATTTGCATCAAAATTCATTAGGGGAATTGGTCTATGACTTTCTCTGCGTTTATTTTTATTTTTTCTGATTTATGCCGCAGCATCTTATTTGTATCATAAAAGGAATTTGATCAGACTACTCTGCCTCATCCTTCAAAGAGTTTACATGTTATTAAGATTAATTGTTCCTTAAATATTTGGTAGAATTCACTTGTAGATCCATTTGGTCCTTTGGATTTTCCCTTTATGGAAAATTAATAACTTGTTCACTTTCTTTTTCTAAGGGAGTGTGATTTTAAGAACTCTATATTCTCTTTTGTCGATCTGGGCAATTTATTTTTTTCATAATTATTTACCCACTTTACTTATTATCTTCATTAACATATAACTGGATAAAATAGCTCCTAATAATTGTATCAATTTCATTTTCATTGGTGGTGCAGTCACCCTTTTCATTTTTATATTGGTAATTTGATTTTCTTTTTTTTAATCAAATTAACTGAGACAATCTATTTGATTGGTTTTCCATAAAACCAGATCCTAGTTTTATTTATTAGTTCAATTAGTTTTACTTTCAATTGTATTCATCTCTTTCTTGATTTTTGGGATTTCCAATTTCATGTTTAATTGGGGATTTTTAATTTATTCTTTTTCAAGGTTTATTTTTTTTAATTGCACATATAATTGACCTATTCTTGCTTTGTTTTGTTGATATAAGCATTTGGAGATAAAAGTGTTTCCCTAAGTACTAGGTTCTCTGCATTCCATAAATTTCATTATGTTTTCTTACTGTTCTCTTTAATTAAATTATTATTTCCATAATTTCTTCTTTGCCACATTCATTCTACAGAATAGATTATTTCCTTTCCAATTAATTTTATCTATGTCTTTGTGGCCCACTACTATATATAATTTTTCACTGTAGTTTGAAAAAGGATTGATTTAAATTATTTCTGCTTTTTTGAATTTGTGAGGTTTTATGCCATAATACGTGGTTAGTTTTTCTTGAGTTGCCATTGAATTTTGAGAAATGGATGTATTCTTTTTTATTTAAATTCAATTTTCTGCAGAGATATATCATATTTAACTTTTCTCCAAGTCTATTTATTTCTTTAAATCCTTTCTTGCCTATTTAATGGGTATATTTATCAAATTTACAGAGGGATGTTTAGATTTTCTATTAATATAGTTTTATTATTTCTTCATGAAACCCATTTAACATTTCCTTTAAGAAATTGTATGTGATACCATTGAGTCCATATATGTTTAGCATTATCATGACCTAATTATCTGTTATCTTGTAATAAAAATGTAATTTCTTTGTTTATTTTATTAGATTTAATTTTTGTTTTTGCTTTGTCTAAGATCATTACTATCCCGATCTTTTTTTTTCCCCTAAGCTTCAGCTTAAGCATGATAGATTCTCTTCCAGCTCTTTACCTTCACTGTGTGTGTCTCTGTTTCAAGTGTGTTTCTTGTAAACAATATATTGTAGAATTCTGATTTTTGATCCACTCCATCATCTACCTCCATATTATGGGTGAGATAATTTCAATCACATTTACAGTTATGATTATTAGTTGTGGTTTCCCTTTATCCTATTTTCCTCTATTTATCCTTTTCTCTTTTTTCTTCTGTTTTATACCTCCTTAAAATCAGTTTTACTTCTGAACACTGCTTCCTTTAATCCACTTTCCTTTCTATCATTCCCCACTTCTCTTATCCCTTCCCCTACTACTTCCCTTTTGTGTAGGATTGATTTCTATGTCCAAATGAATTGAATTGGTTCCTTCATTGTACCCATTCTTAAGAAAGGTTCATATTTACCCTTATACCTCACTCTTACCTCCTCTAATGTACCTCTTATATGGGAAAAAAAATTCCCTATTCTTTTCCTTTTCTCTTTCTCCCACTGAATTCCTCTTTCTGAAGCCTTCATTGGAAACACACACACAATCATCCTATCATAGTAAACTCACATTTGTAGCCTCTAACTTTCTGAATACTGTTTCTAATTACCCTAGTAATGAAAATTATATAAGGAGTTACAAGTATCATTTTCCCATATAGGAATGTAACTAGTTAAAATGTTTTCAATATAGCTTTCTAAAGAAAACAAAATTGCAGTTTGGGTTGAAAAGGAATTGCTGATTCTACTATTAAAATAAGTAATCACAGGCTATTTTGAGAAAAAAAAATAAGTCCAAAACCAAGCCAATTTGGATAGGCATAATGAAGGAGATCCTGGAATGAGAGTCAAGAGAGCCAAGCTTTAAGTATTTTCTAAGATGAGCTATGGGACACTGGGCAAATCATTTAACTGTTTGATGCCTTGGTCCCATCTTCTAAAATTACATTTATGATCACTGGTATTGATTATAATCCTTAATCTATGACACTACTTAAATAGTCATATTATTTTATCGGAAGTATTATTTCATATATTATGGATAGCAACTTATTTTATGGATTATGAACAAATGGCTTGTCCTACTTTATTATAATTTTAATATGAATTATTATAAAGATTAAATTATTTTTATTTGAATGAAATAGTGCATACAATTTTTTGGAACTTGTAGAAAATATTATATTTTTCCCATTTAAAATGTGGTAACTGACTTATTGTTAAGTTACAGTTACTGGAATGGCAGTAACTTATTCACCTGAGAGTCAATGTGACATGGTGACAGAGTTCATTTACAATCAAGGGCATTGGTTTAAATCCTCATTTTGCCCTTTTCTTATTCCTTTGGTCTTGATAAGATGACTTGTCTCTGACATTCAATTACTCATCTGTAAGATGAGCGAGGGGCTTCAGGTCTACCCCCTAAGTTCACTTTGGTTTCCAAATATGCCTTTCTATAAGAACACTGGACTTGACTTAATGTCAACCCTAGAGACCAGATATACCAGTGATGGATGGAAAATTCACAAAGAAATTTTTAGTTTCATCATCAGGAAGAAAGACATAGTTCTTCAAAGCTGAAATGAACTACTGTAAAAAAAAAAATGGAGACAGTTACTTTCTCCTTGGAACTCTTTTAAGTGATGGCTGGATGACCCCCAGTATGGTAATTCTATCAAAAATTCCAGAACAGATATGAATATAATAAAATCCTATGTAGTACCTTCAAACATTGATATTCTGTGACATGAATCTTATCTGCTCATATCTAGGGGACAATATTTTTTTTTTGTAATGGGGGAAATAAAGCTCAGGAAAGTCATATGATATGAGAGTAATGCCAGTTCAAAATATGAGACGTTTCAATCATCTATTCTCATTGCTATCATACTAATGTATGCTCTTTTTTTATTAAAACTCTTTATTTACAAAACATATGCATTGATAATTTTTCAACACTGACCCCCTGCAAAACCTTCCCTTCCAAATTTCCCCCTCCTTCCCCCTATCCCCTCCTCTAGATGACAAGTAGTCCAATACATGTTAAATATGTTAAAATATGTGTTAAATCCAATATATGTATACATATTTATAGTTATCTTGTTGCACATGTTCTTAATAGTAACCTGCTTCTCCCCCAATCTAGGTTGGACCAATCAATTACTAACACGTTTCTCCAAGTATTGTCATCTTTCAGATCAAACCTATCCTGTATATAGCTGTTATGCTTTCTTACCATAGTCATATCAAAACTATTTCCTGAAGGTTATTTCCTGAAGATCTTTTAGTGTTTTCTGCTGCCATACAAATCAACTGTTTGGCATTCAAGGTTCTGTATAAGTTGTCACCACCATATCCTTAAATCTTTCTCACCTTTAGACATATTACTACATAATTTATCCAAGGCCTCCCAGAGAACTAAAACCCGAGATCCAAAAGCAACCTTCAAAATAATCGTAATCAAGTTCTTCATTTTGTGACTAATGGAAGTGAGACTCACATAGGTGGAATGGACTCTAGTTTAGCCATGGCTATTAGCTAAAGAATATTTGAGTCAGATTTCCTTACTACAAACCCAGATTACTCATCCTGGCATCATTCTGCTTGCTCAGCTATTACAGAACATCTTAGCAATTTTTCACACATCCAATGTGACTGCTGACTAAGCAACACTTTACATAAACTTTTTTCTTTGTTCATTTTGCTCCATATTTCTGTATTCCTTTACTCCCATTCATGACCTATTGAATTCCTGTACATCCATCAAGCATCAACTGGGATAACAAAGGAAAAAATGGCACTTCTTTATGTTCAGTTGGTTAGATTGGATGATCATGGAATTCTATTCCACATCCCGGGCTTTCTATGAAATATGGCCTTCTTCATGAATCAGCCTTCTCTAAGTAACCTTAAAAGATAATGTTCATCCCTACAACCTATAACACTTCTTTAGGCCTGTCAGTGAATGTCATTGATACTTTATTAATTCACTGTGCACCTGATACTAGGGACACTGTCTTCTTCAAATTATACAACTCCCCCTATACCTAGTCTAATGTATTGCACACAATAGTAACTAATTTTATTGAAGATTTAAAATCCAAGGTGACATGAATGATCCATGTTGGTTACACAGAAAGTAGAAAAATGAGAAATGGAACTGAAGAGAAATTTGAACCTGAAATTGGAACTTTATTTTGTATTGTAGATAATAAAGATCTCATATCAAGCTTTCAAGGATCTGAGAGACCTTATGATTCAATCCTTTAACACTTAAAAATATTTGGTCAACAAAGATTAAAAGTCTTTTCCAAGATCACATAGGTAGTAAGTAGCAGAGAAAATGTTTGCATTCTTGTCTTGGGGCTCTAGGACTTTCAGAGCTCCTCCTATCATACAATTCTAGGTAGTATAATGAAAACTATAAACATAGTTCTGTATTCTATGGGAATTGGACTTGTGATTGTATTAGTATATACAAATTGTAAATGAGGAAAGTCTGTCTCTCTTAATGTAGGTTGACATAAACAGAGTTGGCAACATCCTGGGGAGAATACATTATTTGTCCAGTCTCCAAACCAGCTTTTATCAGAGATAAAACATGGATTCAGATCTTTCTAGTTCCAAGGCCAGATTATGCCCTCTTAAGGTTCCCAAAATTCACTGAATATCTTCTATACAAGCCTATTGGACTTTCTTTCAAAATGATTATAAAGTACATTAGGAAAAATGAGAAAACTATTTAAAGTATAATGATCAACATTTTTGGACATTTATGTATATTCTTCCTAAAATAACTGCTTAAAATAATAAAGTCTTAAGTATATCCCATTAATTTTTTTATTAATTTTTTTTTATTTTGTTTTGTTTTTAAATCAAGTCTAGTCTTCTGTGGAGAGGTCCCAAAGCATATTTTTCAGCACAACGTCACCACCATGTGGTGACTCTTTTGCAACTGCATGGTACAGTGGGGAAAACAAAATTTTAAGTTTTAGTAAAACTCTTGAAAAAACTGTTCTCTCCCTTTTTAAATAAGATTAAAAATATTTTTTGATGGCTGCAAATTTAATAGTGGTCAAAATTCTGCCTAACTGAGATTTACCTTGCTTTGATAAAATTTAATAGATGACCCCTCATCAAACCTATTTCAATACATCATAGTTTATCAAAATTATTTAATAGTTTTTTTTTTTTATTGGTTAATGGTAAAAAATCTAAAAATATATCATTTCAATGCATCACCACAGCTGTAAAGAGAGAAGGCACCTTACAGGTCCTGAAATATCCTTAAGTAAAACATGAGCATTTCACAGAGGTAGAATCAAAAGGCAGATGGGTTAAGAGAATTTTAAAGGGTTATATAGGTGATAAATGACAGAACAAACATTTGAACTCAAATTCTCTAATAACAAGGCCACTTTTTTGCTTATTTTACCAGATAAATAATTATGATGTATACAAACTTTAGAAGCCAGTCAGATAAAACAAACTCAAAGGCAATTAGAATCATCATTTCACACACACACACACACACACACACACACACCCAAAACTCTTTGTGTTATTTATGGAGTCAGGCTTTGCTTTTAAACATTTTTCCTTTTTGTCCTATAATACCACTGGTTGTTCATTCTATTAACCAGTTTCTACCAACTTTAAATCACAGTCCATAATGATATTTGAGTAACCTGTTAAGGGTGAAAATATGTTTTCAAGCAGTCCTGTGTTTCTCTAATCTACCTTTCTACTCTTAACAAAGTGAAGCTTTCATAGCAGCATGCAGGAGGACACTGCCTTTTCTTTCTGTTTAAAGAGCATGAACAGGCAAGACATCCTTTTATATAGTAGGGAACATAGACTATTTATTAAATCATTACTGCTCAGACTGTGGCAGTCACACAAGGAAGAGTGAAATGCAGCTATATTTATAGTATATGGTTAAGAAAAGTCACAGAAAAACACAGCTTTGGTCTTCCATTAACTCATAAGATTTGCAATCTGAGTTAGCCATCCTAGCTAACCTTAGTCTAATCAAGTGTCCCTAGTGATTGCTAAAACTTTATGTAGCCAGGAAGAATGAGGACACTTCTAAAGAGAAATTCACTTGCAGGGTAATGTCAGTTACTTTCCAGAAAACTTACAAAAAACACCCACAGTGACTCTGTTGTGTTCCTCCAGTGGAATCAAAAGATCCAAATGCATCCATCAACTTTGTGAAATCCAAAGCTTCAAAAGGTCTTTCTGCAGTAATACCAGTTTCACTAGTAAGAGAAATGAACCTAAGGAATAGTCAAAATTACTTGGCTGTAGATTCCTTCATTTTGCTTTTCAAATTGTCAATTCTGATTTTTAATTTGTGACTTGTCATACTCTATGCATGCCATTAGAAAATAAATGCTGGTTTGACTTGAGATTGGAATCAAACTCCTGAGTCATCCATTTAGTGCCAAGGAGTAGAAAATGGGATAAAATTGTTACCTGGACTTTTTATCACAGCTCAAACTAGTTCTAACTAGAGACATTGGCAAAGTTTGTATTGGTATTGCCCTTCCAACAGAGAAGCAGAGCAAAGAGCACAGTAGACTACTGGGAATAAAAGTGATAAAGTGAAGTGAAATAAGGGCAGTTGCAAGGCAAGGGCATGACTGGGGAAGTCATCCTCACCGGTAATTGAAAGTTGGTCTATGTCCTCAAAAAGGCATGTTCCTAGGTACTCTTGACCTAAAAAGAAATGTTTTAACTGAAGATTTGCTGAACGGTAGTAGAATCCTCAATCCTTTTTGAGTTATGTCTCAATAAAACTAGCTTTTAGAAAAATGAACTAGTTTGTTCAGATCAGCTTTGTAGATTAATAGTCTTGGAAGATACTTTTCCGTTTTCATCTCAACCTCAGACCTTCCTGGTCTTCAGTTATGCTCTGCAGTCACATTGAATTCAGATCCTTTACAGGATCCTGGACTCTTATTAACTTTTCCAATGTTTGATTACTCTTTTTATTCCCCTGCATAAAATTTGGTTATGTCATCTCTAGCCTCTCTCTCCTCATGAGCTTGTTCTCAGCTTATCTCCAGGGTAGTTTTGATAGCAAGAAACACACACACAGAGGCAGCATAAAACATACAGTAGGAGAATCAGATCACATCAATGTAAGGTAGTGCTAAATGGGAAGAGAAATGTGAGTTACAAGGCCTATAGTAATAGACAGAGGCTTAATCTATGCTGAGAGTGACACGTGGAGGAGAAAATGAACCAAGACAATGCTCTGAAAATTGAACTAAGTTTATGGGGCAGTCCTAGAAGAGAACTGGTATCTTCAAAAAGGCCCAACTTTGGCTCCTACCATTCTCTCCTTTATAGACCATCTGGGGAATTAAAGTTCACATCCTTGTACAAACATGTATCAGTTAAGACTCCATCTGACATTATTCTGGTCCCACAAATGAGATGGGAAATGAAATGTAACAGCAGCTTCTCTCCAAAGCCAAATCTTACAAGATCGGAATACTGACTGCTTCATTTACTTCCCCAATTATAACATGCAGAAATTAATGCCTAGGCAAGGAGTTTTTCCAACTAGACTTTGTTCAATATCTTTATTCCCTTTTCAAAAATTTCCTGTCTTGCAGGTTCTAAAAACTTCTCAAGTCTTTTGCATCATTGACTAGCCAAGATAGAGGTATTCTCAATCACCTTGTATGAATTGGCATGTAATAGTGGGTTAAATCACAATCTCCCAGGATCATCACATTAGTTAGTCTTCCCATAATCCTCAATTCTTAAGTTGGGTATTCTAACTCCTATCATATGTTGTAAGAAAACCCAGATGTCTAAATAAAAACTTTAGCCCATGTTAGAACTAGAAATAACCATTTCCTAGACACACGACACTAAACAAGAAACAATAAATAGGGGATGGTAAACACTTATATGTTGGCATATGCAATATGCTACAATCAGTGAATCTAGGACTCCAAGGAAAACTTGTATTAAAAAAAAAGTTATTTTTTTATCTGCTTTGTTTTGTTTGGGGAGGGGAAAAAGGGGGACCCTAGAATATCATTGTAGCTTCATCTAGCACTGATTATTGATTCACTTCCCACATTTATTTTCATTAGGAGAAAGAGAGAGAGAGAGAGAGACAGAGACAGAGACAGAGGAGAGAGAGGGAAACAGAGAGATAGAGACACACCGAGAGATTCAGAGACAGAGACAGAAAGAATGAAAAAAGGAAGAAAGAAGAGAGAAAAAGAGAAAGAAACAGAAAAAGAAAAATGAAAGAATGAAAGAAAAAAGGAAGGAAAAGAAAGAAACAGAGAGAGAGAAAGAAAGAAAGTTGGATCTTGCAAAAATCCACCTGCAATCAACTTCCAGGCAAAGTTAAACACTGAAGAATTGAAAAAGCGAGACCAAACTATCAGGGGGCCCAAGGGCCAACTCCTGTTATGGGTGAATGTGGGGGTGGGGATCAAAGTGCGTGTCCAAGAGTGAAGGGGAAGGATTAGAAGGGAAAGGAGGACTAGAAAGGAGGCAGAGAGTACAGTCTTCCAAACCTCCACAACCCTCTGCCAATGTTGGCCGAGCTCCGATGGGCTTGGGAGCCCCTCTTACCTTCCTTTCATCCCCTAGAGCAGCCGTCGATGCCGCTGTCCACCTCTGCCCGCTGCTGCCTCTGTCCTTGCTGCCTCTACAGCCGCTCCTGCCGCCTCCCCCGCTGCCTCTGCCACCTTCCTCCGAGGTTGGGCTCCCCGCAGCTCTCAGCCCGGGAGTCTGGGAAGGACGGGAGCCCCGGGTCCCGCAGGCAGACAAGCAGTCCGCTCGGTGCCAGGCTCTCGGCTGGCCGCTGGTACCCAGAGGAAAAGCGGGCTCCAAGCTTCGGACAGAAACCCCCGGACAGCCTTGCACAGATATACACACACATACACACACACACACACACACACACACACACACGCACGCACACACTAGGCAGCTCCCTCCGAGGAAGGTCCTCCAAAGCAGTTCCTGGCGCCCTGGGCCACGTCAGGGGGCTCCTCCAGGCTGTGAGCCCGACTCCTGAGCGCTTGCCCCAGCTGCTCCAGTTCCCACGCCAAGGGTCACCGTGGGCACTCGAGAGTTGCTGCTTCTTCGTCTTCTTCTCCTCCTCCTCCTCCTCTTCCTCCTCCTCCGCCTCCGCCTTCTCCTCCTCCTGCTCCTGCTCCTCCTGGTCCTCGCCCTGCTGCTCCTCCTCCTCCTCCCCCTCGTCCTCCACCTAAGCGCTCCAATCTCCAGCACCAGCGGCTCCCTCCGGCCGGCCGCGCTATCCACTCACTGCGCAACAGTCAGGAGCTGGAAAGATAGGGAGGGAGGCTGTTACCCGGCTCCTTTGGAGGGAAAGGAGGCAAACTTTCAGGTTGGAGAGGCACCTCAAGAGCTGCACAGAAGCCACGGCAAGTTGCAGGGGCTGCGGGAGGGGGTGGGGAGCTTTCCTGGCCATCCAAAGAAAAGATCACCCCCACCCCCAAAGCCAGCTGCCAGCCGCTGTGGGCGCCCGAGCTCCCCCAGCCAGCCTGCTCAGGGCTTCTCGCCTGACACCTCTTCTCGGCGCCCTCCAGCCAATCCTGATGCCGAGGTCCCCCCACCTCGAGAGTCCAGCGTCCGATGCGCCCCGAGACTGCCGGGCAGCCCCACTGGCGGTCGTGCCAGCCAGGAGAGAGCAGCAGTAAGGGGCTGGGGCTCCGCAGCAGCGCCAGCCCCGGCGCGGTGGCGAGGCGAAGGAGCAAGCAGCCTGGCCACCTTTAGACGCCGATTTTCGGCTGCTCCAGTCCGGCGAGGCGGCCGCCTGCCTGCCACAGGCTTCCCTCCGCTAGCGCTCGCGTACACATTTAAAGCCTGAACCGACGTCAACAGCCAGCTGAGGGGGGCTCGCCCCCTCTTCCCCCCCCTCCCTCCCCGTCCTTCTCCTCCTCCTCCTCCTCCTCCTCCTCCTCCTTGTCCTCGTCCTCGTCCTCCTCCTCCTCCCTTCCCCTTGGCGGCGTGCGCCAATCTGTGCGCTGGGGGAGCGGAGCCGGCTTCTGGCTTCTATGCTGCAGATACAGGCGGCGGAGGAGCGCGAGGAGGTGCAGAGCGCACACGTAGGACCACCCCACTGGGGCTGGGGGTGCCAGGGCGAGCTGGCGGCCGAGGTGTGGGGTGAGACACCTGGCAAAGGCCAAGTAGCTTGGCTGCCCGTATTTTGCAGATGGGGAGCTTTCCACAAACATTGCAGTTACACACACACACACACACACACACACACACACACACATTTTCTATCTATACAGATGTTATACCCTGCTACGAACGATACAGCTATTGAATGAAGTCCACATTTAAGGAAGGGAAGGGACAGTCTGACTCCTAGCCCTCTCCCCTCACTGGTTTGAATCCTCCTCAGGTTTCAGGTTTACACATTAAATCTCAAGTCCCTGGAGAGTCCTTAGCGAAAGAATAGAGACTTTCCATGAACATGAAAAACTGGGAACCCAAGAGTCACTTGTCTAGAGTTCATCCATGACAGCTGAAGAAAATGTGCAAGGGGAAAAAAAAAAAAAAAAAAAAGATTTGAAAACAATGCATGTGTGCTCAAGTGCTCGCCATTAGTTACCCACCTGTAGCAAAGCTGGGGCTTTGCTGGGAAGCAAAGATTTATTTAGACGTCTCCACTCGAAGTGACACTTTTCAGTCAACTCCCAGAATATTTCCAGGCTGGCAATGAGCAACGGAGTGTCGTGACTCAAAATTAGAGAGAGTTGCACACCTTTTTATCACATTGTTATAAACATTGTTGTTTGTATTATTTACATTGCTTCTATGTAATTGAGAGCAATCCAATAGGGGTAGAGGTGGAGGCGTGGTCTCAGCGTGGCTGTAAAAGCACAGCATCAAACCTGGTTGGAGTAACGGAAAGCCTGGCCATATTTCTCTCCATGTCCTATGCAGGAGCACTCTCTGTGGACAAGGGGAAGGGGGCACAGCATCCAGAAGAGGACAAAAAAAGGGGTTGCAAAGTCCTAGAAGGTCTGGTAAGATCTTACAGTTTCTCAGACAAAAAATCCCAATTGTTTTCTTTCTTTTGATATTACAGCAAGATTCTCTCCCCCAACTTCTTCTCTTTCCCCTACTGGCCATATTTAATGGGTGTTAGAATGGGAACTGAGGCAAAGTACATTCTAGTTTTACCCATTTCTCACACTAATGAACTCCCTCAAATAAGCTGTCTTCTGCCCCAATCACCTCTGCAGGAGAGGCAGTGTTGTAGTAATAAGGAACCGAACTGGAAGTTAGGAAGATAACTTCTAAATCAAATAGTGACACTTAGCGTGTACTAGCCCACTTTTTGATGATTCAGCATTGTCTCCATTAAAAAACGAAGGAGCAGCTTTGGACTTGATAGGACTAAATAATGCTTTCAACTACAAATCTCTGATCCTAGAGATTTCCCTTTAGTGTATTTCAAACCATTTATAAAGGAAAGATTTCTCAAACTGCTCTTGTGGAGTTTTCATCAGTGGTGTGGAGAAAGAGAGTTAGGGAGATAAAGATATTTAATCTTACACAAGCCACTTCTCTTTTTTAAGCCTCAGCTTCTTCTTCTGCAAAATGATAGATATTGATTAGGTAATTTCTATATTTCATGTTCATTCTAAATGTTCTAATGCTAAATCCAGTAGGAAGTCACCAAGTTTACTGTTTCCAGTAAACATACTCAAGATCTCTCAAGGGGAATGACCACCTGGTGGCTCCCTCTTCTTCATGACTCATGTTTTCTTGTTCTTCACACAAATTAAACCTCTCTACTGAACTAGGATAGTCTAGTCATGATTTATCCAGAGAGAGCTGCAGTACAGTTAAGAGAAGCAGATTATTTTTCTAAATATATTTCTAAATATTTAAACTCTGGACAACCAACAGAGCAAGTGTTTGCTTTTTCTAGTATATGAGCAGAAAAGAGAGAGAGGTAAAAGACAGAAAAGAAGTGTCAGGTTAGGAAACAAAACTTTCTGAAACTTAAACCACAAGTTAATGAGAATGAGTATCACTACCAAAACAAAGCTGATTTAAATGGTGAGCATGGACATAAGCAGTCTTCTTTCGATGTTTTATATGGTTCATGGAGCTGAGTTGGTCATGTATTTTATAGGCAAAATGTGGAAGTCTTGTTTTTTGTTTTTTGTTTTTTCTCCAGCAAATGAGTTTCCTAAAAAGAAAGTGTCTTCTGCTTCTGTATATGGGGATAATTTTCATTGGAGATCCACTTCTGTGAGAATAGGAATGAAATTGTCTGTGTTTCAAACACTTCTCAAGCACATTTTATGTGCCAGACATGCTGGTGAATGAGAAGGAGAAAGATGGAAAGAAAAGAGAGAAAAAGATAGACAGAGACAGAGACACACAGAGACATTGAGATAGAGAGAAAAAGATGCAGGAAGACAGAGGCAGATAGAAAGGGATAGAATCCTTGGCCTCAAACCACTTGTATTCTTTAGTTGTTTCCTCTGGAAAACTGAAGGCCTCACTCCACTTAGCAAGGATAGTGAGTCTTGACTTGTATTCTGTTATCACTCAGAGCTAGGGAAGTGAAAGAACAGTGAAAGGCAGAGTCTAATCCATGAGTTCCAGTAGTAGTCTGTTCTTTCCTGAATTTTGATTCATATCTTCTTCTCCCAACACTTCTTGAGATGAAGAAGGGCACTCTTCAGGGTATCCAGGCTGTAAAAAAAAAAAAATGGAAGAAATAGAAATGGGGACTGGCACTATTTCTTTCCAGTCTCTGAGAGATCATTGATTTTGAATTGTGAGGCAAGGTGTGGAGGAGCCAAAATGAACTGGGAGACTGGATGATCACAGGCAAACACAGCAAAATGCACAAACACATCCCAACTACTCTTGTGCTCTGCATTCCCAGAAAATCTCAGAAAATAGGATCTTGCAGGATTGTCCAGCTCAGGGCTTCTCCTGCATGGAAAACCAATCAACCAACAACATATTTTTGGTAAGTTCTCCTGAATTCTGTGCAACATACCTTAAGCCTAAGGGGAGTCAACAATGCTCCTCTGCACAATAAATGTGGAAATATGTTTAGAAGAATTGCACATGTTTAATGTGTATTGGCTTATTTGCTATCTAGGGGAGGAAAAAGGGAAGGAGAAAAATTTGGAACACAAGATTTTGCAAGAGTGAATGTTGAAAACTATCTTTGCATATATTTTGAGAAATAAAAAAATTATTATAAGAAAATTAAAAAAAAAGGACTTCTCCCAAGTGAGGATGATGAGTGCTAAATATTGAGGTACAGGGCACCTTAATGGTAATTAATCTTTTTTTTTTCTTTTCATTTAACAGAAACAAATCTCTTTGAGTCCTGGGAGACAGAGTAACTTGCCAAAATGTCAATCAATAGTAAACATTAATTAAGCCCTCCTAGGTGCCAAGCACTATGCTAAGCTTTGACTATACAGAAAGGGGCAAAAGATATTTCCTGTCCAACTACTCAGGAGAGCAATTTGGAACTGTGCACAAAGGGTTACAAAACTTTTCACACCCTTTGAACCAACAGTGCCATTACTGGTATATCTCAAAGAAATCATAAAAATTGGAAATGATGAAAATGTACAAAAATGGTTTTAGCAGCTCTTTTTGTGGTAGCAAAGAATTAGAAAATGAGTAAAGATTGGGGAATAGCTGAAAAAGTTGAGGTATATGAAAGTAATAAAATATTATTGTTCTATAAAAATGATGAACAAACTGATTTTAGAAAGTCTTGGAAAGATTTATATGAACTGATGTTGAATGAAACAAGCAAAACCAGTAATACATTGTACATAGTAATAGCAAGATTGTTCTATGATCAACTATGTCACATGTAGTTCTTCTCAGCAGTTCAGGGATCCAAAGCAATCCCAATGTACTTTGCATGGAAATCACCATCTGCATCCAGAAGGACAACTATGGAGACTGAATGTAAATCAACACATGCTGTGTTCACACTTTTTTTTTCCTTCTGTTTAGTTTTTCTGTCATGGTTTTTCCTTTTATTCTGATTTTTCTCTTCCAAGATAATACTTATGAAAATATGCAAAAAAGTAAATGTACATGCTTAACAAAAGATTTTTACATGTAACTGAGAAAATAAAAATAAATAGGTAAATAAATAAATATTTAAAAATAAATAGACCCTTCCTATTGGACATCCCAAAAGAGACAAAAGATATCCTTGTTCTTAGGAGTTTACAATCTAATGAAGTTACACAAAATTAGTAAGAATTGGCCCTGAGAGAATAGAAAAAGCTACTGCTTCCTGGTTTAATAATCTGCCTCCAATTTTACAAACACCAGCAGAAGGGATCCCAAGTTCCAGTCAAATCCTCTTTCCTCATAGTGTGGTATTACTAGATTGATTCTACTCTGCTAATAACTTTTTTTTATTTTTCTTTTATTATATTTTCTACAGAATGGATCTATGGCAAACACTATGTTGTGATTACACTCAGTCCCCACAGGCTCCTCTCTGGCTGCAGATGGCTCTCTCCTTCACAAGATCATTGGAACTGGCCTGAATCACCTCGTTGTTGAAAAGAGCCAGATCCATCAGAATTGATCATCTTATAATCTGGCTGTTTGCTGTGTAAAATGTGAATGGATCTATTGAGAGTGCTGATGGAAATACAGGAAAATGACTTTACAATCACTGATCAGTTTGAGAGTGAGAGTGTCAGAGATTTGGAGCTGGAAAGAACTATCAAGTTCATTGCCTTCATATTAAAGCTGGTGAAGAGGAAGCCCACAAAAGTTCAGTGTTTTGCCCACCTAACACCAGAAGCTTGAGAGTTAACAGTTCAATGCTCTAGACTAAACATCCCCGATTCTTCAGATGAGAAAACTGACTTGGTTTGTCCGATATCACAAAAATAATGACTGGCACAACTGGGTTCTGACCCCCACTGCTCTGGATCAGTCCTTTGGACTTTCACAGGAAGTTTCTGCCCTCCAGGTCAGCGCGCGGCATTAGGGTTGTGTGATGGCAGAGATGCGCATCCTGGGAGCAGAGTCGCGGGTGGGCTGCTTTCTATAATGGAAGAAGGAATCCAGGGGACCTCTGGGCAAATGCAGGCAAATGGCGCCCCGGGTCTTTCGGGCGAGCAGGCGAACTGCAGCCGGAGCGGCCGGCCCAACAGCCCCGGAGCCACAGAAAGAACTACGGGAGGCACGGGAGGGCGCGCGCTGCTGCTCTCTCTATCTTCGCCTACGGCTCCTAGAGCATCCTTAAAAGGAACCGGAGCTGGAGCTGGAAATCGGAGCAGGGCAGCGGGCAAAGCGCCCGGAGCCTTCAGGACTCAGGACGTGCTCTGCAGTCCAGCTCAATCGTGTTTCGTGGCAGCGATCCCTGGCCCTCCTAAATGAAAGGAAGGCTCTTCCGCTCTCTTGCTCGGTCCCCCTCCTCCCTATTTCTCCCTTCTCTCCCTACGCCCTCTCCTCGAACTTCCTTGGTCATCAATAGGGCAATGCCCTGTGCATAATCAGATGTTCCAGACACCTACAAAGGGAGGTTGCCATGTCCAAGGTATGACCCTGTGCCTCACTTCTACCCAGCAAACTCAATTTCCATCTAGGTTATGAAAGTGATAAGAAAAGTAATCATAAAACTGCCTTTCCAACTAAAATGCCCTCCAAATCTTCCCAGTTCCCTCCCTCGGACTTAACAAAGTCCCCGTTGTCCAGCTTTGCTTCCTTAGCCAGCTTAAAGGGTTACTGCGCCCTTCCCCAGTCATCCTTCCAAGGATTGTGGAGGCCAGAGAAATCAGCATTGCCAATGGGATGGCCCAGGTGCAGCTTCTCCCAAATGATCTCGAGGGTTATTTCAAAATCCACGTAGCCAGGAAAATCTCTTTCAGAAACCCACGGCCTGCTAATGAGCTTATTTTATTCCCTTGGAACACGATTAGTGAGAATGTTGTTGCCAGGTCAACTATGTTATAAATTTGTTTATTAATTTTAATTAAGAGTAAGTAGCCAAAAGGAAGATAGATTTGGAGGTGGAATTGGAAGGGACCTCAGAGGAAATCAGTGAAACAAACAACAGGAAAAACAAACAAAAACAAAAACAAAACATAAAATAAACAAGCAAACAACAACAATTTCATCATTTTATGTGTGCTCACTATGAGCCAGGCATATGTGTAGTGTGGGGGGAAATATAAATACCAATAATTATTCAATCCCTTCCTTTAAGGAGCTTACATTATAATGGAAAAAGACAATACATACATATGTAAGAACATGGAGAATCAAAATAAGGTAAAAAGGAAGGAAATAGTATTTATCGTTACTTAATGTTATTTATTGCTACTGTGTTAGGCACATTTACAAATACTGACTCATTTGATCTTCACAACAATCTTGGGAATTAGATGCAATTATCATGCCTTTTTAACAGTTAAGGAAATTGATACAGACAGGGCTTAAATGATTTGCTTAGTCACACAGCTAGTCAATGTCTGAGGATGACTTCTGAATTCAGATCATCTGGATTCCAGATTTAGAACTAAAACTGTTCCATCTAGGGCAGTAGGTGGCTTGGGCTTTGGGGTACCAGGAGTTGGAGGGCTAAGCAAAGGCTTTTTTAAGCTATATCATAAAGAAAGCAAAGGATTGCTTGGGCATATAGGAGAGATGAAGGAATACATGTCAATCTGGGGTGGAAAGACAGTGAAAAGGTTTGATGGATTGAGGGGTTGTTTTTTTCTATATTACTGAAAAGGAGATTGGGGTGATAGCAAGTGAAACTAGGAGTGAAAGGGGGCAAAATTTAGACTGAAGAATTGATATTTGACCTGAGAAGCAGTGGGCAGCCATTGAAATTAAATAAGAGAGTGAGATGTTTAAGTCACCATGTAAAGAAAATCAATTTGGCAGCATTGGATATGATATAATGTCAAGGGCTTTGGAGATAAGAGAATAAAGAGATCACTTGTATAATGGGTTCAGTTTTCCTAGTAATGCAATGTCAATGAATCCTGAAAAAGCTATTTCACAGATGAAGAAACTGAGGACCATAGATGACATGGTTTAGAACCCTTGCTCTTCCACTGTTTCCCTGCAATATGTGATGTAGTTATTGAATCGCTCTGCAACTCGTTTTCTCAATGAAGTTCACCTCCTGCAGATAACCCATGCTGGTCAATTCCACTGCCAGTCACTGCCTCTAAAAATTGTTTTATAAGCATTTAACTTAATTTTTGATGTTCATATTGTGTACTTTAAATTCACTGATCCCATGTTTTACAGAGGCAGGTAAATGACTTCATGAATAGAATGCTGGGTCTTAAGGCAAAAAGACATCAAATCCAGTCAGTCAATTACTAGCTGTATGACACTGGACAAGCCATATAACCTCTCTTTACCTCAATTTTCTCATCTGTATACTGAATATGATAATAGAATTCTATCCCAGGATTGTTGTGAAGATCAAATGAGATTTATAAAAGTGCTTACTTAGCACAGTTCCTGTCATAATAGGTACTATGCTACCTATTTTGCCTATTAACATTATTATTTTCCCATCAGAATGTAAGCTCTTATGGGGACAAGGCTTATTTCAATTTCTTGTCTTTAAAATTTACTATTTAATTACTATTAAATTTAAATTACTATTAAAATGAATTGATAAATTCAGTCATTTAATAAATAATTAGGCAGCTCCTAATGAGGATCAGGTTCTGTAGTAAGCAGTATAAAATAAACTTTGCTTTAGAAATAAAACTGTCCTTCTGGTGCTCCCATTCTGTATTTATATGTATTATAAACTTGCCTATATGTGTGTGTTGGAGGAGGAAGTGTTAATGAATGCGTGTATATCTATGACATAAGGAGGTTGGATTACATGGCCTTCGAAGTCTGTCTCAAGTTTAACACGGTTACCATCATATGCTCCGAAAGAGTAGGTATTTTCTCTTGGGGGAGAAAGACCAACCCCAGAGCTTGAAGATTTAGAGAAAAGTGTCAAATGAGTGCATAGGGATTCACCAGAGTAAACCTTTCTAAAAATGTTTGCCTAAGCGTGACTTACAGCCCTTATTGTGGAAATGACAGCAGGGGAGACCCCATCAGATATGCTGGAAATGATTTCAATTCAATGAAGAGAAAAAGATTGGAATATTTAGCGATTAAATATGTACATGGAAATAGCTTTATTATATGTAAGCATTGATATGTTCCAGTCAAACTCTGCATTTCTTCTCAAGGGTACCTTGCTAGTATGACATTCTGCACATCAATGGTGACAAAACCTTGTCGTGCATTGCTGATGAGAAAAGAGTTATTCCACATTTTGGGGGTTGGGGAAAAGATTCTTCCCTCATTTAAGAAAAGAGCAAGTCATTGTTTATTTTAACTTGTGTTGGTACAACGATTATTATATTACAAATGATTTTATGAGTGGTATCAAGTTGTCTGAAAGGATCCTCAAAGGATGTTGCAGAAAACTGAATGTCACAGATTTGTTGTGTGTGATGTATAATATGGGTTAAAATGCCTTCTTTGGTTTATGGCGTTTACAGAAGTGCCCTGGTATTGCAGAATTAGATGGAACTACAGCTATTATTTAGTACAACCTATTTACAAGTGGCTACCTAACTTTTACATGTAGATCTCTAATGAAAAGAAAGTCAGTATCAAAATGGTCAATGAAATAATTTTAATAGTAACAAAGGTTTTGTTTTTCTTTTCCTAACATTAAAGGCTAAATTGGCTTCCTTGTAACTTATATCCACTGTCACCATGTACTCACAAACACACACACAGAGGAAAGCTTTAAAATTAATGCTAAAACAGCAATGATGATTTTAAATATATGTATGTTTTATACACACATATATGCTATCTACACATATTTGCAACTCCATAAAAATACTCATCAGATTAAACTTAAATATCTTACATATCATTTTAAAAGATAAAATCAAATCATCCTGAAGTCCAACAGTGAGCTCTCCAGCATGCTGATCACTTTAGGTTGTCTACTTATGTACATGTCCTCTTGGACTTCTGAGCTTATCAATGCCTTGTCCTTCCACAGTACAGATTGGTAGTTCCTCTCTGTGTGCAGTGTATGAGAAAATGGTTCCAGACTCTGAGAAACAAGAGACTTGCTCTTGGTCAACCAAACAATAGATATTAGAGACAAAACATGAATCCAGACATTCCTTATTTCAGGCTTTACCCTATGTACAATGCAGCACAATGACTTTTCAATCATTTACATTTTGTTCCTTAATTCTTTCTTTAAAAAAAAAAGTTCATTAAAAAAAGAAAAAAAGTTCATTAATAAGAAAAAAAAATATGAGTACTTAGATATTTTCAGCTCATACATCTAATTCCTCCCACCCCTTTTTCTTCCAGTGACAGAGAAAGCAGATGCCAAACAGCATCTGGCTCCATCACCACCATGGCAGTCACACTGGCTTTCTTGGCATTTCTGTGGGGGTCTCCACAGTGATTAGCATTCTGGGCAACTCACCAGGCTATGTGGAGAGTGAGAATATTTTGATTTTATCATAGCTAGAAATGATTTGTACAACAACTAAATATCTGTGGTGAGGTATATGCTATTCTGTTGCTTATTAGAGTTTAAATTTTAAAAATCTGTTTTTTTTCTTTTTCTTAAAATACTATTAAATTTAGTTCACATGCAGGTATTTATTTCCTTCTAACCAAAATTTTATATCAGAATTGAAATTTCATAATAGAATGAGGCTTTTGATGTTACATAACCTCAGTCATGACTTAATATATTGTTGTTGTTCAGTCATTTCAATAATGTCTGACCCTTTGTGACACTGTTTGAAGTCTTCTTGGCAGAGACATTGAAATGGTTTGTCATTTTTTTTTCTTCATGTTATTTTACAACTGAAAAACTGAGGTAAATAGAGTTAAGTACTTGATCAGGGTAATACAGCTAGTAAGAGTCTGAGACCAGATTTGAACTCAGGAAAATAAGTGTTCACTTCCAGTCTGATATTTTATACATTGTAACCTTAATCCATATATATATTTGTGTATGTATGTATGTATGTGTGTATATATATATATATATATGTGTATATATATATATATATATGTATATATATATATATGTATATATACATATATATATATATATATATATATATATATAAAACTTCAAAACACCAAGTGATAAATGTAAAAACATTTAAGTTACTGATGGACTTCTGTCTCTCCGAGTCAGATCATATTAAGTATTTTCTGAGAATATAGAAATAAGCCCTTCAGGCAGAACAATTTTATTCCAAAAGCCAAGAGAGATTGATGGTGGGTGGGGATGGGGCAAAGGAACTCAAATATGACTTTGGCCAACACTTTGGTCTCAAGCAATTTTCATGTTTTAGAAACTCTATTAATTCAGAAATAGATTTTATAATTCCATCCTATTCATTTTTTAAATCTTACATTTTAAAGAGGCTGAATATTAAAGTTGATAGAGTTTGCTCTGAAGCTACAATGAATGAGTTGCAAACCTTGCCTCTGAGAAATAATGGGTGTTTGATACTTCACAACCCCTCTAAATGCTGTAAGTAACTATTATAACACCCTAAGCTTCATGAAAGGTGTGTAACAGCATTGGTTAAGAAAGTTTCTTATTGAGTCCCTTATTCGATCCTATGACAGGCTACTTTTTTTTCTTTTAAGTTTCAGAAGGAAAGCAATTTATATACACATACTACTTTCCCATTAAGCTTCTTTACAAGTTTTCACCAGCAAGCTAAGGAGTAGCTAGATAGCTTGGTGGTTAAAGTATGGGCTTGAAGTGAGGAATTCATCTTCATGAATTCACATCTGGCTTCAGATATTTATTACTTGAATGACCCAAGCAAGTCATTTAATCTCAGTTTCCTCATATCTATATATTAACTTAAAAAAAGACAAATAATTCCAATATCTTTGCCAAGAAACTCCTCAGTGGGATTATGATTGAAAAATCACTGATCAACAATAAAAGCAAAGTAAAAAGGTGGCATCCATATTTAGTCCAAGCCAGGTGGTCAGAATGGATGGAACGGACCCATGGACACTCTTTATTGAAAAGATGGACTACCTAAGTCTTCAGGAAACTAATAAAAAAGGAGTATGAAGAGATTAATAGAGAATATGTTTGCTGCTAGTTCTATGCATATTGTTCTATGTTTTATGCACAGTGCATAGAATACCAAGTTCAGACTCACAAAGGGACCGAATTTTAATTTGATCTCTGACACCTGCTAGTGAGGTGACCTTGAAAAAAACACTTAGCAATATGTAACCCAGTTTTCTTCTAGCTAAAAGAGGAGCTATAATAGCATTTACCTTACATGTTTTTCAAACCAGGTAAAATTACCAGATCAAAATTTTGTCTCATGAAAATTGCTGGGGAAACTGAATATTCATATGACAGAAACTATGCATAGATTTAAATCAGATATCATACCCCATGCCAAAGGTCAGAATGGGTTCATGATTTAGACATAAAGGGTAATACTATAAACAAATTAGGAGAGCAAGAGATAATTTATCTTTCAGATCTTTAGAGAAGAGATAAATTATGATCATAAAATAACTAAAATATTATAAAATGCAAAAAGGATAATTTTGATTACATTCAATAAAAAAATGTACAAACAAAATCAATGCATCCAAGATTAGAAGGGAAGCAGAAATCTAGGATACATTCTATACAATGAATGTTTCTGTTAAAGGCCTCATTTCTAAAATATATAGAGAACTGAATCAGATTTATAAGAATACAACTTATTTCCCAATTGCTAAATGGTAAAATGTTATGAGCAGCCAGTTTTCAGGTGAAGAAATTAAAGCCATCTGTAGTCCTATGGAAAAAAAATGCTTTAAATAATTGTCCATTGGAGAAATGAAAATGGAAACAATTTTGAGGTACCACCTCACATCTATCAAATTGGCTAAAATGAAAAGAAAAACTAATACTGAATCTTGGAAGGGAAGTCTGAAAATTAGGAAACTAATGCATTGTTGGTGGAGGTGGGAAATGAACCAGTAATTGTGGAGAACAATTAGGAAATATGCCCAATGGGCACAGTTCTTTCACTGGGTTTTGATGGCTCTCTTTGTCACTGCACAAGTAGAATTGGTTTGAATCAACTCAATTTTGAAAAAAGCTACTTCCATCAGAATTGATCATTGTATAGTCCTGTTGTTCCCATATATAATGATCTCCTGGTACTGTTCATTTCACAGTTCATGTAAACCTCTGCAAGGCTCTCTGAAATCATCCTGGTGATTGTTTCTTATAGAACAATAGTATTCCATAGCACTCATATACCATAATTTATTCAGCCATTTTCCAAATAATGGGCACCCACTCAGTTTCTAGTTTCTTGACACTACAAAGAGGGCTGCCACAAATATTTTTGTACATGTGGGTTCCTTTCCCTCCTTTAAGATTTCTTTGGTATATAATTCCAGTAGAAATATTGCTGGATCAAAGAGTATGTATAGTTTGACAACTTTTTGAGCATAATTCCAAATGGCTCTCTAGAATGGTTAGATCCACTCATAGTTGCAACAATAATATATCAGTGTCCCAGTTTTCCCACATCCCTTCCAACTTTTGTCATTATCTTTTCCTGTCATCTGAGTCAATCTGACAAGTATGTAGTAGTACCACAGAATTGTCTTAATTTGCATTTCTCTGATCAATAGTGATTTGAAGAGCCTTTTTAATGTGGCTACAAATAGTTTCAATTTCCTCATCTGAACATTATTTGTTCATATCACTTGACCATTTATCAAATGGAGAATGGCTTGAATTCTTATAAATTTGAGTCAATTCTCTATATATTTTAGAAATGAGACCCAGTTTTCCCAGTTTATTGCTTCCCTTCTAATCTTGTCTGCATTAGTGATGTTTGTGCAAAAACTTTTTAACTTAATATAGTGAAAATTATCTATTTTTTGATCAATAATGATCTCTAGTTTTTCTTTGGTCACAAATTCCTTTTCCCCTCACAAAACAGAGAGGTAAACTATCCTATGTTCCTCTAATTTGTTTATAGTATCATTCTTTATGTGTAAATAATGAACCCATTTCCAGCTTATCTTGGTATATGGTAATAGGTGTGAGTCTATACCTAAGTTCTTCCATATAGATTCCAGTTTTCCTAGCAGTTTGTGGCAAATAGTGAATTCTTATCTCAAAAGCTGGGGTCTTTGGGTTTGTTAAACACTAGATTACTATAATTATTGGCTATTTTGTTCTGTTAACCTAACCAATTTCACGTATTAATTCTCTATTTCTTAGCCAGTACCAAATGGTTCAGATGACTGCTGTTTTATAATATAGTTTTAGATCTGGTACAGCTAGGTCACCTTCATTTGATTTTTTCCCCTTAGTTTCCTTGAAATTCTTGATCTTTTTTTCTTCTAGATGAATTTTGTTTTTATTTTTTCTAGTTCTGTAAAATAGTTTCTTGGGAGTCTGATTGGTATAACACAAAATAAATAGATTTAGTTTAAGAATTGTCATTTTTATTATAGTCACTCAACCTATCCATGAACACTTGATATTTTTTGCAGTTGCTTAGTCTGACTTTATATGTGTGGAAAGTGTTTTGTAGTTTTGCTTATATAGTTCCTGACTTTCCTTTGGTAGATAAATTCCCAAATTTTTTATACTATCAACAGTTATTTTAAATGGAATTTTTCTTTGTATCTCTTGCTGTTGGATTTTGTTAAGGATGTATAAGAATGCTGATGATTTATGTGGATTTATTTTGTATCCTACAACTTTGCCAAAGATTTGGATTATTTCTAATAGCTTTTTAGTTGATTCTCTGGGGTTCTTTAAGTATACCATCATATCATCTGCAAAGAGTGATAATTTGGATTCCTCATTACCTACTCTAATTCCTTTTATCTTTTTCTACTTTTATTGTCAAGGCTAGCATTTCTAAAACAATGTTGAATAGCAATGGTGATAGTGGGCAACCTTGTTTCACCCCTGATCTTATTGGGAATGGTTTTAGTTTATCCCCATTACTTATGATGCTAGTCAGTAACAGTAGATGCTACTGATTATTTTAAGGAAAAGTCCATTTATTCCTATGTCCCCTAGTGTTTTTAATAGGAATGGTTGTTGGGTTTTATCAAATGCTTTTTCTGCATCTATTCAGATAATCATATTTTTTATGTTAATTTGGTTATTGATAGAGCCATTATGCTAATTTTTATGTTAATTGGGTTATTGATAGAGCCATTATGCTAATAGTTTTCCTAATATTGAATTTGCCCTGCATTCCCGGTATAAATCCTACTTGGATATAGTGTATTATCCTGGGGGTGATCATCTGTAATATATTTGCTAAAATTTTATTTAAGATGTTTGCCTCAATATTCATTAGGGAGATTGATCTATAATTCTTTCTCTGTTTTCATCCTACCTGGTTTAGGTATCAGTACCATGTCTGTTATAATAGTAATGTGGTAGAATTCCTTCAGTCCCTACTTTTTCAAATAGTTTACATAGTATTGGGGTTAATTGTTCTTTAAATGTTTGTTAGATTCACATGTAAATACAACTGGTCCTGGGGATTTTTTCTTAGAGAGTTGATTAATAGCTTGTTCTCTTTCTTTTTTCTAAAATGGGACTATTTAAGTAATTTATTTCCTCTTTTGTTAATTTGGGCAATCTCTCTCTCTCTCTCTCTCTCTCTCTCTCTCTCTCTCTCTTATATATATATATATATATATATATATATTTACATATTCCTTCATTTCACTTAGGTTGTCAAATTTATCGACATAAAGTTGGGCAAAGTAACTCCTGATAATTGCTCTAGTTTCCTCTCCATTGGCGAATAGTTCTACCTTTTTATTTTTGGGATTAACAACTCAATTTTCCTCCTTCATTTTTCTAATTAAATTAACTAAAGGTTTATTTATTTTGTAAGATTTTCATAAAACCAACTAATAGTTTTATGTATTAATGCAATAGTTTCTTTTCAATTTTATTAATCTCTCCTTTTATAGTTAGAATTTCAAGTTTGATATTTGATTGGGGATTTTAAACTTGCTCTTTTTCTCCTTTTTTTAGTTGCAAGCCCAATTCATTGATCTTCTCTTTCTCTTTTTTATACAAGTAAGCCTCTTAGAGATATAAAATTTTCCCCTTATTACTGCTTTTGCTGCATCCCACAAATTTTGGTATGTTGTGTCATTATTGTTATTCTCTTGGATGAAATTATTGCTTGTGTTTATGATTTGCTGTTTTACCCATTTATTCTTTAGGATGAGATTATTTAGTTTACAATTTCGTTTTGTGAATCCCTGGCTCTTAATTGAAGTAATTTTAATTGCATCTTGATCTGGAAAGGATGTATTTACTATTTCTGCCTTTCTGCATTTGCTTTTGAGGTCTTTATGTCCTAATATATGGTCAGTTTTTGCATAGGTTCCATGAACTGCCAAAAAGAAAGTGTACTCCTTTCTGTCTCCATTCAGTTTTCTCCAAAGATCTATCATATCTAGTTGTTCTATTTACTTCTTTAACTTTTTTTCTTATTTGTAGTTTGATTTATCTAGTTCCAATAGCGCAAGGTTGAGATCTTCCACTATTATAGTTTTGTTTTCTATTTTTTCTTGCCATCTCTGAACTTCTCCTTTAGGAATTTAGATGCTACACTACTTATTGCATATATGTTTAATATTAATATTGCTTCATTATCTATGGTATCTTTTAGTAAGATAGAGTTTACTTCCTTATCTCTTTTAATTAGATTAATTTTTGCTTTTGTTTGATCTGAGATGAGGATGGCTAGCCCTGTTTTTTTTTTTTTTTTAACTTCACCTAAAGTATAATATATTCTGCTCCAGCCTTTTACCTTTACTTTGTATGTATCACAATGCTTTCAATGTGTTTCTTATAACAACATATTGTAGAATTCTGGCTTCTAATCCAGTCTGCTATTTGCTTAGCTAATATTCTTTCTTTGGGCCAAATCTGATGAGAGTAAGGAACACAATATCATTACCCTCCCTTCTTTCCCTCAATTATGTTTTCTTTGCCCCTTTCTGAGATATAATTTCTCTCATTTTACCTCCACTTTCCCCTTTTTTTCTGTTACAGTCCCCTTTCCATCTCTAATTTCTTTAATTTCTTTTTTATGGTATAACAGTAAAATCAGATTATACATATACTCTCAATGTATACCCATAACAATATTACAATTCTCAGAAATTGTTTTGTTTGTTGTTTTTTTTTAACCTTTTTATGCTTCTCTTGACTTCTATATTTGGAGGTCAACTTTATTCTTTAGCTCTGATCTTTTCATCAAAAAATAAATGGAATTCACCAGTTTTATTGAATGTCCATCTTCTTCCCTGAAAGAAAATGCTCAGTTTAGCAGGGCAATTTATTCTTGGCTGCATTCCAAGTTGTTTTGCCTTTGGGAATATCAGATTCCAGGGTCTTTCATCCTTTAAAGTGGAAGCTGCTAGGTTCTTAATAATCCTTATTGTGGCTCCTCTATATTTGAATTGTTCCTTTCTGTCTGCTTGTAATATATTTCCTTAGTCTGATAGTTCTCAAATTTAACCATGATATTCCTTGGGGTTTTAATTTTGGGATGTCTTTCATTAAGCATTTTGTGAATTCTTTTAATGGTCATTTTACCTTCTGATTCTATGATATCTGGTCAGTTCTCTTTGATCCTTTCCTGAAATATAGTGTCGAGGCTCTTTTTTTCATCATGTATTTCAGGGAGTCCAATAATCCTTAGATTATCTCTCCTAGACCTGGAATCCAGGTCAGTTGCTTTCCCAATTAAGTTTTTTGCACTTTTTCTATTTTATCTTTTTATTTTTTTTTCTTTTTTGGTTTTGCTTGACTGATTCATGTTGTCTCATTGAGTCATTCATTTCGATTTGTTTAATTCTGAATTTTAGTGAATTATTTTCTTCATTTACTTTTTTTTTTTACTTCTTTACTTTGTATTTGTCCAATTGAATTTTTAAATGAGTTGTTCTATGGAATTTTTTTTTCATTTCATAAATTATGGTTTTTAAGGAGTTATTTTCTTTTTGCATTTCACAAATTCTGTTTTTTAAGCAGTTTTTTTTTCTGTTTCTGTTTCACAAATTCTGTTTTTCTGGGAGTTGCTTTCTTTTCCCATTTTATTACATTTATCTTTTAATGAATTATATATCTTTTCTATTTCACTAACTCTATTTTGTAGTGAATTTTCTTCAGATAGTTTCTCTGTTGCCTTTTCCAAAACCTCTTGCATTTTTTTTCATTTCCTTTCCCCATTTTTCTTCTAGATCTCTTTTGAAATCCTTTTTCAATTTCTTCTAGAGAGGCTTGTGTGATGGAGATCAGGTTCTATCAACTTTTGGGGCTTCATCTGAAGACAATCTGCCTTTAGTCACCTCAGGGTTTGAATACTGTTCTCTTTTACCATAAAAACTATCTATTGTTATAGTCCTCTTTAATGTTTTACTCATTTTTCTTTTTAAGTTAAGGTCTGCTTTTAGAGTGGGGGAGGTTTTCAAAGCTGTTGCAACTGGGCTGACTCAATGTTTATTCACTCCCTGTGCTGGGTGTGCATGTCCAGGTCCTGTGAGACTCTGACCTTGGGGTTCACTACTGATCTTTTGTGTTTGTGTTGGATATTTTATAACTTCTCTGCTGTTTTACTGGCTTGCAACCAGAGTAGAATGGCCAACACTGCTGGCGATTCCTGTAGATTTCTCCCTGTAGATTCTCTGCCACCCAGAGTCTGCATTGTCCCTTGGAGTCAGCACCACCCAGAGACTCTGGACTGTCTGCATTGGCATTTGTACTCAGCTGCTTGTGCTTCACTGTCTTTCTCTCATTGCTGATTGAAACAGACCTTTTCTGGCAATCTTCAAAATTATCTTCTGCTAATAATTTGTTGCACTCCCAATATTTGCATGTTCTACCAGTCTAGAGCTAATTCAGAGGCTGGATTTGTAATTATTGTGAGGGTTGTAGATAAAGTCAGAGAGAAATGTGTGTTGTCTTTGCCATCTTGACTCTAATCCTTTGAAAATTTTAAAGTACTATGGAAATGCTAGATAATTATCAATCTATTTATGGTTTCATTTCTCTTTGAATTGTGTCATTTACTCACTGAAGTTAAAAATCTTAAATTATAGATTGATTGCACTAGATACAGATCAGAAGCATCATCTTTTAATTTTCCTACTTGTTAAAATTAAATCTTGATCTTATTAATTATAATAAGAAAAGATTCTTATGGAAACTGTTTGTACTGTCTATGAAACAAACACTTTTTTCAATCAGTGACCAAAATAGCAGAATGAATTTGAAGATAGATGTAAATTACACAAAATCCTGATAATACTTTTATGTACTGAAAGTTATTTATGATATCTATCAATTCATTCATTCATTCAAATGGTGATTTACTAAACTCTTATTAAATATAAAATATTGTGTATAATACAGTGAAAGAAACAGAATTTTGAATTGAGACCAGACAGCCTCATAAAGGAACTTAAAATCTATAAACCATATAAAATGCCTTCATAGATATCTAAAAGATACATTATAACTCAAAGGCATTATAAAAGTTCAATGTCAATATTATATAGAATCTATAAAAGAGTGGGTGATACAACAAAACAATTTTGAATTTGGTTAAGGTGATTCCAATCCCATCTTGATCATGTATTACATCTATTACTTTGGGCAAATTTCTAAATTCCTCTAGCCTTCATTTTATTTCCCATCTATAAATATGAAAGAGATAGACTAAAGGATTTCTAATGTTCATTCCAGGATCAGTTTTCTATGGTTTAGGGAATCATGATGTGGCATTGGGATTAAGCATAATATTTTATATAACTCCATAAAAAAACAATTTAGATAACTGCTATGTGGAAAAAAAAAATATATATATATATATATATATATATATATATATATATATATATTAGCCAGTAGTGGTAGTTTTGTTTCTTTTTAACTAATACAGTTATTGTTGTTAAGTCATGTCAGACACTTTGTGACTGCATCAGGGTTTCTTGGCAGAGATACTGAAGTGGTTTACCATTAACTTATCCAGCTCATTTTAAAGCAGAGTAAACTGAGGTGAACAGGGCTTTATGACTTGCCCAGTGTTACACAGCTAGGAAGCATCTGATCTGATTTAAATTCAAGAAAATGAGTCTTCCTGATTTCAGGACCAGCAAATGCTATAATATGTATCTCTAAAATGGGTACTTAATACATGTAAGAGAGTGGAAAAGATGAAGCACTTAATCCTTATATAAAATTATCCCTTGATAACAGCCCCAGCTAATCAATGAATCAATCAATATTTTTGAATCACCTACTATAATCAGATATCGTGCTAAGATCTGTTGATACAAAAGGAGGTAAAACATGGTGTTTGCTTTCAAGGATGCTATAATCTAATAGATGAGAGAACAAACAAGAAAATGTATCCAGACAGGTCATATGCAGGACAGAGGAGAAATATTAGAGAGAAGGCACTAGAATTAAGATATTAGAAAAATAATGTTGGGAAAGGTTGGTATATGAATATTGTCAGTTACCCCTCAAAGTCATGGATCATGTACCCCCATCAATTTGTTTACATTATTAACCATTTGTTAAAAGGAAATGAAATTTATTTAAACTACATAATAAAATAAGTTTAAAAAGTTTTCCATGTATATGTCATGTTCTTTTAGGAATAACTGCTCTAAACATTAGATAGAAGACATTTGCAAAGAAAATGTATCTAGGCAAAATGCATTTACTCTTTATTTGATTATGCATTCTTTTTGAGTTAACTACATAAAATTATTTAGAAGTCATGATATGTTGTGTGCCAAATCCTGAGTTGCTTAGAAGACCTGGGTCCATCTCTATGTTTACAAATATATATTTGTGTATGTGTTTTGCTCTCAAGGAGCTCGCTTTCTAGTGACCAAAGAATATGAAAATAGCTAAATATAAGCAGGAAAGGTCTGCTTAGTTGAGGTAGAAGGGGAGAATAAATATTGAGGAGATTTTTTAAAAATAAAACATTAGCAAAGTAATTACTATGATTTATTATCAAAACAATATACTTTGACCAAATGGGATTTATACTAAGAATTCGGGGTTGCTTCATACACCCCAGATAAAATATGAGCATAATTGACCATCTCAATAACAAAACTACCCCAAATCATAAGATTATCTCAATAAATGCAGCAAAAAATCTTTTGAAAAAAATTCTATTTTTAATAAAAATACCAGAGAAGATAGGAATAAGGTGAGTTTTCCATAAAATGATAAGCAAATGATAAAACAAAATTACTTGAAACAATTAACTTCTTTAGAAAAGTTAGAAGATAGAAAATAAACCTGTATAAATCATTGGTATTCCTATATACTACCAACAAATCCATCAGCAAGAGATAGAAATAAATTCCGTTTATTTTTTTATTTTTTTTTCCATGATTCTCTTTTTTTTTTTTTTAATTTAATAGCCTTTTATTTACAGGATATATACATGGGTAACTTTAAAGCATTAACAATTGCCAAACCTCTTGTTCCAATTTTTCACCTCTTACCCCCCCACCCCCTCCCCTAGATGGCAGGATTACCAGTAGATGTTAAATATATTAAAATATAAATTAGATACACAATAAGTATACCTGACCAAAACGTTATTTTGCTGTAGAAAAAGAATCAGACTCTGAAATATTGTACAATTAGCTTGTGAAGGAAATCAAAAATGCAGGTGTGCATAAATATAGGGATTGGGAATTCAATGTAATGGTTTTTAGTCATCTCCCAGAGTTCTTTTTCTGGGCATAGCTAGTTCAGTTCATTACTGCTCCATTAGAAATGATTTGGTTGATCTCGTTGCTGAGGATGGCCTGGTCCATCAGAACTGGTCATCATATAGTATTGTTGTTGAAGTATATAATGATCTCCTGGTCCTGCTCATTTCACTCAGCATCAGTTTGTGTAAGTATCTCCAGGCCTTTCTGAAATCATCCTGTTGGTCATTTCTTACAGAACAGTAATATTCCATAATATTCATATACCACAATTTATTCAGCCATTCTCCAACTGATGGACATCCATTTAGTTTCCAGTTTTTAGCCACTACAAAAAGGGCTGCCACAAACATTCGTGCACATACAGGTCCCTTTCCCTTCTTTATAATCTCTTTGGGATATAATCCCAGTAGTAACACTGTTGGATCAAAGGGTATGCACAGTTTGATAACTTTTTGAGCATAGTTCCAAACTACTCTCCAAAATGGTTGGATTCGTTCACAACTCCACCAACAATGCATCAATGTCCCAGTTTTCCTGCATCCCCTCCAACAATCATCATTATTTTTTCCTGTCATCTTAGCCAATCTTACAGGTGTGTAGTGGTATCTTAGAGTTGTCTTAATTTGCATTTCTCTGATTAATAATGACTTGGAGCATCTTTTCATATGACTAGAAATAGTTTGAATTTCTTCATCTGAGAATTGTCTGTTCATATCCTTTGACCATTTTTCAATTGGAGAATGGCTTGATTTTTTATAAATTAGAGTTAATTCTCTATATATTTTGGAAATGAGGCCTTTATCAGAACCTTTGACTGTAAAAATATTTTCCCAGTTTATTGCTTCCCTTCTAATCTTGTCTGCATTAGTTTTGTTTGTACAAACACTTTTCAGTTTGGTATAATCGAAATTTTCTATTTTGTGATCAGTAATGATCTCTAGTTCTGCTTTGGTCATAAAGACCTTCCCCTTCCACAGGTCTGAGAGGTAAACTATCCTATGTTCCTCTAATTTATTAATAATTTCATTCTTTATGCCTGGGTCATGAACCCATTTTGACCTTATCTTGGTGTGCGGTGTTAAGTATGGATCAATGCCTAGTTTCTGCCATATTGGTTTCCAATTTTTCCCAGCTTTTTTTATCAAACAGTAAGTTCTTATCCCAAAAGCTGGGAACTTTGGGTTTGTCAAAGTAGGTTGCTATATTTGTTGACTGTTTTATCCCTTGAACCTAATCTATTCCACTGATCAACTAATCTATTCCTTAGCCAATACCAAATAGTTTTGGTAACTGCTGCTCTATAATATAATTTTAGATCTGGTACAGCTAAGCCACCATCATTTGATTTTTTTTTCATTAATTCCCTTGAAATTCTTGACCTTTTGTTTTTTCCATATGAATTTTGTTGTTATTTTTTTTTAGGTCATTAAAATAGTTTTTTGGGAGTCTGATTGGTATAGCGCTAAATAAATAGATTAGTTTAGGTAATTTTGTCATCTTTATTATATTTGCTCGCCCTATCCAAGAGCATTTAATATTTTTCCAATTGATTAGTCGAACTTAATTTGTGTGAAAAGTGGTCTGTAATTTTGCTCATAAAGTTTCTGATTTTCCCTTGGAAAGATTCTAAATATTTTTATATTATCAGTAGTTACTTTAAATGGAATTTCTCTTTTAACTCTACTTTTTTTTTTTATGATATATAAGAATCTATACTTATGTGGGTTTTTTTATAACCACCTTTGCTAAAGTTGGGATTATTTTTCTTTTGAGAATCTCTGGGGTTTTTAAGTATACCATCATGTCTCGGCAAAGTGTAATTTGGTTTCCTCATTCTATTCTTATTCCTTTAATCTCTTTTAGCACTTATTCAAACTATCATTTCTAATACAATATTAAATAGTAACGGTGATAGTGGGACCTTGTTTCATTCAGATCTTTTGGGAATGGTTGCAGTTTGTCTCCATTACATATGATGCTTACGTGGTTTTAAATAGATGCTTGATTATTTTAAGGAAAAGTCCATTTATTCCTATTGCTGAAGTGTTTTAATAGGAATGGTGTTGGATTTTATCAAATTTTTCTCATCTATTAGATGATCATATGGTTTTGTTAATTTGGTTTTAAAGGGCCAATTATATTGATAATTTTCCAATAGAACCACCCTGCATTCCTGGTATAAATCCTACTTGATCATATTATTTCTTGGAGATGATTTTCTGTAGTCTTTTTTGCTAATATCTTATTTAAGATTTTAGCATCAATATTAAGGGGAGATTGGTCTAAATTTTCTTTCTCTGTTTTACCTACCTGGTTTGGATCATCCATGTCTGTTCATAAAGGAAGGTGGACTCCGTCATTCCCTATTTTATCAAATAATTTATATAGCATTGGGGCCTTTTCTTTAAATGTTTGATAAAATTCAATTAAATCCATCTGGTCCTGGGGTTTTTCTTGGGAGTTGTTTTTGCCTTTCAATTTCTTTTTTCTGAAATGGGACTATTCAAGCAATTTACTTCCCTCCTCTTTAGTCTGGGAATCTATATTTTTAGGTATCATCCATTTCCTTAGGTTATCAAATTTATTGGAAAGGTTGACAAAATAACTCCTTATTATTTCTCTAATTTCCTCTTCATTGGTGGAAAGTTTCCTTTTTTTTTAAGACTACTAATTTCATTTCCTCCCTCCTTTTTTCTAATCAATTTCAAAATTATCTATTTTTTGGCTTTCTCTAGAAGCAACTCTTAGTTTATTAATTATTCAATAGTTTTTTTTACTTTCAATATTTTTAATTTCTCCTTTTAATTTTAAATTTCCAATTTAGTATTTGATTGGGGTTTTAATTTGTCTTTTTAGTTTTTTTTAGTTGCAAGCCCAATTCATTAATCTTTTCTTTCTCTTTTTACAAGTAAGCCTCTAAAATATAAACTCCCCTCTTATTACCCTTTGGCTGCATCCCACAAATTTTGGTATGATTCTCATCATTGTCATTATCTTAGTAAAATTAATTTATCTATAATTTTGCCACCCAATCATTCTTTAAGATAAAGTTTTTAGTTTCCAATTACTTTTTGGTCTATTTCCCCTCACTTTTTTTTGAATGTAGTTTTTATTGCATCATGATCTGAAAAGCATTCTTTTCTGCTTTCTTGCATTTAATTTTAGTCTTTTGTCCTAATTTCAATTTTGAATAGGTTCCATGAACTGCTGAGAAGAAAGCCTTTCTATCCCACAATTTTCTCCAAAGATCCAACATACTAATTTTTCTAATATTCTATTTACTTCTTTAATTATTTTCTTATTTGTTTTGTGGTTTGATTTGTCTAATTCGAGGTGCAAGGTTGAGATCTCCTACTATTACAGTTTTTTGTCTATTTCTTCCAACTCTCTTAACTCTCCTTTTGGAATTGAGTGCCATACCACTTGGTGCATATATGTTTAATATTGATATTGCCGTTGTTTATGCTACCCTTTAGCAGGATGTAGTTTCCTTCCTTATCTCTTTTAATTAGATCAATTTTTACTTTTGCTTGATCTGAGATAAGGATGGCTACCCCTGCTTTTTTGACTTCACCTGAAGCATAATAGATTTTGCTCCAGCCTTTTACCTTTACTCTATATGTATCCCCCTGCTTTAAATGTGTTTCTTGTAAACAACATATTGTAGGGTTCTGACTTTTATCCAGTCTGCTATCTGCCTCCTCTTTATGAGTTCATCCCATTCACATTTACAGTTAAAATTACTAAATCTGTATTTCCTGCCATCCTAATAACCCCAGATTGTGCTTTACTTATTCTTGCCTCCCCCAACCCTCTTTCCCCCTTTTAAACTTATGTACCCCTCTTGTATCACGATACTTATCCTCTTTATAATCCCTCCCTCCCCCCCTTTGAGTCTTTCCCCCTTCCTTCCCTTATTACTCTTTTTCTTTTCCCTTTTCCTCTCCCCCGTTTTTAATGAGGCGAGAGAGAATTTTCTCTAAAACAAATGTCAATTATTTTTTCTTTGAGCCAACTCTGATGAGAGTAAGATTCACACAATGTTCCTCCCCCTCTCTAAATTCCCTCAGATATGATAAGTTTCCTTAGCCTCTTTGTGGGATGTGGTTTCCCTCTTTTTATCCCTCCTTCCCACCTTATTCTGCCATCATCCCTTTTCCATATCTACTTCCCTTTTTTATGTTATATCAGTACAATCAAATTATACATGTATTCTTTTTGTATATCCACAACAGAAATACAATTCTCAAGAGTTATTTTTACCTTTTCTGCATCTCTTGAGTTCTATTCTTGGAGATCAAATTTTTTGTTTAGTTCTGGTTTTTTCTTCAGAAACAAATGGAATTCATTTGTTTCATTAAATGTCCATCTTCTTCCCTGGAAGAAAATGCTCAGCTTAGCTGGGTAGTTTATTCTTGGCTGCATCCCAAGTTCTTGTGCCTTTCGGAATATCATATTCCAGGCCCTTCTTTCCTTTAATGTAGAGGCAGCCAGATCTTGGGTGATCCTTATTGTGGCACCTCGGTATTTAAATGGTTTTTTTTTGGCTGCTTGTAAAATTTTTTCCTTAATCTGATAGTTCTGAAATTTTGCCACAATATTCCTTGGGGTTTTTATTTTAGGGTTTCTTTCAGAAGGTGTTCGATGAATTCTTTCAATGCCTATTTTACCTTCTGATTCTATTACATCTGGGCAGTTCTCTTTGATGATTTCTTGTAAAATAGTATCTAGGCTCTTTTTTTCATCATAGTTTTCAGAAAGTCCAATAATCCTCAGATTATCTCTCCTAGATCTATTTTCCAAGTCTGTCGTTTTTGCAAGTAGATAATTCATGGTTTTTTCCAGTTTGTCATTTTTTTGTTTTTGCTTGACTGATTCTTGCTGTCTCAATGAATCATTAGTTTCTATTTGTTCAGTTCTAATTTTTAAAGAATTATTTTCTTCATTAGCTTTTTTTACTTCTTTCTGTATATGTCCAATTGAGTTTTTGAATGTATTGTTTTGGTCTGTGGAATTTTTTTCCATTTCACTAATTTTTTTTTTTAGTGAATTATTTTCTTTTTCCAATTCACAGATCCTACTTTCTTGCGTGTTCTTTGTCTTTTCCAATTCACGGATCCTACTTTCTTGCGAGTTCTTTGTCTTTTCCAATTCACAAATCCTACTTTCTAGTGAATTCTTTATTTTTTCCAATTCACAATTCTTACTTTCCTGAGATTTTTTTATTTTTTCCAATTCACCAATTTTGTTTCCCTGCACTTCCTGGGAATTTTTTAACTTTTCCAATTCGTATTTCAGGAAGTTGTTGCTCTCTTGTAAGGCTTCTCTTTCCTTTCCCCATTTATCTTCTAACTCTTTTGAGACTTTTAATGGTCTCTTCTATGAGAGCATCATGTAAAGGAGGACAGTCTGATGCATTTTTGCTGTTTGAGGTCTCTTCAGGTTTGCTGACCTGCTCTTTTTCTGCATAGAAGCTGTCGATGATTCTTTTCATCTTTTTATTCATGTTTTAAAGCCTTTAGGGTAGGTCTCCTAGGCAAGGGGGTTACCAGCTTCCTCTGCAGAGCAGGGAGAGATGTAAACCGATTTCCCGTCCAAGGTATGGGAGTGCTCTGAGTGAGAGTTTTCCCTTCCCCCAACAGGAAGTGGATTCAGCACTGGCCGGACTATCAAACTGCTTAGTAGGGCTGAGTGGGTTAGTGATTGCCCTGGGCTAGAGACTAAGGGGTGAAAGTGTCACTGCCCCAGGCCAGAGCCTCTTGTGGGACTGTGAGTATTAGCAGCTGACCACAGACCGCAGACCGCAGACCGCCCCGAACTCTGTCCCAGTGTCTCTGCCCAATGCAAATCGGCCCTGGAAAAGCTCTATGGCCCCAAGCCGAGCTCCGCACTGCGCAGATTGGAGGCTAACCCGGGCTGTGTCCTCCTGCTGTGCAGGATCACAGCTGCCCCAAGGAAAAGCTCTGTACTGCGGGTTGGGGCTGCGCGCTAGTGCTGAGATCTGTGCTTTCACTTTCAGTTTGAGGCTCTCCTCAGAACCTAATTTCTCTCCCCGTCTGGGCTGATCTCCCCCCTGGCCCCGGAACCAACCTTTTTTTGGCGAGACTGCAGATTTTCTTCGGCCGGTGAGTTGTTCTGCTTCTTATCTTTACAAATTGTAACAGTCAAGATTATTTTTGAGGCTCGATATAATATTGATAAAGAGGGTAAGAGAAGAGCTTACAAAGTTGCGTGTGTCTTCTCTGCCATCTTGGCTCCCAATAAATTCCATTTAAAAAAATTGTAGACAATATAAAATATTTGGAACTATATGAAGTGAATTATAAAACACTTTTCATGTGAATAAAGTCAGAGCTAAACAATTAGGGGAAAATAGCCATTTTAATGGGCAAGTTTAATAAAATATAAATAATATAATATATATATATAATTGAAATTAAAATTCTATCTAAATTAATCTATTTATTCAGTACCATAGCAATAAAACTGATAAAATGTTATTTGAAACAGCTAGAAAAATAATAACAAAATTCGTCTGGAAGAATAAATGGTCAAGAATATCAAGGGAATTGATTTGAAAAAAATGAAAAGATAGGTGGCTTATCTATACAAGACTAAAGACTGTAAAGTAATGCAGCAGTTATCAAAACCATTTAGTACTGACTAAGAATTAAAGTGATTGATCACTGTTTGATAAAATCAAAATCACAATTTCTGCAATAAGAACTCACTATTTGAAAAAAAAAAAAAAAACTTCTGGGAAAACTGGAAAAGAGTATGGCAGAAACTAGGCATAGACCAATATCTCATATCCTATAACAAAATAAAGTTGAAATGGATCCATGATTTATACATAAAGAGTGCTGCTATAAGCAAATTAGGAGAGCAAGGTATAGTTTACCTGTGAGATCTTTAAAGAATGGAGGAACTTATGACCAAACAAGAACTAGAAAACATTATATAATTCAAGATGAATAATTTTGATTATATTAAAATAATTTCCTTTTTTTTAAACAAACAAAACCAATGCAACAAAGATTAGAAGGAAACGAAAATCTGGGAAACAATTTTGATAGCCAGTATTTCTGATGACGACATCATTTCTGAAATATATTGGGTACTTAAACAAATTTGTAAGAATACAAGACATTAACCAAATAATAAATGGTCAAAGGATATGAACGGTCAAATTTCAGATGAAGAAATTAGTAGTAGTCATGTAATTTTTTTCTATTAGTATTGATAGCAGAATTTCAGATTAAAACAATGTATCAGATTGACTAAGATAATTGTGAAAATAATTTGTAAATGTTGGAGGGAATGTGGAAAAACTAGGACATGAATGCACTGTTGGTAGAGTTTTTAATTGATCCAAACTTTCTGGTTGGATAATTCTAAATTGTTATAATAAAAAATTCTATAAAACTATATATATATTTGGATTAAGCAATATCATTATTGGGTCTATATCTCAAAGAAATCATAAAAAAGGGGAAAGCACTGACATATGCAGATGTATTTATAGCAGCAGTTTTTGTGATTGTAAGGAACTGAAAAGTGATGTGATGCTCATTAATTGAGGAATAGCTGAAAAAGTTGTAGTATATGAATGTAATGGAATATTATTGTTTTAGAAAACATGATAAGCAGTCAGGTTTGAAAATAACCTGGAAATTTTCATGAACTAATGCTGAGTGAAGTAAGCAGAACCAGGAGAACATAATACACAGTAACAGCAAAAATTATGTGATGATCAGTTATGATAAACTTAAACTTAGCTCTTTTTAACAATAAATTGAGCCAAGACAATCCCTATAGACTTTGATGGAAAATATCATCATCATTCAGAGAAAGAGTTATGGAGTCTAAATGCAGATTTATGTTTACTATTTTCACATTGTTGTTTTTTCTTTTGGATTTTCCCTTTTGTTCTGCTTTTTCTTTCTTAACATGCCTAATATGGAAATATATTTAAAATGACTGTATATGTATAATCTATATCAGATTACTTACTGATTTGGGTAGAGGGAAGAATAGGGAAGAAGAGAGAAAAATTAGAACTCAAAATCTTTTAAAAATAAATATTGGGTACTAAAAGAATAAAGATGTTCAGGCTGGGAAGCTGCATCATCTTGTAGGAACAAGAACAGGGAGGCCAGTGTCACTGGATTACAGAGTATATAAAATGGTATGAGGAATAAAAATAATAATAAAAAAAATAGGCAGGGACTCAGGTGTTGAAGAGCTTTTAAAGCCAGATAACATTTTTATTTGATTCTCAAAGTAATGGGAACTCTTCATAGATATGGTATTAGCTGAAAGAAGAGAAATATTCTGAAATTTAGAAATATGGAAGGAACACATTCAAAGCATGAGTGATTGACTTTTTAAATTCACACAGCTGGATTGGAAAATACAAACTATTTGGATAGAAAGTACAGTTCATAAACGGGGAGAAATATTATGTGAATCTGGGGAGTCAGGGTAGAGATACATTGTCTATTTAAGTTGTCAGAAGGGAAAATTTTGGTTATATCTATAAGTGATAGGAAGTCATATTATTGATCTGAGCATGGACATTACATCTTTGATTCACACAATATTTTGAAATGTATATGAAGAACAAATTAGGGGTAATAGACAATTAGGATGTCATTAATTTATTCCAGTTAAGAGGTGGTGAAAATTTGAAATAGGTTTATGTGATTCCAAATAAGAGGGTAGAAAAAAAAATAAAACATTGTGAAAACCAAATTAGATGTGAGTATGCAAAGCCAAGATGGTAGAGAGTAGATAGGACTTTGCCTGAGCTCTTCCTGTTTTCCCTTAGAATCGACACTAGATCAAGGGTCTGAATGATTTTGGAGTGACAGAATTCACAAATATTTGGAGGATAACAAATTATCTATTTTTCCCTGGATCTTTATTACATATGATTTTTATTGCATCATAACCTGGAAAAGATGCATTTACTATTTTGACCTTTCTGCATTTGATTTTGAAGTTTTTATATCCCAATACACGGTCACTTTTTGTGTAGGTTTCATGTACCACCAAGAAAAAAGTATACTCCTTTCTGTCTTCATTAAATTTCTCCAAAGGTCTATCATATCCAACTTTTCTAAAATTCTATTTATCTATTTATCTCCTTAACTTCTTTTTCATTTATTTTGTGGTTGAATTTATCTAGATCTGAGAGGGCAAGGTTGAGATACCCACTACTATAGTTTTGCTGTCTAATTCTTATTGCAGCTCTCTTAACTTTTCTTCTAGGAATTTAGATGCTATATTATTTGGTGCATATATTTTAATATTGATGTTATTCATTTTCTATAGTACCATTTAGCAAAATTAAATTTCCTTCCTTATGTCTTTTAATTAGAACTCTATTTGCTTTTGCTTAATATGAAATCAGGATTGCTACTCCTCATTGTTTTTAAAATTCAGCTGAAGCATAATAGATTCTGCTCCAGTCTTTAGTCTGTATGTATCCCTCTGCTTTAAAATGTGTTTCTTGTAAACAGTCTATTGTAGGATTCTAGCTTTTAATTCAGGCTGCTATCCACTTCTATTTTATGGGAGAATTCATCACATTCATATTGATAGTGAAAATGACTAACTCTATATTTCTCACCATCTTATATTCCCCATTATACTTTTCTCTTTTCTTCCCCCTTTCCTTACTCCCTGGTGTTTTGTTTCTGATGAGTACCTCCCTCAAATAGCCCTCCTCTTTTACAATCCCTCCCCCTTTCTTATCCTTTTCCCCTTAAACTTTAGTTTTCCCTATTAGCCACCCCTTTTCCTTTCCCTTTCTTCTCCTCCTTCCTTATTGAGTGAAACAAGTTTCTCTGTGAGCTAAATATGTGTCATATACTCTCTTTGAGCTAAATCTGATAAGAGTAAGATTCACACAATGCTCATCCCCCTTCTTTTTTTCCCTCAATTGGAATAGGTCATTTTCTTCTCTTCATGAGATGTAATTCACTCCATTTATCTCCCTTTTCCTTTTTCTTCCAGTATAACCCTCTTTCCATGTCATGTTTCTTTGTTATGTCATCACAGTAATATCAAATTATACTCGCACCCTCCAGGTATATCCAAAATAGAGCAGGTGACATAGTGGTTAGAACACCAGTCCTGAAGTCAAGAGAACCTCAGTTCAAATATAACCTGAGACACAATACTTCCTAGCTGTGTGACCCTTGGCAAATCCCTTAATCCCAAGTGCCTCAACAACCACAATAAAAATAGTTTTTTCTTTTGTTTTTCACCTTTTTATGCTTCTGTTGAATTTTGTATTAATGATCAAATTTTCTGTTGAGCTCTTTTTTTTCCATCAAAAATAAATTAAATTCACCTGTTTCATTGAACATCCATTTTTTTTCCCCTAAAAGATGATGCTTAATTTTGTGATTGTTGATTCTTGGCTACAATCCAAGGTCCTTTGCCCTCCAGAATATCATATTCCAGGCCCTTTGAAAGTCCTTTGAAGTGGAATCTCCTGGATAATTCTGATTGTGGATCCTTGGTATTTGAATTGTTTCTTTTTGGCTGCTTATAACATTTTCTCCCTGATCAGTTGATTCTGAAATTTAGCTACTGTATGCTTTAGTTTTCATTTTAAGGTTTCTTTCAGGAGATGATTGGTGAATTCTTTCAATGGCTATTTTATCCTCTGTTTGATGATTTCCTGGAAGATGGTGTCTAGGCTCATTTTTTTCATCATGGTTTTCAGGAAATCCAATAATTCTTAGATTGTCTCTCCTGGATTGATTTTTCAGGTCATTTTTTTTTTCAGATGAGGCATTTTACATCTTCTTCTCTTTTTTGTCTGTTTATTTCATTTCACTGATTTTTGATATCACTGAATCATTCTCTTCTTTTTGTTCAATTCTTATTTTTAGTAAATTATTTTCTTCAATTAAATTGTTACCTCCTTTCGCATTTGGCCAAATGAACTTTTAAATGAGCTGTTTTGCTATTTTAATGACCTAGAAAAAATAACAACAAAGTTCATATGGAAAAACAAAAGGTCAAGAATTTCAAGGGAATTAATGAAAAAAAAATCAAATGATGGTGGCTTAGCTGTACCAGATCTAAAATTATATTATAGAGCAGCAGTTACCAAAACTATTTGGTATTGGCTAAGGAATAGATTAGTTGATCAGTGGAATAGATTAGGTTCAAGGGATAAAACAGTCAACAAATATAGCAACCTAGTCTTTGACAAACCCAAAGGTCCCAGCTTTTGGGATAAGAACTTACTGTTTGATAAAAATTGCTGGGAAAATTGGAAACTAATATGGCAGAAGCTAGGCATTGATCCATACTTAATGCCGTACACCAAGATAAGGTCAAAATGGGTTCATGACCTAGGCATAAAGAATGAAATTATTAATAAATTAGAGGAACATAGGATAGTTTACCTCTCAGACCTGTGGAAGGGGAAGGTCTTTATGACCAAAGCAGAACTAGAGATCATTACTGATCACAAAATAGAAAATTTCGATTATACCAAACTGAAAAGTTTTTGTACAAACAAAACTAATGCAGACAAGATTAGAAGGGAAGCAATAAACTGGGAAAATATTTTTACAGTCAAAGGTTCTGATAAAGGCCTCATTTCCAAAATATATAGAGAATTAACTCTAATTTATAAAAAATCAAGCCATTCTCCAATTGAAAAATGGTCAAAGGATATGAACAGACAATTCTCAGATGAAGAAATTGAAACTATTTCTAGTCATATGAAAAGATGCTCCAAGTCATTATTAATCAGAGAAATGCAAATTAAGACCAACTCTAAGATACCACTACACACCTGTCAGATTGGCTAAGATGACAGGAAAAAATAATGATGATTGTTGGAGGGGATGTGGGAAAACTGGGACATTGATGCATTGTTGGTGGAGTTGTGAACGAATCCAACCATTTTGGAGAGTAGTTTGGAACTATGCTCAAAAAGTTATCAAACTGTGCATACCCTTTGATCCAGCAGTGTTACTACTGGGATTATATCCCAAAGAGATTATAAAGAAGGGAAAGGGACCTGTATGTGCACGAATGTTTGTGGCAGCCCTTTTTGTAGTGGCTAGAAACTGGAAACTGAATGGATGTCCATCAGTTGGAGAATGGCTGAATAAATTGTGGTATATGAAAATTATGAATATTACTGTTCTGTAAGAAATGACCAACAGGATGATTTCAGAAAGGCCTGGAGAGACTTACACGAACTGATGCTGAGTGAAATGAGCATGACCAGGAGATCATTATATACTTCAACAACAATACTAGATGATGACCAGTTCTGATGGATCAGGCCATCCTCAGCAACGAGATCAACCAAATCATTTCTAATGGAGCAGTAATGAAATGAACTAGCTATGCCCAGAAAAAGAACTCTGGGAGATGACTAAAAACCATTACATTAAATTCCCAATCCCTATATTTATACACACATGCATTTTTGATTTCCTTCACAAGCTAATTGTACAATAATTCAGAGCCTGATTCTTTTTGTACAGCAAAATAATGTTTTGGTCATGTATACTTATTGTGTATCTAAGTTCTATTTTAATATATTTAACATCTACTGGTCATCCTGCCATCTAGGGGAGGGGGTGGGGGGGTAAGAGGTGAAAAATTGGAACAAGAGGTTTGGCAATTGTTAATGCTGTAAAGTTACCCATGTATATATCCTGTAAATAAAAGGCTATTAAATTTAAAATAAATAAATAAATAAATAAATGAGCTGTTTTGTTCAGTATTTTTTTTTCCATTTCACAAATTCTGTTTTTTAACAAATTTGTATCTTTTTCCATTTCATCAGATCTACTTTGTAAAAAGTTATATATTTTTTTCCATTTCTCTAAATCTACTTTGATGAGTTTTCTTCAGATAATTTCGGTGTTTCATTTTCCAAACTCTTCTGCAAAATTATCATTTCTTTTCCCCCTTTTTCTAACTCTCTTTTTTCTGGATTCAATTTTTTTATTTTCAAAATATACACGTGGATAATTTTCAACATCAATCCTTACAAAATCCTGTGTTCTATTTTTTTTTCTCTTTTCTGCCATCATATCCCCTACATAGCACGTTATCCAATATATGTAAAACATATACAATTCTATACATATTTCCATAAATAATCAAATCCACAAAAAAGTCAGATAAAAAAGGGATAAAATGAGAAAGCACAATGCAAACAAACTACAACAAGAGTGAAAATACTATATTGTGATTCTCAGTTCCCACAATTCTCTCTCTGGGTGCAGATGGCATAAATCATTGTTGTTGAAGAGAGCTATGTCCATCAGAATTGATCATCATACAATCTTACTGGTGCCATGCATAAATGATCTACAGGTTCTGATCATTTCACTTAGCATCAGTTCATGTAAGTCTCTCCAGGGCTCTCTGAAATCATTCTACTGATCATTTCTTATAGAACAATATTATAGCTTATTCAGCTGGAGAACTCCACTCAGTTTCTGGCTTTTTGGCACTACAAAGAGTTACCAAAAATATTTTTGTGCATGTGAGTCCCTTTCCCTTTTTTATGATCTCTTTGTGATACAAGCCCAGTAGCAACACTGATGAATCTCAAAGGGCATGCAGTTTGATATCCCTTTGGGCATAGCTCCAAATTAATCTTCAGAATAATTGAATCAGTTCACAACTCCACCAACAATGTATTAGTGTCCCAGTTTTCCCATATCTTTTTGAACATTTGCCACTATCATCTTAGTTAATCTGAGAAGTATACAGTAGTACCTCAGAGTTGTCTTATTTTGCATTTCTCTGATGATTAGTGATTAAAGCACCTTTTCATATGATTAGAAATGGTTTTAGTTTTTTCATCTGAAAATTGTCTTTTCATATCAATTGAAGGATGGCTTAAATTCTTATAAATCTGAATCAATTGTCTATATATTTTAGAAATGAGGCTTTTATCAAAACCTTGACTGTAATCCCCACCATCCCATATTATTGCTTCCCTCCTAATTTTATCTGCATTGATTTTGTTTATACAAAACATTTTTAACTTATCAGAATTCTGCATTTTGCATTCCATAATGTACTCCAGTTCTTTAGCCACTGTTATGTGCCAGAACTCTGAGCTTGAAACAAAGGATTCTTACAAGGTATTAAGTCAATGGAATTGATAGAGACAATAGTTATCTAATTTAGTATGGTTCAATATGATTGATTTAATCCTGCAAGGAGATGTTATGGGCCAAACTTGAAACAATGTATTAAGTAGAATTGAGGAGACAATGGTTAAATATAGTTTATCATTGATTTAAGCCTACAACAACTAATGGTTTCCTAGTGATATAATGATTGGTGTATACTCAGTGTGGAGCATATAAGCAAGAAGCTCTTAGGGCCAGAAAGACAAGCGTACTAGAAGCTCTCAGAGGCTAAGACAGATTCATTCCATCTTCTATCTTTCTTGTGGCTGAAGGCTGAAGCACAAACCCTTGGAAGGTGAGGAGATTCAGAAGCCAGAGAAGGCAGGAGGAGAAAACTAGGGGAGATGAGAGAAGTGGTGGCAGTCCTCCTGCCTCCCCCACAGAAACCATGACACATTCAGGAGGACCTCAAGAAGCTGATAGAAGCAGAAAAGACAAAGGACTGGCGGCAGGAGCTTAAACCCTGGGAACTAAGGAGAGAGATAGGCCTCTAAGAAAGCTAACAGGGCCCCAGGAAAGGAGACAAGACTTGGAAAGAGACAATAAAAGATTTGGACTTTAACTCCTGGCTGCATTTTTGGTGATTACTGAACTGAAACTAAGGCTGCTTCCAGAGAACCCCAAGAAAACCCCAATAAGAGAACATTATATTTTAGAGAAGAATATTACAAGCCAAAATTCCTTCTTTCTTCACACATTTGAGAGATAAACTACCTTTTGTTCTTCTAATTTGCTTATATTATTACTCTGTGTCTAAATCACGAGCCCATTTCGACCTTACCCTGATATTCAGTGTTACTTGTGGGTCAATTCCTGGTTTCTGCCATACTAATTTCTGATTTCCCCAGCAGGTTTTGTCAAATAGTGAGTAGACTCCCAAATATTTTATATTATTGACAGTTATTTTAAATGAAATTTCTCTTTGTATCTCTTGTTGTTAGACTTTGTTGGCAATATATAAAAAATGATGATGATTTGTGTGCATTTATTTTGTATCCTACAATTTTGCTAAAGTTGTAAATTCCTCTAGTTTTTTTGTTTGTTTGTTTGTTTGTTTGTTTTGCTGATTCTCTAGGATTTTCTAAGTATACCATCATATCATCTGAAAAGAATGATAATTTGGTTTTCTCATTACATATTCTAATTCCTTTAATCTTTTTTCTTCCCTTATTTCCAAAGCTAACATTTCTAATATAATATTGAATAATAATGGCAATATTGGGCAATGTTATTTCATCTCTGATCTCAATGAGAATAGTTCTATTTTTATGCTCATTACATACAATACTTGCTGATGATTTAGATGCTACTGATCATCTTAAGGAAAATTCCATTCATTCCTTTGCAATCTAGTATTTTTAATAGGAATGGATGTTGGATTTTTTGACAAAATGGCTATTGAGATAGTCATATTTTTGTTAGTTTGGTTATTGAGATAGTCAATCATGATGATACTTTTCCTAATATTGAATAAGCCTTACATTCTTGGAATAAATCCTTCTTGGTCATGGTATATTATCCTGGGGATAACTTGTTATAATCTCTTTGCCAATATTTTATTTATGATTTTTGCTTCAATATTCATTAGGGAGATTGGTCTTTAATTTTCTTTCTCTATTTTTGTCCTACCTGGTTTAGGTATCAACAATATGTCTATGTCATACTAACTCACTTTTAAGATCCTTTTTGAATTATTCCAAGAGATCCTTGTGAGATGGAGACCAAGATTACCCTTTGGAGCTTTATCTGGAGATGTTTTGCCTTTAGTATTTTCAGGGTTTGAGGTCTGCTCTTTTCCATCACCATAAAAACTATCTATGGTCAGAGTTCTTTTTGCTTTTTTGTTCATTTTTATAGGTTGAAGTCTCCTCTTAGGACAAAGGGAAGATTGTCCTAAGCTTCTTCTACAGATAACTTTGTCTTCACACTGTCCTGGGGCCTTTATTGCTGATTTCCTGTACATGCTGGGTGGCCGTGATCCAGTCCCATGTTATTCTGGGGTTCAGGGGCTCACTTTTTACCTTTTTTAGTTTTGATGTATATCTGAAAGCTACTCTGATGATCCATTGGCTTCTGAACCAGGACAGAGTAGCCAGTAGTTCTGTAGTTTGGCTGAGTCTTCCTGGTATATTGCCCTGACTCACAGACCACACCGTTCTGGGTCCCTGTTCTGGGCCTTTGCTCTTCTGTCTCTTCATCTGATTGAAACCTACTTTTTCTGAAATTATTCCAAAATATCTTCTGCTGAAAATTTGCTATACTAAAAATATTTGTCAGTTCTAGTTCTCTAAAACCAGTTCAGAGGCTTTGATATGGTGTTGATCTGAGAGATGTCAGGAAGAGCTCAGACAAAAATCTTTCTACTCTCAACTATCTTGACACCACTTTGGAGTGTAACAAATTTCCAGCAGATTTCTTGGAAGGACTTTAGGAAAGATCTGTCTCAATTGTATAGGGAGGGACATGGCCTAGTGTAGATGCAGGGAGGCCCAGTATTGAGAGGCCCCATGTACGTAATCTAATCTGAAGCTCTTAGCCAAAATACAGCAATATTGGCTACCCTGTTTAAAAATAGATTTGGCAAAATAGAAAGAGAAAATGACTATTTAAAATTGAATTTGTGAAATAGTTTTCTTCTGTATACACACACACACACACACACACACACACACATTATATGTATGTATTTTTAAGGAGTTGTTTACTTTTAACAATTTTTGTGTTTCTTTTTTCCAGTCACTCCTGCAAAGCTCTTATTTTCTTTCCACATTTTTCTTCTAACTCTCTTTTAATATATTTTTGGAATACTTTCAAAAGAGCCTTCTGAATTCAATGAACAAACTTCTTTAAAAGTTCAGTTGTTGAAATGCAAAAAATGGTAAAAAGGCTAACTAAAAACAAAATGACTAAAAATTAGAACTGGACACAGAAGTGAGTTAATTAAGTTGTCAAGAATTAGTTAAACAAAAATTTTAAAAATGGAAAAATAGAAGAAAAATAGAATACCTCATTGGAAAAACAACTGACCTGCAAAATAAATCCTGGAGAGACAATCTAAAAATTATTGAGCTACCTCAAAACCATGATGGAAAAAAAAAGAGCCTGGTCATCTTTTAAGAAATCATCATCAAGAAATTCCCTAATACCCTACAACCAGAGGATAAAATAGCTATTAAAGGAATGCATTGATAGCCTCCTGAAAGAGACCTCAAAATGATAACTCCAAAGAATATTATAGGTAAATTCCAGAATTATCAGATCAAGGAAAAAAAGAAAAAAAACAAAACACCTGCAAACAGCCACAAAGAAACAATCGAAATATCAAGGGACTACAATCTGGAATACTCAGGATTTAGCAGTTTCAACTTTAAAGGATCAAAAGGACATGAATATAGTATTCTGTAGGGTAAATGAGTTTGAACTGCAGCCAAGAATTAAGTGTCTAGAAAAACTAAGCATTATCTTTCAGGGGAAAAGGTAGCTCTTTAATGAATTGGAGATTTTCAATTATTTTTGATGAAAAGACCAGTGCTGAACAAAAATTTGATCTTCAAATACAGAACTCAAGAGAAGCATAAGAAGGTAAAAATAAAAGAAAAAAAAAACTATGTTTTTAATTGTTAAAGCAAAATAAATAAATAAATAGGAAGATTGTTATGGGCCAGAACTCTGAATTTGAAACAAAGGATTCTTACAAGGTGCTAAGTCAGTGGAATTGATAGAGACAATGGTTCAGTATGATAGATTTAATCTTACAACAAATAATGGTTTCCTGGTGATATAATGATTGGTTTATACTCGGTGTAGAGTATATAAGTTGGGACTCAAAAAGCTCTCAGAGGCAGAGGCAGAGAAGACAAAGGACTGGCAGCACGAGCTTAAGTTCTCAGAACCAAGGGGAGAAATTTAATTCAATCTTCAATCTTCCTTGTGGCTTCCCTGGCCCCCTGCATTTCCCCCACTAAGACCAAAGCCAGACTGAAAGGCTCTCCAGAAAGCTGCCCAGTGTCAAGAAAGAGATAATAAAGGATTTGGACTTTAACTCTTGGCTATATTTGTGGTGATTACTCAGACTGAAACAAAGCCTGCTTCAGAGACCTCAAGAAAACTGAAACAAAAGAATACTATAATTGAGGATATGTAAGCCTCTGTATCTGTGAGATATCTCTGTGAGAACTGTATCTTTGTTAGGGATGATCTTAAAGGATTTATGTATAAGCTGACTTTAACATGATAACAAAAAAAAAAAGAATTGTTCTGGAAGAAAAGAAAAGGAGAGGCAAAATCGGATAAATTACTTCACATGAAGAGGCACAAAATTGTATAACAGTTGATGAAAATATGGGAGGGAGATGAGTAGTGTTTGAAACTTAACTTCATCATATTTTGCTTTAAGAAGAATTACCATACATATTTAATTTGGTTCAGAAATTTGTCTCACTCTATAGGAAAGTAAGAAGGGAAAGGGGAAAGTATAAGGGGAGGCTAATAGAAGGGAGAACAGAAGTTGGTAAGAAAAAGATCAAGAAAGAGGGAGGGAATGAAAAATGGAAGGCCAGTTTAAGAGAGGTGATGGTCAGAAGCAAACAATGGTGAGGATGGAAAAAGGGGAAAGAAGGGAGAAAAGTATAATTTGGGAAATATAGACTGATGGGAAATGTAATTTTAACTGTGAATATGAATGGGTTAAAATGGAAGCAGATTGCATGTTGGATTAAAAGCCAGAATCCTACAATATGTTATTTAAAAGAAACCTTTGAAGCAGAATCTATTATTCTTTAGCTAAAAATAAGGCAGGGGTAGCAATCCTGATCTCGTATCAGATATTATTAAAAGAGAGAAGGAGGGAAACTATATCTTGCTAAATAATGAATATTCACACTAATAAATAATGATGTAATATTAGTAGTAAACATATATTCAACAACTGGCATAACAACCAAATTCCTAGAGAAGTCAAAGAGAGTTACAAAAAGAAATAGAGAACAAAAATAATCTAGTGAGGAATCTCAACCTTTCTCTATCAAAACTAAATAAAATTAAACCAGAAAATAAACAAGAAAGAAGGTAAGGAAGTAAATTGAATTTTAGAAAAGTTAGGAATAATAGTATTTGAAATAACTGAATAGTAACTGAAAATAATATACTTTTATTCTTGGCACTATGGAACCTAAACAAAATTTGGCTTATGTTAGGGCATAAAACATTCAAAATCAAGTGTAGATAGGTAAAAATAGTAAATACCTCATTTTCAGATCATGATGCAAAAAAAAAATACATGTAATAAAGGGGAAGGGAAAAATAGAGCAAAAATTAATTAGAAACTAATCCTAAGGAATGAGTAGGTGAAACAACAAATTATAGAAACAAGCAATAAATTCACCCAAGAGAATGACAATAATGAGATAATGTGCAATAATTTATGGGATGCAGCCAAACAATTCTTAAGGAAAATTTTCTCTCTCTAGATAATAACTTGAATAAAATAGAGAAAGACAAACTCAATGAATTGGGCATGCAACTAAAAAAAAAAACTACAAAAAGAACAAATTAAAAACTTCCTATTAAACACCAAAGTTGAAATTCTGAAAATAAAAGGAGAAATGTGATAGTGATAGAGACCAAAGGCATAAAAAGCAATTTCAATGTCTGAGGCTGAAAGGCTGTTACAATAGTGGTTCTATAAAAAGAATTACATTTGTTGGAAGAAAACAAAGATTCATGAAATAGTTCATTCATTCAGTCAATAATACTTGATAAGTGACTATTATGTACCAGACACTATACTAAAGTTTAGGGATGCAAAAAAGACACTGAAAAAAGTCATTTCTCTGAAGGACCTCAAAGTCTATTTAAGGAATTATAAATACAACAAAGTAAAAAAGAAGATCACCTACTCACATCACACATATGTTTACATACAACTTGGAAATAAGCAACAAAGACAAGAAAGTATTTTGTTTTGGATTATTTGATTTTGAAGTGCTTATAAGATAGATAAGGATATTTCTTGGAAAATTGGAAATATAAAATAATGACTTTTTTCCCAAAAACTTGTTAGATATATGAATGTAGCATTACCCATTGGAGATAATATCTTAAACAAGAGAAAGAGAGCCAAAGTAAATGAGAAAACTTAAGAAAGTACATTTGATGACCAGGACCAGGAGATCATTATATACTTCAACAACAATACTATATGATGACCAGTTCTGATGGATCAGGCCATCCTCAGCAACGAGATCAACCAAATCATTTCTAATGGAGCAGTAATGAACTGAACTAGCTATGCCCAGAAAAAGAACTCTGGGAGATGACTAAAAACCATTACATTGAATTCCCAATCCCTATATTTATGCCCACCTGAATTTTTGATTTCCTTCACAAGCTAATTGTACAATATTTCAGAGTCTGATTCTTTTTCTACAGCAAAATAACGTTTTGGTCAGGTATACTTATTGTGTATCTAATTTATATTTTAAATATATTTAACATCTACTGGTCATCCTGCCATCTAGGGGAGGGGGTGGGGGGGTAAGAGGTAAAAAATTGGAACAAGAGGTTTGGCAATTGTTAATGCTGTAAAGTTACCCATGTATATATCCTATAAATAAAAGGCTATTAAATAAAAAAAATAAATAAATAAATAAATATTAAAAACAGCAAAAAAAAAAAAAAAAAAAAAGAAAGTACATTTGAGGCTATAAAAATAGTATAGCTTAAAGTGATGATGTAACCATTATCTAAACTGAGGAACTGAGAATGGCCACATATATAGGCAGAGTTAGTTCAAGGAGAATGAAATATACAGGAACCTAAGGGAAGAGAAAGCATCCACAAAGAAAGGAGTGATCACCAGTATTAAACGAAGAAAGACAAAGAAGAATAGAAACTAAGGAAAAAAAAATTGAACAACTAAGAGGTAACACTTAATTTAATGGTAGAATCATAAAACAGATTGCTAAGAATTCTGGATTGAGGGGATTGTTAGAAAGTAATGTAGCAAGTGAATGAAAGAGCAACTCTAGAAGAGGTTAGTTGATATGTAATTTATAAAACGAACAATGCTTTCAAAGGAAGCCTTTTGGGCATAATGGAAACTTGTAGGCTACATGGAAGATGAGAGTTAAGAACTATATTTGTTATTCCCTTTCAAGGGAGTACTCTAAGGAAAGAAAACTATACTGTCCATGTTGGATTATGATTTCACAGCAATCTAGTTTTAGATCATAGCCTACATTATTGAGTGGTGACTTACCCAGGGTCAGGAGGGCACTAAGGGATTTGATTACAGGATTTAATTCAGCTCCCTATTAATTATGTTATATTGTCTCTTAAGAGATAAGGAGAAAGTGAAAGGAGACAGACAAGAATAGACGAAGACATGCATATGCACATACACACACAAACAGACACACACACAAAGATATAGAAAGACTGTGAGAGGAACAGAGACAGAGAAACTTGTATATTGGACAAACTGGGAAAGAGACAGGGAACAGATGAAAATATGATCCACTGAAGAGTATCTTGGTCTCCCTGAATATAAGGTCTCTATTCCAAGATTACATTATATCAGATTTATATGTTTTTTATATCTACCTATGTCTGTCTCTCTCTCTCTGTCTCTCTCTGTCTCTGTCTCTCTCTCTTTCTCTTTTTCTCTCTCCCTCTATATTTTCATATATTTAAATGTTAGTCTTTGTATAGAGAAGGACTCATTTTTTGAGACTAATGGATTTTTTTAAAATAAAGGAATAGAAATTGTTTAGACATTAGAGAAGGAACTGACTGTGGATGCCATCAGTAACTTATGGCATCAATGTTATAATTGAACTTTTCTCCTTATATATAGAAGGATTGGGGTTTGACAAATCAGTTCCAATAGAGCAGTAATGAACTGAACTAGCTACACCCAGAGAAAGAATTCTGGGAGATGACTATGAATCATTACATAGAATTCCCAATCCCTCTATTTTTGTGCAACTGCATTTTTGATTTTCTTCACAGACTAATAGCACACTATTTCAAACTCTGATTCTTTTTGCACAGCAAAATAACTGTTAGGACATGTATGCTTATATTGGATTTAATTTATACTTTAACATATTTAACATGTATTGGTCAACCTGCCATCGGGGGAGGGGATAGGGAGAAGAAGGGGAAAATTGGAACAAAAGGTTTGGCAATTGTCAATGCTGTAAAATTACCCATGCATATAACTCGTAAGTAAAAAGCAATAATAAAAATAAATAAATAAAAGAAAGATTGGGGTTTGATTGCCCATTTCAGAAGCAAAGTGGCTATGAAAGCACAAGTGATAAGGCAAGATATCATGTACTGTGGACTTGGACAAAGGTTTCAGAGAAGAAATGAAGACTACATTTACGATAAATGTAGTCATCATTTGTTAAGTGTATACTAGGTTCCAGGTCCTGTACTCAGTGGTGGGGATTTCTTCTTGTTCCATCCCTCAATACTGTCTGACTCTTCCTGACCCCCATCTGTCTGTCCTCTACTCTTTCTTGAAATCTGTCTAAGCTCATGTTCATTGCTTCTGTGAAAAAAACATATCCATCTCCTCCTTTTCATTCCCCTTATCCTTTTACCTTTAATTTTTCTCCAAATCCAGGTCTTTTAAGATGAGTTTTTTTTTTCATTTTGTAGCCAAAGTCTTTAAGCTTCAGATTCAGTATTTTCCTTCTTAATGGACAGTCTGAATTAATTTCTTTAAGTATTTTTTATGCAAAGAAAGTCTTCACAAAAGCCTTTATCACCACAATTCAAAAGCATTAATTTGATTCTGCAGCACCAAGCTTCTTCCAGTCTAATCCTTAGAGCCCCACATTCAACAACTCAAGAGGTGACTTTACACAATTGTTGGGAATACAAATATGAAAAAAAAATACAGTCCCTGTCCTTAAGGCACTTACAATCTAATCAGGAAAATAATGCATGAGAGGAATCTGGAAGGAATGGGAGTTAGAAAAAGAAATCAGGTCATCCTTCCATCTAGGGGAGGGGGTGCGGGGAAGGAAGGGAAAAAATTGGAACAAAAGATTTGGCAATTGTCAATGCTGTAAAATTACCCATACATATAACTTGTAAATAAAAAGCTATTAATTAAAAAAAAAGAAAAGAAAAGAAATCAGTAACTATTTGGTACAGGGTTGGGTGGCATCTTGTTCAGTAGAATTGAACTAGTCATAGTTGCAGATGCAAAATAAAGAGAATTGAGAATCCAGTTTCTTCCATCTACAAAGGAAGCCTCTAATTCTCTAAGTAGAGAGTAAGAGAAGCTAAGGGTGTATAATGAATACACAAAGCTTGATTTGGTAATATGGTGATTAATGTAGAAGCAACAAATTTACCTGTGAAGGTTATCTTTTTTGTAAGTTAAAACCTGGAAGACACATAGATACAAAGATAATGGATGTTGCCACTTATTAATTGGACAATTGAACTGAAGAACTAAAATTAAAATGAAGAATGGGGGGGCAGCTGGAGAAAGAGACAGAAAGATCTTCTATGTTCAGTCTACTTTTAGTAGGAACACCATTTCATGAGTAGAAAGTTGTCAATGATGGAAAACATTTGAAAGTTTCTGCCAACAAAGAAAGATTGAATGGCAAATGATTACATATGCGGAGATTTCATTTGACATGAATCTCTAGAATCTGTCTTGTGCATTAAGTCCCAGATTTACACTCTGTTGTGAACTAAAAGACAAGCATTCACTTATCATGAGAGACTTTGTAGCATCACAATATATAGTAACAATAATTGTTAATAAATTCATATGAAACACATTGTTAAGGACCCTGTGTTAATCACTGAACATATAAATATGAAAAAAACATAAAAGTCTGCACCCTAAAGAAGGTTACAATCACACAGGGAAAAATAACATCCAAAAGAAAAATGAAAATGGTGGAGGGAAGTACCCAAGGTGTATAAATGTTGATGCAGAATTTCTAACCAGGTGGGAAATAACATGTCTGTGTTAGATATTTTAGAGTCCAAGGCTCTGCCTTCCATTTGGAGGGGAAGAAGGTAGAGATGAGTAGTGAGTGTCAAGGTTGATTGGCTTTCTCAGAATTATGAAGCTTTTCCTGGTGCATGGGAGCCAGGTGGAAAATGAAACAATTCACAATGATGAGCTAATCTCCAGCAGATGTTTGCAGAAAATAGTTTAGCATATGCTGAAAGAAGAAAACCTGATGTAGTGAGTTGTGCTATTCTTGTTCGGTCATTTCAGTCATGTCTGACTCTACATGACCTCATCTAGGATTTTCTTGGCAAAGATGATAAAAAGGTTTACTAGTTCCTTCTACAACTCATTTTACTGATGAGAAAACTGAGTCAAACAGGGTTAAGTGACTTACTTGCACTGTGTCACAGAGCTAATAATTATCTGAGTGCAAATTTGAACACAGATCCTCCTGATTCCAGGCCCAGTACTTTATTTACACTGTGATGTATTTGATGTAGTGAGAAGACACACAAAGCCCCCTGAATCTGAAGCAACATTGGAGAGTCCATTTTTGAAGGTATAATGCTACACACACACACACACACACACACACACACACACACTATATAAACATCTATTTCTGCATACAAGTTGGATTTCACACAGAATCATCAAAATTTATTCCCTGTGTATATTACACCAATTCTAAAACCACATAATTGTAAAATCAAGTGGTCTTGTCCTTAATCTCATGATTTTCCCCTCCCACCAACTAAAGAATTTATGGCAACCACTTTTGAATATTATTAGGTGTCTTTAAACATTTTCTTTCATAATCATCTATTTAAAACACAAATTATTCTATTTTATTTAAAAAGCTTTATTGGTGTTTTCTATTTATATTACAAGAGTTTACAGGTTTTTTTCATATTTTAGGAGAGGTCTTTCATAATAAAATAGTACAATTCACCAAAATTAACAATATAATAACTTCATCAGAAAGTTTATATATTAACTCAACATCTGTCTTCTACAAGTATCTTCTAGATTGTTCTTTTATAATTAACATAAGTCTACTTTCTCTCCCTACCATTCCATCACCCAAATAAAAAAGAAAAGGGGGAGGGAAACATATTTCTTTTCAATTGCTTCATTGACTATATACATGCATGCACATATACACAAACACGAAAATATACACTACACACACACACACACACACACACACACATGCACGCAATTTTTGGTCAATCTTGCTAAGCTAACAGGCATGAGGTAGAATCTTAGAGATACTTTTAATTTTTATTTCTCAAGTTATTATTGATTTTCAACTTTTTCCCTCTGCGGCTATAACTAGTCTTATTTTTTCTCTTGAAAACTTCCTGTTCATATCTTGTGAAGATAAATGAGTTTGGGAATGGCGCTTATTCTTATGAATTAGAATCATTTCCTTATACTTCTTAAAAATCAGACATTTATTAAAGAAATCCTTTGCAAAGATTTTTAGTTGTTGCTATACTATTTTATCTTCATTGAATATGTTTCTACAAAAGTTTTTATAATTTTTTTGAAATACAATTATATTTTTGTATTAAGTGATCTTTTCTATATCTTATTGGTCATGGACTTTACTCCTAGATCAGATAGGTATTTTTCCACACTTCTCTGAGTTATGTTGTGGCCTTTTTTATTTTCTGGTTGCATGCTGACTCAGAATGTCCTTGTAAAATCTGTGGAATATTGGACTGCTGTCCAATTTTCTTCTTTCAAATATGAATTAATTCTTTTATTTTGTTCCATAGGATATTGATAGAATTAAATAAAGCTCTTCATCATATTTTCCTTTCAAATTTAGTGGCAAAAATGTATTTAAATATGTAATTATATGGAGATTTGGTATCCATACTACTTGAAGAAAAAAAAAAAAACCTCACACATTCAACAGATATTCAAATGAACTTTATTAAAGGATATTTTATGGAGTTGATGAAAGTCTCAGGAAACCTCCTCAGACCTTCAGCAATTCTGTAGAATATCCTTTACTAAAATATTTAACAACTAGAAGAAATGTCTCAAGATGGGACTTCCTTAATTTGGTCCAGTGAACTTCTAAAGCAGCAGATAAGTTTATGTAAGGAGAAGAGAAAAAAAAAAGACATTAAAATTATTTATCTGATTTTCCTTTTCATACATAGAAGGTAAAAACTCTACAATATTTAAGTGAAATTTCATATATTTCCCTTACCTCATTGTGATTTTAGAGTAGTAGCTGCTAGAGATAGAATATATTTTTTACTTTCATTCTTGTTATCTTTACTTAAAAGAATTGGATACTTGTAACTAGGTTGAAGAAGCCAATGACAGATAAAAAGAGTAAAGGAGTAGATTTCCTACCCAACAATTGATCCATTCAGATATTTCTCATAGAGATACTAGTTTGATGTCATGGACTTGACTAGTTGCTGAGAAAATCAGCAGAAGAAGAAGCCACTACTTCATAAGGAGCCTCATGACAACATTTCAAACTAAGAGGACATTGCTTATTCATCTGAATTTTTGTTTAACTCTCATAAATCATGCTCCATCATATCATAAATGCTCTATGCAAAATGAATTCAGACTCATTTGCTTAGTTCTTTTTTTTTTCTACTCCTTACTTCATTTATTGGTTTTGCCTATTTTATATGTACAAGACAATCCAATATCCCCTGTGAACTGTTCTTATATATTCCAACTATATCTCAATTGTTTTACATTAAAATAATTTAATAAGCAATTATTTTCTCTCTACCCATTATGATTCCCAGTAAAGAAGAAAAAAAGTAAATTCATTGCTATGATTACATTTAAACAACACAAAATAGATGATGGATAGATAAATAGATCAATAGATAAATAGGTGAATTAGTGGATTTATCCATTGCATTGGATTCATTCATAGCCCTCATTGGTAATGCTTAAATATTTATAACACAATCAAAATCTTGTGTACATATCCTCTGTGACAGGAAGTGAGCAGTGTGTTGCATTATTAATCATTTGGCATTATGGTGGTCATTGTACTTATAAGTATTCTAAATTCTTGGAAAGTTGATTGTTTTCACAATGTTATTGGTAATGTAAAATTTGCTCTCCTGGTTCTGCTTCCAATAATATACATAAATTCTCTGAAACCATCCCTTATAGCCCTGTTTGTAGTGACTAGAAACTGGAAAATGAATGGATGCCCATCAATTGGAGAATGGTTGGGTAAATTGTGGTATATGAATGTTATGGAATATTATTGTTATGTAAGAAATGACCAGCAGGATGAATACAGAAAGGCTTGGAGAGAATTACATGAACTGATGCTAAGTGAAATGAGCAGAACCAAGAGATCATTATATACGGCAACAATGATACTGTATGAAGATGTATTCTGATGGAAGAGGATTTCTTTGACAAAGAGACCTAATTCAGTTTCAATTGATCAAAGAAAAAACACTAGGAAATGAAAGTAAACTATTTGCATTTTTGTTTTTCTTCCCGGGTTATTTTTACCTTCTGATTCCAGTTCTCCCTATGCAACAAGAAAACTGTTTGGATCTGCACACATACATTGTATCTAGGATATACTAAGACATATTCAACATATATAGGACTGCTTGCCATCTAGGGGAGGGGGTGGAGGGTGGGAGGGAAAAATCGGAACAGAAGTGAGTACAAGGGATAATGTTGTAAAAAAAAATTACCCTGGCATGGGTTCTGTCAATAAAAAGTTACTATATATAAAAAAAGAACCCATCCCTTATATAATTTTTATAGCACAACAGTATTCCACAAAGCTCATATAACATAAATGATCATAAGAAGTTCAGGTATTTCTGTAAATAATAAGAACTCACATTATTTCCCACTTTTGGCCACGTGTGCACGAGTAAACATACACACACACACACACACACACACACAAACACTCATATCACCACCACCAACAATAACATTGCTCTAAGTATTTTTACGTCTGTGGAACATTGACATCCTCCTTTAGCATCACTTGAGTATAGACTTCATTGTAGTATAAATGCTTCAAAGAATAATTAGTAATTTCTGAGTCAGAGCTCCATTTTTTTTTCATAATGGCTGAACCAATTTGTAGTTCCACCAGTAGTACATTAATGCATCTTTATAATCTATCCTGGTCCAACAACTCCTAATGCTTCCATACCAAACTCCTCAGCAAAACTCTCCTTTATTTATCCTCAACATTTTGTTTTCTTGTGGCATCTTCAGCACTTTGTTTTTGATAATTCCCCATTTCTCCTTCCAATTTATTAAATTTCTTTTTAGAATTTTAGTTCCTGGGATTCAAATAGTGTTTCTTTGGACATTACAACTAGTAAAATGTGTAAGTAATTTCATAATAATGGAAAAGCTGTTCCAAGAAAAGAGATTAGAGTCATTCTACTTAGAGAGGTCAAGTTATAAAAAGTTCAGAGAGATTGTTATAGAATTAAGGCTAGAAAAATCAAAGAATTTGAAGGGCTTGTTTATCATCTATATAACAATAACACATTCATTATTGTATATTACTGAACTATATACTAAGAGTTGTAAGGAAACTCAGTCATCTAATCCAACTTCATTATATAAAAGAGGAAATTTTACTTTTGTAAAGGAGCTTACCCAAGATCATGAGATAAAATGAGAAGTATTGGGATTAAACTCAGTTCTATTAATTTCAAATTCAGCACATTTCCATCTATATATTCTTCTTTTTTTTTTCATCTTGCTGCATCAAAGCAGTTGAAACTACATGAAAGTGGGGAATATTTCTTATTTTAATATTTTGTTTTGTTTTTTTTTTTCTCATTGGGGTACTTTGTATAATTTCCAGACTAGCTCTCTGGAGGACCTCAGTACCAGCTGGAGTCTTTGATCTTAGAAGAGGAGTAAAGAGCAGGACTCACATTCATGGTCAAGCATGGAGTCCATTTATTCCAAATTCTCACAGCCTGATATACCCTAATACCTTTACATAACAATAGTACATTGCGTATGTGCTAACTATATATTGCACATGTGGGACCACATAAACAACTTGCCATTGTGTGTAGCTGACTTTTTGCCACTTGGTATCACTCTGCTTTAATTATAACACAGTTTGTCACCACCCCCTGACTTCTTGAGAAGGCAGAGAGGCATTAAGGGAGGTGGGGAACCGAACCAGAGACTACCTTCAGGGTTCCTTTTACTGAATTAAAGGGTCTTATACCTCGTCCAGGGTTCCCTACTATCTGTGACCTTCTATACATTTTCATCATGCTTGCATATAGTAGTCATTTTAAAAGGTTTTTTTTTAATTTTGGGAAAAAAAGTCATCAAATTCAACTCTATAGTTCCAAGTACCCACATTTACCAAAATAGGTAGCTGTAAATTATCTCACATTAGAGTTTCCCTTGACTGCCTTTCCCTGTGTTGAATTAAACTCATAATTCATTTTTTGTTTCTTTGTCTAATCAATTTTTATTGTTGCTGAATAAGCCAATTTAAAATGCATCATTTTGTTTTTATTTGGAAACATTAAAAAATATGAATATTCCCTCCTTTTAAAATCCCTTTATAAATGTGAAGATAAGTGTTACCTAGAGATTAGGACAAAATTTTTGAATTTTTTTCCTAAATCCTAAAAAAATCACAAAGTCATTATGGTGAAATGAAGAGCTGATTGGAAGGACAAAGAAGATAACAGAGTGACATTGAATCATCATGTTCCCTTGACCACTCAGCTATAGATAGACCTTATTCCCCAATTACATTTTAACTTGTCTCTGTCTCTTTGCTTCTGTCTCTTTCTCTCTGTGTCTCACTCTGTCTCTATCTTCTATCACAATTTCTCCTGTCTTTGTCTCTTTGTCTTTCTGATATTATCTGTGTCTTTCTGTTTCTCTCATCTCTGTCTCTTTCACTCTGAACTCTCTGTATCTTGTCTCTCTATCTTTCTCTCTGTTTCTCTCTCTCCTTCCCTCCTTCTCTCTCTCTCTCTCTCTCTCTCTCTCTCTCTCTCTCTCTCTCTCTCTCTCTCTCTCTCTCTCTCTTTCCATCTCTCTGTCTCTCTCTCCCCTCTTTTTTTCTCTTTGTCATATACACATTCTTACTGGAAAAATTTCCTACTAGAGTAATTGAACACTATGTGCTTGGGTTTACTGAAGCTTCCTATATTATATATTAGCCATAACCAGTTTGTCATGGATTCCTGAATGTGTTGTCTTTGTTTAGATACCAAAGTTTTATCCTAAAGAACCACCTCTTCAAACTCCTGCTGGGGTTTTATGAATCAATAAACATATTGGTTGGCTCCTGGGACCATGATTCAAAACTATCATGGTTCACAAGAGCAGATGAATATTGTAGGATGTCAGCTCAAGACCTATTTATTCACATCATATAACTACCAACAATTCTTAATATAATACACTATGACTGGTAGACTATTGCTCAGAAAACTGACAAATATGAAAACCAGGAAAAAAGAATATCAGAGATTTGATTTAAAAAGAAAGAAATAGATGTTCCCATTTTAAAATTTACAATAGAATAGATATGCAAAAATATTTGAGGGAGCTTATATTGTTTGATTTTATTTTCCTTTGTTTATATTCAATATTGAAAGACCCAATATCATTGGCTGTCTCATCAATGCATCTTCTCATTCCTACCTTTGCCATTTAACTTGCTGACTGATAAGTCATTTCATCTTTATGTGATATGCAGCTGATGTGCAGCTGATTTAGACTTAAGGGGCAGGATTTATCACTGTCATTAAACATACGTTGTCAAAGGAAGTAGCTTGAATCACTGCATTTGCTATTTCCTTAATCTTTGATATTAAACAAATAACTTGATGTTTCTAGAACTTAGTTTTCTCAAATGCTGAATTAGGAGCTTATAATTAATAGGACCTTAGAGTTCAATATATTACTTCAATATATGTTAAAATATGTTAAATCCAATATGTATAAAAATATTTGTACAATCCTCTTGCTGAACAAGAGATATCAGATCAAAAAAATAAAGTAAACAAGGAAGAAAACAAAATTCATGCAAAAATTATCAAACTGTGCATACCCTTTGATCCAGCAGTGTTACAACTGGGTTTATATCCCAAAGAGATTATAAAGAAGGGAAAGGGACCTGTATGTGCACGAATGTTTGTGGCAGCCCTCTTTGTAGTGGCTAGAAACTGGAAACTGAATGGATGCCCATCAGTACACGAACTGATGCTGAGTGAAATGAGCAGGGCTAGGAGATCATTATATACTTCAACAACAATACTATATGATGACCAGTTCTGATGAATCTGGCCATCCTCAGCAACGAGATCAACCAAATCACTTCCAATGGAGCAGTAATGAAATGAACCAGCTACGCCCAGAGAAAGGACTCTGGGAGATGACTAAAAACCATTACATTGAATTCCTAATCCTTATATTTATGCCCACCTGCATTTTTGATTTCCTTCACAAGCTAATTGTACAATATTTCAGAGCCTGATTCTTTTTGTACAGCAAAATAACGGTTTGGTCATGTATACTTATTGTGTATCTAATTTATATTTTAATATATTTAACATCTACTGGTCATCCTGCCATCTGGGGGAGGGGGTGGGGGGTAAGAGGTGAAAAATTGGAACAAGAGGTTTGGCAATTGTTAATGCTGTAAAGTTACCCATGCATATAACCTGTAAATAAAAGACTATTAAATAAAAACAAAAACAAAAACAAAAACAAAAACAAAAATTCAAGCAAACAACAACAAAAAAAGTGAGAATGTTATGGTATGATCCACATTCAGTTCCTACAGTCCTCTCTCTGGGTGTAGATGGTGTTTTTCATCACAAGATCATTGGAAGTGACATCAGTCATCTCATTGTTAGAGTCACATTCATCACAATTCATCACACACAATTGCTGTGTACAATGATTTCCTGGTTCTGCTCACTTCACTCAGCATCAGTTCATGTAAGTCTCTCCAGGTCTTTCTAAAATCATTCTCCTGATCATTTCTTATAGAACAATAATATTCTATAACATTCACATACATAACTTATTCAGCCATTCTCCAACTGATGGGCATCCACTCAGTTTGTAACTTGCCACTACAAAAGGGGCTGCCACAAACATTTTTTGCATGTGTGTCCTTTTCCTTCCTTTAAGTTCCATTTGTGATGTAGGCCCAATAGAAACACTGGTGAGTCAAAAGACATTCACAGTTTGATAAATCTTTGAACCTATTTCCAAATTGCTCTCCAGAATGGTTGGATCTATTCACAGTTCCACCAACAATGTGTCAGTGTCCCAGTTTTCCCACATCCCTTCCAACATTCATCCTTATCTTTTCCTGTCATCTTAGCCAGCCTGAGAAGTGTGTAGAGCTATCTCGAAGTTGTCTTAATTTGCATTTCTCTGATTAATAGTGATTTAGAGCACTTTCTCATATGATTAGAAATAGTTTTCCATTTGAAAATTGTTTATCATATCCTTTGACCATTTATCAATTGAAGAATGGCTTATAAATTTGAGTCAATTCTCTATACATTTTAGAAATGAGGTCTTTGTCAGAACCCTTAAATGTAAAAATGATTTCCTAAGTTATTGCTTCCTTTCTGATCTTATCTGCATAAGTTTGGTTTATACAAAAACTTTTTAACTTAATATAATCAAAATTATCTATCTGGTGTTCAGTTATGAGTTCCAGTTTTTCTTTGGATACAAATTCCTTCCTTCTTCACAGATCTGAAAACTAAAGTATCTTATGTTCCTCTAATTTGCTTATAATATCACTCTTTATGTCTAAATTAAGAACCTATTTAGATTTTATCTTGGTATATGGCGTTAGGTGTGAGTTCTTATCCTGAAAGCTGTGGTCTTTGGGTTTGTCAAACATTAGATTGCTATAATTATTGCTTACTTATGTAATGCTGGAGAAACTGAGGCAAGATAGAGATTAAAGCATTTTTAATATTTTATTTTTGGGGAGCTTAACTGATTGACTGGATTGGTCCCTCATCTCAAAATATCCAGTATTGATTGTGAGACTCCAAGGTTTTTTACAGGGTTTCAAAGAGAAGAGAAACAAAAGAGCAGGAATTTTCACAGATAGACCATAAATTCAGTTCTGACAGATTGGGGGTGAGAACTATAAATTTTTACTAATTGGAAGTTAAGGAGGTGTCCAGCTAGAGATAAGAAGTCTAAAGAAATAGAGGTAGAGTATGCCAAATAGGCATCTGAGATAGGACATCTGGAGTCTTATCTTTTGGAATATTAGAGTGGCTAGATCTATACTGCCCTAATTATCTCAGCCCTAATGAACAGACAAAAAGGGGGGTTCATACTAACTCAGGGAAATTGAGATATTATAATTCAGGAAAACTAATACAGGGAAACTGAGGTAGAACAATTCAAGGAGACTGCAACATAACATTTTGTCCTGTGATCCTAACCTATTTCCTTGATCAACTACTCTATTTCTTTGCCAGTACCAAATGATTTTGATGAAAGGTCTCATTTTTTTAAAATATATAAAGAACTGTGTCAGACTTATAAGAATATGTCATTTGTCAATTAATAAGTGATCATAGGATATAAGCAGACAATTTTCAGATGAAAAAATTAAAGTCATGTATAGTAATATGAAAATCACTATTGATAGAGAAATGAAAATTAATACAACTCTGAGGTACTATCTCACCTCTCTAAGATAGTCTAAGATGACAGGAAAAGAAAATGATAAAAGTTGGAGGGGATGTGGGAAAAATGGGACACCAATGAATTGCTGATGGATTTATGAAATGATCCAAACATTCTGGAAAGCAATCTGGAACTATGCCAAAGGTATATAAAATGATGCACACTCTTGGACCCAGTAGTGCTATTACTGGCTTTGTATCCCAAAGAAATTATAAGGAGATAATGTGAAAAATGTTTGTAGTGGCTCTTCTTGTGGCAGCAAAAAAATTAGAAAAGGAGTTGATGCCTATCAACTGGGGAATGTCTTAACAGGTTGTGATATCTGAACGTAATGGAATATTACTGTTATATAAAAGAAGGGATAAATAGGCTGGTTTTAGAAAGGCCTGAAAAAATTTACATGAACTGATGCTAAGCAAAAAAAGCAGAACCAGGAATACATTATATACAATAACAGCAATAATGTGAGATGATCAACTGTGAAAGACTTGGTTCTTCTCAGTGGTTCAGTGATCCAAACTGACTTTTGGCAGAAAATGCCATCTGAGTCAAGAAAAAAAGAACTAAGGAGACTGAATGTAAATCAATACATAGTACATTCACTTTTTTTCTGTCTTTTAAAAAATCTCTCCCATGATTTTCTCTTATGCTTTGATTTTTCTCTCCCAAGAATATTCATAAAACAATGTGTGTTAAAAATAAATAATCTTAACACAATAAAAAAATCAGCTAAGAATATAGATCTAGCAGTGGTATTGCTGAATCATAGAGTATGTACAGTTGCATTGCCCTTTGGGCATAATTCTAAATTGTTCTCCAGAATTGTCGGATCAGTTCAAAACTCCACCACGAATACAACAATACATTAGACAATTTTTGAACATGTTCTCCAACATATATGATTTTCCTGTTTGTAATATTACCCAATACAATATGTATATTCTGGTGGTGTTTCAATTTGAATTTTTCTAATCAGATTCACAACATTTCTTTTCATACAACTATAGATGACTTTGATTTCTTCTTCTGAAAACTGATTGTTCCTATGCTTTAACCATTTGGAAATCATTAGCATTCTTATACATTTGATTCAGTCCTCTATTTATTGTGGAAAACAAAACAAAACAAAAACCCTAGTTCTCTGCTTTTCTTCTAATTTTTTTTTTTTTACTACTTTGGATTTGTTTTTAATTAAAAAAATTATATAATCAAAATTATCTTTTTTATGCATTTAAAAATGCTTGATGTATCTTTTTTGATAATAAATTCTTCCTTTATACATAGATCTGACTGGAAAAGTATTCTATCATCTCCTAATTTGCTTATGATATCACCCTTTTATATGAATCATAGACCCATTTATGCCTTTATCAGCACATAATGTGAGGTATTGGTTTACATTTAATTTCTGCCATAACATTTTCTAATTATGTCAGTACTTTTTTGTCAAATGACTTTTTTTTTAAATTGCATATTTGGGTTTATCATATACTAGATTTCAGAAGGTAATTTACTACAATGTATTGTGTATGCAATCTATTTCACTGATGCACCACTCTGTTTCTTAGCCAGTATCAGATTGTTTTGATAATTTAGGGATCTGGAACTTTTTCTTTTTTATTTTGTTATCGATTCCCTCAATATTTTTGGCTTTTTGTTCTTCCAGATTTATTTTATTATTTTCCCTATCTCTCTATATTGACAAATTTCTAAAAAAATATTTTTTCTTAATTAATTTAATATTATCAACATTTCTAATTGTGTTCTTTGGGGGAGGTTAAGCGAAGGAAAGTTTAAAAATTGTCAAAATTTTAAAAGTTGGAGATTATATGAAGTATTCTACCATAGTGTCCCATATCTGCAAGCAAATAGGAAGAGGTCCATCTCATATCTCTTACTTGGGGCCAAAGTTGAAAAATGGGAGAAAACTTATTTGTGTGTAGAAGGGAAGAGAAGGAGGTGAGAGCCTGTAGGAAAAGTTACATTGAATTATTTCAAGAAAATTAATTGTATGGATAAAATCTTGACTTAGAGGAAGTGAATAAAGGTTTTAGCCTTTTTCCCCTTTCTACCCATTTCTCTCTTTCTTTGTTACTTTATCTCTTTATCCACCTATTTTATCAATTCCTTTTATACAGTACTGACCATAGAATCTGTGTACAAATATTTCCTTAAATGCCATATTAATTGGATAAATCACCTAACCTTAATGAATTTGTTTTTTCTTACACACAATAAGTCCCAATTTTGTACTAAAATTTTATGGAGCTTTAGAAATATTTAAAGAGCAACACATGATTTAACATATATTTTAACATATTTAACATGTAGGGGACTATCTGTCATTTAGGGGAGGGGATGGAGGGAAGGAGGGGAAAAGTTGAAACAGAGTTTTTGCAAGGGTCAATGTTGAAAAATTATCCATGCATATGTTTTGTATATAAAAAGCTCTAATAATGAAAAAAAAAAAGAGCAACATATGGCTTTTCTGTTAAAATTTTAACAACCTGCTTCAAAAAAAAAAAAAAGTAAGCTATACATTTCATGATCAAGTTTAATCTAGAATATTGACATTTTCTTAAATCTAAAAATCAACAAAATAATGAATCAAATCCTGACATATCAGTTGTTGGTTTCTGAGAATTGAATTCTCACACTGAAGAATTTGATGAGTGGATTTCTAAAAGCCATTTAGAGCTGACTTTAGCACCCTTCTGATCATAGAGGACATTCATTTTTTTTTTTCCATCTTTATGCCTTACACAAGGCATCAAACTCAGAATGTGCTTTTTAAATTTTCTTCTTAAAATCTCCAGACATTTATTATTCCCTTCAAGACTCACCTGTTACAATTATGATGAGATTACAGAAAATCCTGAAAATTTCCTAGCTAGAGACTAGTTTCTTCTCCCATTTTTATCCTGTGTCCCTTTAGTGTTTACATATCTGTATTTATTTTGTTCATTGGTTTTCTTCTAACAGAAAAAAGGTCATTTGGTCATAGATTTTGTTTCCTCTGTGCTTAACAAAGTACCTGAAAAAAATAAATTGTGTTATTGATGAAGTCTAGATTCAGGGTGGTCGGGGAACCAAATGAGGAGATTAGATTCAGGGAACCAAATAATGAGATTAGTGTTCCTGGTGGTCAGGGAGTTAAATGATAAGGTTAGTAACAGGTTGGGGATTCAGGAAACCAAATGAAAAGGTTTGGCTCCCCTAAACCTTTTTTAGGGATTTGGGACATGGGTAGGGAATTTTGGGAATCCCCCTTCTGGAGGTGCAGAGATCCTTCATAAAGGAATTTATGAACCTGAAAAGCTAGACTGATAAAAAGAAGTTTATTATAGGCATTGGGAAGTCAGCCTTTGTTATGCATGAATAGAAAGGCTGAATTCCTTAGTGGCAAAGTCCCAACAGAGAGATATACAGTCTCATTAGGGAAATAGGTGAGGATAAAAAGAGGGTAACGCTGGAAATGAATATGATCCCAGCAGGCAGAGGTTTCCTTTTCCAATAAATCACTTCTCACCACATGGTCACCAGATTTAAGCTTTAGTTTTTGTATTTAAACTTCTCAGTGACTAGCCCACATTCACTTTAAGTATTAACTGATCTGACCTCCTTGCTATACAAAGAACTTCCTATTCAAAGTAATCCCATTCAAAATTATCAGTTCTCTGGTATTCAGTTTTCCTTATAGTCCAACTATCATATGTATACATTGCTATGAGAAAAATAAACAAAGAAACAAACATAGCTTTGGTCCTACAGACTTTTCTTAGCCAGATTTTATCTGTGCTTTTTTTTTTAGTAGGCCTGTTCAGATTGTCATAGTTTTCTTTCTAAGAAGTAGGTGTCTTAATTTCATGGCTCCAATTTCTGTCTGCTGTGATAGCCCAAGCTATCGCAGCCCAAGAGTGATCAGTCTGACACTGGTTCCATTTTTTTTTTTTTCTTCTCTATTTACCAGGAAGTGATAGGACAAATTACCAAGGTCTTGGGTTTTATACTTTTCTTTTTCTTTTCTTTCTTTCTTTCTTTCTTTCTTAATAAGAGGATTCTTAATTGTTTATCACTTTCTGCCATCTGAATGGTAATATCTGAATTTTTCAGATTGCTAATATTTCTCCTGGCAACTTTTATTCTAGCTTTGCATTCATCTAACCTACCATTTTGCATAATTTACTCTGCATATATATTAAATAAACAAGGTGCCAATATACATACGCATCATGCTCCTTTTTCAATCTTAAACCATTAAATTGATCTATCTTTGGTTCTAACAGTTGCTTTGGATGACTTAGTCCTGTTATATCTTTGAGTATTTGCCACTTTTTGTTATGATCCATACAGTCAAAAGCTTTGGTGTAGCAAATTTGAAATTTTAGAGGGGATACTTTGATACAGTTATTTATATGGGAAATAATATTTATATTTTATATGTCATATAAAATATATACTATGTATATATATTATTTATGTTTCAAATGTATTTTACATTATCAATATAAAAAATAATGTGAATTCAAAGTATTGCTTCAAAGCAAATGTATTCTATGAATTCTTATGGACACTCTTTTGACACTCTTTTGTTATTTTATTGATATTTAAATCATATTACTTAATTCATTCAAAATCCATCACTTTAAATGAAAACAATGCAATTCAATAAAAATGATTAGCTGATTTCATATAGAGCCCTATCCCATTTCACCCCACCAAAAATAATCTTTGTAGGAATGACTGGCTCTTTTCCCCCTATTAAGGGTTTACAATGTTTTTATTTAAAAAAAAAATGATTCAAGAGACTTTGCCTTTCAACCATTTTCAAAAAAAAAATGATTTTCCTTAGTATAAATTGTGTTATAACATCATCAGCATTGTTGACTTTAAAGTCATGTTAAATCATGTCTTTTTAACAACTTGTTGACACATTGATAGATGAGAAAGTTGATTGAAAATGAACAAAAAAGGTGACCTTATTGTCAAACATTGCTGTACTTTAGGTTTTACATGAATCATTATTCAGAACAAACTGGAATTTGATTGTTATATATAGAAGATCCCATACCTCTGTTCTTGCTCCCAAAGATACAAAGTTCTTTGTAAGTAAATACCTCATCTGCTAAAGATAGTACTTCTATCCCAGAATCAAACTTTCCTATGATATTGTATGAAAGTTTGGTCCATTAAATGTTCTTTCTTAATTAAATAATCATAACTAGATACACTAGAACACACTGCAGTTGGTATAAATACAAAACAACCTAGTGATGAAATTTTAAAAATGTATGCTACTCCATGATTCATAGATGTGCAGTCCATCTTTGGGTCTATAAGTAAAGCCTTTCTAGATTGATAGCACCCCACAAAGGATATACTCTGGTGTCACAAATTAGAAGAATATGTGTTCCCCTACAAGTCAATAATGAGACATTGGAATCAAACTTTGGCAAAAATAAATCATATTATTATATGGAATCAGTCTTCCAGCTCCCCCATTTGATTGGTTAAAACAAACAAACAAACAAAAGCAGGGATCCCTATGAGAAGTTAAGTTCCAAGATCCAATCTTTCCATGTCTGGCTCAAACAAAGGAAAAAATATTAAATAACTAGAATCTGTACAAGGTAAAAAACATTGGCTTCATGATTACTGATCTTTATTTATATTTGTGAATATAACCATGAATTGTGACAAGAAACCTGGTAACTCTGACATTCAATTTGCATTTGTGGTATGAGCTCCTGCATCAGTGAATTATGGATCCTTGATGGATTAAGAGAACATCAATATATGAATTCAGAAACAGACTATGTTTCTCCTTGCAGCCAGACTATGAAATAAACAAACTAATTAATAGCTATTCATGAAGTATATCAATAATGGCTGAGTGGTGTTGAAATTTATTATTATCATTATTATTTTTTTGGTGAGAAAATTGGGATTAAGTGACTTGCTCAGTGTCACACAATTAGGAAGGGTTAAGTGTCTGAGGCAGGACCGGGCCAGGGTTCTATCCACTACACAATCTAAATGCCTCTGAAATTATTTTTCCAAGATAAAGTATACTCCACAATAAATTGATAGATCCTTCAACTCCTGAAGTATTTGAACATAATCCATGTCTTCTTTCCTTGGAATCCTTAATTGTCTAATTCTACCACCCAAGATCATATGACTATTGTTGGCAGATAATTCTTCCAAGAGCATCTCTTCTCTTGCTAGCAGTAAACAGAAAAAAGGGCTGAAGAAAGATGGAAAATGGCTGCTACCCTTTGAGATTTGCACCAGTACTTAGACAATGACAGCAACATCCCAGGCATAATTCCAAGTCATCTATGCACTTCTTAAGGCTGCTTATGTCAAGCCCTCATAAAATATTCAATACTTAAAGAATCATAACTCACAATGAATTAGGCACACTTGTAACATTATGATTTTTAAATTATTTAAATGCAAATCATACTCTCAAAATGATTAAAATATAGCCACAGAATATAATTAAAGGAGGCAAAGGTGGAGCATAAATATTGTTTGATAATTATAATGTTCTTCAGTAAGATGGAAAAACCAATGAATCAGTATGTTAAGACAAATATAGAAGAAGAATATAGCTATTAATGATATTTTATGCAATAAATTAAATGCTAATATTAATCACCTACTATGTGCAGAACATAGTCATGAATTTAGTATCGAAATGTCAAATTAGGCATAGATTAAATATTCATGCTGTTAATAATGGGCAACTTGAAAACAGCTCTATGAGTGTATCAACATCAATAGATAATAAATGGTAATTATTCTGTCATAACCTGTAAACAAATGCATAATTTTTAGCTATTGCCATACTTATTTTTTTTAAAGTTTCTTGCAATCATGAAAATATCTCAAAGGTTTTATTGAAATGATAAAATTAGGAGATAATATATTTAAAGGATAAGAAGAATAAAAAAATGAATAAACAATCAAAAATCACAATAGGCAAGAAAACTGAGTCTTGTCTAAGATGTTTAGTTGCTAGCACATATAGATATTTCTCTTGAGTTTTTTTGTTTGTTTGTTTGTTTTGTTTTTAAAGAACAACCAATAGAAAAGGTCTAATTTGTGAGGGGCATTAAAAACCAAATGGCACTTTATATTTCATCCTGAATGTAATAGGGAATAAGAGGGGTTTACTGAGCTGAGGAACAAGATCATGCTTACACTTTAAAAATATCTTGCATCTAATTGAACTAGTAATTGAAATTAAAACAAATGAAGAAAGGAGACTAATCAAAATGTTCTTGCAATAGTCTAGTAATTGAAGAGAGAAGCCGTCTATACTAGATTGATGTCTGCATGAGTGGACAGAGCAGGATGTATAGAAAGGATATTTAAAATTTAGAAACAAGAAAACAAAATCTAGTTCAATATGAATATATAGTCTGAGTTTAAGTGAGAAGTTGAGATTGATACAAAGACATCAAATTTTCATAATTGGAAACATTGTGGTACTCTGAAGAATAATGGAAGTTGAGAAAAGTTGAGGGTTTGGGAGAAAATATTATAATTTCTATTTTTTGAGTTTGATTTGTATATGGAATATCCAGCTTGAGGTATCAATAAGATGGTTGATAGTATGGGACTTGCTATCAGAATAGTGATCAATCCTGGTGTTATATAAATTGTATTATCTGAACAAAGGTCAATCAATTTTACATGGTTATTGAGTACCTACAATGTTCCAGGACCTGTATAAAGGGTTTAACAGTAGGGGAAAATAAAAGGAAAACCATAGGACTTCCCTAGGGATCTCCCAACCAAATGGAAGATACTATATGTAAACAAATATATACAAACAAGCTATATATAGGGCAAATAGGAAATGATTAATAGAGGGAAGGCACTAGAAATGAGAAAAAATGGCAAGGCTTCCTGTAAAAGATGGATTAATAATTGGGACTTAAAAGCAGTAACAATTGGGACAAAAAAACTGAGAAGCTAATAGGTGAAACTGATGAGATAGAGTGGTTCAGAAATGGGGGCCAGCAAGAGAAAATGCCTGGGTTGTTAGATGGAGTATCGTGTTCATGAACAAATAAGAAACTGGTGTCACTGAATCAAAATACACATCAAGAAATAATGGCTAAAAAGTCTGGAAAGCAAAGCAGACATAGAATATAAAGGACTTTGAATACCAAATAGATATTAATTGAAACAGTGCAATCTAATTATTTTAAGTAAAATTTATAAATAAAAACACAGAAGAGATGAAGGCTCAGGAGAGACTCTTGGTATATACCACAAATTAGAAGGCACAACTAGGATTAAGATCCAGTAAAGGAGATAGAAAAAAGAGACAGGTTATCCAGATAGAAGCAAAGTCATAAATCCTAGGAAATAAGGTCCCAATACAAAGAGAAAGGGAAACTTTCCTTGTTTTGTTTTGTTTTGTTTTGTTTGCTTTTGTTTTTGTTTTTGTTTTTTTTGTGGGGGTATAGGGAGGCAGGTATTCTGAAGGATATGACATAGTATTTAAAATATTTTCAGTATTCTAAAAAAAAATTTACATTACTAGTTAGCTGAATGAGGAGTTATTCTCCTGATTGAGTGAAAACCCAGCAGAATAGTTGTACATTTTGATAGTTTATCATTAATAATTGAAATTTTATGACATATCTTGATAAGTTGAATATCAGTAACTTGGTACTCTGCCCTACAGCTCTCCACAGGGGAGGGTAGACTTAGGGAGATATTATTAATCAAGGTTTGAGTTAGCAGAATGATGGTGACTTTAGAAGTGATCAATTCACGTTTGATGGGTATTTTATTCTGTGTAATTGAAGCCAGGAATAACAGAAATAAAGTTCAGATCTTTACTTATCATGTGTAAGGAACCTTTTAATATAGAAGCATTCAAAAAAATTTAAATGTTCTTTCTGCCAAAAAATAATTTTTGGAATAATAATCAAGGCATCAGAAAAAAATGTATCCTCTATTAATGATTAGTTACCCACAGAATGAATTTCCATTTAAAAAAATAATAAAATAAAATGCCAAAGTCACTATCTTAAACATCTTAAGAACAATCCTATACTTCTTTTGTACATGTTTAGCCCTTTACATTCATGGTGAGAAATATCAAATGAAAACATCTGTTTTTCAGAGTACAGAGAAAAGTGGGAATATTTGAACACTTGAATCTGTTTTCCAGAGAAATTGGCAGCTTGTGAGAAATAAACACATTTGTATTTTGTTGTATGTGCTGTTAAAAGCATACTGTCTGATGACACAGGTGGTGAATAGTCAGAAAAGAGATGCAAAGTCAAAAGGATTGAAGATGAACTTCTGAGAGAATAGCCAACTCAAAAGAGGTTATATATTATGAAAGATAGAATAAGGTGATCCAAATAATAAGTGTCTACTCTGAATTTCTCTAAACAATTTCTTTTATGTTACAATGGATTTCACTTTTTCATTTTATGTGACTGAGTTCTTTGCTCTCCTATAAATACTCCAGTGGTAGTTAACTAAATATTGAATAGCAATTCTATTAGATCTCATGGAATTACCTGGAAGCCAGTCAAAAAGCAAGTTATTCATTTATTAAACGTAATCATCAGTAAGTCTACTTTTCTGGTCATTTCCTCTAATGGCACCCTTCATCTTAAGTTATGATTTCATATTATACTTACTCATGGTGGCTATTTTATTCTCTTTGAATGACTTTTAAGTGAAATTCTACTTTATTTCAGAACATGTGGCCTACAAAAATATAGCATAAATAAAATATTATTTTTGATATTTTTAAAAGGTAACAAACTTTTTAAAGTTTGTTAAGAACAATGCATAGCTCCTCAAAATAATTCTACTCTGCTCCCTCTACATGCTGTTCTGGGCTTGGCTTATTTTCATCTTCACTAAGCTTTTATTAAGTTTTTATTATATACCAGGTACTATGCTAAACCCTGGGATTACAAATAAGAAAAATACAGTTCTTGCCTTCAAAAAACTTACAATTCAATGAAGGAAGACAGGACACAAATGAAGCTAGAAATCAATATTCAAGTAAAAGAAGGACACTGGGGTATAGAGAGGGGATATCTTGTTTTGTGTATTTCAGACCAAACAGAGATGCTGGTGTAAAGTAGAGTGAGCTGCAAAGTCCATACATGTGTTTGGATGTTCGGCTTCTGTGGATTAGCAATCCAAATTTCTACCATAATGTGGAAAATATGAATTATGAATGAGTGAATAAAACCTTTTAAAGCATTTAATATGTACAAAGCACTATGTCAAGTTTTACGGATATAAATAGAAAAGTAAGAAACTCATAATTATTTAAGGAGAAAGTAAATGTTGAAAATTCATCTGCAAAAGGTTTTGGTGACAAGAAATATATATTTTTTTTCTGGATGTCTTTAAAGCATATAGTTGCAATACCTGCAAGAGCTCTTACAAAGCTCTATTTTCACTGGAGTTACTTTCCAGATTTATGATTTCAGAAAATAGGCTTCCAACATTGTTCTTCTAAAGGACCTTTAGATTAGGGTTCTAGTCTGTCACTATCATTGACTATGGAGAAATGTAGAAAAGTTAGAAGTGGTGGATTGGTGGATTGACTTACTTAACATATTTGCTGACATCTCTTTCTCTCTTTCTTTGAGGGAGGAAGAAAGAGAAAGAGAGTGGAGAGAAAGAGAAAGGAAGAAAGAGACAAACAGAGGGACAGAGACAAAAACAGATTCACAGAGAAAGAGACAGGCCAAGAGAGATAGGGAAAGGTTGAGAGAGGCAGAGATAAAGAGACAGAGACAGAGAGATACAGACAGAAAGAGAGACAAAGACAGACACCCAGAGATAAAGACAGAGAGACCAATACAGACACAGAAATAGAGAGACAAACAAAAGATAAACAGAGAGATATAGAGGGAAAGAAAGAGCCACAATAGAGAAATAAAGACTCAAATAGACTCAGTGAGAGAAAGACTAACAATGTCAGATAGAAACAGAGGGAGAAAGGAAGACACTGAGATAGAAAGGATAGTATAAGAAGAGCTAACGCAGCAGAAGCCTTTGTATACTCCCATAGTTTAATCAACAAATGGAAATGAGATACAGTGGATCAAACCATGAGAAGGAGGACTAGAATCTCAAAGTGTCATAAGAATCCATAATTATTAGTGTATCCAAAAGGAGAGGATGATTAGCATTATGAAATGTTTCAGAAAGTTCATGAAGAACAAGGAAAAAAAATCTAGGGAAGTATTATGTCAAGCCATTAAAAACATGTCTCCAAAGAAAATTATGGATACAAGTATCATGAAAAGAAAAGAAAGGTTATGTTTTTTAGAATCTTAGTCTAAATGATCAGTAGCTGAAAAAACCATCACAACAAGACTACTTGATCTAGATGGACATATTTATACAATTATTTGAAGCAGAATGGAAATATGATTGGAGATGAGTTCTGATTGAAAGAAACCATCAAAAATGCAGGGTTCTGCTATATGTCATGAAGATGTTGATTGGAAAGAAGAAACAGAAACGTCAATCTTAGACGAAAATGTCGATCTTGGATGAAAAGTGCCCCCTTTTCTATATTATTTGCATAGCATGTTTATAACTAATAGAGATTTGCTCAAGGAGAAAGAAAATCAAAGGAGAAGCTCTCAAGAGTAACTTATATTTAGTATAACATATTCATTGAATAAAATTTGCATTTGGGGTCAAGATTTGCTTTTTAAAGTATATAGTTTACTGTTCTTCCAAGCTTCCTTGACAGGTTTTGTTGAAAAGTGCTTGCATTTGTAAACAGCAGAGTTAAAAGTTCTTCATTTTTCCAAAAGCATGTTACTTTTAAAAAAATATGAAATGAGCATACTTGGTTAAAATTAGTAAAGGAAATAAAAGAAATATAGAGCACACAGCTAACTATAGAAATTGCAGAAAATAAATAATAGAATTATGTTCTTTCATTTTATTATACAAAGGATAAACAACTGGAAAGAACTTAAGTTTTTCTCCCATTCAACTATCTTTTTTACAAATGAGGAAAATAAATATCAAAAGAGCAAACAATTTTCTCACCATTGAAGTTAGTAAAGAGCTGAGCTTGGAATATAATAAAGACTTTTTTTTTTAATTACAGTTCCAGTGATATTCCCAAAACTCCATTCATGATTTGACTCATTTAAGCAATTCCTACACTAATGAATCTAACAACACATTCATGTCTTAATGTATAGTTTTGTGAGAGGCCTTTATATACTACCATTAGATGACTAACTTTCTGGATGAACTCTTTTGGATTTCATTCTATGGGTCTCAGGAAAAAAAAAAAAAGAAAAACAAAACACATTGTATTGAAAAAGACTCTGTACTAAATATTTTAACATCAATAAAACCTTCCACATATTAGATTCAATGATGGTAAATTTTCAACAATTATCATTCTGAAATATATATATATATATATATATATATATATATATATATATAATACTTTTAAATTTAATCTTCATTATTTTCTCCATCACTTAATTCTAGAAAATCAAGAAATTTTTTTTTTTTTTTTTTTGCATTTCCTACTGTCTCAAGTGAAAATATAAATGCTGGAAATTTAACAATCAACTCTAGTTCAGGTGGACTCCAACATACTCTTTTTTGTTAAATTGTGCTGCATACATGTTTGTGCTTATTTATTTTTGTATAAGACAATTTTATCTCCTCACCTTTTTATAAAAGAGACAGATACAAGGATAGAGAGACAGAGAAAAGAAAAACTAAGGGCAGAGACCATTACTTTTTTTTTTCTTGTGTGTATACCCAGAAGTGCCTGATACATGTTATATAATCAATATGAGCTTGGTTTAATTGCTCCTCTGACACAGCAATTAAAAATTGATATGTACTCCATGATATAAGAAAGCCTTAATGGAAAAAAGTGAACATGTATAACATATTTTCTCTTTAGAAAAACTTTAAAGTTAAAATTCTTATGTTTTAAATGAAAACAGCACAGTTAATTTTGTCATTAAAATTAATGGTATAAAATAGTCAGGTACTGCTCATCACATGAGCAATATTGGGGTTCAAATCCCACATTTCAGACATTTAACAGCAATAGAACTCTGAGAAAGGAACTCTACTTATTGTGTCAATTTTTTCATCTGCAAAACTAAATCTTATGATCCTATGGTCTTATAAAGAGGTGGCTCTTTTCAAAATTATATTTATAAAATACTAATTTAATCTTTCAAATTTTAAAGTTATTTACCCCCTTCATCCTTTCAACATCACAAAAATCCTGTGGATTCCTCCATTGTGTTCTAATTAACCACATTGGCTTTCTTCCAAGGAGTTTAGCAGAGGGACATCTCTGGTAAAGCTGGTAAAATATCCTTTTACTCTGAATAAATTTAATATTCCTTCTTTCTTTAGTAGAAGTGACTATTTTTAACTCCCAACAACAAGCTTTAAAAAAATGATTTCTGAAGCTTTTTAATATTGCACTTAACTCATTTGTAAAGGTTATTTTTACATTAAAAATCCAATTTCTGGCATTTAAAAAAGGCATTTTGAAAATAATTTGCTGCTTCCTTATAGGTAAATGTTAGTTTGGGACGTGAAAAGCAGCATGGCACACTGGTTAGGGGGACAATCTTGAACTAAGGAACAATTAGGTCCAAATTCTCCTCTCATACATATAAGTTTTATTATATCATGAAAGGCATCCCCTCTCTCAATGTACCCATAAAATCTCTATGACTATAAATTACAGAACTACTGATTTGATCAAGTGGAGAAATTTTCTATGCCAGGAGTTGTCTACTTGAATAAATCATTTTCTGAAGCCTCAACTTCCCCCAACAAAATTTGTCTTTAAATGATAATATATTCAAAGATTTTTGTTTTAATGGGGATTCAGTATCATTCTGTTCCGACCAATACCAGACATCAAAATGGCAGTAAATATCACCCAAATTGTATGAAAAAAGAAGCAGGATTTTATATATGTATATGCATACATTTGTATGTGTGTGTAAATACATTTATATGTGTAAACACATATATCTATCTGTAATCTATCCCTTTCTCCATCTGTCATCTATCTATAAAATTTGTTGGAAATTTTGAATTTTTTTGAGAATTTGGAAATTCAAAGAAAATAATACATTAACTCCTCTTCCAATACTTTTGCTATATAGTAAAGGGAGGGGTAAACATTAAAGACTTTAAATAAAACAATTTTCTTGGAAGTCTTTGCTTATGAAATAATATGAAAATATATGTATTCATTGAATATGTATTTATTTGGTATAAACATATTAAAATTGCTATATACATATATCTAGATACAGATATGTGTTTATGTGTGCATTTTTTCTAAGTTAAAACCATGAAGAAACTAGATTTTCAGAGGGAATAAAATGTTGAAGGAAAAGTACATGTTTTTGAAAGAGGAAACTTCGAAATCCTTGGAAATGCATGGAAATTCATGAATGAATCCGATTCCTCTTAATGTGGACTAATTGTTTACTCTTATGAAAGGTTAGAAAACCGATATCATTGGCACAGGTTTAAAAAACTGTAGTTTTCTATAGCACGGGAAAGTATATTCCCTTTTGGTGATGGATTTTCCCCCAATATACTAACATTCAACTTCCTATATTATTAGGATTTTCTTCTATTATCCTCATTTCTCCCCCTCCTCTTCCTTTTTCTTTTCTTTTTCCTTCTCTTCCTCTTCCTCCTCCTTCTCCTCCTCCTTCATCAGTCTTAGATTGTATATTTTCTCAGCTCCATATTTATAGGACATTAGTTAAGAGCAGATTGGAAGAATAAAAACCATCTATTGAGCTACTGACATATTTTAATAGTACCCTAATTTTTTCAGATATTCAGAATTAATGAATTTTAGAGCTAGAAGGGGGGACAAGGATTATCCAATTCAACTGGTATCTGAAAAAAAAGTATACTCACTATATATTGGATAAGTGATCATTTGAAATTCTCTTAAGAGGGGACATTTTACCTTCTAATGTAGCCCATTCCATTTTATGATAGTTCTTATTGGCAATTTTTTCTACTATCAATTCTCAAATTACTTCTTTAAATTCTGTGTATTGTTTCTTAGCTCCCCTCAACCTCAATCAAATTGAATGTGTGCCATGCCTCTTTAGCATGATAATCCTTACATAACTACCTTCACTGGCCTTCTTTTTTAGAATAAACATTCCTAGTTCCTTCAATTAATTGATCCTCATTTGCCATGACCTAGACTCCTGCCCCAAATGTATGTTCTTCAGCTTACATATGTCTTACCCAAAATTGATTGCCCGGAATTGATTATAAAAATATATAATATTTTGCAAGGTAGAGCATAGTAAAACAGTTACTTCCATATACTGAAGCTATGATGAACAAATAATATTTAAAATAAGTGAGTCGTATTCTTTAAATATATGGACTTAGAATTTTGATAGTTTATATTTGAAATCAGGAAGACAAATATAAATCCTCTTGTAAACTACATATTTAATCATGGGAAGCCACTTAAATTCCTAAACTTCAGTTTTTTTTTCTTTATAAAAGGAAATCTTTGGAGTAGATAGCATCTAAAGTCTAATTTTATGCAGTACTTTACCTAACTATGTATGTTCCTCCCTACTTTGCTCAGTTCAAACAAGAATGAGACTCAAACATCAGACCATCTTCAAATTCCTCCCTTTTGTTTTTATAGATATCTATTTGGGCACCATGAATAAGATGATTTATCTAATTTTTCTTTCTCTTGCCCTACTCAGTGTATTCCTTAGCTTACTTTTTATTTCCTTTTGTTTTGTTTGGCCAAACAATTGAAATGTAACTTTCCCAGGTTCACACAGCTAGAAAGTGTCAATTGTCTGAAGTCAGATTTGAACTCCCAACTATAGGAACAGTTCTCTAAGTGCTGCACTACCTAGCTGATTCTCTTATCTCTTTCAATTTTTACTTTAAAATCATCAAGACATAAAATCATCAAGACACTCCAAGAATTTGTTTAATTAGAATCCTTCTCATAACCCTTTTCATAATTTGGACTCTTCAATTACAGATATTAGAGTGTATTTATCATTGAACAATTCTGGGATCTCAGGGACATCTCAGATTAGGAAAATGCATTCTTCCCATCTTCTTAAAAGTGGACTGATCCAGAACCAATTTTGGTTGCTACAGCTCTTGTTTGTGTCCTTTAAATTTATAATATGCTTGCATCTCCTACCTTTAAGAAGCTATGTGGGAATATGGGAAGCTTTTTCAGTTAAGGAATATACATCACTAAACACTTCACTTGGGAATGGGATTCCTATTGTTTCCCTGAAAGATAGAGGCTATTCTAGGAGTTGGAACTGAGAAGCTTTCTGCTGCTACATTCTGAGTGACATGAGGCTGCTCTTTGCTTTTTAATTTTATTCTTTTGGGATACAGCCAAGTTAGGCCACTTAAAACTTTAAATACCATAACTAGATAAAAATCTCTTAAGTCTCAACTTTATTTGTGACCAAAACTGAAAAAGACACCACCTCTTATTACTGCTTCATTATAGATCTTAGATTTTTTTGCCCTGGTGCAAAGCTTTATCCTTACCATTTGGATACTTCCCACTTCCCTTAGTATAGCCAGAGCCTTCTCTACTGTCTCTCTTCTGAGTCAGACTTGGGTGGGAAACATGATTCTCTTTTTCTTGAATTTCCTCTTTAAATTAAATCTTCTTTTTTATATCTATTTATTATATATTAGTTTTTTTGAAGGTTAGGCCAAATTTGTGTTGAGTTTCTTTGAAACTCATTGGAATGAAGGCAGAGCCAAGATAATGGAATAAAGGTGGGGATTTACCAAGTCCTTCCCTCCTGTAAATAAGGACAATTTTCAGACATTCAAAAAAGGAGTAGAACAATTTTCCAGCTGAAGACAAATTAGGAGGTCAGCAGGAAAGGTCTGCGGCATCAGTATGTAGTCCTGTGAGCCATCCCAGCACAGCCCTGCCCTGATCTAGCACTGCCCAGGTGCCAATAAAGCACAAACAGGTCTTGGAGCTTCTGAATCAGTGCCAGTACTGGCAGTTCTATACTTTTCAGCCCCAAAATATCAAGGACAACAGGGAAGGTCAGCCAGAAAAGTTGGTCAGTAGGATGAGAGGGACTTACTCAACCAGTAAATCAGGAGTAGGTAGACAATGGTGGCAGAAACAACTTCTGGAAGTTTCAGCTCACAAGAAGTCTCTTTATTAGCACTGAGGAAAGACTCTGATGCCTTAGTACACTAGAACATACAGCCAGAGTGGAGCAGGGACCCTTCCTGCCCTTCTAGGGCATAAAAGTGCTTGTGATCAGTTTCCCAGAAAGCTCTCTGAAAATAGCTGCACAAACTCCCTGAAGCTTGGGACAGTACTCCTTCCACTCTCTGAAAACAGAGTTCTATTTTAATTTAAAGTTAAAATCCAATTAATAGACTGGGAAAATAAGCTAACATCAGAAGAAAGAATCAGACCATAGAAAGTTACTAGGGTGACAAGGAAGTTCAAACACACACTCAGAAGAAAATACAAAGTCAAAGCTTTTACATCCAAAGCTGTTGAGGACCATGCCTAGAAGAAGGGCAGGTCAATTCTCTGAGAGCCTCCATGGCTGTGAATCATAACACTTGAAGGAGTTGCATTGCAGCCTTTACTAATGCAGATGTTTTTTGTGGATTGGAAATGAACAAATTAGGGGCGAGAGGGAAAAGGAGAGAGGTCAGAGAACTCAACTGCCTCTCAGTCTCTTTGTATCATCATCATCATCATCATCATTTCACATGAAGAGATCCATTTTACAAGTCTGAGTTAGATCTCCAGCATCCACTGGCAGGTGGCTCCCACATCATAACACAAAGCCTCCAAGAAAAAAAATAAGAATTGATCTCAGACCATGGAAAAGCTCAAAAGGGATTTTGAAAAAGAAGCAAGATAAGGAGAAGAAACATTGGGAAGATAATTGAAAGTGGTGCAAAAGGAAATACAAAAAGCTAATGCGGTAAAGAATGCCATAAAAAACAAAACTGGCCAAATGGAAAAGGAGGTACAAATTCACTGAAGATAATTCCTTGAAAATTACAGCTGAGCAAATGTAGCTAATGACTTTCAGAGAACTCAAGAAACAATAAAATAAAACTAAAAGAATGAAAAATAGAAAACAATGTGAAATATCTTATTGGAAAAACAACTGAAAAACAGATTGAGGAGAAGTAATATAAAAATTATTGGTCCACCTGAAAATCATGATCAAAAAAAGAGCCTAGCCATTATCTTTCAAGAAATTATCAACAATATTTTTTCTTGATATTCTAGAACTAGAGAGTGAAATAGAAATGGAAGAGATCTCAAGGGGGAAACACACAGTAATATGACAGCCAAATTCTGGAACTCTCAAGTCAAGGAGAAAATATTGTAAGCATCCAGAAAGAAATAACTGAAGTATAATGGAGCCATAATCAAAGCAATACAAGACTGTGCAGACCTAGCAATTTCTACTTTATATTATGGGAAGGCATGAAATGATATTCTGGAAAGCAATGGAGCTAGGATTACAACCAAGAATCAACTACCCAGAAAAACTGTGTATAATCCTTCAGGGAAAAGGTAGAAATTCAGTGAAACAGAGGTCTTTCAAACATTTATGATGAAAAGAGTAGAACTGAAAAGAAAATTTGATTTTCAAATACAGAACTCAGGAGAAGCATAAAGAAGTAATCATGAAAGGGATATCATAAGGTACTTAATAATGTTTACCTCTTTATATTCCTACCTGGAATGATGATACTTATAACTCATAAGAACTTTCTCATTAATATGACAGTTAGACAAAGCATATATAGGCAGAGAGCACAGGTGTGAGTTAAATATGAAAGAATAATATCTTAAAAATAAAATTGAAGGATGAGAGAGGAATGTACTGAGAGAATGGAAAAGGGTGAAATAGATTGGTTTAAATTATCTGCCATAAAAGAGGAAAGAAAAAAAAAACTTTCAATTTGGAGGGGAAGATGGGGAATGGAAGGGAAGTAAATAAATATTACTCTCATCAGAATTAGTTCAAGGAAAATACACACTCAACATGGGTATAGATATCTATCTTACCCTGCATGAAAGTAAAAAAGGAACGGAATATAGGAAGGAGAGTGATAGAATAGAGGGAATGATAGGGGATGGGTGGTTAGTAGCAAAACACTTTCAAGAGGGTCAGAGTGAAAAGAGATAGAGAATTGTATAAATGGGAAAAATAAAAATTACATAAACATAATAATATTTATATATATTATATATAATTTTATATGTATTATATAATCTAATACATAAATATAATAATATTTTATATTAAATATAATAAAATAAACAAAATTAAAATAAAATAAGTCAACAATAGTAATTGAGCAAAGAATTTTGAAGCAAAGTTTTCTGTTGTACAGGGAACTGAGTCAAATTTATAATAAAAAAGTCATTTCCCAATTGATTATCTTTTTTTTTAATTTAATAGCCTTTTATTTACAGGATATATACATGGGTAACTTTACAGCATTAACAATTGCCAAACCTCTTGTTCCAATTTTTCACCTCCCCCCCACCCCCTCCCCTAGATGGCAGGATGACCAGTAGATGTTAAATATATTAAAATATAAATTAGATACACAATAAGTATACCTGACCAAAACATTATTTTGCTGTAGAAAAAGAATCAGACTCTGAAATATTGTACAATTAGCTTGTGAAGGAAATCAAAAATGCAGGTGTGCATAAATATAGGGATTGGGGAATTCAATGTAATGGTTTTTAGTCATCTCCCAGAGTTCTTTTCTGGGCATAGCTAGTTCAGTTCATTACTGCTCCATTAGAAATGATTTGGTTGATCTCGTTGCTGAGGATGGCCTGATCCATCAGAACTGGTCATCATATAGTATTGTTGTTGAAGTATATAATGATCTCCTGGTCCTGCTCATTTCACTCAGCATCAGTTCATGTAAGTCTCTCCAGGCCTTTCTGAAATTATCCTGTTGGTCATTTCTTACAGAACAGTAATATTCCATAATTTTCATATACCACAATTTATTCAACCATTCTCCAATTGATGGACATCCATTCAGTTTCCAGTTTTTAGCCACTACAAAAAGGGCTGCCACAAACATTCGTGCACATACAGGTCCCTTTCCCTTCTTTATAATCTCTTTGGGATATAATCCCAGTAGTAACACTGCTGGATCAAAGGGTATGCACAGTTTGATAACTTTTTGAGCATAGTTCCAAACTACTCTCCAAAATGGTTGGATCCGTTCACAACTCCACCAGCATCAATGTCCCAGTTTTCCCGCATCCCCTCCAACAATCATCATTATTTTTTCCTGTCATCTTAGCCCCAATTGATTATCAAAAATATGAACTATATACCCAAAAGGCAATAAAATCATATATATCCTTCGACCCAGCAATACCATTAATAGGTATGTATGCCAAAAGAGATTTGCAAAATTAAAAGAACATATATGTACAAAAATAGTAATAGCATCTCTCTTCTCAGGGAAAAAAAAAGAAAAAAAAATAGAGAAAATGCTCATCAATTGGTAGTGGCTTAATAAATTGTGGTATATGATTATGAAGGAATATAATTATTCTAAGAAAAACAACGGGCATGTTGCTCTCAGGAAAAAAAATAAACCTGGAATGTTCTCCTTTAGTTCATGTAAAATTAAATGTACTATGTAGAGAGTAATAGCAATGTTATAGGATGATCAGCTATAAATGACTTTACTATTGTCAGCAATACAATGATCTGAAAAATGCTATCTGTAAAGGGCTGAAACTGAATATGTACACTGGAATTAGACAACAGAGCACTTAAGGCTAATTATCTATTGGACAATACTGTATTAGCATATGCTTGGAAAGTGGCCCTTCTCACTATTCTGTGCTGGCTCAATCTTTTGGTGTATACAGATAATTGTAGGAGGGATTAGGGGGTGGAGTAAGACAAGCCAGGGTCACTTTGGTAGTAGACAAGGAGAAGGGAGGTCATGGAGAACTTATGTCCATCCACTATACTTCTACCCCTAAAGACCAAGAGTAAAGACCAAGGACTTTTGCTTATCCTGACTGTCTGATTCTAAGGCATTCAGGGTACTAACTCGGACTTCACAGCTATCCATACCCAGAGAAAGAAGTGCTAGTGTCTGAATACAAACTGAAGAATATTTTTTTAGCTTTAGGTATGTTGTGTATATACATACATATGGCTTTATGTATACATAAAAGTGTTTATGTGTATGTTGTGTAGATGCACATATATGTATGTGTATGTGAATACACATATCTCTCTCTCTATATATATGTATATATGTGTGTTTGTGTATACACACACTGATCCATCTGCACATAAGATCTCCAAGAATATAAGCTTCATAAAGTCTGTATTTATTTCCCTTTGGATTTTGCACTTAACAGTGTATGACAAAGAAATTTATATAGAAAATGAAGACTTAAGAAGTGCTTATTCAATTGTGTGAATTTGAATCAACTTTAAGAACATTAGCCATGTTCATACATTTGCAACCTGATGTAGCAATGAACCTCCCATTGAAAAACGCTGAAGTAGCTTGAGAATTATCTGCAAAATACATTTTTACACACACACACACACGTATATATGTGTATATATACATATATACATGCATACTTATACAGATATAACACACATATACATGCATATACATATATATGCTCACACATATGTGTGTATTCATGTATAGATTATTTTACAGTAATTTTAAAGAAGAGCAGTGATATCATGAGATGATATTTTGATGCATATGAATTGGATTTAAGTGAGACAAAGTTGTGCAAAGTAGACAGTCTCACTTTCTTTTCCAGAGCCATCTAAGTCCAGTGGCAAGACAAAAGGAAGGATTACTGGTGATGATCTAAGTTTCAGTGGATGACCTTGGTGTTTTCCTTCTCTGACTAAGCTCTACACTACATAGTACTTACTTTAGCTGCCTTCATTCCTGTTGAAACAAATTGTTCTCACCCACTCATTATGTGGTGGGAAGTCTTCACATGCTTGAGACAGACATCCTATTTACTAGTGATTTTGAGGTCTATCAGTCATGATCAACCTGGTTTAGCTCATCACCACATCGGTTTTACCATGATGTGAAAACTGTAAATACTAAAGCTTCTTGGAGCAACAAGTGAAAGCTGGGTGATAGGTTTATACCAAAAGTTAATGAGCAACCTTCAAAAGAACTCAATAAGCCCTGCCCCCCACCAGAACTGCTAATACTTCCTGAATATTCAATATGCCAAAAACCCACTGAACAAGAAGCTTGAGTATTAGCTGCAAAATGCCTTTACATAGATATAATATACATACACATATATAACATATACATATATATGTATGTTTTTGTGTGCATATATGTGTGTGCAAAAATACATACACATATGTGCATATGCATACAAACATATGCATATCTTAATTTTCATATAATTTTCATGTTCCATAAAATAATATTCTTCTATTGATGATTTTCAATACTTTACAAATATAAAAAAATATTTAGCTATATGCTATTTTTATGTATTTCATATATAAATATACACATTCATGTATTTCATATATTCATATTCATGTATACATATATATGAATATATATATACATACATTATTATATGTCTATATTTTCCATAGTAGTTAATTGCTGGGAGAAAAGAGAAGCTAAATTTTCCATTGAATTAGTGACAGATAAATAGCCCTTTCTTCATTCATTCTTGTAGGTATGATAACACTGTAACATTTATATTTACTCTCTTCTTTCAAAATGTTATGTCATAGTCTCTTTTATGTTGTCAAGACCCCAAAATTCATTACAATTTCCATATGGAAGAAAAACAAAGAAAATCTTGTCTGTGTGTGTGTGTTTTTTTTTCATGTAAAAGAACAAATTTTGAACTCTGTTAAGTCAAAACACAGAGTTCAAAATTTTTTTTCAAATATCCAATCTTATGAAGAAAAAAAGTATAATTGATAAATACAATTTCTTTCTCTTATTTCCCTCCTGAATTTTCCAGCTTTTAACTAGCTAGCAATGTAGCAATTTAAATGAATGAAAATAATAATTTCAAACACCTTAACTATCTATTTTCTCATTCAGCAAATCGGATAACCTCAGACTGCAGTGATTGTGCAAAGTGATAATAAAGCTTATTGCACTGACAATACTTCAGTGTTTATGGAGGGAGGGAGAAGCAATGGGGTAAAACACCTCCTCAATAATTAGAATCTTCTTAAATAACAGCAGAGAGATGAGTAAGCTTAGTCACTGAGAGCCAACCTACAAAGCATAAGCATCCAAACAACCTGTTTTTCTGTCAGTGAGGGCTCTAGTGTTCTTATATTGGAAGTGGACCTATCTAAGATCCCCACTGTCAGGGATCAACAGGAAACATTGATCTTTTCCAAGCATTTTATAGAAAACAGACCACAAAAGCATGTTGAGAGGAAGGAGACATAGCAGGACAGAGCAATAACAATTCAGTCTGAGAAACTAAATTGAATTAATGTCCATAAAAAAAGTCAGAGTGGAGAGAAGGGAATACTAGTGTAAATGGGAAAACTTGTATTAATTGATACATAGGAAAAAGAATGAAGCTTCTAAAGCATTTGTACCATGACATTAATAATGCAAATGAAAAGATCACCACAAAGAAACAGAATCATACATCACTATAACTATTCTTGGCCCCCAATCCCTTCATTGAGACAATTGAAAGTATATATATATCAAATATCATGGTCCTAATCCTCCTCCCTTTCCTTCAACTCCTCCTCCTTTTCTTTTCTTTCTCCATCTTCAATGCATATCAACATTGGAATATTAAACACCAGGCAGTGATTTTTCATAATATTTCAGCCACAACAATTCAGAAAGACTGTTTACTAAAGAACTGAGGCATTATTACCTGACTTGGTGAAATGATAATTGAATATTAATTTGATCCCTTAACTTATGGATTTCAACTTGGCCCGAATGACTCCAGAAATAGAGATGTGTGGTTCACTAATATTTTCCTTTCCAGTTTTTTGCAGCTGTGATCATTCCATGAGAGTACCAAGCTCTAATATAACCACATCAAAATTAAGTGAAATATATGTTTGTTTTTAATTTCATGTAGAAAACATCCTTCTTAATGACAGCATTTGTTTGAATTTAAGAAAGCATATTTTGAAGTAAAGTTATTTAGGGTAGAAGAAGGTTTTAAAAGTAAGTCATGATATGTTCTTTTGAATGTTTCAATGGGAGAGAAGTATAGAGGAAGAAGATAGAATGTTACCCAAGTGTTCTTGTTCCTTATTTCTCATTTACATTTTTTTAAATTAGTTTAGGCCATTTACTTTGTTTTATTTTGTTTTCTCATTGATACAATAGAAAGTCCATTGGTTGGTAGTGGATAAAACATACCCAGAAATGTATGTTTTCTAAAACTTAGATATCAATATTTTATTAATCAACATAAAATATGATAACTGCATACGTAAAATAAAAAGTGGTTTGTGTTTCTATAGACATCCCTACATATAGGCATATGAAACAAATTATAAAAGATAAAATAGTAGCATTCTGACCAATTAACAGGAAAACTAAGTTCATTGTCTGTTGGAATCTTTACAAAGTGTTAAGCCATTGGAGTTGATTTAATCTTAGAAAGAGTTATTTTGGGCCAGAACTTGAACTAGGTACTAAGTACAACTGATAGAACAATGCTTGTGTTCACACCTCTAGAGAGCTCCTAAGTATCTAAGTACTCAATGGAGTTCACAGTTTGAGAAATTCAGGGTCTAGAAAGAGATATCTGAATTCACATCTTCCTTAGGTCCAGAGAGCATGCTGGGAGATATCCCACAATCCCACTCTCGGAGAAGTAGCATAAATAGAGCACTCTGGGAGATGCAGGGGGGGTACTCGCCTCAGTTGGAGCTGGCTGGAGGCTGAAGAAAGCAGAGGCAGAAGCCAAGGACAAAGCTGCAAGATCTCTTGGAGCCAGGAAGAGTGATAGGGCTTGTAGGCTTTTCTTCCAGAGTGTTCTGTCTCCGAGCCCCGTCAATGTTCTGAAGAAATTCTCTTGAGTTGCTCACTGGAACTGTATTTATGCTACTTCTCTGAGAGTGGGATTGTGGGATATCTCCCAGCATGCTCTCTGAAATCTCCCAAACATGTGAACTCCATTGAGTTCTTAGATACTTATGAGCTCTCTAAAGGTGTGAACACAAGCATTGTTTCCATCAGTTGTACTTAGTACCTAGTTCAAGTTCTGGCCCAAAACAACTCTTTCTAAGATTAAATCAACTCCAATGGCTTAACACTTTGTAAAGATTCCAACAATTATCTCCATGTAGAAATGAGCAGAGCTAATACCACTTAAGTTCTACATCAGAAAGTCTAATTAGTACTGCTAAAAGTGCCTTGTGAGTTCATTTGGTATCTAAAAGTACATGTCGCTTCTTATGGGAACATAGATTTAGATATAGAAAAGATCATAAAATCTGTCTACAATGTGTCTACAAAAGGCTCATTTTTATAGCTGAGAGAAGGAAGTCCAAGGGAGGCTAAGATATTTGATAAAAGTTAAACAGGTAATAAATAGGAAAAGGAAAATAAGAACTCATGTCATTTGCACTCAAAGGTTTGTGCTTTTTTTTTTTTGTTGTTGTTGTGTTGTTGATGTTGTTGTTGTTGTATTCTGTATATCATAGTGCTTAATCCTGTTCACACATATAAATCTTTACATGTTCTAGACTGTGAGAGGTGCTAAGGATATTAAAAAAAAAAAAAAAAAAAGCAATAGCCTCTTGGTTAAAGGAGCTTTTGTGTCACTGGGAAAATATAGCATATATGGAAAAAAAAGATTCCATATAATAATTTGATAAAAAAGGAAATTAGTGGTAAGTGGCAATCAAATCAACCTTGACAAAAACATAGGCTTATAGGAAGGAGGGGTGAAAATAGTATGTATTTTAGACATGAATAAGGTTTAAAACTTTAAACATTGAAATATTCAAAAGACCATATCATGACTTACTTTTAAAAACTTCTTCTACCCTAAACAACTTTACTTCAAAATATAATGTTTTCCTAAATTCAAACAAATGCTGTCAAGAAGGATGTTTTCTACATGAAATTAAAAACAAACATATATTTGACTTAATTTTGATGTGGTGATATTAGGGCTTGGTCTTCTCATGGAATGATCACAGCTGCCAAAAGCTGAAAAGAAAAACATTAGTGAGCCATACATCTCTATTTCTGGAGTCATTCAGGCCAAGTTGAAATCCACAAGTTAAGGGATCAAATTAATATTCAATTATCACTTCACCAAGTCAGGTAATAATGCCTCAGTTCTTTAGTAAACAGTCTTTTTGAATTGTTGTGGCTGAAATATTATTTTAAAAAATCACTACCTGTTGTTTAATATTCTAATGATGACATGCACTGAAGGTGGAGATAGAGAAGAAGAGGAGAAGTTGAAGGAAGGGGAGGAGGATTAGGACCATGATATTTGATATATGTATTTATAATTTCACTCATGTCTTACATTTTACCATCTCTCAAACAGACTTGATTTGACTTTGATCTTCAATGGTTCTCTAGATAAAGATCACATCATTGAAATAAAATTGAAATAAATTAATCTTGAAGAAGAGGAATGAATACATGTTTTGGTTTTTTTTAAACTTTTTTTTCCCTTCACCTTAACAATAAAAATAATTTTCAAAATAAAATTGAATAATTTGGGAAAAATCATGATAGATGTAGATAGGTTTCAGTCTTGTAAAATAAGACCAGGTTTTAATTCCAGTTCTTTTTCTGACTGTATTTTTGAGCAAGGATCTTTCCCTCTCTGAGCTTCAGTTACCTTCTTTGTGATATAAAAAACATTGAGTATATCTCTTAATATATACTTTCAAATTCTAAATCTATAATTCTAATATTTTATATAAATAGTCTTTTAAGCCAAATTGTATTACACTTTGAAAATTACTCTCCCACAGGTTCATTTTTTTTTCTTCTGCTGAAGACAAAAGTTCCAAAGGTGACTGGACAGATGGGTGGTATTTAGAATAGGTCTATGTGACCCCCAATCTTTAAATAAAGTAATTGAATACTGAAATATTCACTATTTAAACAAATAGACAAAAAACAATTCATATTGTTCATATTGTTCTTTTTAATCATCATTTCTCTGGTGAGTTAAAACAATGGCATCATAATAAAAGCCAAATATACTGGGGGGAAAACCCTCAGTGAGTTATTATTTTTTTTATTTGTCTTTGTGTCACAAAATTTCCAATTTCACAAACCACTTCCTCTTCTGACATTATACTATGTAAATCTTTGCCCATTTGCTTACATTTACTATATTCTAATATATTGGTGAAAATGTAATTTGTCTTCTTAATGAAAATTTTCCAATCTGGACTTTCTTTATCCAATTATCTTCATATACCTAAAGAAGCTATCCCCATATTATCAAGGGCCATATAGAGTATACATTCTTATTCTCAATTATAGAAGGAAATAATTTGTTGGACCATTTCCCATTGCCAGAAATGTCCTTTTTCTTAGCTTGATTAATTTAAACTGTTCCTCAGTTTCTTCACTTCTATTTTTCTGTGTGAAAATTTAAGGAGGAAAAAATGCTCCATTTAATATCAGAGGATCTTCATTGGAATCTTTGCTGTAACATCTCAGTTAAATGAAAGTACTTCAAAGGCAGGGAGTGTTTTTTTTTTATTTTATTTTTTTATTTTTTGTTGTTCATGAACACATAGCCAAGTTCCTCTCATATGATAAGAACTGAATAAATGGTGATAAAATACAAATGAATCAAATTTTCCTGATTCCTTTATAGTATAGCTCCCCTCTCCCACCTTAGACCAGAGTACCCTATTTAAATAATGAGATAACTAGCCAATTCAATATCAAGCATTATATACAAGGCTTCTAAGAACAGTTATACTCTCTCTATTTTCCACAAAGAAGTAAGCTTTACATAATAAATTATAGTGTCTTATTGATTATAAGATCTTGTTAGAATTCTTACAAAGTGCTAAGTCAGTTATCTAATTTAGCATGTTAGTTAACAGTTCTCTAATTCACTAATGTACTTAGTACTTATTACAGTTCTACAAGATTCACACCTTTAAGAGAGCATATATAAGCCAGGAACCTCCACCAGAATTGGGACATTCCCAGTCTGTCCCAGTCTGGGACATTCAGAAGTCATTCCTTCTTCCACCTTTGTGCCGGCTGGAGATATTTGGAGAGAGCTAGAGGCAGAAGCTGAAAGAGACAAAGGACTAGCAGCAAGAGCTCTCGGAACCACAGAGAGAGATAGGCGTCTAAGAAAGCTAACCAGGTTATTTTGAAGGAAACAACAAAGTATCTGGACTTTAACTCCTGGCTGCATTTGGGGTGATCACTGAACTGAAATGAAGACTGCTCCCAGAAGTTCCCCAAGAAACCTCCTCCCAGAGAACTTTATATTTTAGAGAAGAACATTACAGGATCTGGGTTCAAATGTTGTCATTCTTTTATTATTATTATTATTATCTTAAAGAGTTTCCTTTTCCTCCAGATGCTTCAGTTTCTTAATCTGTAGAGAATTGGAATATATAACAGGAAAAAGTCTCTCCTAATCTTAACCTAATTATTGTATTCCCTGTGAGATATACAAATTTATGTGTTTATATATGTTGGATCCTTCAGATGGAGACAGATTGTAGTAACTGTAGTAATCAAGATCTAGAAAGAAACACTGAGTGTGATTTTCTTTGAAAATTGAAGGTCTTAGTTCTTTATTAGAATACTTCTTTTCCCCTAACCCATCAGACAGTAGACATAAAAAATATTTTGCCAATGGATAGTACTTAAGGAACAATTAGTAAGAAATATTTCTTGCCCCACCCCACTTCCCAAAAGAAAACTACAAAACAAAAAACCCTAGCATCAAGACCCATTTCCCACAGATGCCCACAGGACATGGAAAATGGAGGCTCAAAGTTACATTACAATGGTAGGAAGACATTTTTTAAAAGAGCAACTCTAAATTTTATTTCTGAAAGTCCTTTCTTCATTTATTCCTTGGGCAGCACTTTTCTTGGTGTACCATTCAAATAGGCTTGAAAGGGGAAAAAAAATTGAAACCATAGCCCATGCTTTTCTCTTAATCAAGCTTCTAGAGACAACTTCCTTTGGTTGCTGACTGTCTTTCCACAGCCTTCTTAATGTTTCTCACTAGTTTTAAAGATGTTTTTGCTACTATCAGATAATGGAACTTCAGAGATACCTAACTATTTCATCTGAGGACTTCCAGAGATATATCTTTATCAATTTATAAAATCAATGTCAGTCTTGGGAACATGCAACATCAGATATTTGTTATTCTAAAATCACATCAAATCCAAAATGACATTTGATGGGAGACACAACATATACCATCTTATCTCACTAATTCCCCCAATGTCTGGAAACAACATTGGAAATTAATAGAGAACGTGGATGGAAATGACATTCCTTTTATAGATCATCCATTGGTACATCAACTCCTCTGGATCACCAATCAATTGAGATCTCTTTAACCATCAGAAAATACAAGTCTTCTAGACAATCATAGCTAGAAACAATGTCTCCCCTCTCCAATTTTGATTTAAAGATAGATGATATATTAATGTAACCCAAAGGTTTGATTTGAAGATAGATGATATGTTAATGTAACCCAAAGAATTACCACTATAGGATAATTTATCCATGTACTAGTGATGAGGTGCATGCATATGATGAAGTGCAAGAATAGAGAGAAAGAGATCCTTTAACAGCAATGGGATCCCTTTGGCTGGTGGCAGACTTTGTGAAAGAATTCACAAACCCCAATGTATACAGGCACAAGGTTTGTGGTAAAGAATGGGTTTATTTATACTAAGAGGTCAGCTTGCTAGGAAGACCCGACTTCTTAGTGGGCAGGGTTCTGTCAGTACTATAATACTGAGAAGAAAATATCTTCAGCAGTGAGCATAAACCTGTTAGGACTTCTGCAAAGATTGGGGTTCAGAGTCACCTTTTATTAGCCATATGAGGCTTGGGGCTTCAATTCAATTCAAAATTGAAAGAGATTACTTAACTGAGAGTTTAAGCCACTGGGAGCAATTCAAGGGATTGTGGTGATTGTGTCCCTGGGCAAGATCTTCAATTGAATGAGACCACTTCACTTAAGGATGTTGTCTGGGAAAGGTGTGCTTTTCCCAGGGGATAGCTTGAGACTCCAGAATAACCCTTCCCCCACAGATTAAAGGGGATGCAATTTCAAGACACCCCCAATGGTCAATATTATGATACTTCAAGGTCCTCTCATATTTAAAAATGAGACCATTGGTATATTTTCAAATGTGCTCTCTTTTGGAAGGCTTCTGCTATCCCATTGCCTGGAGTTTCTTACTTCAAGTTTTGTCCATAAGTCTCCCACTTTGCTTAGACGTCTGGCTCAAACACACTTATAACCGTAAAATCAGAGGGGAAAATCATGTGAAAAAGTTTAGAATCTGATTAGGTCAGCATGATGGACTTGTCATCCTAAAGAGCTAAGATTTATTCCTTTCTCAAACACTTATTACTCTGAAATCTAGGTCAAACCACTTTATATCTCCTCAATTTTTACATCTAAAAAATGAGAACTATAATAACAAACAATAATAATGATAATAGTAACTACTTGCTAGGGTTGTTGAGAATATAAAATAAGGTACTACAAGTAAAATGCTTTATAAACCTTAAAGCATCAGCACAATCATAATTATTATAATTTTCCTTTGAATTAGAAAGAAAATTGTGAACTAAGAAAAATTGCCATATAATTAAAAAAAAACTTTTTAAGATATCTGGAAAAATAATTCAAAAAATAATTTTAAAAGGATTTTTGATAAAGGGACTGTTTATAATTATTTTGATGTATAAGTTTGACTGCTTGGAACATAGGATAGATGGAGAATGTCATTAAAATATAGTGAGATTTCATATTCAATCCATCAGAATATCAGATAAAACAGAATCAAATTGTAGCTCTCCAGTGCTTGTGGCAATATAATATAATAAGATCATTCAACATTTTTGACTGAGATAAAGATATTTTATTTTATATTGGGAAAATTCAAGAAGACATTTATCACTTGTGTCTGTGAGCTTGTTTAAACAACCTAAAACACTGAGGATTTTTAATGATATGAAATTTTAATGTGGTTAGGAATCAAGAAATAGAAAAAAATGATTGGATTGGGATTGGCTTATGAATTTTAAAGGTAGTTATATCCTATTTAACATATGGTCCAAAGTGAAGATGCTATTATTGATAAATCGACAGCTGAAGATCATCAAATAACCTGATTCTCTTGTATCCAGTAAGACGAACCTTATACAAACAGTAGAAATTGCAATGAGAAAAAAAAACAAAAAACAAAAAACAAAATGGAGTTGTTGCCCTTTTCAATGATTTGGTTAGAGACAAAGAAGAAGAGACATCTGATCTTATTAAATTATTATATGAAAGAAAGATATGAGGGATAAGTCACATAATTGATGACAGATTCTAGATTCCCTAACAGCATGATAGTCTGAACTAAGGCATTGCACTAAAACACATAATTTCAAGTGGAAAAACAAATTTTTATATGTGGGTTCCAAACAAGGGCTACATGAATACAAAATGGAAGTGATATGAAGGATAGGGAATCACAAACTAAGGGAAAGACAATAGGTCTAGGAGCTTTAGTTGTTTGAAAGGTCAGTATGAATTAATGGAATGGTAGAAATCTTATTATCCAGCCCAAAGGAAAACAACCAAAAAATGCAACTATGTGTTATATTAAGAAAAGCATATAATTGAAAAGAGATAGTTGCAATGTATTTTGTCTGTTTGATCCAATCCAGAACTTTGCTTTCACTTTGAGGTGATGTGATTTTGGAAAGATAATGATAAATTTTAAAGCATCATGTAGAAAGATACAAGGGGTGAAAGTGATCCCTTTCAGGCTATATGGCTAATGGTTGAAGGAAGTAGTCATGTTTAGCCAGGAGAATAACTAATAAAAAGTGAGAAGCGATAGTTGTCTTCAAAAAATTGAAAAACTGTGACATGAATGAAAATTTACACACAGTTTACTTGATTTCTAAGGAAAGAAAAAGGAGTTATGGAAGGAATTTCCAAAGAACAAAATTTAGGTTTAATGACAGGAAAACTTTACTACCATTAGAGATATTTAAAAATGAAATACACTGCTTGGTGAGGTGGTGGGTTTCTTCTCACTGACCATCTTTAACTCAGATTTATATTGCCACTTCTTAGCTGTACTGTAATTGAGATTCTTTTACACATGGTGATCAGAGCAGATAGTTGCTAAAGTTCTTTCCAATTCGAAAATTTATGTGACTCTTTTATTTCTATCAAAGTCATCAAATGGTACTGTTACCTGAACCTCAAAGCTTCTTAAAATTACCTGTCAAAAATCTCTCCAAAGAAAATATTTTGTGATATGAATGAAAATGTAACTTTGCCTTCTGATTTTTCTCAGTGAAATTTGACAAGAGCAATGAATAAATATATGCTCTCTGACAGGTCAATAATATACTCTAACATATTAATACTAACTTAAAATGATTAGTTAATCTCATGACTTGTTAAATTGATTTGGATATGTTTTATACTTTATGTGCATGATTTATTCTTGAATAATGTCACTAAACTTTAGCATGTGTAAAAAGTATGTGCCATTTATATTCATTTACACAATAGATGGATTTTGAGGATCTGGAAACCTACAGGAGAAAGTCCCTTCCACCACACTACTTGTTTAGGATAATTCAGGTCTTCTACAACCACCTATTAAGTACAAGGGATACAAAAAGAGGCAATCCTGCCCTCAAGGGATTTACAATCTAATGGGGGAAACTACAGGCCAAAAAAAAAAAATACAAAGCAAGTTGTTAACAGAATAAATATATAATTAACAGGGAAAGAGGCACTGGAATAAAGAGGATTTGGGAGATGTTTTCTGTGGAAGATAGGATTTACTTGGTACTTGAAGGTAAGGAAGCCAGTAGGCAGAGGGAAGAAGGGAAAGCAGTCCAGGCATGGGGGGCAGTGAAAGAAAATGTCTGGAGCTGAGAGATAAAGTGTCTTTATTAAGGAAGAATCAGAAGATCTTTGTAACTGGATAGAAGAGTGTTAAGGACCATGCCTAAGTGAAGGGGCAGGTCAATTCTCTGAGACCCTCTACACTTGTCCATCATAACACTTGAAGAAGTTTCAAAGCAGCCTTCTCAGTTGTTCCTTGTGGAATGGGAATGAAATAAATTGGAGGCAAACTTTCAAAAAGAGAAGTGGGCTATGGTCAAAACAATAATTTTTCATCAGTCTCCTGGCTCAGCCCTTTGATGTATTGGTCCATTTAATTACCCCGAATAAAAAAGTCTTACCTGGTGTCTTCTCCCTTTCCTTTCCTGAGGGTCACCTAAGGAACTCTGGGAAGATCCTATTCATGAACAGCTCTCAAGCACTGCTGCTTCTTTATTTCTTGTGTTTCTTATGTCCCACATCCATGTGCCATATGTTATGATACGGGAGTCACCTGCCAGTGGCTACTGGAGGTCTAACTCACACCTCTACAATGGATCTCTTCATATGAGAGGATGATGACTATACAAGGAGACTGAGAGGCAGTTGTGTTTTCTGACGTCCCTCCTCTCCCCTCTTGCCTTCAACTTATTTCATTCCCAATCCACAAAGAACATCTGGGAAGGCTGCTTTGCTACTCCTTCAAGTGTTGTGATTCACAAGTGTAGAGTCACAGAGAATTGACCTGCCCCTTACTTAGGCATAGTCCTTAACAGAAGAGTATATATTGGGGAAGAAGGTGCAATAATAAAACTCAGAAGGTAGGAGAGAGCTAGGTTAGGAAGGGTTTTGTATGCAATGGAATTTATTGAGTAGAGGAATTATGTTATTACACTTGTGCTTTAAGAAAATCACTTTGGTTGCACAATCAAGAATGGATTTCAGTGGATAGAACTGACCTCCCAGAGCATTGTTCAAATAATATGTCTTTAAAGTGAGTGCTGAAGTTCTAGGCTAGAGTAGTAGCAGTTTCAGAGATGGAAGGGGGCACGTAGGAAAGATGTTGAAAAGGTAAAATTGACAAACCTTGGCACCAGATTGGATGGGGGAGGGAGCAGAGATGGACAGCTCCTAAATTCTGATCCTGAGGAAAATGGTATAATCCTCCATAGTGATTTGGAAATTTTATTTTACTGGTATTTGTAGGTTGCTATTTATTAACTACAGAAAATGAAAAAAAAATGTCCTTTTCTTAAGGCCTCCCATGTGTCAGGCAGTGCACTAAGAGTTTCATAAAGAACTTCATATCATATTTGATCCTCATAATAACTGACTGGAAAGTGCTCTTGAGCCCATTTTAGAAAGGGGGCAATAAATGAATTGTTCAAAATCATACTGCTAGTAAATGCCTGAGATCAGATTTGAACTCTTTTGCCTTATTCCAGCCTAACATTCCCTCCACAGTCCCATCTAGCTGCCTAGCTTTTGGGTACATTTTAAAAAAAAATTAACCTGTGAGAGTCAGTGTGACAATGATTTATTCCAGTCAGTTCAAATCAATAAAATTTTAGGAAGTCTCCCTGCATTCCAGGCACAGTTATAAGTAGCAGGGATACAAAAAGAAATGATGCCTTTCTTGCCTTCAAGGAGTTTCATCATCCAAGGAAACATCATCAGATCCTTTAACTTAATTCCTATTAATGAGTCTATATCAAAATCAAAATATGCTTTATCATTCAACTTTAGGTTCAGATTAATTCTATAAATAATGCTACCTTGAATACCTTAGCATTCTGTCTCTTTAAAAAAAATAGATAAAAAGAGCAATTTTCATTTACGTGTGACTTTTCTGGGTACTAGTTAAAGATAAACTATCTTTTTATGTGAATTGAGTATTTGTGGAAAAAAATAAATTTTATATTGAAACTATCATTTTTCCTCAGTTATTTGGAGATAAACACATTTTAATAGAAACTAAAATAAAATATATAAAGTGAAGTGGTACATAAAATGACTTACGAGTTCCGAGATCATTCTGCCTCTCCTTTAAACCAAATTGGTTTACTTTTCAGGATTGACAATCATGAACTTATCATTTCAGTTCTAAAACAGGACACACACACACACACACACACACACACACACACACACTGTTGTTTGAGAATTCCCATTATATTATATAATCAGAATTCTCTCTCATCTCTTTTGCATCATTGCTTTAGTGGTCGGAGGGATGGGAGAGAAATGATTTGCATTATTCCTTTATTGGAAAGGTATGGAAATAAGGTCAGAGAGTATAAATACTTTGCCAGAATCACACAACTATTACAAATTAAGCCTACATTTGAAATCAAGTCCTTTGTTTCCAAATTTCAGACTCTCTACTGTTCCAAGCTACTTTAATGAGGAACACTTATTTCCAAGGCCAAAAGCAAAACAAAACAAAAGTTGGATTTTACCACTTAAAAGAGATTTTCATACTGGAATATTGAAAACTGTGAAAGTGTGTAGGATTTTTAGGAAGGGAATGTATAGAATACTCAAAAATAAATTTAATCAATGGGGGAAGAAAAGCAAGCTAGGTACTTTGTCTCTACTATAAACTTGGTTGAAAATTATTATTATTGTTAATAATAATAATAAGTTATTGAGTCCAAGAAATGGTGTTTTTGAAACTATTCCTGAAAATCTGGGTGAACTTAGCCACTATATATTTCAGCTTTTAAGTAGAGAAATGTCATTTAAATATATAGAGTCTCTGCTGACTATACACTGGGACAAATTATATCAAATCTACAGTCTAGAAAGGCTTTAAATGCTGAAGCTGAATTAGCCTGAGACAAATAACTCAAATAAATGAGAGTCATTTGAGATTTTTAATAAAATGTTTTGATTTAAGTATTTTTTCTTATTCAAGACTTTCATGTTTCCGAGGTGTGTCCCACTCATGTAAATCACAGCCTCTCCACAATCTGATAGAAGTTCCACATGAATTATTTGGGACTAAATTTATCACCTTGTAGACAATCTACTGATGAGCTTTCCCCAACCTAGCTAGATTAGTACTCAGATGCCAGGAATTGGAGCTATCACTAAGTCCTGCTAGAAATCTTTCCAGCATAATAGTACCTCCCACAGCTTGTGCTACTTTTGGCATAATTTGAAAAATCCATTCTCCTAGCTATACTAAGAAAAATATAAATTCTACAGTTTACAAGAATGCACACAAACACACACACACACACATACACACACACGTTGTATGTGTGTGTGTGTTTGAGTAAACAGAAAAAGAGACACAGAGAGACAGAAAGTATGTGTATACACATATAATCTTTACTTTAAGTTGAATCTCCTCCCCCCCCTTTTTTTTTTCTTTATTTTTCTATTTAAATTACACTGAATTTTGGGGAAGAAAGGATCATCTTTATCTAAATGAACTTTTGTCAAATGTTTTGTCCTGCTCAATTTGGGTCCATCAACAATCATTAAGTCCTTATTACTTGCCAGATAATTGTGCCAGAGTTAAAGGAGATGTGTTATGCCCTGAATTCTTCATGCCCTGAATCACTATAACCTGAATAAAATTATTATAGCCCCTCCTCCTTTTTCCTTGCCATTAGGATTGGGAGAAATTGACTCATGAAAAACCTCAAAGCTCTGGCCACTACATTCCACTGTATCATAAAACTCCAGGTGCCTTATTTCAATCCTTAATGGGATAATTCCCCCATCCATTTGAGTATTGTCCCTCACCTCATTAACTCCTGCCTAGGATCTTCTTATCTTGATCTTTATCCTGTTGGGACTAAGTTATGACCCTTTCTTGGAACTATGGCTTATCCACTCACCCAATGTCCTTACCCCCCTCTTATCTGCCTTTGTTTCCCCTATAACATTGTAGCTATATACGTTTCTTGCCTTAGTTGCTCACTGCTGAATGCTTTGGACAAGAGTCTCATTACAATGGGCTAACCTCAGCTAGTCTAAAACTTTCCACAATTAAATTATTAAAAACCAATCTCTATCTTGCCTCAATTTCTCTGGCACTACATGAGGACAACGCTAAATCAAAAGAAGCCAAGTTTGTTTTAGGTTCTGTGGACTAAAACATAAAAAATGACTGCATTTTCAATCCTATAATTCCAAAATGACTTCCTTACATTACTCACAAACTTACAGAAACATAAGATAGTCTGGCAACTAACCAGGCTTCCGTTATCTGGTACTATAGAAACTCTGACATTTCAGTTTACTTTGGGGTCATCTCTCTCAAATTCTGCATGTTCCTTACTATTAAATTATCCGGTCTCTGGGCTTAGTGCCCTTCTATGTAAAATAGGCTTGAATTATATGATCTCTGTGATCTTCTCTAATGCCAATTCATAATATCTTTTCTTGTTTTGTATATGTGTATAAATGGATGATTATTGATCACTTACTATATACCAAGCATGGAACATACAAATATCAAATCAAAGTCAGTCTTCACCCTTAAAAAAGAATGGATTAATGTCTAGAGATGGTTAATTATTTTTCAGAAAATTATTCATAGGCTGAGTAGTTGCAAAAAAGGCAATCAGGGTAAGAAGGGCCAAGTCTGGGCAAGAACTAGAAAAGGTACTTAAATAGCAATAAAAGTGTCTGGAGTATAGATGGGCTTTAAGACGTTGCTATTGAGCAGAAGTTGAATATGCAGAAAGCTCTAGATTATGGGGTCTCATTTGTTTAAGTTCTGGTTGAGAAGCTGATCAGAGATTCAGGAATCAAATGAAATATGGCTGAGGATTTCATAAAATGGAAGGAAAGTAGAGATGATCACCAATGAGGTATAGAACAGGATGTATTTCAAGAGATGAGAATAATAAAATTTCTAAGGGTATAATGTCTAATCTCTCAAAAGTCACTTCATGAAAAAATAGAGGTTAAAAAGAACAGTAAAGTAGATGAAATAAAAAAAAAAATAATTGTTTAAAATGTGTCTTTATCCTTCCAATTAGTTCAAGGAAAACAAACAAACAAACAAACAAAGCAGGAGTTATTCTCATTTCAAAGCCTACATAGTTACGTTCCATTAGAATGAGAAAATATTTATTTATAAGGCAAGAGTACTCAATAAATATAAATTGATGATGACCATAACTTAAAATCAGGCTAAACCAAATTACCAATGTAAAAAAGTAAATATTCATTGTAATAATATACTGAGCTGAAATAATTATTAATGATATTTGTAATGATGTTGTCATCCTAGAAAAATGTCCATAAACCAACATAATAAAATTTCTACTGGTGAGATTAAAGATGATATTTAGCAAATCAATGATGTTTACAAGATCAACATCCCCCTTTTTAAAGGACAGATAATTTCTGGGAGTATTCTTAGAAATGTTTTGTATGCCCCAATCATCAGACAGATACATGGAAAGTATTATATTTTAATAAGATCAAAAGTTGCAAGGGACCTTAGGAATTATGTAGTCCATAATCTTAATTAATAGATGAGGAAGCTGAGTCCTACAGAGGAAAAAGGTAACAAAACACCCAGAAGAACAACAGAGATGGACACTAAGTTCCTCCCAGTCCTTAACCATTTTCTTCTCCACAATGTCCTGGAGTTCTCTTTGACAATCTCCAAACTTTGAAATTAATAAAAAGACACAAATCCATGGTGCTTTGCCATTTATAAGATGTTTCACATACATAATTTCTTCAGCATTACAACAATCCTATGAAATGTTACATATATTTTTGTATCACTTTTATGGATGAAAGCAGATCACAGGTTAAAGCACTTGTCTATGTCTTCATTCATTTTTTTTCTTTAATTCCAATAGGTCAGGATTGGAAGACGACAAAATGTGAAGAAGTAGGAGAATACCAAAGATTTATTTTTTTAAAAAAGGAAAAAAATATTAAAACATCTTTTTTCAAAGCAGAGTGCTAAAAGAAGCACAGAAGTAAGGCAGATTTGAATCCTGCCAGCTAAAAAAGGAAAGCAAGTTATACATGGTAGATATTTACAATTTCATGTATGGCATTCTTTTTCGGATGACTATGTTATGGAACACATTTTATTTTGTTTACATATGTGCATACAAAATACACACATGTTTGTGTACACATAGGTGATATATACATACATGTTTATGTGAGTAGATATGTCTACACATACATACATATAGAAATATATACATGTATGTGTGTGCAACTTTTTTATTCTTATCTTTTTATCTCTATATGTATCCAAATCAATCTATATCCATTGAAAAATATAATTTTTGAATAATTTAGTAACATCAGAAATCTAACTAATAAAGAAATAGGATTTGATTTCCAGTCTTCCCAGGTTCTAAATTCAACTACATTTTTGTGAATTAGAAAGCTTGTCTGCTTTATAGGAACTTTAATTATTAACATTTTCTGACTTATGGGACTTCATAGAACAAACTGAAAAACAGATATATCTGTATCCTCAGGAGTCTCAGGTAAATTATGAATTATAATGGAAATCAAGTCTTTGATCAGAAAATCAAGGCTACTGTTACAGTGATTCTCTGAGAATCACTGTATGATGTGTAGCATGACTATTCCAAAGTATTTTGTTACAGTAATGCTAGAGATTAAAAACAACAATACATTTGAATTAGATAAAAGGAGGCTGTGTACAAAGAGTATTTAGAAATCTGAGGAACTGCCATGAGTAAACAAAAGCTATATTTAATGACATACTTATACTTCAAAAAATAGAAAAGAATGTCAGCTATTAAAATCTGGATGTTTAGGGGAATGCTAAAATATAAGTTTTTAACACAAAAGTAAATGTATTGTTTTCTCCTTAGAAAGCCACTTGACAAGGATTGGAGTTGGACTCTTTATGGGATACATCTTAACTTCATTTTCCTTAATTTAGCCCTAAATTAAGTGCTTAAAATTTTTGTATTGCCAATTTATTTTGGTTAAATGTTTATTGAAATTATTTCTTTGCAGGTTCATAGATTTTAGATTTTTAAGGTTTTTAGGCACTTTTTTTTTCTAAGAGTTCTTAAATTGTGGTCCATGGAACCTTGGGTTATATGGGGATAGATATAATGGGAACCATTAACTTGAATAAAGGAAAGTATTTATTTTTTACTAACTTCTAACTGAAATTTAGCATTTCTTTTAATAACATTTAAGCATTATTCTGAGGAGTCCATAGGTTTTGTCTTTTAGTTGTACTATTCCATGTATATTTATTACATTAAAAGATCCAAAACCCCATGATGTATTGCAATTATCTCATTTAAAAATGAAGAAACTGAGAATGCGAATGATTAAATATACCAGGGCATAGGGAAAATGATTATTGTTTGAAAGGAGTAACAATTGCTAATAAAAAGAACTACTAATAGAAGGAGCCATTAACAAATCAGTACAAAATGTTTCTACTGAATTACCTAGTCATTTCAGCCAATAATATTGTGAGGGAGTGGGAGCAAGATATATAAATGATAAAGTAAGGGGAAGGAGTCGAAACAATTTTATAGTGAGTAGCATAATCTATGGAAGGATACATGGATGACATTCCAATTAACTCCTAATAGTCATCATAAAGGTCCTAAACATAAATCTTCCTCAATATTTGGGACTGGTAATGTAGCAAATGTTGCTAAAAAGATCAAGAGATAAGGTACTGAAAGAAAAATAATGGTAGCCAGGACCAAGTACTTCATTCTATTGTTCATACTTCTTTACATTTGCTGCCATATACTTTGAGATAAAACAAATTCATTACATTCATTATGCAAAAGTGATATTGCCTATGCAAAGTAAGATAAATTTTAGTAAAATTACATGTCACATTTTAAAATCTAGCTGGATATTATGGATATCACTCCACCCACATTTGGGAGTATCTATTTTAACTACAAGGAAACTATATTTAAAAAAAAATGATCCTCCATAATCTGATTGCCATATAATAAGAATGTAATAAATGTTAGTTGATTGGTTGAAACTCTACTCCCAATTTATCCAAGTCAACTACTTGGAATAGCAAATAATGGGCAAAGATAACCCTGGATAAACTGGCAAAAGGATAAAGCCCCATCTATAAAAGAGATACAGAACTGAATTGTGCAAATGCACACTCTTTTTACACTACCAAATAATACTTATTGAAAGGAGATAGATGAAATTTATAGCAGAACCACAAACTCAGGAGACTGGGAAACAAATGTATTTAAGAAATCTATACATTTCAATTTAAATAGCAAAGAGAGGATGGTGTTCTGTGATATTTCAAACTCTCATTGGAATAATCCTCACCCATTGTACAAGATTTGTAGACTATTCACAAGAATTATATAACTTTTAATTTCTCAAGTAAAATAAATAAAATATACAAATCAAAGAAGGTCAAGTTCTTAATATATTATGTGTTTTAAAATTTTGGAAAGTTTCATATTCCCATTGTGTAAATATATTGAGTGAATCCCTTCATTCCCAGAGGAAAATAATGATACTGATATCTCTAACACATGCCAGTATACTCAACATTCCCCATTATTATCATCAAATTCCAAAAATAAAAAGGAAAAATTACAAATACAGAAAGAGAGAGAGAGAGAGAGAGAGAGAGAGAGAGAGAGAGAGAGAGAGAGAGAGAGAAAGCCAATGAGTTTTAACAAGAAATTGTGCTGAGAATAGTCTCAAGAATATAAAGCAGAGCAATTAGGTCTTTAAGATGAAATGTGAAGAAGAAAACATTCACTGACTACCATGATGAAGGCTTGTTAAAATTTTGGCCCCTAAGTGTGTTAAAAAGCAGTTCGTGTCTCAAGTATAAAAATAATTAGTAATAATAATTCTCAAGCAAATCCTGAAAGGGAGAGTCCCATAAGGTAAAAATATATAGAGAAATAGGTAATGATCTATTACCAAGGGAAAGTATACCATAAGGGTGAATGAATACTCTTGAAGTCAAGGAAGACTTCATCTATGATGTATGGTATATACATTCATTAGCTTCTCACAGTTCCAGTAAACTCCATAACTCTCTAAGTTATATAAGACCTGTTGATTTGCATAACCACACAGATTTTCCACAGCCATTGTCAACAAAATACTGTTATCCGCACCCAAGGAAATAAATAAATCTAAGAACATAAACACTTCAGGAGACTTCTGGCTTTAAGATGATGATTTCATCTTTTATTCCTATTATAAACCTAAGTTATGACATTACCTTAATAAAGTGTAAAAGTAAAAGTTTTGAGCTCATATTTATTATTGCACATTTACATAGTACATTCTGTATATTTTTCATTTGGTTCTCTCAGCAATCCTGTGAGAAAAGTGACATTTCCCCATTTTGTACAAGAGTAAATACACTGTGATAAGAATTAAATTATTTTTCCAGGATCAGGATTACATAGATATGCTTTTTTTTCCCTAAGAAGTTAAAGGACAATTAGATCAATCAATGAATTTATTGATACACAATAGACTTTTCCTTTTTGATGTCTTTACATATTAACATATAATGTCCTGTTATTATAATGACTTATCCAGCATTGTGATATTGAGTTCCCCCAATAGTTTAGTATATATTGTCCACTTCTTCTTCATGACACTATACTACCCCACATACACACACAATAGGTAGTAAGTACATATTTGACAGAGTTCCATGTCTACCCTTCAACCTTGGTAAAATGTTTCATTTTAGATTTTTTATCTTTGAGAAAATAAAGTTAAATGAGAAATTCCATATGGAAAATGGAACAGAGTATGATTATACATTAAACTCCAATTATCTATTATATTCATTTTTATTTTAAATTTACATTTCTAAATTCTCTATTTCCTTTTATCCCTTTCCTATCCATTGAGAAAACAAGAAATATCATACCTATTATACTTATTAAGTCATGCAAATTTTATTTCCATATTACTCATGTCCCAAAAAAGAAAAAGAAAGAAAGAGAAAAAAAGAAAGAGAAAGGAAGAGAGAACAAAGAAAGGTAAAAATAAAGACATGTTTCAGTCAACACTCTGAGTCCACAAGTTCTATATCTGAAGGCGAATATCTTGTTTTATTATGAGTCTAGTGGAGTTATGGTAGGTCATATTAAAGTTACTAAGTCTTTAATCCAGCTTATTATTTTTACAATAATTTTATTATTGTGTGAATTGATTTCTGGTCCTGCTCACTTCAGTTTGCATCAGTTCTTTCTATATTTTTTGGAACTGTGCCCTTGATCATATCATCCCACACAATAATATTGTATGTTATTTATTATATTGATTCAACCCACAATTGATGGGTGTCCCCCTCAGTTTCCAGTTAATTTCCTCCACAAAACAAAAAAGCTGCTATAAATATCTTTTGGTTGCTTTAGGGAATAGATCTAGTAGTAGTATTTTGAGTTAAAATGATAAGAATAGTATTTTATTGATACCTTCAAATTATTTTCCACAAGGATTGGACTAATTCAAAGACCATTCAAAGTGTATTTATTTAAGTCCTCTCTAGCATTTATCATTTTACTTTTCTGTCATCTTTGCCAATATAATAAGTGATACTGCTGAGGTGTTACTTATATGTATGTGAATAGTTTTCATTGCTATAATTATTATTGGCAGATAATTTTTTTTTCATGTCAAATGATGGTTTTGATTTCTTGCTCTGAAAACAGCCTGTTAATATCCTTTGATCACATCAGTTGGTGCATAGAGCCACAGATAGTGGGGGAACTTTGGGTGAAGTATACAACCCTTCAGACAAGAGGGAACCAGTTGACAATATCTGGTTTGGCTTCCCATCTACTCTAAGGGCTCTAGGCCTTCCTGAAAAGTCAGGGGGCAGTGAAAACCTGTGTTGTGGTTAAAACAAAGTGATACCAAATGGCGAAAAATCATCCACATACAATAGCAAGTTGTTTATGTGGTTCTACGTGTACAGTATATATTTAGCACATGCCCGGTGCTGCTATAGTTATGTAAAAGCATCAGGGTATATAAGGCTGAGAGAATTTGGAATAAATAGATTCCATGTTTGACATCAACGTGAGTCTTGCCTTATCACTCCTCTTCTAAGAACAAGGACTCAGGCTGGTACTGAGGTCCTCCAGAGGGCTAGTCTGGACACACACAAAAAAAATAGGTTTTTCAAAAGTGTTTGGCTCTATTGCCTATAAATTGGAGAAATGACACATTTATCACAGAAACATTGTAATTTTTTCCCTCAGTTTCTTGCTTTTCTTCTAATTTTGCCAGCATTGTTTTTGTTTATATAATAACTTTAATTTTATGTAATACATGAAATTATTAGTTTTACCTTTCAGGAACTTCTCTGTCTTTTGTTTTATCATGAATTTTCCCACTATTCAGATTTATGAATTTCTTTAGTTTTTTTTTTCTTTAAAGACAATTTCTTTAATGTTTTCTTATGTATGCATATACACACATATACATACAAACCTTTCTATATATGCACAAATATATTTATATTTATATGAATTTTTCACGTAAGCCTATAGTTTTCTTTCTGTTTTATCTTTCACTGGTTTAAGTATTATGACCATATTTATTTCACAAAATGATTTTGATAAGGTTTTTATTTTCTCAATTTTTAAGAGTAATTTTTGAACTATACTTACTATTCTTTAAAAGTCTAATAGAATTATCCTGTTAAATCACCAGGTTTAGGAGATTTTTTTTTTCTTTCTTTGAGTATTTAATTTTGAGTTAGATCAATGTTTTTATCCAGTCTTCTGACAGAGCATTTTATATTTTTGAAGGTAGCCCCATATTTCTTTTATATTTTGATTTATGAGCACATAATTATGAAAATGTTCTGATTATTCTTTTTTTATTTCTTTTGGTTTTTCTTCCTTATTTGCTGTTTTGTTGACTTAATATTGTCTGTTTTTTTAAAAATAAGTTTATTGTTTTTATTTTTTGTCATTGTCAGTCTGACTCTTTGAAACCTTTGTAAGTTTGTTCAAATTTATCTTCATTGCTTTCCTGATAGCATCACACGCATTGCCATACTAGTTTTCCCATGTTAAACCACTCAATTGTTTCACATACAGGTTCCTTGAGAGACCCTATAAGATGATCTGGTACTCCGATCTCTTTTGAGAAATTGCCATATTTTGTTATGATACACAACATCAAAGGGCATTGATTTAGTCACTAAAGCACAAATTTTCCCTCCTGTATGTTGGGAACACAATATGTAACTTTGCTATACCTCTGGTAGACCTTTTCTTCTCTTCTTGTGAGAGGATGATGGTGATTCAAGGAAACTGAGAGGCAGTTGCTGTTCTCTGATCTTCCCACTGAGAGGCCATTGGGTTGTCTGACCTCTCTCCTCTTCTCTCTACCTCAAATTAATTTTCCCAGTTCACAAGCAACGCCTGTGTCAGTAAAGGCTGCTTTGCAACTCCTTCAGATTTTCACAGCTGTGCAGGCTCTTCAAGAACTGACCTGCCTTTTGGCCCACAATGCAGTGAGGCATAAAAATGGGCAAGTCCAGGAATACTTTTCTATCTTTTGCAGTCTGGAAGGTATCTGATTTTAAAAATAAATCATATGTCTTATATAAAAAAAAAAAGAATTGACCTGCCCTATACAGCATGGTCAGTAAGTTTTTGCATGCTAGGGAGTGCAAACAGCACTATAGCAGGTATTGCATCCTGTGAAATGTCATGGAGGCAAACTTTCAAACAGAGAAGAGGACTATAGTCAGAATAGTCATTTTTCATAAGTCTCTAATCAGTCTTCTGGCTTGGCCCTTTGATGTATTGACCCATTTAATTACCCTGACTAAAGGAGTCTCTTCCTTTCCTTCCCTGGGAGTTACCGAACTCTGGGAAGATCCTACTCAGGAACAGCTCTCAAACTTGCCCGAGGTTCCTCGGGAGACAAATAATATGATCTAATACTGCCACCTCTTTGAGAAATACCCACATTTTGTTATGATACACACCCTCAAAGGGCATCGATTTAGTCAATGAAGCAGAAATTTTCTCTCCTGAAACTCTTGCTTTTTCCATAATTCAAAAAATATTAGCAATTTGGTCTCTAGTTCCTGAGCCTCTTTACATACCATCCTGATGTTCTTCTTGGTTAAAATGTTGATGTCTAACTTGTAGTATCTTAAGCATAACTCTGAAATTAATGCAATTGCTTGGTAAATAGAACACTCTGGGATTACTCTTTCTTAAGTTTGGGATGAAACCAATCTTTTTTTTTTTTTTTTTCTTTTCCTCAATCTAGAGGCCAAATTTGCTCACATATTGAATGCAACACTTTGACATCATCATCTTTTAGGCTTACAGGATTGCTCAGGATGTGAGTCTCTAAAACAGTGACCATGCCATCATGGTTATAAGTGATGCTAAGGTCTTTCTTGTTTATTACTTCCCAACATTCTTGCCAATTCTACAGGTTTATCAATTCTAGTAGTCTTTGAAAAACAAACAGCATTTTGCTTCACTTATCATTCCTATTTTTTAATGTTCAATTTATCTATTTCCCCTCTATTTTTAAGTATTTTCTCTTTCATGCTTGTCTGAGATTTTTTTTCTGCAATTCTTTAATTTTTTAAAGGAACATTAATTTTATCTTTTTTATTATTGTATGGATTTTCCCCTTCAGATGCTTTAGCTGCATCTCCGAAATTCCAGTGGGATGTTTTATTATTATTTTCTTTTGTTGTTGTTATTGTCCAGTTGTTTCAATCATGTCTGATTCTTTATGAGATCATTTAAAGTTTTCTTGGCAAAGATACTAGAGTGGTTTACCATGTTGTTTTCCAGCTCATTTCACAGATAGGGAAGCACTCTATACATTGAGATGCCCAACTGCCTCATTTTCTTTTCCATAAATTATTGATTTTTTAATGAATGGTTCCTCAGCACACTCATTATGTAAGAATCCATTGATAATTCTCCATTTGCTTTTAAGTCTTGTGGTTGTGGTCCCTGAAATCATATGTATTGTTATTCATTATGGTCTATAAAATATATATTGATTATTTCTACCTTTGCAATGTCTTTGTGGCCTTACATATGGTCAATTTTTTTGTAAAAGTTCTACGTGGTAAAGAGGAATTAGTATATTTTTTGTTCACCACTTTATCTCTATTTTCTCCAGATATTTGTTCAGTTACAGATTTCCCTTTTCATTTATTAATTTATCTATTTATTTATATTTATTACCTATCTAAAACTAGTAGAGAAATATTTATATATTTTGACTATTGTGTTACTGTTCATTTCTTCTTGAAGATAATATTTGATTTTTATGAATTTCAATATTAAAGTATTTGGAGTATACAATTCTGATTTGTCATCTAGCATTTTTCCAGTATAATAATAATAATTCCTTATTTATCCTTTTCTTTTTTAGTTTCTTTTTTATAGTATCATGATAGCCTCTGCTTTTTTGTATTTATTTGATGACTGGAAATTTTTTTAAAAATCCATACCCTTAGTTTTATTCTTTCTCTTGATGATTTGGTGAATTTTTTCTTCGAAACTCAATTGTTAAGTTTAATCATTTTGTATTTTGGAATTTTCAGCCTTTGTTTGTTTGTGTTCTGAATGAGATCTATAGATATATAGTTTTTAATTCTAAATTTATTTTCTGTGTTCAGAAGTTCTGGGAAGTTCTCTTCTATTATTATGGTGTTATTGGTTTTTTGTCCTAACATGTTCTTCTGGAAGACCTATGATACAAGTTAAATGTATACATCTTATTTTTGAGACTGATATTTTTGTTTGTGGTTATTTTTTTTTTCTTTGTGTGTTATTCTTCATTTATTTTGTTTTCTGCATGTTTGTATCCCCACTTGATCATTTTTGATTCTTGGTGTTCTGGATAAGAGAAAGAGCTAAAATACCTTTACATTGACCATCATTCTTGTTTTAAGGAGACTTGAGAAGTTTTGGACCTTTGAAGAAAATATATTGTCTACTATCCTGCTTCTCATGGGACCTAGAAACTCCATCATAGCTTCTTTTTATGGTACCACTTTTAAAAAGATTTTCTTTTGCAGGATGAGAATATAATTTAAACTTGTTTATTACATTTCTTCAGTTTTTGGACAGCTGTGTGTAATACTCTTTCTTTTGATGCGTTCAGTGAACCTCTTCAATGGTCCAAAAGAAGCACCTCTGGCTGGTATTGATCCACCTCCTCAGAACCTATTAGGTATGCCTCATACCTGTACTCTGGTTTTGTTTAGTAATGCTGGGGTTACAGACTTTTCCAGTTCTTTCTGTTAATGCTTACATTCTTCTCAGGAGAGAATCTTAACTAGGCAGTTTATTTCATTATATTGTCCAAAGATCTTCAATTTGTTTTTATCATCAATTTTGCTTTGTAATTTTTTTATCCTCCATATCATCTATATTGAAAACATAAAATTCAAGATAATTTTTGGAAGACATTTTCTTTGTCAGCATCCTGGACCATATGTTCAATGTTTTTGCTCAGATGACCTTTGTCATTGCTGATGGAGATCTTGTTCTCCTTGCCTATGCTCTTGTCCACAGCAGAAACATTGAGAATGCCATTTTGAATCAATGGCAAATGTTACTTCAAGCTGAGGAACATTCCTGAATGGTGGGAGGATTCCTGGAGCTCAAATTTGCAAGTAAGCTGTTAGCCTTTCTCATTGCTTTTTCATTTTCATAAACCTGAATAAACTCACCGGGCTGGTTTCAGAACAGAAGGTAAAGGTCCATGTCTGCTTGGCAGGAATGGTGGTATTGTTTTTTATCAGAATTGTTATAATTCCCTCAGTAGTTTCAATTCCTATGAGAAAAAGGTGTGACATCATGCTTAGCACATTTTCAGATTTATCTATAAACAAAATAGCAGCCTAGACAGCCATACCATAAGCAAGAGGGTCATCAGAACGGATATTCTTATTGAGTTCCTTGCCATAGAAGAAGTCTTACAGAAGCTTCTGGATTTGGAAGCCATGGGTGGAATCAATCACCAGGAGGATATCATGAATCTTTATTTTATCTACCTTGACATCTTTTAAGTCGTTTTCCATAGGGTCCAGTGTAGCACAGAAGAGCTCAACATTCAGCTCTTTAAAATTGGATTGATATATTGAAGTCAATATCTTCAGAAAGGGTGTCACTCTCTCTGGCCTGGGTACTGGAAGAGAGGGTATGCTTTGCACATTCACAAGTAGTGTACAGTGAACAGTCCTCTTCTTCGCCCTGATATTTTTCCTTGTGCTTTTGCTGGAAGTCAGAAATGGAATTGTTGGCCAGGCAGTTGGCAAAGTGTTCCCCACTCAGGTAGGGATCCTCAGCTGTGGACCTTGAAAATACCACTCACAATGCTAAGAATGAAAACATCAAAAGTACCACCTCCTAGGTAAAAGATCAATACATTTCTGTAAAGAATGAAGAACTGCTGTGACATTGAGTAGCTCCATCTTAACTTCTTAAACTTGTCAATGATATTGTCAAACCTGGTCCGAAAGAATGAAAGAAGAAAGGGAAGAAAAAAGAAAGGAAAGAAGCAAGGAAGGAAGGAAGGAAAGAAAGAAAGAAGGAAGGAAAAGAGGTGGAGGAAGGGAGGAAAGGAAGGAAGAAAGAAAAGGACGAAGGAAGGAAAGAAAGTAACAAATATGGAGGTGTATCCTCATGTTCTGGAACTAAGTCTTTTAAATAAGGAAAGACCTTTCTTCTATAAACATATTCTATTTTTTATTATTGCATCCAATACACATTCTTTGTTGTTTTATTTTTCTTCTTTTTACCCTCTTTTGTCTTTAATATGATTTTAAATAAAAAAGGAGATAGAAAAGCTCATTTATTGTTATTAAAATAAATTTTATATCTGATTTTTTGTGTTTATAGTCCTTGAAGCTAAAGAGAGGATAAAAGAAGACATACATGTTTAATTTTAGTTTATTTAAAAAGCAACTGAAGAAACCAAGATGTTGATTAAAGGGTAAAGTACTAGAATGACTATAATGAAATTCCCCTTTGGTGGGTTCCTGTTACATGAAGTATTCACTCCTGTCTTATCCTGGTATTAATTAGATAATAGAACATTTATTAACTAGTTAGTGAATGCAGGTAATCTTACTAGAATATTAAATTTGTGTATTTGGAGGGAAAAATGTCCTGATGTTTAAATATCTGTGATACTATATTATTTAAATATCTGTGACCCTATTATTTATGCCCACATAAAATGTTGATTTCAACTCCAGGCATCATCTCTGAATTCTGAAATTCACTATTCAAAAAAATCTTGAAGCAACAACATTAAAATGCAAGAAAAATAATAACAGCAGTTAAAATGTGATTGCTCAGATTTTCTAAAACTAAGAAGGCAGAAGTTTAAGTTGTAGGTAACTTACCTCTACAAAGAATTCATAAGTAGAGATGGTTCAGAGGAAATTGTGGAACAATATAGATCATCACAATTACATAATATTGAAAGTATTTTGAATGAACAAAATCAGTGAAGTTAGAATAAGAAAAAAAGATGGATTTAAAAATATACATATTTTGATAAAACCAAAATACATGTGTGCCAATGAAAACCTCCAGGAAAGACTTCTTAATTGCTCAGTAGAAAAGTAATCAAAGAGTACAAACTATCCATAACAAGAAGAGAAAACTTACAAATGACTAATTTTAAGAAAATAAATTTAAAACAAGTTTGTGGTCATTCAAACTTTTATTTATTAAGTGCTTATCATGTGCCAGATAAAGAAAGACAATAGAAAACACCTCCCCCCCAAAAAAAAATCACTAAAACCAATAGCAGTAATGGTAGGTTATATAATATAGGCTTATTTCAGAAAAGATATGATGAGTTCATATACTTGAGATGTAGCCATTTAAATAAAAAAAAACATATTAAGAGGGGAGTTAATGGAAAATTCAATTTTCAAGACTTGACAACAAGATTGCCTAATTAGGACAAGTAAAGGGGTTTAAAAGTATATAATCCTGTATAACTTTAAGGAAGTTGATTCTTTCAGAATAATAAGAAAGTTAGAAAGATTGAAGACATTTAGGTGAAATATGAATTCTTTTTGGCAGACTGGGTTGTTTATAATATATTCATTTTATATACCCAAAAGGCAAATGATGACAAAAGATTGGATATTTAGAGAGATAAGATCTGGACATATAGATTTAGTATTTGAATTCATTGAGGTGATAATTTAATTCAAAATAGCTGATATCATCAAGTAAGATGGTAGAGGAAACAGAAGTGCCACTGGGAAGTAAGACTTGGGGGTATGCATGCAAAATGGGTGGAAGAGTGATAAATATATAGCATAAGTAGATGAGGACAAGAAAAAAAAAATGAAGAGAAAGGAGTATCAAAAAAAAAATCAGGAGAGATGTGATTATCTAAGAAGAGACAGTGATAGTTGTAGATTACAGAGGGATTAAGATGCAAGAAGACTGAGAAAAAAGTTTTCTCCAGAAATTTAGTGGAGAAATGAAAATTTTTTTAAAAGGATAGCTAATATATTCAGTGAATCTATAGGCAAAATGATATGAGCTGGGATGTAGGTGGGGGCATGTTCAATATGAAAGGCAAGGAAGAAAAGAGAAAGTAGTGAGAGAAAGAAAGAGACAAAGACAGAGAGAGACAAGAGACAGAGAGACAGAGATAAAAACAGAGACACACAGAAAAAGACAGAAAGACAGAGGCAGAGACAGACTAGATAGTATACAAGAACCATCCCAGGAAACTGCTTTCCATTTGAATTATTTTGGGAAGATTTTGAAGATCGGCTGGCAGGAAAAGATTCTAGACACTGAGCTCATTTCTCAAACTCAACGGCCAAGCATCCCAACCCTACAGGAGAGAGCACAACTCCATGGGCTGGCCACATTGTTCAAATATCAAATGCAAACTTGTCAGAAAATTATTTTATGGAGAACTCAAGATAAATGCTCACAAAGTAGTCAGAAAAAGATGACACAAGGGGACTCAAAGTATCTCTTAAGAACTTTAGAATTGATTGTATGACATGGGAATTGCTGACACAGAACCACTCAGCATAGTATGTCCTCATGCTACAAGGTGTTGTGCTTTATGATCAAGAAATAATTGAATTAGCCCAGAAGAAACAAGACATGTGCAAAATTCAAGAAGCTATCAAATGTTCATATGAACTATTTGTGTCAAATCTGTGGCAGAGCATTCTGAGCCATAATACACTATCATTTAACTCTAACACATTGATGTCTTTTAGTCCTCTTCTGGAACAAAGGATAACAACCAATAGAACTGGGCTTATATCTGCTTTTTATTGAATATAATATTGAATATGATTTCTGACTTGCACAAAATGCTATTATTGATCTAGGTACACTATTTTTTTTCTCTACCTTGAAATAATTCAATGTTGATGGAGTTGTACACTTTGTTCCAGCTAGTCTGGAGAGCATTTTGAAATTATGCTATAAGAATATCTGATCTATGCATTTCCTTTGCTTCAATGATTTTACTACTAGATACCCCAAAAAGGGCAAATAAAAAAATGCAATGTTCCATATGAACATACACACACACTATTTGCAATGTTAAAAAAAAAACTAAGATAGAGTATGACTTTGATTATAAGAACACTTTGCTGTGTAACTTATTATAACACATCATATAGAAATGAAACAATATAACGATACAGAAATGTGAAAACTTATGTGAACTGATCACACACAGAAGGAAGTAAAAGCAAGAGAACCCTACGAATAATTGTTAAATCAATGTTGAAGAGAACACCGAAAATTAATAATAAAGCAAAATAGAGTTCAGGGGAAAAACATAAATGAGGCTGATAAAATTCATAAATATCAAGTTAATTTTCTTTGTTTAATCTCTACATCTGAAATTAGTTATTTTTTTGAGTAGTGACTAATGTATCATCATATATTTTTTTTCAAAAAAACCCAAAAAACAAAAAAGCTCTTTCATGCTTATGATGACAATAATGTCAATTATAAATAAGAAACACACACATGGTATATGGCCCTTTCCTACAAACCATATATGAAAGCTAATATTTAACAAATTTCAATTGTTCAAGAAGTCCAGGTGAGTTAAAGAAAGGGAAAAATAATTTTCCTGTTTTATTTAAAGAAAGTAATGTGAAGTCACATTTTTTTTTTTAAATGTAAACCAGTCATGTTGGGTAGATGACCTATCTAGATTTCTTTAAAAAAAAATGTACAAGCCTATAAATTTAGGGAATCCTTTTTAACTTAGTACATGTTAGTCTTACAGAATTATGGTTATAAATTATGGAATAAATGGTTATAAAAAAAAGACAAAAGTCTTGTTCACCACAACTAAAATGCCCAATGTATTAATTTAATGAATACTGAATTCACAATAAAACCATATTATAACCATTTTAGGCTTAATTACAACAACTCATAATCCTACATACAACAGTGCTTAGCTATAATGAGGCATTGTTAACAAAAAGCCTGGAAATTAATATCTTTCATTGTTTCAGAGATCAGTGGGTAGCTAATTGCTACACCAATATGAATCTTCTTGAAAGGATAACAGTTCTTTATTAAAATAACGTCATATTGTTTCATGTTTTGAATGCATATGCTGCCTTTGCAGTTCATTTATTTTGGTATTGCCATAAATAGAGGAGCCAGAAAATCAAAACAACTCCTTTTTGAAAGGGTTAACATATTTTTACAACTTTTCTTTTCCACATACTTCTTGAAAGATTTGTAAAAAGTCAGGATTTCTCTTTAACTTTTCACTGCCCTTATTTCTATCTCCATAATAAGTATAAGGTATCAGAATTTTAATGCCTCCTGTGTCCACTGAATCATGCTAGGATTTGGAATTGGCTTGACCTTTTCTGGATTCCAAATGTTAAAGAGTTCATAGTTGTTTTCCTTCCCTATGTGAGTCCTTCCTGGGAAAATCAAGAAAAATCAAAGAATGCCAGGAGGAAGAGAAATACATCTGCATACAAATGAAAAAGAAATAAAGGATTAAGGCAACAAAATCATTTTTAAATCCATGTTTCAGTTTTTATAATAAAATATGAGGTTCAGATTAATTGAATATCAAGGCCTTTAAAAATTTATAAGACTGTTATAGAAAAATATACTTTCCTTAGCTATGTCTTCATTTAGAATCACATGATAATCATCTTTGTTTTGATTCTCATAATAATCACACATAAATTATACTTTTTAAACTTATAATCATAATCATAGTCATTATAAAGATAAGAGGAATTTTAAAATTTTATTTTAATAAAGAAAAATTGCCATAACTTGAGTTTCAGTGTTTAGCTGTCATGAAGACTTTAGAAAGGCTAAAAGGCAAGATAAAAGTAATTTATTTACATGACAAAGTCAATAAAGAAAAATAATATTTTGTTTGAATCCTAAGGTTATATTTTCAGGGTTTTTTCCTTTGACTTTGTAGCAAATACTAAAATTCATATTTTCCTTTCAAAATCTTGGCGCATTATGGCTCTTCAATGAGCTTCAAAGCCTTTGCATTATTGATAAAGCATAAAAATCCAAATATGCTTGTTTTTTCTTTCTTACGCATTAGAAAATATCAGTGGAATAGGTGATCTCCAAGGCCCCTCCAAGTTCTAAATTTCTATGACCATATCCTTTATAAAATAACATTAATTTTCAAGACAGATCAGTTTGACTAATAACATTTGCTAACACTTCTGTGAAGTCAAGGCTCTAAGATATATCAAGTTCTTAAGGGGTTTTATATCAATTTCTGGTTTTCTCATCAATTCATCCTTTCTCTATTATATCCTAATATCCTTTGTTCTATTAATTCATTTTCTTTTCTTTTTTCTTTCTTTCTTTCTCCTTTGCTCCTGTCCTTCCTCCTTCCTCCTTTCCTTTTTCCCTTCTTCTTTTCTTCCTTTCCGCCTTTCTTCTACCTTCCTTCTTTCATTTTCTGCCCTTCCTTCCTTCCTTCCTTCCTTCTTTCTTTCCTTCCTTCCTTCTTCCCTCTCTCCATCCCTCCTTCCCTTCCTCTTTCCTTCCCTCCCTCCCTCCCTTCCTTCCTTCCTTCCTTCCTTCTTTCCTTCCTTCCTTCCTTCTTTTCTTTCCTTCCTTCCTCCCTCTCTCTATCCCTCCTTCCTTCCTTCCCTCCTTCCCTCCCTGTTTCCTTCCCTCCCTCCCTTCCTTCCTTCCTTCCCTACTTTCTTTCCTTCCTTCCTTCTTTCCTTCCTTCCTTCTTTTCTTCTTTCCTTCCTTCCTTCCTTCCTCCCTTCCTTCCCTCCCTTGTTCCAATGGGTTACCTTGTGAAGTACTTAGTTCTCTCCCAAATGAAATTTTCAAGTGAATAACATATATAAATAATTGTCAATGATGTTTTTGAGTAGATTGGTTTTAATTTGCATGCTGAACTGCAGTCACTCTGTGTCTCTTCTCTAATGTGTAGAACATAAGAACTCTAGGAATATTCAGCCTATTTCCAAGAGTTGCATGCCCAAGCAAAGTTTGACCCTAACCTCAGTATTGTAGGAGCATTCCTGAATAGATGAGAAAGGTTTTTTTTAATGCTATCAGTTGTTTTATTTGTGTTATATTAATCCTAACATTAGTTGCCAATGATTCTAGTCCCCAAATCTTTCAACAAATTACGATCATTTAACTTTTTCAAAGGGATGTTTACTTTAAAGAAATAGTAGGAAATGAAGTTGAGTAGTATTTCCCTCAACAACTAAGAATACATTGTCTTTTATGGCCTTAATACTATTCCAGTTCCCCAATGATGGGCTTAAAATTAATGTGATTTTTTTAAACTAACATTCATCTTCCAAAGTTATTTTCTAAATGTGGAATATCTAAAGCACTGTAGCTCCCTTAACTTGCTTTGATTCATGCTAGTTCAAATATGTCCTTTAATTTTTTTCTCCTCACAGTTTTTCTTCTGGCCTAGACTCTGACTCAAGGACTCATGACATTTTGCCATCCAGACCCATCTTAACTCTCTAAGACCATCTTCAAAGCTCTTTAGCTAAAACGGGGATGAACAAAGACAAAGAAGAAGAGAACAGAGTGCTGGATATATAGGCAAGGTTAATGTCCAGGTGAGGAAGACATAATGTTTTTCCTCCTCTTCCAGTGACTTCCAGTATAGTCTTGCTGACTTGAAAATAGGTAGACAGAAACAAACAAAAAAGTCAAAAGTCAATTTTCTTGTTACTGCCTCTTGAATGTATCCCTATTTTAGCTTTTCAATAATTTATTAATTCATCTCTTCACTTTGTGGTTAGCTCATTGAAATCAGGTAGAGAATGCCTTATATGTTTTAAATCAAGGAACAAGACCATCTATGTCCTGTTACCATGTGTTTCCAGCCATCGGTTGTTTAGTTGGTATAATCGAGTGATTTGATATTTCATTTGACTGACCAGTCACATTAAGATGTAGCTGCTGCACATCTTACAACTTCTTAGAGCCACAGATTATGTGGATCAAGTCGACAACAAAACTGGAAACTAGCCCTGAGTATGGTTTAGCAGAATTCACACCAGATTTTCCTAAACATATCTCACACCTTCCTGTTCTTCAAATATATTACTCTCCATGGGAAGAAATAGATCATAGATCAATATCTTAAATCATTTACCACAATAAGGTCAAAATGGATAAATGACAAAAATGTAAAAGGAGATATCATAAGAAAATTAGGATATGAAAAATATAAAAAGAAAATAAATATTGTTTTGTATAAAAATAATGTTGATCATAATAAATTTTAAAAGTTCTTGGACAAAGCAGTTTTTAGAGGAAATTTTATATCACTAGATGTTTACATGAATAAAATAAAGAGATTGATACATTGGGCATACAACTAAAAAAGCTAGAAAAAAATTAACAACCAGCAATTTGAAATATAAATATCAATATAAATTTATACAATTTTAAGATGTCATCTATAAGATTGGCTAAATTGATAGATGTCTTTCAACTGAGGAATGGCTCAACAGGTTGTGGTATTTTATTTTATTTTTTTGTTGTTGTTTGTTTGTTTGTTTTTTTTTGTTTTTTGTTTTTTGCTGAGGCAATTGGGGTTGTTTTATGGGCCAGAACTCTATATTTGAAACAAGGATTCTTACAAGGTTCTAACTCAATGGAATTGATGAGACAATGGTTTTCTAGTTTAGCATGGTGCTTAATAATTCTCTAAATCCAGTATGATTGATTTAATCTTACAAAAATAATGGTTTCCTAGTAATCTAATGATTGGTTTATTCTCAGTATAGAGCATATAAGTTGGGACAAACTCAGTCAGAGTGGGACCCAGAGACAGATTCATTCCATCTTCCACCTTTGTGGTGACTGGAAGCTAAAGCACAAGCCCTCAGACTCAGAGCCAGTTTCATTCACTTCATCTCACACCACCACCATGGTGGCTGGCCTCCTTCACTTCCCCCACTGAGGCCAAGGCCAGACTGAAAGGCTCTCCAGAAAGCTGCCCAGCCCCAGGCAAGGAGAAAATAAAGAATTTGGACTTTAATACCTGGATATTTTCCTGGTGATTACTCTACTGAAAGGAAGGCTGCTCCAAGACCTCCAGAAAACCACCAAGAGCACTGCAGCATTGAATGATTTTCCCAGGGTCACACAGCTAGGAAGTGTTAAATGTTTGAGGCCAGATTTGAATTCAGGTGCTCCTGACTTCAGGGCTGGTGCTCTATGCACTGGGCCAGCTAGCTGCCCCTGTGGTATGTGATTGTTGTGGAATACTACTGTGGTATTATATATTATGAGCTAGTTAATTTTTCAGAAGTCTTGCAACTAATAAAGAAAACACTATCCATATCTGTAATGCTGGAGAAACTGAGGCAAGATAGAGATTAGAGAGTATATTTTGTGACCTAATATGGAAAGGTTTTGTGTTATGTCACATGCATACTTTATATGGAACTATTTGCCTTTTGGGGAATTGGGGAAATGGTGAAAGAGTGACAGAGAATCTGGAACTCAAAGTTAAAAAATAAAAGAATGTTAAAAATAACTAATAAAGAAAAATATCAAGGCACTTATGAATGACTCTAGTATGTTCCACAACAGCATTCTGGTTCAAAGACAGCATCTGGCAGAACACCTAGTTCCCTCAGTAAAAGAAGCATCCAGCTGAGGTAGCATTCTCTATTGCCCCTAAGCATTTGCCTAAATGTAGGCTGTTTTTTTTTTAATATTTATTTTAAACATAAAATTAAACAGATAGAGAATAGTCTTTGAAAAGACCTTAATACATATTAAGCAAGTTTTTTTTTTCAGACAATTTCTAGTTAAACTAATAACAGGTCCAAAAGCACCAGGAACCATCTCCGATAATTTGAACATCAAAATATTGCCAAAGAACTGAGTATATTTCTATCTTTGAGGCCAAATGTACAGACTTTACAAAGATTCTTTTTAGCAATCAAGCCATCATTTACATGAGAGAACTTTTGAAAACTGAACATTATCTTTGGTTAGCAGTTTTTTATCAAAAGTAAGATAATTTATTCAGATAAAATACAGATAAAACAATATGCAGCATGCAGTATTTTTAATAAGCCACAACACATATAAAATAAATCCTTCAAAGTTTATAGACTTTTAAAAAAGGAGTGGGGAAAGGATCTTTTCAGATAGAAGAGGAAGCTCTGTATTTAAATTAAACCTCCTGAAAATCCACTGACAAGTTTTACCATCAAAGTTACAAAATAAATGCTTTGCATTTAGAATCACAACCCATTGCTATAAGTGTAAGATTTCATCAAGCTGTTCACTCTTCTCCTTTATTATCAAGAAAAGGCTCAAATAATCTTTGTAAGCATGATGCTGACATACAGTAATAATGGACCCAAATAGTATCTCTGGACAACAAATACCCAGGAAGCCTTCTTCCACTTTATTTTGGAATTTCAGCCCATTCTTCAGTGCATTTACTATATCGAGGCACAATTTTCATTAGATTCATTCTTCTTGATAAGAATCTTCAGCCTGGAGATAAATTTATATGGTTCTAATTTAATCTTCTTGGACACTGTATAAGGAAAGCCTAGAATGGACTCCCAAATTCCTGCTGGGCTTTCCAGTTTTCTTTTCCTTTCCTTGGAGATGTCAATTACTCACCACTGCTTTTATTTCCTTTTTCCTTCTCTTTGTTAGAAACTGCTTTCAACTTACCTTCAGGATGCTTCATTGCTGTGCCAAATTTCTTTATCTTGTTTTTCCCTTTCTTTGTTGTCATCGCCATCATCCTCATCATCATATTAATCATCATCTCTCTTGAGGATATAACACCACACCAGTAAGCTAGATTTCAGGTAAATATCTCACCACCCTGTATATTCCATCACACTGATTCTCTTCAGCTGGCACATATTTGCTATATTTCTTTCTCTCAGTGTTCTCATAATCTTGATAAGCTTCCCTGTTCATCACCCCCATAATTGAAAGGAGCACTACAGTTCAAACTCAGAACTCTCTCCATGTTGGTAAGTTTCTAATTTATATAACTACTCTATATTAGTCCTTTTGAGACCAGAAAGATAGTTCCCCTCACTACCCAGTTAAGTAAAACAGTTGACATGATCTATGACATGTTCATAGACTTCTCTCAGAATCAGAAAATAGGTGACAACATTGTGTCTGCTGTAAATATCTGCTACATTATGCCTATGGCCAGTCACCCGATCTCTAACATTCCACATTATTTAGGAATAGTTTCATGATGATCAAAAGACACAGTAGTGTACTCATTTGTGCTACACACACAAAGCATATTTTCATTCTGGTCTCTTTGAGATAATTATGTAGCTTGGGTTATATGACTCTAATGACAATCCATTTATTTTTATTTTTTTAACTTTTTTTTTAATTTTAATAGCCTTATATTTACAGGTTATATGTATGGGTAACTTTACAGCATTGACAATTGCCAAACCTCTTGTTCCAATTTTTCCCCTCCTTCCCCTACTCCCTCCCCGAGATGGCAGGATGACCAGTAGATGTTAAATATATTAAAATATAAATTAGATACACAATAAGTATACAGGACCAAACCGTTGTTTTGCTGTACAAAAAGAATCGGACTCTAAAATATTGTACAATTAGCCTGTGAAGGAAGTCCAAAATGCAGGTGGGCAAAAATATAGGGATTGGGAAATCAATGTAATGGTTTTTAGTCATCTCCCAGAGTTCTTTCGCTGGGCATTACTGCTCCATAAGTCCATTTAACCAGCTGCTTTTCCTCCTCCTCTTCCTCCTCCTTTTCTTCCTCCTCCTCCTCCTCCTCCTCCTCCTCGTCCTCTTCTTTCTCCTCCTCCTCCTCCTCCTCTTCTTCTCTGATTCTAATTTTATTTCTACTTAAACATCTGTCACTTCTTTTTTTCTCTTTTAACTCCTTTTTTTCTCATCTTCATCATTTCCATAAGCCTCATTACCATTCCACATTTATACACTTAGGTGTTCTTTTGGTATTTTTTCATAGTGTAGAGTTGATTCTGAATGAGATCCAATAATTTTATTGAATCCTGAATCAACAGATACAAATTCTTGCAAAAAGTCCAATAACTATAATAAAATATTGAAATATTAAACCAATGATAGGCTTTTCTATCTGATAATTGGTCTACCTAAATTTGTACTGATGAATTATTTTTCATCACCACAGAAAATCAAGTACACCAAATCCAAAATAATGTGTAGATAAAAATCTGTATTAGCAGAGGTAGAAAACATTATGAAAATAAAATGTTCCAACAATTTAGCAGACTGCCAGCTTTAGCTTGATGCACACACAAACATATTTTTTTGTGAAAATGTACACATATATATGTGTCAAGTTAATGTTGACAATTGTGTTAAAGACAGTTCAGTAGAAACATCATAAATATATTATAATATATTATATCTATCTATCTACACATACATTTTAAAAGCTTGGATCCTATGTGAAATTTAAAATGTGGGATTGATAGAAAGTTGCAGTGTTTGTTTGTTTTTTTCCTAGTGTTATGTTATTTATACTCCTGTGGAAAAAAACAGTTGCTTTGCATGTATAAAAATTGTTGATGGTTAAAATAAATGAAAATAATGAATAGTACTTTTCAAAGAATTTATACAGGTGGACAGGTGGAATATTAATCTATTTCCCTCAAGTTTAAATAAGAAAACCAGATAAAAGGAAACTAAATCTTTATCTCAATGACAACATCTTTTAAGCAAAATCAACGTCATTCTAAATCTGTGTCTTGAGAGGAAAAGAGTTATGAGGCTTTAAAGATCACACATTTATAAAATGATCTAAAATCACTTTCATTGAAGTTACTCTTCAGTTATCTGATATCTTTATGTTGTTACTCTTGTCTGACACTTGACATGTCACTATAGAAAATTATTTACCTAAATTGAGATTCTTATTGTAGATGGGGTCAGGGAAAATAAAGCATCATAGAATCATAGATTTAGAACTAGAAGGGGCCTTTGTTTGTGTTTGATTAAAACCTCTCCTTTGACTGATGAAAAACTACAGCACAGATATTTTAAATAACTTCCCCACAATCAGAAAAGTAATAGAAAAAAGTTAGGATTCAATAAAAAATCTTCTGATGTCAAATGCAATGAAAAGAACTATATCCAAACCTAAGTATGGCCTCCTACCACACAAACCTTAAAACCATATTCCTCAGAGATTTCAAATGATTATAATTCACAGATCTCAAACTTCTCTGAATAATCAAATGTATAGGTTACCTAAGGGTAATGTATAGAAGATAAGCAGATATAAATTGCCAATGATATCTTGTAAGAAACAAGTGGTATGAAATAATCAAAAAGGAGACAATAGGCTATTTTTGCAATGAAGGTAAGGTATAATATATGCACTTCCAATGGATAACTAGATCTGAGATTTCAGTAATTAATGTAATGCCCATCATTACACCCTACTCTGATAATGAATTCTTTTGGTTGATGAATGCCATTCCTGAAACTTAGAATTTTGAAGGACTGCCTAAAAGGCTGCAAGTTAAAGTGACTTATGGAAGGTGACACAGCCAGTAATGACAAATCTACTGCATGAGCTTTCTTCTCCCTTTCTTCAAGACTAATTCCCATTCTAATGTCTCTCAGCTACCTCTCTAATATTGGAACCCCTGAGAAATATAATAAAGCAGAGCAAAGCCTTCAGCATAATGGTAGGCTTTCAAAAAAGGCCTTATGGAAAAACATGGAGAAGAATTGCATCCAGTGAAACTCATGGAGGAGATGATTTTTTTCTCTTATGTATTAGATCCAACAATTCTTTAAGTATGCATGACTTTATTAAAAATGGGCAATTTTATAACTAGTTTCCCTTGAGATAATATGTAAATGTATTTGATGCTAATCAAATCAGGCACTCTCCCTTAATACTTGTTGCATCACAATTTATACTAAAGCATAATTTTATTTTATTTTATACACTGACAGAAATGTCATTCTAGGAAATGGCTTTCATAATATACACTAAGACCATGTAAAATGAATTATTATTGCAAATAAATGTACACAGTAGAATGGCTTTGAAATCCACTAGTATGCACTCTGTATTCTTGTCCTGCTTAACATTTGCAATAAAATAGGAATGATAGTGCTCCAAAGAACTGTGTAGAATTAGAAAAAGAAATGATTGTACATTATGTTGCAATTGGATATGAAGCTTAGCTGCCTGCTGACAGTAATCTTAATGAGGCTTACACTAAAGATATTAAAAATATATGTTGCCATCTATTAACAATCAGCTACTCAAAAAGTACTTTTCTTATATTCTCCATTGTAAGCTACTTTTTTAAAAACATTCTCTTGCTTTAATTAACAGACTATTGAAATTCCATCTGGTAGCAAATTTGAATGCTAAATAAACTGTCAACAACACAAGCAGAGGGAATATCTTACAGACAGTTGTGGAAAAGGGCAAATATTTGGAAACTTTTGTGTTTGAAATATTGAGCCACAGAAAGGACTCTAAAATTAGAATCAAGAAATCTGGACAATGAAGCTCAGCCCTGTTTCTTGCTACTTGATAAATTTTAGGTAAGTTAATTTCCTTCTTTTAAAATAATCCCTGGAATATAATAGTTGCTTCATAAATCTTTATTGATTGATTGAAAATTTGATTTCATGTTCTGATTGGTATTGTGATACAGAGATTTGGATCTTTAAGTGATTAAAGTGACTTCTAAAGTCACTTTTGATGGTAGAATCTATGAAGGGAAATCTCACATGGAATGAACTCTTCATCAGTAACATAAGTAAGTGGTGCCCAAGGAACCCAGTGATATGAGATGAGCTTACTGAAGTACAATGAGGCTTAGGGTATGTCCACAAACAAATTCTCTATTAAATTTATCTTAAGACTATGATCTCTTTTTTAAATGACACAATAGATAAGAATAGAGTATTGATTTTAAGGTCTTATTAGTTGTGAGAATATCACCTGAAAAAAATGGACTGATAGGAAAATGAGTATGGATCTATGTTCTCTACCCCTGTTGGTCATTTAAGGATGGCCATTTCTAAAGGATCATAAAGTAGTGATGAGACATTTTGGAAATTAAAAAAAAAACATTCTCTCTCTCTCTCTCTCTCTCTCTCTCTCTCTCTCTCTCTCTCTCTCTCTTCCTCCTACCTCGTTCACCTTTCCTTCCTCACCAATGTTTGCTACTCTCTACTACTTCTGCTCATTTTCCCTTTCTTCTCTCAATTTGCAATCACCTCCTCACCTTTTACATAAGCTCCTCCCCTCCTCTTTTCCTGTTGGGTTAAACAGATGTCCATATTCAACTTATTGTGTATGGGATTCCTTTATGATTTAATATGATTCAAGTCATGCTCACTGCTCATCCTCCCATCCTTATCCATATGCTCCGGCTATGTAGCTTCTTTATAACTGCTATTAATAATGCAAATTTTAAGAATTACTAATACCATCTCCCAGTGTATGAATGAAAACATGCTATATTTATTTAAGCCTTTATTTTTTCATTGGCCCTTTTTAATTGTTTTGGATTTTTCTTTTGATATTATAGGAAAGATTTTTGGATTACTTCTGTCTTTTATGCAAACTTGAAATCCTTCAATTTCTTTGAATGATCTTTTTTTTTTTCTTGATGTATTATGCTTAATTTTATTATATAAATGATTCTTGGTTGTAGTCATGCATCCTTTTCCTTCTGGAATAGAATATTTCATGACTTCTGGTCCTTTAATGTTTCAAGATTCTTAGTCCAGTGAAATGATGTTTCTTATTCCCTGATATTTAAATTATTTCTTTCTGGCCACTTGTAGCATTTCTCCCTTGTCCTGATAGTTCTGCAATTTTTCTAGAATGGTCCTTAGGCTTTTTATATTGGGAGAGAAAGAGAGAGAGAGGGGGGGGAGGGGAGGGGAGGAAAGGAGAGTGGAGGAGAGTGGAGGAGAAGAGTAGAAGGGAGGGGAGGAGAGGAGGGGGAAGAGGGAAGAGGAGAGGGGAGGAGAGGAGAGTGAAGGAGGGGAGGAGACAGGAGGTGAGGAGAGGAGAAGAGGGGAAGAGAGGAGAAGAGGGGAGGGGAGGGGAGGAGAAGAGAGGAGGGGAGAAAAGGAAAGGGGAGGAAGGAGGGAGCAGCAAGAGAGTATGCTTAAATTGTATTCATACATAATCTGTTCCTTTTCTGGGTATGGATAGAATTTTTGATCATAAGTCCTTCAGAGTAGGCATATATTATAGTATTGCCAATAATAGCAAAGTCATTTATACTTACTCATCTCCGAATTTTGTTATTACTTTGTATAAAATATATTTCACTTTGCTTGATTTTGTGGAGAACTTTCCAGGTTTTTTGTTTGTTTGTTTGTTTTATTTTTCTGAAAGCACCCTGCTAATCATTTCCCATAAACCAAAAATATTCCATCAGAAACACATACCAAAATTTACTTAATCATTCCCAATTCATAAGCATTTCCTCAGTTTCCTTTTTTCTTTTTTGCTCTGAGAAGAGAGCTGCTATAAATACATTTTTTTTCTATATATGTATCTTTTTCCTTAAAGAAAAAAAAAACCTCTTTTATTATTCATGTCTACTAGTGTATTGTTAGGTCAAACAATATGCATTAGTTTTTATATGCACACATATATGTATACATACGTGCGTGTATGTGTACATGTTGTGTGTATACATGAGCATATATGATACAGGCTTGTTAATTATCCTCTACAGAGTTTGCTCATATTTCTTTGTCTCCTCTGTCAGATTGTGAGCTCCTCGAGCATTTCTTTTTACTTGCTTTGGTTTCCCTATCGCTAAACACAACACTATATCCAGAGTAGATGCTTACTAAATAGTTATGACTGACTGACTGAAATGGTTATTTTTGACCATAGTATTGACTATTCATATTAACCAGAAAATTCCATTTTTCTTTCACTTTATTATCAGAAGACTAATGCTAAATAATAAGACAAAATAATTTAAACAACATGATCAAGAAAATTCAAAAATGGGGTAGGATTAAATCTTATCTACCTGGTATCAACATCATCACCATATAAGCATCTTTAAGAGAATTAAACAATATATCTTTCCTATTTATGTTTTAATTGAATTAATTTATAGAAAAAACTAGTCTTTAATGTACTATGGGATCTTTTCTTCTTCCCAAATTGACTCAATCCTTAAAATTTTAGTCAAATGACAATAGGGCGTGACTATTTTTAATGAGTATCATTGAAATCCATTGAAAAAGTTCACAAAGTTGAAAGAGAAGTTAGACATCAACATATCCAATTTCCACATTTTACTGATGTGGCAACAAGATGAGACCAAGGTTGATTAAATGATTTGTCGATAAGTTTATGATTAATTCTTTACAAGTATAATAACTGACATCACTGGATCTATGTTTTTTCCTCATCCAGTGTTTTTCCCATAGGCATTAATTACATATGTCAACAATGGTAGAGACAAAAATGCTGGAAATAGAGTAAGAGAAACAAGGTTTGAATCACATCTTTGCAACTTGCAAGGGTGGGGTAGCAGAAACCAAACAAAACAAAACAGAACAAAAATTGTGGATTTGAAAGCAGAAAATCTGACTTCAAGTCCCGTCATTGAGAAAAATTATTTGAATATCTGAGTGTTTTGAGAAAATGTTAATTATTTTGATACCTTCTAAATATTTGTTTATTATAGAGCACTGTATTTTCATGCTACAGTAAATTTTAGGGCAGTATCAGCCCATCCTAAGTTGTGTAGCAGTAACAAACTTTTGCTTAAGGGTTTGTTTTGGAAATGACATGTATAGAAAAGGTTTAAAATGTAGGCAACATATTCTAAAAAAAAAAAAAAAAAAGAATAAAGGGATTAGGAATGTTCACTGCTAAGTAATAATGCAAGAGAAATAAATAATAGTCTTAAAGTATATAATGAGTTGATTTAAGTGAGGATATAAATGGATTATACTTCAGCACTATTAACATTGAATAAAGTAAAATGCTCTTAAATTTCAGAATGGAGTTTTATTTATGGTAAGTTGAAGAGAGATGATTTGGGTTTTTTGTATTGTGTGTGTGTGTGTTTTTTTTTTAATAGAGATAATTAAAAATAGAAAAAAAAGAAGTGGAATTCCTTTGTCTATGTAAAATATAGATCTTTATATATATTAAATAGATAATTATATAAATAATAAATAGATTATGTGTTTAATGAATATATATATATTTAAAGAGCTTATTAAACTTTCATGATTAGAATATCTACCTTAGAGAAAGCTCTTTAATCCTTTTCCAAATATCATTGTCTTAAGGTGGCAATGACAAAGAAGGTTTCCCCATGAAGTAGTATACTGTTTCATGGATATCTCTGCTTGCTGCTCAGTAAGGACGATTCTTGCTATCACCCTAGAAGAACTGAACAAAGAAAATGTAAATCTGACAAGATGTTGTCTTTTGAAAATCAATCTGAATGTCTTCAGCTTTGTCATTGTGAAGAGTAACGTGTTGAGTCTAAATGGCAAAAACAATGAATATGATCCTTCTTCCATTTGTCAATGATCCACAGTTTCACTGGGATGGGGGATTCTGACAAAATCCAACATTTTTGAGGTGGCTTTGAAAATGTGGTTGTTTTAAGCAATTCATCATAATTTAGCCCACCTGACTAGAAGCTTTCATGAAAATTTGGCTTCACACAATGGACACCAAGCTTTTTTAGCTAGGTCAGATGTGCCAGAACTTTTGGTCTTGGACAATCTTCAAGGTCACTCCTATCACCACAAGCTTGCACAGGAGGGCTTTAGTGGATTAAAAAAATATCTTGAGGGAAAAAAATGCCTCCAAGCTCTAGCTTTCTACTTAAATATCACTCCCTACCACATGGCATTTTTTAAACAGCTGGACTCATTTAATTAGAGCAACATTTTTCCTTAGGTTTAATTTTCTGCATATTTTATTAGCTTCTCCCTAATTTGAAAATAATGTTGTTGGTTTTTTTCACCTAAAGGATGATTGAAACTATGTAAATATAGTTGAAAGCAAGGTAACTGCCATATACAAACAAAGTCTTATTGATTGGAGGAAGAGCTGACTGGAACAACATCAGATTTATTGGAATGAGAAGGGGGCAGCAGTTCTAATGAAAACCTAGCCAGTATAGGCTAGCCAATATCATTTATTATAGGCAAATCATTTTTTACTTTATAATCTCTAATTCAACCTTCATTTTAGTTAATGAATAAAATGAGATGAAGAGAGCTGGGATCTACCCAGTTGACAAAGATGAGCTATAGATTTAATGCATCTTTGGGCTGATTTCTTTCTTTTTCCCATCTATAGAAGATCAATGTAACTGCAATAATACTAGGGAATTTAGTTAGTGGGGATATTGACATTCAATATGTATTGTGTTATTAATTCAATAACTTTAATTTACTTTTCTGGATGAGTACTTATTTATGGTATAAATATGATTATTTTCCAGGTGGTCAGCTTAGTGAAGATGATAAATTGAAATGTCAATACATTTTTCAGTTTTTAGGGAGCATGCTGTAAATATTTAACAAGAAGATTACTTGATTTCAGTATTCATATCCCACAGGGTAATGGTGCTTGTACAAGCCCTTCATTTTTCATGTATTGAGGGTTCCAATGGTTTAAGGGCATGGCAGTGAAGCTGGTTAGTGATTTGCCTGAGTCAATAATAACGGGAACATGTAATGAAATTAACACGTGTTTGTTGTTATTTGGATGACATTCATTTTTAATATTGAAAGGTCCCCATAGATTTTTACTGAGACTTTGAGTAATCATTTTATCTTGATGGAATTGTTTCCTTAACTGTGAAATGGAACTGAGGACATAACTGAGAACTGTGTACTACAGATTGGGTTTTTTTAACTGACAATACTGTTAGCATATAGATGGTAGTTTAAAGTTTGCAAAACATATTTATATGTAGAAGTACATTAGATTTTCCACTAAAAACAAACAAACAAACAAAACTGTTAAATAACTTCTATTGTGATCCCTAGTCTATTTTTTTCAGATGAGGAAATAAAAGTTAAGAGGTTTATTAATGAATGTACAGGTGGCATCTGAGAATTCAAACCCAGGTTATCCTGAATCCAAGCCCCACACATTTCACTACACCAGTAATATCTTTATCTTTTATACTCTCTTCATTTATTTATGTGTGAGAGTTAAATATTCAGTTTTTTTTCTTTTTCTTTTAGGCTTTCCTTTCAAAATATCCATTGTGATTTTTTTTCTTTTTGATGTTTCTTTTCAAAATACTCATTTTCATCAGGTTGATTCAATCCTAAATAAGATACTTTCAAACACTTGTTTTACTCCTGTACCTTGATACAAGGAAAAAGAATGTTTAAGTCACTTGGATATATGAAATCATTTTTTAAAATGGCAGAAATGTCAATATGTCCTTGAGATTAGTAGAAAAGAGAAGAAAAAAATTGCATTTTGTGGAAGCTTGAGGATTAGAAAGAAAAAAACATTTTTGTTTGTTTATATTTTGGGAACTAGTGAAAATTTTCATTGTGCTATACTGGTTTGAAAAAAAAATATCTATTGGGTATTCACTATCCAGTTGTCATGACAACACACTTTCCCCTAGTGTGGATTTGGAGAAGAAAATGCTAAGTTTAGGATTAAGAAGTTGTTTTATCATTTACTTGATTAGTTTGCATGCTGCTCTAATGTGAGAACTATCAAATCTCAAGTATTAGAAGACACCTCAGAAGTTATTCCCAACCTCAGCTAAAGCAAGAATGATTTCTTTATCTTCTCTGACAAATAGTTATCTTGCCTCCCCTTGTCATTTCCAATGACAAAATAATTCACTGTCTATTAAGGCAGTACATTCCATTTTGAATAATTCTGATTATTAAGAACTTCATTCTCATTCAAATTTTAAATCACCCTCCTTTTCTTTCCATCCATTAATTATCACTTTTTCCTTCTTAAGAAAAGCAAAATAAGAAAATTGTAGTCACTCATTCTTTAAATATTTAATTATTAAGATAATGTCCCAGTTATGTTTTCTCTATCAAACCTTCTATCGACAAGTATTATTACAACTGTGCTTTGAGTAGTTCTCATATAATAATAAAATGAAACAATTCTTCTTCACATGAAACTTATAATTCTATTAGGTAAGTGTATGTAAATGTTGCACATAAACCTATTAATAATCAATCAATGAGCATCTGGAATGATCCTAGTATGCATGAGAACTTGTAACATTCATCAAGAATAAAATTTAAAAATTATGAAAAAGTTCTACTAACAAGGATTTTCTATTCAAATAAGGAAGACAACAAATGATTTTGTCCAAACTATAGGATATACCCAGATTGTCTCAGATTCAGACACTTATGATGTAGGAATTTGTGTCTGGGGTATATGTATACATACATACATACATACATAGGTATATGTGTGTATCTTTGTGTATTTATTTATATGTACATATATATGGAATAAAATTTAATGAATTAAAGATAAAATATAAATATATATTCATATGAAGAATCACATAGTGATACACATATATAGTACATATAAATCATGCACATATAGACATTGGTCTATATATGCATGCATATATAAAGAAAGCATTTCCCAAAAAGTCATGTTGTAAAAGAAAACATAGATTCCTCTCCCCCAAAAAAACTCTCAAGATAAGAAGTAAAAAAAAAAGTACACTTTAGTCTGTATTGACATAATAAGTTCTTTTTATGGATATGGATATCGTTTTTGATCAAAAGTTCTTCAGAGTCATCTCGGATCATTGTATTACGTGAATAGCAAAGTCATTCACAATTGATCATCCCATAACTTTGTTATTACTATGTATACAGTACATTTCATTTTGCTTGAACTAAGGGAGGATTTTCTAAATATACGTTCCCAAATGAAATACAACTTGCAAAACATGACACTATGTACATAACTGAGTGTATACAATAACATGAACAAGTAAATGCAATATAATGGATTTCTGCAACCAAAACAAGAATGATCAGATTAACAATAATAGTATGAGTTGTTGAACTTAGTCTTCAAAGAATCTTGGGTTTCATAAAATTAGAGATGAGGAGAGAGAAATTCCAGGCATTGGGTACTCCTAATATAAAACCATATAGGGTAGGTCTGAATGGAATGTAAAGAGAGGCAAAAAGTCAATCAGTTTGATTGGGGTAGAGTCTACAAGGGAGATTGTTGTGACACACATTAGAATATACCTGAAAAGATCTAAATTGTTAAGGGATTTAAAAATAGCGGTGAGAAGAGTGTAATCATACTAGGAGCTCTTAGATGTAATGAATATTCTTGAAGCAGACAGTGACAAGATGAAATATGTTCTTATGGCATCTCACTCTGATAGCTGCATGGAAGATGGCTTTGAGGGGCATGAACATTCTAATGGTCCAAAAGTATGACAACTATTTTTTTTTTCATTTTTAAAACTGATCCGTCACAAAAGGGATTCCCTAGTGAGGAAATCCCCTCTATCAGTCATGTATAGTGGCTTCTTTTCAATAGGCTTTCAAAGAGTTCATTTTAACACCGTTTAAAGGACTTGCCTAAATTCATAAAACTAGTAAGTGATGGAAATGTAGCTGATTGATAAATTTTCAGTGTGAACATTTTACCCCTTAGAAATTAGTAAATTTTACAAATGATGGCTTGATTTGTTCTTTGATTGATTTGGTTGTTTTCAAGAACAGTGCTTCTTTTTTGTTGTTTTTGTTGTTGTTGTTTGTTTCCTTATCTTTTTTATTGAAGCTTTTTATTTCAAACCATATGAAAGGATAATTTTTTGATCCTTACAAAACCTTGTGTTCCAATTTCTCCCTCTTCTCCCTACTCCTTCTCATAGATGGCAAGTAATCCAATATATGTTAAACATGGTAAAAAAAAAATATGTAAATCCAATATAGGAATAGGTAGTTATACAATTATCTCGTCGCACAAGAAGAATCAGATCAAAAAGAAAAAAAATAGAGAGAAAATAAAATTCAAGCAAACAACAACAGAAAGAATGAGAATGTTATGTTGTGATCCAAACTCAGTTCCCACAGTCCTTTCTCTGGGTGTAGATGGCTTTCATCATCACAAGATCACTGGAACTGACCTGAATTACCTCATTTTTGAGAGGAGGCACATCCATCAGAATTGATCACCATATAATCTTGCCATTTCTGTGTACAGTGAAATCCTGGTTCTGCACACTTCACTTAGCATCATTCCTGTAACTCTCTCCAGGCCTCTCTGAAATCATCCTGCTGATTGTTTCTCAGAGAACAATAATATTCCATAACATTCATATACCATAGTTTATTCAGCCATTTTCCAATTGATGGGCATCCACTCAGTTTTCAGTTTTTAGCCAATAGGAAAAAGGCTGCCACAAACATTTTTGCACATGTGGGTCCAGTAGAAACATTACTGAATCTGACATTATCCCCAGTTTGAGAACTTTTTGAGCATAGTTCCAAATTGCTCTCCAGAATGGTTGGCTATGTTTAACAGTACTTCTTAAACTTGTTCCACTTGAGTCTTTTTTCCAGAAAATGTTTATGCTTCCCCACCTACATAGGTATGAAAAATAAGTAAATAGATCAACCATTTTATAATAAATCATAATTTCATGATCCCCACATTTATGAACCCTTATGGGGTCACAACTCATAGTTTAAGAAGCTATGATCTAGACTTAGAAAGTGATGGGGGAAATTTAATAATAAAGAATAATCTTAAAAGTGTATTGTGGGGGCAGATAGATGATGCAGTGGATAGAGTGCTGGTCCTTATGTGAGGAGGACTTGAGTTCAAATCTAGCATTAGACACTTCCTAGTTGTATGACCCTGGGCAAGTCACTTAACCCCAATTGCCTCAGGGGGGAAAAAGTGTATTGTGCAAACTTGTTCCCCACTCTTTCAGAGAACTAGTTATTAAACATTTACTAGCACTACTCTGAAGAAATGCAAAATTTTGCAAATTTAAAGGCTGACTCTCTATTCATTCAACCAAGCTGCTTTTGCTTCAATTTTCTTTACTGATTTTTTTGTTTGTGTGTGCACACATGTTTACATACTTGAGCCATACAAAAACAAAATCCTCATTCCCCCCACCAGTGTAATAACAAATATTCTCTTCGTTAGGGTGGTGCTTTATAATGATTCCATCTAATCTTTTTTTTTTCTTCCTTTTCTGTTTTACTTCAGTATTGATTCAATCTGAAAGGCAGTAGAATCTCTTCATTATTCTGGGAAGGCCATTGCAGAACCACTTGACAAGCTTGCAACATTTCACCATAAACTTGAATCTTGTCACTGTGTTGCATGCATCAAACTGGGCTCCATGTCACACAGGGCACCCTGATCACAAAAATATAATAATAATAATAATTTTGCCTATGTTCATAAGTGCCAGAAGTAATTCAATATCATATGGTACCCCACATTAAAACCAAAAGACAGTTTTTTTCAGCTAGAGTATCTGGGGAATATTATTTTTGCCCTGAATTATCTACTGCAGAACCACAATTCTTTACTTGGGCTTGCATGTGTAGACATAGTCCACACTTCAATCTGCACTATGTGAGTGATCAATGGATCTGTAAATGACCAGATTCTGGACACTAGATGAATGTTTGAACATTGATCCCTTACCTCATGGAAGCTAGCTGCTTGATGGCTGTTTGCAAAGCATTAGGTAGAGTGTTAAGCAAATTTTGAGATCCCCAGGGAATATTTGTACAAGAAAGCTATGGGATAGAAGTGTTCTGAATAATCTAAAAGAAGGGAATAGTGAGAGCAAAGAAAAAGTAGGAGGTGCTGTGAGGCAAAGAATCACAATTAGTGGAATGAGGATGATCTCTGTACTCCTTCCCCTTCATCAATTCCAAAGGAATATCTAAGATATATTTTCCCATCCCTCAGGACAAACCTTTCCTGGCAATCTTCCAGATTATCTTTGGCTGGTAAATTGTTGTACTTCTAATCTTTGTAGGTTTTACCAGTCAAGCACTATTTTTGAGGCTGATTTTAATAATTAGTCATGAGGTTATGAGAGGAGCTTAGAAAGTCGCATGTGCCTTCTCCGCCATCTTGGCTCCCTCCCCTGTCATCTTGGCTTCCTCCCCACGGCCCCCCCAGGCTTGATCTCAATGGAGGACTTCAGGAGGCAAGAAAGTCACCAGGAGGATGGTCAAAAATGGAATCTGGCGTCTGAAGTCTTCTCTGTGTCTGTGGCTGAGAGAGTCCTCTGTGTCTGATACTCCCTTTAATATCTCAATACAATTACATCACTTCAACACATTGAGCATGTGCAACCATTACATCACCATACTAAGTAGTAAGTATATATGTGAACTAGTGAATCATTATCTCATCAATCACACTGAGTTAACACCTTGTTGTAAGTATCTTTGTTTCAAGTATACTTCTCCTGAGTTTGACCCTCTACACAGTACAACATTTTTAAGTGGCTGCTTGGAAAGAATAATTATTTGGAATGGGAAGGAGATGCTTGATTTCTCTCTACCATACATAAACCATATTGTAATTGAGGTCCTTTCTTTCTTCCCTCCTACATTTGTACTCCCATGTCTATTGATGATCTCCCAGGCATTGAACTGAGAATGTTCATAAAAGAACTCTTCTATTCTCTTCCTTATTTCCTTTTTCAAGGGAATTGAGCCAGGTGCATTTCATATTGGTTTCTTTGTGGTGTGTTTTGAGATTCAGCACCAAATGTTGAGATTGATACAGGCAACAAATGTTGAAGTTTGGTCATATGAAAAATCAACAATGGTCATTATTTATGAGAAGAGATTACAGGGGAAAAATTAATAGACTTGGCGGAGCTTATAATTAGACACCATGAGCCATGGAGGTAGGGAAATAGGACAATAAAAAAGATATTGCAAGGCATGATGGGGAAATGAGAGGAAAGATACCATAAGTCATGGAGGAGGGGTGAGGAGAAACATACCCAGAGACAAAGAACAGTGGCTATCCACTATAAAGGGGGTTCAGCAAAGATGAAGCGTGTGGTGGACAGATTTGTAGGGGAAACAGCCTCAGGGGTTTGACATGGCTTGATTTCTGAGGCTACTTAAGACTTCCTGAGCGGATGGAACTATAAAATTGAACTGTTCCCCATCAGGGGAGTTGCTTGCCTCAGGGAGTAATCTTACTACTACTTTAGAACTACTTCAGGTTTTCTCTGCCAACTCCACCTAGTTGCTCAGGACCTCATCACTAGGAGACAAAAATTTCTCATTTTTCTTCTATGATCTCATTGTCAGAAGTCATTCTTATAGAATATAATCTCCAGGACAGTAAATCTTATTAAAAAAAAAATCTTCCTATCTGTAGCAACTAATAGCACCTGACACATATAAGGATTTGAGTAAATTCTTATTGAATGATGGTCTTTGAAGTTGTTTTTTTTTTCCCTGTGTATGTGTTTGAGGGAAGTTGTTAAATAATAGAAGATATTAGGGTATATGATACAATACTAATGGAAAAAAATTGATAAATTGAGGGTGCCACACACATCATTTGGTGTCAGTTGGGAAAGGGAACTATTCACTAGGATGGAATTTGTAATAACTATAAATTTTGCTGAATAAATGTATTTTATAATGGGTTTACCTATAGCAGGAAGAAGTTATTGAAAGGTTCTTACTGAAATGGAAACTGTCAGTAACACATAGCATGGCCAACCCAATTTAGTTTCAGGAGTTAAGTTCGTTTTAAAAATCAAAATCTTAAATTGACTCAAACACTTAAAACCTTGAAAGTCAGGGTGTAGAGTGCTGGATAATAAACTGACTCTTATTTTGACTAAAAGGAAAATTATTTTCATTAAAGTAGTAGGAGACAGGGGCAGCATGTTCTGAGAACATACAGGGGTCCTCAAATTTTTTAATAAGGGGCCAGTTCACTGTTCCTCAGACTGTTGGAGGGCCGGATTATAGTAAAAACAAAAACTTTGTTTTGTGGGCCTTTAAATAAAGAAACTTCATAGCCTTGAATGAGGGGAATAATCATCCTCAGCTGCCACATCTGGCCCTTGGCCATAGTTTGAGAACCCCTGACATTTGTTGATACATTTAGTACTCAATCAACTAATTATTAAACACTTGTTTTGTGTCAGGAATTGTTCTCAATCCTGGATATATAGATGCAAAAAAAAATTAAGGTGTGTCTAATTTCAATAAGCTTATATTTTATCATAATGTAGAGTTTTGATGATGATTCTCAGTTTTATTTTTTGGAGATCTCAGTCCTATTATCTAAATTAGAGGATAGTGTTAAGGTTATTGGGGGAGGTTGATTCACAAGAGACAACAATACAGCATTTAGTATTTCTAATAGAGGGAGTTCAGAGAGCAAATCTACCATTCCAGTGGCTAAAATTATCATATATATTATTGAAGTATTTCTCTGCTGTTATCTAAGAAACTGATTTAATGATGTCTTAAGTAAACAAATAAAAGAAGGGAAGGAAGCTGAATAATCTTATGTACAATACAATGTATTAAAATCTGGCTAAATTTAGTCAGGAGAGACTGAATATCACTTTTGATGCTTTTATGCAACATTTCTGAGCCTCAATTTCTTTATTAAATTAAGATAACAGTATTTATCTCATAGGATTGTTAAAATGCATGTTAAACACTAATATATAATTGTGATGACTGTGTATTTTAAAATCAGCCAGAGTCAGGAAGTCAGGTTAAGGGAAAATCTTTGATCTTTATTCTTTGTGGAGGTGAAGGGGGATGGCAATAGGAATGTGAGCAGCCATGACAAGAATCTGGCCAGCAGTCTCTCTGCCTCTCTCTCTGCCCCTCTCTCTCCACCCACCAAAATTGTCCCTACATCATTTCCTATACATCGAACTTGTACAAAGAGTGGGTGCGGGCCATTCTTTCTCCAAGCATATATTAATAGAGTATGGTCCAATTACTATTTAGCCTCACGTGCGTGGGACGTCAGTGCATCAACTCAAGCTTCAGCCCATTATACTAAGTCATTAAATAAATGCCAAATAAGATTATACAATGGCTTATATTTATGGACAGTGCTGATTAAAATTTAATAAAAGCCTACTTTTCTGTTTCTTGACCATCTTTTGTAAGATCATGACCTTCATACCTCCACTTGTTCTTAGCTGTCAAGAAGATTAAAAATAAGTCATTCTCTTCAAGTGTTAATCCCTAAAAATACTTTAACTGATTCTCACATAATTTTCCTGATAATTTTTATTAGATTCTCCTTCCACTGGACCCCTTGCACATTGCCTCTCCTAAAACTAATTTATATTTTTTTTAATTTAATCTTATATGTACTCATCCATTTATACATTGTTTTATCTGGTAATAATAATAATAACAACAAAACTTATATAATGCTTGCTATGTTGCGGGCACTGTGGTATTTTACAATGATTATATATTTTATACTTATAACAAACCTCAGAGGAAGTTGTGATTATTATTCCCATTTACAGATGAGGAAATTGAACTAAATAAAGGTGACAAGTCACTTGCCCAGGGTGATGCAAATAGTATCTGAGGTTAGATTTGAATTCTAGTCTTCCAGATTTCAAGCTTGGTACTCCATTCACTTTATCTTCTAATTGTTGTATAATGTAAGCATGTAGAGGGCAGGGGCTATTTAATTTGGGATCCCAACTATTGCCTAAAGTAAGTGATTAAAACTATTCATATTAATTCAATTGAGCTCATCTTTCTTTAATTTTGTTTAGCTAGATTGAATCTTTAAGATATTGTGGGGGCACATGCCAGTCCATTCAGCCAAGCATTAGCAAATTAATTTTCTGAGAGTATGAGGTTATCTTTTTTTCATCTTTCATATTTTCCCCTGGTAGCTTCATGTGAGACATTACTATATTCTGACATTGTCCTTCATTTTCATTGCCCTCTTATTTGGATCCTGCCTCTTTGATACAAATAAATTCAATTTGGGACTTTTGAGCATTTATGATAATCTTATTCTCTTTAAGAAAATTTATCTGTGCACATGTCAATATCACATAGCATTTCTTGAAAACTGAAAGAAAGATAATTTTGTTAATAAAAATAAACAAAAAAACTGACTTTTTTTTTTGAGGGGAGGTGTTAGACCTGTCACATTATCAATATAGGAAGCCAATGGGGAAAATCCCTCTTACAATGTGGATCAATTAGTCACTTCATAAATAAACATTTATAAGGTGCTTGGTATGTAAAATGAACTGTTTTTGCATAGTGAATACAAAAAAAAGTGAAAGCAAAACATATTAAATTTGAAAAAGTCATATTCCAAAAAGTGAGACAAAAGAAAAGGGATGGAGCTGGAAAGAAATCATGAATGAGATATTTCCTAGTTAGCGGGTGAAAAAGATGGAGTCAAATCCCTAATTTTAGGTAACTAACTATTCTGAGATATTGTTCTGTACACAGTAGCACAATTGTGTCAATCCACACCAAGAGTACATTATCTCAAAGTTTAAGGAAAGGAATATACCTCCAGGGAGGGCTAATATACCTGCCTCACTTTGTACAAACACTTGTGTATACTTCATTTATTTTCTTCTCCTCATAACTCAACTCTTCATGGATTTATTTTGCCTCAGAGAAGTTTGACCTTACTCTTTGTCTCTGTCTTTTTTCCTCTGACTATAGATGCCTTGGTAATTAGACATAAAACTTTACAATACACATTGCAAAGTACAACTGAGTGTTTATTTCCCATGGGTCTCCTGTTTCTCAGGAAAACATATTCAGATGTTCTCACATTCTCATTTTCTCCCTGAACTCTGAAATGCAACTGATTTGATGTTTGGGCCATAAATAGCAAAAGCAGATCTTATACATCTAAAAAAAAAAAAAAACAAACAAACCCGGGATCTGATAGATATTGAAGAAGGGAGATGGGAGATAGACTGAATGATGCAAAGCTAGTGAGGTAGCAATGATTTGGGAGATTCATATGCTATTGCACTGGTACTTCCAAATGATATGAATGTGGGCAGATCATTTATCTTGCCTAGAAATCAGTTTCTTTATCTTTTAAACAGGAACAGGACTAGAAATATCAGAGATTCCCTCCTGTTTTAGGTCTAATGATCTAGGCTCTTATAAAAGGAGACTTATTTATCTATCAGGGAAAACAAAACTGTATTCTGGGAATGGCTAACCCAAAGAACACTTTGCTTATACCTACCTTGTTATTTCAGATGCCATACTCTGGCCAAAACATATGTACTGTTTTTTCCCAAATTGTTCAATTATCTTTGACAGCTTAAATTAGACTCTCCTCTATTATGCACAAGAATTTCAGTAAAATATGCATTATAACCTTCAGCAGGCAACCCTAGCAGATGAATTCTTGAAATTTCTATGTGTAATTATTCCAAATATATGGATCAGAAACATACACATTGAGATCCTTAGGATTTATGAAACATGGGAATTTTTAATATGTAGCAGGTAAGGTTTTTCACACCCAGGGGAGAAAGAGGTAGAAACATTTTCCAATAGCTTATTAGTATATGGTTTTTTGTTAGTTATTCCTTCCATGAGACTGTGAGTTCTTTGAGAACAGGAACTGGTTTTGCCTTTTTTATGATCTTGATCCTTAGCACAGTGTCTGGCAAATAGCATCAGGCACTACTAATAGAAGGAAATTAATACATGTTGATTGACTCCTACCATTTAATCAACATCTACATACACACATTCACACATATAATCATACACAACACATCGATGATGGTTCACAATATCTGATGCTGATATCTTATGGTGCCTGATACTGCTTCACTCCATCAGAGATTTAGTGCATGTATTTAAAAATCCATATTTCTAAACTGATGAGTTCATAAAGGCTGTCAGGATTTAAAACAAACTCTTCAAAATCATTAATGTTTATGGAAAATTCTCTAACCATCTGGTGGCTGGAACACATGGTCTTGTCTTGTTTGTCTGATATGTGTCCCTGAGTGTGTTTAACAATTTTGACTGATAGAAGTAACTTACTTTCCTCTCTAGAGAAGGGGATTTGACAGGGATTCTAAATAATTAGAAGGAAAGGTGTTTTTAAAACATCACATTGTTTACTGTCTTTGCTTTTGTGACTTTTCCCATTGTATCTATCTTGTATGATTTTGCATTTCTCCGCTATGTGTGTGCCAGCACTGCTAACTCTTATTTTCTCTTTTCTCTGAATGGTCTCTCACTGTACTCATATTCTGCATACTTTAGCCCTTTTACCTCATGTGCTTTGATTACACATGACTGCCACTTAGAACCTTTAGCTTTCTCCAAGTTTCATTTAAAGGTCTACCTTTTTCATTATACCTTGGGTGATTTTTCCAATTATTAGTGCTCTATCTTAAAATTATAGTCTTTCTTTCCTCTGGGAACCTATGGTTTTATCAGGGTAGGGAACCACTCAGTAAAGAACTTTTCATCCACTAAAACATATCAGCAATTTTTCAGCAATTTATTGTTTTCAGGAATTGACTGTAGCAGAACAAATCAACTGTTTTCCTAGGGCCACATAACCAGTATGCTTCAGAGGTGAAAGTTCAACTCAAGTTTCGCTGGTTCGAAACTGACTCTCTATTCATTATAATTTGCTATCTATTGAAAATTCTTTGTTGAAGTGAATTGAAATAAATATTAAAGACAAAAATGTCCTGGATAATGTCTACTGATATCCTCAAATATTAAATATATATGAAATTTAAATATTTATAAAACCCTATAAAGTTTTTTTTTATAACCCAGAGGGCTAATTTTATAGAAACTACTTATTTTCTTTATCTTATATATTGTGTATTGAAATTGAATTCCACCAATGAAACAAGAGACAACAAAACAACAATCCCAAACAATGAAACAAATTTTCCTATTAATGAAAGCACAGGAATATAAGATTTTTTACTCAGATCTTATGTTGAGGTCTCTTGGGGATACAATGGAAGCTCTGGCTTCAAAGCCAAGAGGTTTCTTTTTTTTTTTTTTTTTCTTTTAATAACATTTTTAATTACTTGTAAAGTCAAATATAATGTTTACTTTTTCAACTTTTGAATTTCAAATTCTGTTCCTCCCTCACTGCTCAAAACCTACACCCCTACCCCTTAAAAATGAAGAAAATTAAATTAAAAAAAAAGAATAATTTGATGTACCAGACTATCACAATAATAAATGTTGGAGGGGATTTGGGAAAACTGAAACACTATGTCATTAGTGATCTATACTATACACCTCTCAGACTGGCTAAAATGACAGGTAATGATACATGTTGGAAAGATTGTGGGCAAAGTAGGACAGTAATGCATTGTTGGTGGAGTTGTGAAATGAGTCAACCATTCTGGAGAGTGATTTGGAACTATGCTCAAACAAACCCCTTGATCCAGCAATGTTTCTACTGGTTTGTATCCCAAAGAGATCATGAAAAAGGGAAAAGGACCCAACTGTGCAAAAAAAAAAAAAAATGTTTGTAGCAGTCCTTTTTGTAGTGGCAATAAATAAATAAATAAATAAATAAATAAATAAAATGTGATCTGATCCATTCATGCTGGAGGGCAATTTTGGACTATATAAAACACTTTGATCCAACAGTGTCACTACTGGGTCTGTATCCCAAAGACATCATTAAAGGAGAAAAAGGACTCAAATGCAAAAAAATGTTTGTAGCACCTCTTTGTGTGGTGGCAAGGAACTGGAAACTGAGTAGATGTCATCAGTTGGAGAATGAATTAATATGTTATGATATATGAATATAATGGAATATTTTTGTTCCATAATCATGATCAGCAGGATGATTTCAGAAAGGCCTAGAGAGACTTGTCTGAATCAATATCAAGAGAAGTGATTAAGAGCAAGAGAACATTGTACACAGCAACAACAAGAATATGTGATTATGATGGATGTGGCTCTTACTTTGAGGAGATTCAGGACGGTTCCAATAGATTTGTGATGGAGAGAGCTAACTGCATCCAGAAAGAGAACAATGGAGACTGAATGTGGATCAAAGCATAGTATTTTCATTTTTTTGTTGTTGTTGTTTACTTGCTTTTTTCTTTCTCTTTTTTTTTCCCTTTTTGATCTATTTTTTTTTTCTCATGCAGCATGATAAAGGGGGAAATATGTTTAGAAGAATTGTACTTGTTTAACATATATTGGATTACTTTCTGTCTAAGGGAGGGGTATGGGAGGAAAGGAGGAAGAAAAATCTGTTACATAAAGTTTTGCAAGGGTGAATGTTGAAAAATAATTTTGCATGTATTTTGAAAATAAAGAGCTATTATTAATTTTTTAAAAATAATGTTTTTATCTTTGTTTGCTTTTCTTTTCTCATAGTTTTTCCCTTTGTTCTGATTTTTCTTTCACAATATAACTAAAATGGTAATGTTTAAAATGATTTAAATGCATAACTTATTGATATTTGCTTTTGGTATTAACATTGCTATTTTGATTTTGATATTAATATTGCTATTGATTGCTTTCTCTCTTGGGGAAAAGGGAGGTAAGAGAGGGAAAGAGAAAAATGGAACTCAAAATTTTATAAAACAGATGTTATATATTATCTTCACATATAGTTGATAAAATAAAACATTATTGATATTTTAAAATAGCTGTAGATTAGCTGTAGATTTAGCTGTAGTAGTAGAATAGCTGAAAATTAAAAGAAATTATATAAATGCTAAAAAGAAAGAGAGAAATTCACAGAGAGAGATAGAGATAGAAAGAGCGAGAGAGCGAGCGAGAGAGAGAGAGAGAGAGAGAGAGAGAGAGAGAGAATGAGAATATCATGTCTTTCTGTAAAGATGGATTACATTTTTCATGATGTCATTTGGAATTGCCTTGGATCTTGTATTATTGAAAATAACTAAATCATTCAGAGCTGATCATTGTTCAATACTGCTATCACTATATGCAACATTCTCCTTATTGCTCACTTCATTTTGCTTCACTTCATATAATCCTTTTCAGATTTTTCTGAGACTATCTTGACCATCATTTCTTATACCACAAGTGTATTTCATCACAATTTCTCCGATCATTTCTCAGTTGATGGTTATTCCCTCAATTTTTGCTTCTTTGCTACAGAGAAGATCTGCTGTAAATAGTTTCAAACACAGATTGTTTTTCTTTCTTTCTTTCTTTTTTTAATTTTTTCACCTTTCTGGGATATAGATCTAATAGTGATATTGCTGAATGAAAGAGTAAGCATGGTTTTATAATCCTTTTTGTTTAATTCAAAATTGTTCTCCAAAATTGTTTAATTAGCTCATAATTTCAACAGCACAATCGTAACTCAATTTTCCCACATTCACATCAACATTTATCATTATTCTCTTTTTTCATCTTAATCAATCTGATAGATATGAGGTAGTACCAGAGAGATGTTTTAATTTGCATTTCTCTAATCATGAGTGATTTAGAGGTTTTCAAACGACTTTAGATATTTTGATTTAGCTGAAAACTGACTGTTCATATCTTATCACTATATACCAAGCAGGGAATGACTTGTTTTCTTATAAATTTGACTCAGTTCTCTATTGTATAAATGAGGCATTTACCAAAAAAAACTTATTTTTAAAACTAATTTTGTAAATTCTGTTGCTTCCAAGGCCTGATGCTGGTTTGACAGGATACATCCTCTACTATACTATGCTCCAATCTCACTCCAGTGGATTGGATCTTTCTGAATAACATTTTTATTAATCTTTTTTTTTTTTAATTTTCAAAATGCATACAAAGATAGTTTTCAACATTCATCTTTGCAAAATCTTCTATATCAAATTTTGCTCCTTTCTTCTCCCCACCCCTTCCCTTTACAAAAAATAATTCAATATAGGATATACATGTGCACTTCTCCTATATGTTTTCCTACATTTATCATGCTGTGCAATAAAATCCAGCTCAAAAAAGAAAAAACAATGAGAAAGAAAAAATCAAGCAAACAACAAAAAAGGTGAAAATACTATGTTGTGATCCACATTCAGTCCCCATAATCTTCTTTCTGGATACATATGGCTCTTTCTATCAAGAGTTGGAAATGACCTGAATTATCTCATTGTTGAAAAGAGCCAGATCCATCAAAGTTGATCATGTAATCTTGTTGCTTTATACACAACAATCTCCTGGTTCTTCTTACTTCACTCAGCATTAGTTCATATAAGTCACTCCAGGCCTTTCTGAAATTATCCTGCTGATCATTTCTTATAGAACAATAATGTTCCAAAACATCCATATACCATAATTTATTCAGTCATTCTCTTACTGATGGGCATCCTCTTATTTTCTAGTTCCTTGCCACTACAAAAAGGACTGCTACAAACATTTTTGCACAGTTGGGTCCTTTTCCCTTTTTCATGATCTCTTTGGGATACAAACCAGTAGAAACATTGCTGGATCAAAGGGTTTGTACAATTTGATACCCCATTGGGCATAGTTCCAAATCACTCTCCAGAATGGTTGAATCATTTCACAACTTCGCCAACAATGCATTACTGTCCTACTTTTCCCACAATCTTTCCAACATGTATCATTACCTGTCATTCTAGCCAATCTGAGAGGTATATAGTGGTACCTCAGAGTTGTCTTATTTGCATTTGCTTATCAATAGTTATTTAGAGCTTTTTTTCTTGGTCAAAAAAAATTTTTGTTCATATCTTTTGATCATTTATCAATTGGAGAAGTAGTTGCATGCATCTGAATAACTTTATAAATTATCTTGGAACAGAATTTTATTTCACCTTATACTTTTGTTGGTTCTGCCATTCCAGTATCTCTTTATTTTTAAATTGTTCGGAAGGGAATTTGGGAGAGCTCCAGTGAGCCCCTGCTATTGCTCAGCTATCTTGCCTCTACCCCTCCAAAGCCAATAGATTTCAAAAATGGGCCTTGTAACTGGAAATGTGTCTAAATTATCAGAGAATCAGATCAGGTAAATTTGAAGCTAAAACCCTTTTGCTGATGAGCAATGTTGAATGAACTTGGGCATATCTACTATGAAAACCAAAGATAGACCCATTTTTCAGAAAAAGGTAAACTTAAAGTGTTACAGGTATAAGAATTTGTGAAGAAGGAAACTCCCACTAATAATATGTATTGGAGCCTTCTTTGCAACTAATAATAAATATAGGTAGGAATGATGTGGTACTTTAAGGTTTTACAAAGCTCTTTTACACCTATAAACTCATTTGATTCTTGGGATATATCTGGGAGATAGGAGCTTTTAATTCCACTTTACAGATGAAAAATTACTTGGTGTCACACAGCTAGTAAGTGTCTGAGGTAGGATTCAGATTCATGTTTCCCTGACTCTAAATATCACACTATAACACCTACTGGCTTATAATTTAAGAGTGGTTCCTGAGGAAGGTTAAGTTTCTCTGTGTCTAAGAGTTAGTAACTTGAATCTTAGCTTTTTTTTTTTTAAATCTAAATATAGCCATTCCTCTATCACCTGTACCATGCTTCCTTTCACCATAAATTTAATACGTGTCAGCTATTACTATAATTATTACTCATTATTACTTGTTACCCATCTCAGGCTGTGGGGAAAAAAGTATCTGCTAGATTTAATAGTTATTCTAAATAAATATGTATTATTATTAGGTACCTCTCTAGTACCTTTCTCAATTAAAAAGGGTTAGGGAGGGTTTCCAGAAAGTGGAATTTTAGTTTAAACATATTTCTCAGACATTTTACAGAATTACTTTCAACATAAACCTTTCCTAATATGCTTTTGCTATGAGAAGGTGATGCTTTCCATGTTTAAAAATGAGAACATAACAAAATTTATTTTCTTATGTTTTATTTTGTTAAACTGATTTACACCAGTGTTTCTTTATAAGGGCTGTCATGTTTATAATTCAAAGTCATTCAACCAATAAATAATTATTTATTTACTGCATATATAGTATTAAACTCTGTGTTACACAATGAAGACACACAAACTAAGTATTTCTCTCATGGAGCTTATATTTTAATAGGGTAGGGGAAGCACAAGGTTTGATTTGATCATTTCTCTTCAGACGATTATTTTGGGCTCAACAATAACGGCATACCAAGATACATTCTGCCAGATGTTAACATAAATTCACTGTTATCAAAGAAGAGTATGAAATAGACATTATGCTTAATTAAACTTCCTGGTTAATAGGGGGGATTACCATTTACATTGCAAAGAAATTTCCATTTTTAAAAGTAATTAAAATATAGTAAGATATGTTAATCTATTAAAAATTATGATTTTATTAATGTGGGTATTTTCTCAAAAAAAAGGAACATGATCACTTCATAATTTGATAGATATTTTGAAGGTTTAATTTTTTTTAATTTACTTTCTTGAATATTGGAATTTGGATTTTGGACTTTATTAATGCTGTAAACTCCTTATCTGCAAATGCCCTTCACAGAGGGCTGGTTATTCCCTTCACAGATTGTCTGACTTCCCTACTATATGCAAAGAAATTAAAAATAATTTATTTAATGCTTACTATTTACAAAAACTATACTAAATGATGAGAATATATATATTTTCAAAGATTTAAAAAACTTTAAAAGGTTAAAAGATTTAAAAATGTTTAAAAGGACAATGCCTCCCTGAAGGTGCTCACATTCAAATGAGAAGAATACACATGTGCATGGAGTGAGTGCACTCTCTCTCACACACACACACACACACACACACACACACACATACATACACACACACACACTCACACTTGAGTTGATGATTTCTATGTTTCCAAGCCTTTGGAAGATTAAAGCAGACATTGAATTATGTTGGAAGAGTGGCTGGATTTGAATCACAGAAAACACAAAAGGGAAAAGGACACATCTTTTCTGTGATAAACAATCTGAGAAGGTTGCCTGGAGTGTTGAGATAAACCCTTGGGATCTTGGATAGAATTGGGAGATTTACAGTTAATTTCCCCAATCCCACAACACTGAGCTATACTTTTCAAGCAAATAAACTTTGGGAAATAGATCTAGGGAAGTTTGGTTAATTTTGCCATCATGTGGTTTTATTTTAGACCCAGCTGTGGACTTCTTGGACAAAATTAGTAAAAAGGTTAATTTTAGGAACTCAATAGAGATTTAGAGCAATCTTATACCCTTTTACATCCTAGTGATTTTCTCCTAATCTGTGGTCCACCATTGTTTTGGTTTTCTCATCGTCACAGGAAGAGTCATAATGTTAAGACCAATCATAGTGATCTTTTTAAGAAGACAAATTAGAGGGCGGAGCCAAGATGGCGGAGAAGACACACTCAACTTTCTAAGCTCTTCTCTTACCCTCTTTATCAATATTATATCGAGCCTCAAAAATAGTCTTGACTGCTACAATTCGTAAAGATAAGAAGTAGAACAACTCACCGGCCTGAAAAATCTGCAGTCTCCCCAAAAAAAGGTTGGTTCCGGGGCCAGGGGGGAGATCAGTGCAGGCAGGGAGAGAAATTAGGTTCCCAGGAGAGTCTCAAACCGAAAGTGAAAGCACACATCTCAGCACAAGCTCACAGCCCCAACCCGCAGTACAGGGCTTTTCCTTGGGGCAGTTGCGATCCTGCATGGCAGGAGGACGCAGCCCATAGAGCTTTTCCAGGGCCGATTTGCATCAGGCAGAGATGCTGGGCAGAGTTTGCTGCGGTCTGCAGTCTGCGGTCAGCTGCTAATACTCACAGTCCCACAAGAGGCTCCAGCCTGGGGCAGTGACACTTTCATCCCTTAGTCTCTAGCCGAGGGCAATCTCTAACCCACTCAGCCCAACTGGGCACTTCGATAGCTTGGCCAGTGCTGAATCCACTTCCTGTTGGGGGAAGGGAAGACTCTCACTCAGAGCACTCCCATACCTGAGCGGAAATCGGTTTACATCTTTCCCTGCTCTGCAGAGGAAGCTGGTAACCCTTGCCTAGGAGACCCACCCTAAAGGCTTTAAAACATGAATAAAAAGATGAAAGAATGATCAACAGCTTCTATGCAGAAAAGAGCAGGTCAGCAAACTGAAGAGACCTCAAACAGCAAAAATGCATCAGACTGTCCTCCTTACATGATGTCTCAAGAAGAGACCATTAAAAGTCTCAAAAGAGAGTTAGAAGATAAATGGGGAAAGGAAAGAGAAGCCTTTACAAGAGAGCAACAACTTCCTGAAATATGAATTGGAAAAGTAAAAAAATCTCAGGAAAGTAAGAATTTCAATTGAAAATAAAGAATTCACTAGGAAAGAGGATCTGTGAATTGAAAAGACAAAGAACACGCAAGAAAGTAGGATCTGTGAATTAGAAAAGAAAATAATTCACTAAAAAAAAAATTAGTGAAATGGAAAAAAATTCCACAGACCAAAACAATACATTTAAAAACTCAATTGACATATAAAGAAAGAAGTAAAAAAGCTAATGAAGAAAATAATTCTTTAAAAATTAGAACTGAACAAATAGAAACTAATGATTCATTGAGACAGCAAGAATCAGTCAACCAAAAACAAAAAAAATGACAAACTGCAAAAAACCCTGAATTATCTACTTGCAAAAACGACAGACTTGGAAAATAGATCTAGGAGAGAGAATCTGAGGATTATTGGACTTTCTGAAAACTATGATGAAAAAAAGAGCCTAGATACTATTTTACAAGAAACTACAAAGAGAATTGCCAGATGTAATAGAATCAGAAGGTAAAATAGGCATTGAAAGAATTCATCGAACACCTTCTGAAAGAAACCCTAAAATAAAAACCCCAAGGAATATTGTGGCCAAATTTCAGAACTATCAAATTAAGGAAAAAATTTTACAAGCAACAATAAGGATCACCCAAGATCTGGCTGCCTCTACATTAAAGGAAAGAAGGGCCTGGAATATGATATTCCGAAAGGCACAAGAACTTGGCATGCAGCCAAGAATAAACTACCCACCTAAGCTGAGCATTTTCTTCCAGGGAAGAAGATGGATATTTAATGAAACAAATGAATTCCATTTGTTTCTGAAGAAAAAACCAGAACTAAACAAAAAATTTGATCTCCAACCATAGAACTCAAGGGATGCAGAAAAGGTAAAAATAACTCTTGAGAATTGTATTTCTGTTGTGGATATACAAAAAGAATACATGTATAATTTGATTGTACTGATATAACATAAAAAGGGAAGTAGATATGGAAAAGGGATGATGGCAGAATAAGGTGGGAAGGAGGGATAAAAAGAGGGAAACCACATCCAACAAAGAGGCTAAGGAAACTTATCATATCTGAGGGAATTTAGAGAGGGGGAGGAACATTGTGTGAATCTTACTCCTCATCAGAGTTGGCCTCAAAGAAAAATAATTGACAGTTGTTTTAGAGAAAATTTCCTCGCCTCATTAAAACGGGGAGAGGAAAAGGGAAAATAAAAAGAGTAATAAGGAAGGAAGGGGGAAAGACCAAAGGGGGAGGGAGGGATTATAAAGAGGGTAAGCATCGTGATACAAGAGGGGTACATAAGTTTAAAGGGGGGAAAGAGGGTTGGGGGAGGGAAGAATAAGTAAAGCATAATCTGGGGTTATTAGGATGGCAGAAAATACAAATTTAGTAATTCTAACCGTAAATGTGAATGGGATGAACTCCCCCATAAAGAGGAGGCAGATAGCAGACTGGATCAAAAGTCAGAACCCTATAATATGTTGATTACAAGAAACACATTTAAAGCAGGGAGATACATATAGAGTAAAGGTAAAAGGCTGGAGCAAAATCTATTATGCTTCAGGTGAAGTCAAAAGTAGGGTAGCCATCCTTATCTCAGATCAAGCAAAGTAAAATTGATCTAATTAAAAGAGATAAGGAAGGAAACTACATCCTGCTAAAGGGTAGCATAAACAACAAAGCAATATCAATATTAAACATATATGCATCAAGTGGTATGGCATTCAACTTCTTTAAGGAGAAGTTAAGAGAGTTGCAAGAAGAAATAGACAACAAAACTGTAATAGTAGGAGATCTCAACCTGCATCCTCAGAATTAGACAAATCAAACCACAAAACAAATAAGAAAGAAATTAAAGAAGTAAACAGAATATTAGAAAAATTAGGTATGTTGGATCTTTGGAGAAAATTGAATGGAGATAGAAAGGAATATACTTTCTTCTCAGCAGTTCATGGAACCTATTCAAAAATTGACCATATATTAGGACATAAAGACCTCAAAATTAAATGCAAGAAAGCAGAAATAGTAAATGCTTTTCAGATCATGATGCAATAAAACTACATTCAACAAAAAGTGAGGGGAAATAGACCAAAAAGTAATTGAAACTAAACAATCTCATCTTAAAGAATGATTAGGTGAAGCAGCAATTATAGATACAATTAATAATTTCACTAAGATAATGACAATGATGACATCATACCAAAATTTGTGGGATGCAGCCAAAGCGGTAATAAGAGGGAATTTTATATCCTTAGAGCCTTACTTGAATAAAACAGAGAAAGAAAAGATTAATGAATTGGGCTTGCAACTAAAAAAAACTAAAAAAAAGACCAAATTAAAAACCACCAATCAAATACTAAATTGGAAATTCTAAAATTAAAAGGAGGAATTAAAAATATTGAAAGTAAAAAAAACTATTGAACTAATTAATAAAACTAAGAGTTGGTTGTATGAAAAAGCCAATAAAATAGATAAGCCTTTGGTAAATCTGATTAGAAAAAGGAGGGAGGAAAATGAAATTAGTAGTCTTAAAAATGAAAAGGGAGAACTTTCCTCCAATGAAAAGGAAATTAGATAAATAATAAGGAGTTATTTTGCTCAACTTTATGCCAATAAATTTGATAACCTAAGTGAAATGGATGACTACCTCCAAAAATATAGACTTCCCAGACTAACAGAGGAAGAAGTAAATTGCTTGAATAGTCCCATTTCAGAAAAAAGAAATAGAACAGGCAATTAAAAATCCCTAAGAAAATCCCCAGGACCAGATGGATTTACATGTGAATTTTACCAAACATTTAAAGAACAATATCTCTAATGCTATATATAAATTATTTGATAAAATAGGGAATGAAGGAGTCCTACCAAATTCCTTCTATGACACAGACATGGTACTGATACCTAAACCAGGTAGGCTGAAAACAGAGAAAGAAAATTATAGGCCAATCTCCCTAATGATATTGATGCTAAAATCTTAAATAAGATATTAGCAAAAGACTACAGAAAATCATCTCCAAGATAATACACTATGATCAAGTAGGATTTATACCAGGAATGCAGGATGGTTCAATATTAGGAAAACTATCAATATAATTGGCCATGTTAATAACCAAATTAACAAAACCATATGATCATCTCAATAGATGCAGAAAAGCATTTGATAAAACCAACATCCATTCCTATTAAAAACACTTGAGAGATAGGAATAAATGGACTTTCCTTAAAATAATCAGCAGCATCTATTTAAAACCATCAGTAAGCATCATATGTAATGGAGACAAACTGCAACCATTCCCAATAAGATCTGAGGAAACAAGGCTGCCCAATATCACCGTTACTATTTAATATTGTATTAGAAACGCTAGCTATAGCAATAAGAGCTGAGAAAGAGATTAAGGAATAAGAATAGCAATGAGGAAACCAAATTATCACTCTTGCCGATGACACGATGGTATACCTTAGAGAACCCAGAGATTCTGCTAAAAGTTATTAGAAATAATCCACAACTTTAGCAAAGTTGTTGGTTATAAAATAAACCCACATAAGTCATCAAGTATTCTATATATCACTCAACAAAATCCAACAGTCAGAGTTACAAAGAGAAATCCATTTAAAGTAACTACTGATAATATAAAATATTTAGGAATCTATCTGCAAGGGAAAATCAGAAACTTTATGAGCAAAATTACAGACCACTTTTCACACAAATTAAGTCTGATCTAACCAATTGAAAATATTAAATGCTCTTGGATAGGGCGAGCAAATATAATAAAGATGACAATATTACCTAAACTAATCTATTTATTTAGCGCTATACCAATCAGAGTCCCAAAACTATTTTAATGACCTAGAAAAATAACAACAAAGTTCATATGGAAAACAAAAGGTCAAGAATTTCAAGGAATTAATGAAAAAAATCAAATGAAGGTGGCTTAGCTGTACCAGATCTAAAATTATATTATAGAGCAGCAGTTACCAAAACTATTTGGTATTGGCTAAGGAATAGATTAGTTGATCAGTGGAATAGATTAGGTTCACGATAAAACAGTTAACAAATATAGCAACCTAGTCTTTGAAAACCCAAAGATCCCAGCTTTTGGGATAAGAACTTACTGTTTGATAAAATTGCTGGGAAAATTCGAAACTAATATGGCAGAAACTAGGCATTGATCCACACTTAACGCCGTACACCAAGATAAGGTCAAAATGGGTTCATGACCTAGGCATAAAGAATGAAATTATTAATAAATTAGAGGAACATAGGATAGTTTACCTCTCAGACCTGTGGAAGGGAAAGGTCTTTATGACCAAAGCAGAACTAGAAATCATTACTGATGACAAAATAGAAAATTTCGATTATACCAAACTGAAAAGTTTTTGTACAAACAAAACTAATGCTGACAAGATTAGAAGGGAAGCAATAAACTGGGAAAATATTTTTACAGTCAGTGTTCTGATAAAGGCCTCATTTCAAAATATATAGAGAATTAACTCTAATTTATAAAAAATCAAGCCATTCTCTAATTGAAAAATGGTCAAAGGATATGAACAGACAATTCTCAGATGAAGAAATTGAAACTATTTCTAGTCATATGAAAAGATGCTCCAAGTCATTATTAATCAGGGAAATGCAAATTAAGACAACTCTATGATACCACTACACACCTGTCAGATTGGCTAAGATGACAGAAAAAAGTAATGATGATTGTTGGAGGGGATGCGGGAAAACTGGGACATTGATGCATTGTTGGTGGAGTTGTGAACGAATCCAACCATTTTGAGAGAGTTTGAACTATGCTCAAAAAGTTATCAAACTGTGCATATTTTGATCCAGCAGTGTTACTGCTGGGATTATATCCCAAAGAGATTATAAAGAAGGAAAGGGACCGATATGCACGAATGTTTGTGGCAGCCTTTTGTAGTGGCTAAAACTGAAACTGAATGGATGTCCATCAGTTGGAGAATGGCTGAATAAATTGTGGTATATGAAAATTACGGAATATTACTGTTCTGTAAGAAATGAGCAACAGGATAATTTCAGAAAGGCCTGGAGAGACTTACACGAACTGATGCTGAGTGAAATGAGCAGGACCAGGAGAGCATTATATACTTCAACAACAATACTATATGATGACCAGTTCGATGGACCAGCCATCCTCAGCAACGAGATCAACCAAATCATTTCTAATGAGCAGTAATGAACTGAACTAGCTATGCCCAGAAAAAGAACTCTGGGAGATGACTAAAACCATTACATTGAATTCCAATCCCTACATTTATGCACACACTGCATTTTGATTTCCTTCAAGCTAATTGTACAATATTTCTAGAGTCTGATTCTTTTGTACAGCAAAATAACATTTTGGTCAGGTATACTTATTGTGTATCTAATTTATATTTTAATATATTTAACATCTACTGGTCATCCTGCCATCTAGGGAGGGGTGGGGGAGTAAGAGGTGAAAATTGGAACAAGAGTTTGCAATTGTTAATGCTAAAGTTACCTATGTATATATCCTGTAAATAAAAGGCTATTAAATAAAAAAAAATAAACTAAAATATTAGTAAAAAAAAAAAAAAAAAAAGACAAATTAAATATACTTTGTGTTCTAAATAGAAGAGAATGCACCTAGGAGGATATTGTTGTCTTGATGGATTCATCTTTAGTCTATAATTTTTAAATAACTATCTTCCCTAATAAAATAAAGACCCATTTATTAATCAATTCTATAAGAAGTATAATTAATATTATATATATATATATATATATATATATATATATATATAACATCTTGTGCTGCATAATCAATTTCAACCACCGTATGCCTTCACATTTTGCAATATGTTGCAACATTTGGGAAAGGAAATAAATGTACTTATTCCTTTGTTTTGAACTGATTGGCAGAGTCAGCCAACTGTCCCTCTCAATATCCATGTAATTCTCTGTTCCAATAAAACACTTTATTCTAACATTGAGTGCCATGGAAAGTTTTTAGGAATACTTTTGGTCCATATTCCTCAAGGCTAGATCACAAGTCATATTGTCTCCATTAAAAACAATATCAAATTTGTTAAGGGAAAATTAGGCACATTTTTTAGAACCTCCTAGAATTTCAATTGTGTGGCTAGGTCCAGCTCAACCTTTATTTAATTCTTTACTCTGTTGCTGAATATTGAACTTCCCATACAAGTAACTTCCCAAACTCTGACTTTTGAGGTTCCTTTTGTCTTTTTCCTTCAGATTGTAATCTCCTTCAGGAAAATGTCTATCTTTAGTTTTGCTTACAATCGGATCTACAATATTTAGACTAGTTTCTAGTATACATTAGTGATTAATAAACTGGTTTATTTATTTTCTATAGACTCACTAATTGTTGCCAATAGGAAATAAGACTACAAGCTTTGCATTATATTACTTGGATCATTAAGCAAGATATTTCCTGATTGGTCATATTTTACCCTCCTATAAAACAAATGGGTTGGATATGTGAATGTTAGCAATTTTTGCTCACAAAATTATTTTCTACATTTTTGTTTAACTTAAATTCACTATATTGACTTTTAGTTATTATAGTCTTAGGTTGAAAATATTATATTTCAGCAGAGGAAGATCCAAATTCATTTGTCATTATGTCTGAGTCCCAATGGATAAAGTAACATTCATTTTCATAGTCAAACATTTTGACCAGAGGATCAGAAAAAAAAGCAGAATGATTCAACGAAAAGAACATTGAGTTGAGAGTCTGAAACCTTGTCATTGAATCCTGCCTCTGTTACTTATTACTTATATGACCCTGAGTCATGATGTGGACTGTCATCTCTGTGGAGCAGATGAAGGCCAGTTTTAATGGACTGCAATTCAATGTAAGATGTAATGAATAATAAGTTTAGAAAGGTAGGCTGGGGGCATAATTTGGAAAGTTGTAAATGTCAAATAGAAGAGTGTAAATTTTTTCAAAGATGATAATGGGCCACTGGAGTTCATTGAGCTGGGAAGAGAGAGAATCATAGTCAGAAAATAAATTTGACAGCAAGTTAAAAAAATGCATTGTAGACGCAAAGCAGAGTCAACAATGAGGGGATTATTATAGTAATTCAAATCAGAGGTTATGAGAAACTAAATCAGTGAGGTAGATGTCTGAGTAGGAAGAACAAGACAGTTTCAAGGAAGAAAAAAGTCACAGTGTGGTAAGAAGATTTGTAAGACCAATGCTTATGAAGGGCCAGGGTTATCAGGATGTTGCAAGCCTCAGAGATAGGAAGAATTTTGGAAAAGAGATAAGTTTTGAAGGTAAGTCCCTAACCTCTGAAATGCACATGTTGAATTTGAGTTTCCTGAAATGTCCATCAGACAGTAGGCAATGTTATACTGTAATGCTGGATAGAATATATCACTGGAAGTGCAGATATGGAGGTAATTGGCATATAGATTGTGATTAAACCATGAGAATTGATAAACCCATTGTCACAGAAGAGAAGAATTCAAATTACCATTTGAATAAAGATATAGACTAAGCCTGTGATTTCATTGGAAAAGGGAACTTGCATAGAGCAGGGCAAGGACTCCCATCTGTCAATATAGCTTTTCACTTTCTCTGAAACTTGAAAGATTAAGTTAACTGATAAAAGCAGTAGATTCACAGACCTTTTGAAGAAGTCCATGGAATTAAATTTATTTATATAACAATAATGATCTTTGAATTTTTAATATGGATACAAATTGATATAAAACACAAAGAAATTCTCTTTGTAAGGGTCTTCATTACTTTTAAGATTACAAAGGCATACTAAGACTAAAACAATTGAGAAATTCTGTTTTATAGTTTGTGATTTGGTCAAATTAATGCATCTAGTGTGTGTCAAAGATAGAATTTGAGACATATCTCTGTCCACTGTGTGGCACTACTAATTTATAATGGAATTTATTAATTTTATTCCAAATTTTATTAAAATACAAAACAAAAAGCAATATTGAGTTCTGGTGCTGGAATTGAGAATTTCCAATGAGATAATGTACAGATAGCATTCCTTTCAAAACCCTCTTCTACAAATAATATATGTTTTTTTTTTTTTTTTACTATGGCTTTAAGAATCAAATGGGATATTGTGTAAATGACACTTAATGGCATGTTTGGAGATAATAATCTGAATGATTGTTTAAGAGAAGCTAGAGTAGAGATTTTTTTTTCCCTCTGTTGTGCCATAGTTCCCTTTTAATGCCCTGACCTAGTTTCCCTAATTGTCCTATTCAGTTACTCTGCCTCAGGTTATAACCATTCCCTCTTAATGTTAGGATAAAGGTCTTAGATCTTAGGCTATAATCATTCTCTCTTAATGTTTGATGGGATAAGGGTCTTTATCCATTTTAGACATCATTAGAATATCAGGAGCCTCTCTAGGACCTCTACCATTATGTCATCCTAGGTGCTTTCCCCCCATTAGGTCATTCCCCTCCAGGTATTTCCCCCATTATGTCATTGTCCTTGTTACACTATAAAATAATCTTGTGTCTGACATTCACTGATGGATTCTTTGAGAAGATAGTCTCATTCAGCCCTAGGACCAAACATGAATCCATTTGGTCCCAGTAAATCTCTCCCATTTAATAAATTATTAAGTAATCTCTAGCTTGCTCAGTTTCTCTGGCATTACACCTCCATGTCTAGGAAGAAAATGGAAAAGACAGGAGGGGAAGGGAGAATCATTTGTCTTGCCATCAAGACAAATTTGAACATTTAACTTTCAATGAAGATGTAGGGAATACTAGAGAAGAGAATTTCTTTGCTAACTTGACTGAGTTAAAGAGTGGAATCATGTTTCTAGAAGTGACAAGGGGTATTTTTCACTTCTACAGAATGGTTAGAGTTGATTTTGGCTATGAATTTTCTCAAAGCTCAAATACTGTAAATAATTATTTGAGTTTTTTATGTTACAATAGATAATATTACTAATTATTGGTGGTACTAGGAACTTTAATATAGAATTAATGTAATGCCAGAGAAACTGAGGCAAGACAGAGATTAGTTTTTAATCTTTTAATTGTGGATAGTTTAGGCTAGCCCGCTGGATGGGACTCATGTCCAAAAATCATGTCGGCTCTAAGTTATTGAGGCTGGGAACCTTTATACTTAACTAGGTTTTTCAAACAGTTTATAAGGGAAACAAAGGTATATAAGGGGGATGAGGACATTGGGTGATGAGAAGCCATAATTCCAGGAAAGGATCATAACTTAGTCCTGACAAGACAAGGGTCAAGATAATAAGGTAGAAGGCAGGAAACAGAGAATCTAGGGACAATACTTGAAAAGAGGGGAAATTATCCTATCAAGAATTGAGATAAGGCACCTGGAGTTTTATGATTCAATGCTATTTCAAAGCTTCTTTTCTGACTCAATTCTCCCCATCCTAATGGCAAGAAAAAAGAGCAGGGAGATATAATAATTTTGTTCAGAGCGTAATAATTCAGGGTACAACATTAACATTAGGACATATGGACTTAATGACTATTATGGGGAAAGGAGCAGTTTTTTACTAGTAAAAGGGTTTCCACATAAGGCCAAAAATAATTGGGCCTCAAGTTCTTCTTATATAAGATAATTGAATAGATTTTAGATTGAATATCTTCTTAAGTCTATTTCAGTTCTAAAACTGTGATCTTATGATATGGTGTTTGTTAAATTAAATTGATATGATTTTTTTTTTTTGGGGGGGAGTTGTTTCTTCTGTGACTAGAGTAGTATTGTGTCCCCTTTAACTTTAGGGGTGCCCTGATGTAAACTGCTTCCCCCTTTGTGTCCCTGAGTCTCAAATCCTGGGAGGAGCACACCTTTCCCAGACAACACCCTTTCCAAGATAAGTAATCAAATTCAAATGGAAATCTCAGCCAGGGCCATAATCACCATCCTCTATTGAATTGATTTAGTCCTTCTAACTGCTCCCAACTCAGGGCCTGGGCATACTCCTATAAGGCCTCTAAAGTCTAATAAAAGGCAACTCTGTACCCTGAATCTTTGCTAAGTCCTAACAGGATTTTGCCCACTGATGAAGATATTTTCTTTTCAGTATAAACCAATCTCTGCAATACTATTCTGCCAGGATTCTTTGCCCATTAAGAAATCTGTCTTCTTAGTGAAAATAAAACCCCTTTGCCACAGATGTTGGGTTTGCACATTCTTTCGAAAGGGATTTGAAACATCGACCAGAGGGAATCTCTTACTCTCAATTCTGGTACGTCATCAGTTGTATGTATACATAGGTATATATCCTCACATACACACAGGTATAAATATACATGTATATACACAAATATTTTTGTCATGTATACATACAGATATATATATATATATATATATATATATATATATATGTACACATGCACATGTGCTTGGATAAGTATGTGTTATCTGTGTATAATTTAATCAGTTTGGGGGAAAATAAATCCGCTCATGCAGATTGGCAAAGTATGTATAATTTCAAGTCTTGGAAGAATGCTTTAGTATTTTCAAAGTTCATGATCACAAAACCAGTGTGTGTCACAAGGCAGAATGTAGAATCCTTCCAAACCTTTTTACATATATAAGCAATCTGCAAACAAACACACAAAAAAAGACAGTAATTATTATTATCATCAATTCTTTATCCTAAGCAGTTTAAAATATATTTTTAGATTTATTTCATCTATGATCCTGATGGTTCTGTGAAAGACATGAGAATTCATACAACTGGCATGGGAAGGTGGAGTAAAGTCCTTTGCTCAGGCCCATTCAGTCATTCAAAGTTAGAAACAACAGCCACCCTTAGCTCTTCTGATTCTTTTCTCAGAACTTCACTTCCAATCAGGGATGCAACAAAATCACTAAAGCTCCCCAGAACAATACTAGAACATCAGTTAATGAGATAATGAAATAACAACAAAAAGCCCTTCTTGTTAAAATTCTAATTAAAGAAATGACTAAGAAGATATTTTAAATTAGGAAGATTTAAATTAACCTAGATTGGCATTATGGAATTATGGTGGAATTATTTCAGGATACAAAGGGTATGTTGGACAAAGGAATAATGCCCTCCTTTAAAACACCAGGTATCATTTGAAAATAAGTCTATTCAGAAAGTAATGGTTCACAAAATCTTTCATTGAGTCCCTAGTGCTGAGAATGACTAGTCATTTTTTACACCTCTCTCCTTGGTTATAAATAGCTTTGAAAAGTCAACTTTAAAACAATGATCTTTGTTCCCCCCTCATTTTCTTTGGAATAGCATGCAAAGCCTCTTTGCATAACTGACAATAATAGTGTGGGGATTGCTTATACAATAGCTCAGCAGGAGTTTAAGGGTTTCTGAAGTAAAAGCAGGATTCTAATGATGATTAGCTCACTCTTAAGCTTGTTAACAAAATAGATGTTCCCGAGATAAATAGTGTTGGCAAAATATTGCATTTCTATTTGGAGGAAATATCAGACAACTTGGAGATGGTGGAAAAATTGTAAATGTCACCATGAAATTGACACAAAATGGATAAAGCTGAAGTGATGCAATTAAGAAACTTTGTAGAAGTTAAATTATTATGGCAGGATATAGAAATGAGTTGAGAAATATTAATTTTTAATCAGAATATTTATTTAAGTTGACCTGACCACAAGGGGTTTAACATCCAGACCTTGTGGTGCAGAACAAAAGGACATAAGGCTTTTTATAGGGTTGACAGAGACCAGAACACAGGTTAGCCTGCTTCCTTATGTGGCATCTTTGCAACTGCTATTAAAGAAATACATCAAAGACAAGGGTAGGGAGACAGCAGTCTTGCATGAAATTTCTGTTGCTATTCTTATGCCAAGGAGGGTTGTGACAGAAAAGGAGACAAAGGTCTTTTTTAGGTGTGCAAAAGGAGGTTTGACATTGCTGGATCATCTAAAGTTCTCAAACCCAGTTTTCCTGAGGTAGGGGTTTGTTGGGGTTATGGTCTATAATCCAAGTTTTATCAAAATATACATTTTAATATTATAAAGTAGTCTAGTAGATTCAATGGACTGAATATAGGAAAGGACTATGGAGATCAACCAAGTTGTTACAATTGATTTTCTAGTGGAACCAAAAGCAGACTATGAAATGATTTCCCCATGTGTATATAAGTACTAAATTGGAAAAGCACAGATGTAAAGTGCATCTTTCCTCTTATGTCTTGTATTCTTAACATTAGACTACCTTAATGTTGAAGCTGAGGATAAGTTGAAATGTAAATTTTCAGTGAACCTGACAAATATTAATGTCACCTGTTTCAGGGACTTATTAAATTGTATGCCTAATTCAAAATGAAATATATTAATTTTTTTTTCATTTTCCCTCTGGGAGAGATCTGAGAATCAGATAAAACTGAACATTTCTTATGTGGCATATTATAAGTTTCTTGCAATATTGGCATAATGGACCTAGAATTTCCCCTACTATGCCAGATAATCAATTCAGATTGATTCCCATTTCCAGAAAAAAACAACCCAATGCAGACATGACCTGAGAAAGACAATTATACAATTACAGTTCACCCCCTATGATTTTTATCTTTATAATCCCTGCTGTCTATGCCCATCTTGAGCCTAGTTCTAACTGTTCTTCCATGCATAGGTGTCTTTTTACTCAGGAAAAATAAATGCTAGGATAAAATATAACAGTTTTGTCTTTCTTAGGCTGAACTCTGGAAATAAAGGTTGTCATGTGATCATATAGGATGGTAGAGATTTGGAGAATCTGCACTCTTCCCCAAAAGAAAGGTTGCTTGGTACCAGACATGGTTCTGAATTCTAGACATTGATGTGTGAATCAATCCATTCTCTTAATCCTATGCCACTCCTTTCTCGACCTCCTGCTTCTTCAGTCAGTTTTAGTCCTCTATTTCTCTCTAAGCAGACTTGGGGGTCAGAGGCTTCACCATATAGTATAAGCCTCTTCTGAAGGCTTGTTATATCTTCTGGTAATTGGTCATGGGTCAGTCAGTATCTAAATTAGACAGCCTGAAGATCTCAAGCATTATCCATGTTGCCTTAACTAAGACAGCTCTGAATTCTGGTGAGGCTCATTTGATAATTCCAAATTACCTTAAAAACAAATTAATGCAAAAGTCTCATTCAGAGTAGTAGTCCCGTCTGTTTCTCAGGAACTTAATAACACTGTGCTGCTCTGGGATGACAGCCCTTTCCTATTTGTATCAAAATAATATACTGATCGTAAAGTGTTTTACACAGTAATTAGCATTACTAAGCACTACATTATTATTTATATAATTGAATGCAATTGTTACCTATCTGATAACTCAATAGTGCTTTTGTTTATAATACAAATGCTAATAAGAGCAATTTTTAAAAATGTGTAATAAATTGGAAATGCAAATTGGTATTATCTGAAACTTGTGTGTGTTATTAGTGCATTTCTTAATTTATATTGTGGAATTTGAGAGACAATTGATAACCAGAAACACTATTAGACAAAATCTTCCTTTTAATCTGTTTGTTGTTACACAGGAATTAGGCTTTTAAAGGGATGTTATCAAAATTGTTTTGGATATTTGAAAAATGTTATATATTTAATATTTACTGATAGTACAAATTTATCCCTTATATATAAGCATTTTGAGTTCATATTGATCTGATTAACCAGTGGTGCACACTGTAACTTGACTCTAACATAATGGTTTCTTTTTTTGTCCTCTTCAAAAATGAAATATAACAAGCAACCAACCAACCAAAATAGGGGAAATGTAATCTTCAGGTATGACATCATAACTTCGCTTTCTGATTGGATACAGTAAAGGTTAAATTTCCAGAGACCTTCACCTATTGGAGGATTTTAATCAAAAGTACACCTGAACAAAGGACTACTTAAGAACAAAAGCCTATTTAAAGCTGAGATATATGTCTGTTTACTTGGGAGAAATAAAGCCATAAATAAAACCTGTTTCGGATTTTTTAGGCTTAATTCTGGATATAAATTATTACATTAACAGTGCTATGTGACTCAGATATGACGGTGGAGATTTGGAGAATTTGGACTCTTCCCCAAAAGCCATCAGTGTTCTTCACTGTTCGTCTCAGAAAATATCTAAACTTTCAGATTGTAGACAATAATTCAGGGACTCTGGCAATGTCCATGTAGTTACCCAGAACCTCATCAATGCCAGTGCTAAGATGAATGATTTTCTTTGTAACAAGTCACCTGATTGATAATATATAATGCTATTTATTGTGTTGTTATATTTCTAAATTTTTTAATATTGTAATTTGGCAAACAATTATATGTTACATTCTTAGAAAAACAATTTCTCCTATAATCTAGTTGTTGTCAAATTAAAAATTGTATTGTTAAAAAAAGTGAATACATGAGTTAGGAAGCTATTAGGTTATTCAATCAATCCTGCTAACCATATTTTTATAATATTCTAAAACAGTGATATTACGAATTTAGAAACTTCCAAGTTTTGTCATATTCAGGAGGAAGTTTCACCTAAAATTATTTGGTTATTACTCATGAAAATGAATAAAATGTTAACCAAATTATTTGGAATAATTGTTTTAATCATGTATTTATATAGGTATTTTAATAGGGAAGAATGATAATTATGTAAAATATAGACCTTATAAAATTTCCTTTATAAACTACAAGAATTCTTAGAACCATCTAATCATAAATTCTTATGTATTAGATGAAAGACTTCTCTTTATTGTGGAATTCCTAATGAGTAAATGGGACATAACATGGAAATGCTTACACAAAATTAGAGTGACATTTTCAAGCCTTATAATATAAAATGGATATTACCTGAGATTGTTTGTCTATTATTTACAGAGGTTATATACATCTTGAAATGACTTAGTCTTAACTAATTCCTTTCTTAAAGATTAATTTTGCTTTAAGGGTTGAAGTACAAATTGTTTTATAGAGGGATGCTATGTAGGATTCCAGAATTTATTTTTCTTACTTTAAGTAATGTATTTAAAGAAAAGGGAAGAAAAATATATTGGGTAAAACTTTAAAGGCCTCCTAAATTTTATTGTAATAAGGCTAATTTGATTGGTTTTATTTTTATTTTTTGCTTATTAAAATTTAATCTCCTCTACATTGTAAATGCTTTTTGACTAAATAAAGATGGTAAATTTTGTTTAGGAATTTATTTGTTGTAGTACTTGGGTGATTTATTTATGTTACTTAAAGAAATTTTATACCATCTTAATTTTGATAAATCTCAGTTTCAGAGATTAATTTTTGCTTTAAGGTTAAGTAAAAAAATGGAATCTTTTTTTCTTAGAGATTCCCAATTAATTTAGTTCATAAAAGTTTAGCAATTATTCCTTTTACAATTAGAATAAATTTCAAGTAGCTTTTAAGAAAAGCAAACTTTTTAGGAAGAAATGTTTAAGATTAAAAAAAAAAAACTTCTAAAGATTTTTTGGAGTAATTTTTGGAAGACATACTAAATTTTCTTTTGTAAGCAAAATTATTATAATAATTTGATATTGATACTGAGTGTATTCAAACGTACTGTTATTAGTTAAAATTCAGAACTTGAATATTATTTTTAAAGTTTCATTCTTAGATTTGCTGTGTCCTTAGGCCATCCTGAAATGAATACATGCAGAAAAACAGTGTCAATCATCCTCTGCTCAATCCAAGCAACATAATATAGGGAGGTAATGTAGAAAAAACTAAGGTTGATTCTCCTTATGTCAATTTTCCATACAAGAATTCTATCCACTTGGTTCCATATACTAGGCAGCTTGTAGTGATGTAGGTCTTGAGGAATGGTTTTGATTCTCTTATTACCATGTCCCTGGTCATACCTCTCATTTCAAATTTCTAATATCAGGGTAGACAAAAAGTGGAAATTTCTCATTGTAATACTGAATTATTCTTAGCTATTAGAATTGATTATTGTTGGAAAAATACCAAGTCAGATAAATTAATATAACAAGCTAGAAGTAGGAAAGACCTTTTTGATTTGAATTTGTTATTCCATGGCCTAAGTAAGAGTTAGATTAGTTTGAATTTGTCATATATATATATATATATATATATAATGCAATTGCTGAAGCTTCTCATTCTTTAAGAATCATATTTAGGCAAACAAGCAAATGAGCTTCCTGAGGGGAAAAACAGTTGAATTAAGTAGATTGAGGTAATTCTATCAAACATTATGACAGGTACAGGATTTAGGTAAGGATAGCAACTGCTAATGACATGAAACATCTGGGGCTCTACTTTCTGCAAACTCTATCCCCCTAATCTGTGCTGTTTCAAGTTCTGCACTTTTCTCCTTCCTTTCCATCCTAGGTTAAGAGAATGTTCAGTTAGAAGTATAACTCTATTAAGATGGGACTTGATATTAATGTTTTAAGTTTTCTTGGTTACCTTGATGATATGTAAATCTCCCTTTTCATAACTAATCCGTTGTGAACCCTCTAAGTGCTCTGATATGTAACTGATTAAATGTAATTATGTGATTATAGGGATTGTGAAAGAGGAAAATGTTGAATTATTTAGCCCTAGCCCTGTCTGGGTGGATCATCTCTATGTGGTATTTGGAGACTATTAAATTAGGAACAGTATTATGCTAAGCAGAAGCAGCAGATTCAAAGATTGATACAAGAAATTTTCTCTAAGGGATCATCTACCAGATCCTTCTGACTACTCTCATATTCACCAGACTTGTACATGTAGACTCCTGAATTATCTGAAGACAGCCCCTGCTCCTGAGTAAATTGCACAACCTTATGGCTCCAGAAGCAGATGTCATCTGGATGAGATAGCCATCCCAAGAATCCTTACCAGGGCTCAGTATACTATTCTAATTATTGTTCTTGGTTTTTCTCTACTTTTATGTGCCCAACCATTATAGCCCTGATTCAAGAGTGTGTTGGAATTTTTCGCCTCCAGTGATAGATAGGATAGTCACAGTAATAAGCAACCTGAAAGATGAACTCAGTTGAAGGAGCAAGCCATTGTAACACAGTGGTATGTCTTTAGTTCCTTCCCTTAAGAGTAGGAGGCCTAATTCAGTCTCTTTTTTCTGCTGCTGGAATGTTTTTTATTCTCCTAGTGATTTAACCTTGAGTGTGCCTGGGCCTAGATCTGAGGCATAAATGTTCCGCCATATTGGTGAGTGAAATTATGTTATTTGTGGCCATTCCCTCTTGTTCTGCGAGAAACACCTGATGTTTCTCTTGATTAGAAGGAGGATACGTGAAAATGGAATGGTTACTGACTTAACTGATCACCTCAAATTGCTCAAGCTCCATGATGATCCAAAAGAGGTCAGATTGATCTGAGATTCAGATAAAACTGAGCATTCCTTGCTGGACTATTAGAAACTTCATGAAGCATTTGTCCATTGGAAGTTCCTTGCAGTATTGAACCCCGAACTTTCCCTGCTATGCCAGATGACCAATTAAAAGAGATTCTTATCAAATCTCATTTCCAAGAAGAAAACAGATCAACAAAAACAATGACACCCCAGAGATGACTTGATAAAGATAACTATGCAATTACACTCCCAGCCCCTCTGTGATTTTTATCTTTTTAACCCCTGCTGCCTTAGTTCTAATTGGACTCCATGTATGCATGTCTTCTGATTTAGGAGGAATAAAGCTAAACATGTTTTCTTTCTTAGAAAGGATTCTGGAAAAAAGGGTTGACAATGCACATACCCACACATGCTGATATGCATATATGCACACACATGTGCATATATATAGTTATACACACATGAATATACAAACATGCATGATGATATACATGCACACATAGGCACATAAGTTTATACATGCACATGCACACATAAGTGTATAAAAATACATAATGATATGCATACATGCACATATGCATGTGCACACACTCGCACAGATAAACACACACAATGCATATACAAACATGCATGATGATATATGTGTGCACACATATATCATCATGCATGTTTGTATATGCATTGTGTATATATTTATACACATGTGTATATATTTATAGACTCGTGTGCACACACAAACATATGTAAAATACATATGTATATGTGCATGTGTGCATATTCATACACATACATACACATAGGCATGCACACAATAATGATATGTATAAATGCACACATGCATACATGTGCATGGATTCACACCTACACACATGTACACATATGCATACATGTAATGTACGATGGTATCCATATATGTGCACATGTGTGCATGGTGTATATTTATACATGTACACATACACACATTGTGGAACTAGAATCATTAATGATTTTTATTAACCACTTTGATTTGCTTGAGCTCCCATACTATCCACTGGCCTGGGAATCTGAGCCAGCCAAGCAGGAGGCAAACAGCATTCATTCCTTAAGCTAGGCATATCAGAAATTCCTCATCATGTTCACTTACTGAACACACAACTCCCCCTGCTGTGCTTCAGAACCAACTCAGAATGGCTCATATTGACCCCCAGCCTAGTGGCTAAACTCGATAAGGCCACAATATGTCTTCTGAGAAACAGGCCAGCTCTGGGGAACAATGGCAGAACCTGATAAGACCATTATGTGATTACTCCCCCAAGCCCTGACTTTTGATTTTGTCTTTATAACCCCTGCTGCCTAAGCCCACCATGAGCTTAGTTTTAACTGTTGCTCTCATAGCTGCCTGTCTGCCTGCTTAAGGGGAAATAAAAGTCCACTAACAACCTAACTCTCGTTATCTTTCTTATAATAAACTCTCATACACACATACATACATACTCCCTTCAAACGGCCAGTTCTGTTTTTTTAAAGTTTCTAATTTAAGTAACTCTCTGAGACTTAGCAAAATTAAAAAAAAAAGAAAAAGAAAGAAAGAAAGAAAGAAAGAAAGAAAGAAAGAAAGAAAGAAAGAAAGAAAGAAAGAAAGAAAGAAAGAAAGAAAAGGTAGACAAACCCTAAAAGAATTCAATTTTGCATTTGGAATACCCTGCATCTGATACATATCTTGGTAATAAAGCAATGTGCAATCAACTGAATTAACCTGAGTTCTATTGGGAAGGGAACATGTATTTTTATCAAGACCTTACTCTGCTCTAGGTCTTGCACTAATCACAAATGTTAGCTCATTTAATTCCTTCTTGCAGTGGCCAGAAAATGGAAACTGAGTGGCTGCCCATCAGTTGGGGAATGGCTGAATAAATTATGGTATGTGAATGTTATGCAATATTATTGTTCTCTAAGAAACGATCAGGAGGATAATTTCAGAAAGGCCTGGAGAGACTTATATGAATCTTGCTGAGTGAAGTGAGTAGAAACAGGAAATCATTATACACAGCAACAGCAAGATTGATGATCAATTCTGATGGATGCAGCTCTTTTTAACAATGAGATGATTCAGGCCAGTCCAATGGTCTTATGATGAAGAGAGCCATCTGCCTCCACAGAGAGGTTTTTGGGGACTGAATGTGGAACACAACAGTATTTTGTTCTTCTTTTCTTGCTTTCTCTTTCTTTCTCATTTTCCCCCTTTTGATCTGATTTTTCTTATGCAGCATGATAATTGTAGAGCTAGCTATAAAAGAAATACACATGTTTAACATATATAGGATCACTTTCTAGGGAAAGGGTGGTGAGAAGGAAGGAAAAATTGGGAATAGAAGATTTTGCAAGGATGAATCTTGAAAACTATCTCTGCATGCACTTTGAAAATAAAAAATATATATATATATTATAAATGTATATACATATATAAATATAATAGTTTCAATTTTAGCATACTTTGAGACAACCAAGTCTTATTGCAATTAAGTAACTTGCCCAGGTAATAGGCTTACTAAATATCTTATGTCCTTTTTGAATCAAGGTCTTCCTGATGTACTTCCTAGTACTACATATTGGGTACCTAGTTTCCTCTAGAGGGAAGCCCATTTCAGTTCACTAAAATTATTCAAAAGAATGATTTGAAACCTTCTTAGAATGTGTAATTTAATCAGAATAGATTTACCATGTTCAGTCATTCAAATATATGTTTATTCAAAATGCATTTCTAAAACATGTATATTCTAGTATCTAAACTAAAGCTGAGTATAAAAATAAGATAATATATGTCCCCCTGCTTTCAAGTCAATACATTCCCCTAGGAACAGGAATTGAGGTTGGAGTTACAATAAGTAAATTTTTTTTTTTACTTGTACACTATGACTTTATTTCATTTTATTTCTTATAAGTGATTACTTTGAAGTTGAGACTTTTCCAATAGTAATAATGACTTTTATTTTTTAATGTTTTGCACTTTATACAGTATCTTCTTATGGTACAATTTAAAAAAAACACATATAACCCTTACCCCAGGAATCTGAACAAGCTATTGATTCACAGAAACCTGGATATGATCAAAGGAATCTCAATGAATTATTGTTCACTATTCCGAACAGTACAAATTTTATCACAACGAATTTACTGTGGATAAATCCAGCTTGTTCAGAACACATGGTTAAATGTCCATAGATATAGGTAGCGTGGGTTTCCAGTTACTGCATATGCATTAGAGGTAACCAATTCATAATAGGTAAAGAACAGTATTTATTGCATAACGCAGAATAAATGGGAGATTCAGAGGACCCAAAGGACACAAAGAGAGAGAGAGAGAGAGAGAGAGAGAGAGAGAGAGAGAGAGAGAGAGAGAGAAAGAGAGAGAGAGAGAGAGAGACAGTGAAAGAGAAAACATAAAGTAAGCATACAACCCATAAGGAACTAGAATTAGTGTTGCTAGAGGAAACTCTTTAGCATTTTATCTACTTCCACTATCAACACTGGGATGCATAGAGATTTCTGGCCTTAGAATACTACCTTAAAATTTTCATATCTACCATGACAAAGCAAAACAAAAAAGTATGGGTAAAACCTCTTTTTATCTAATGTATTACCGCCCCCCCCCCCAAGGTTATTATGATATAATGCAACATTGTGGTTTGGAATTGCTTACCTTTTATGTGAACACTAAGTACACCCCTCGGACACACACCCTCGTGATCTTGTTCTGCTCAAGTAATTCATAATGACAACTGGGAATGGAGAAGTTTTTACCTCTGTTTTCCCCACTTCAGGAGAGGTAGAATCTTTGAGTAATTCTGTCTATCAGTCAAGAATGATAGATGGAAAGCCTGTATTCAAATACTGGTCCTACCATTTGCTTCCTATGTGATCCTAGCCAAGTCATTTAAATCATTTCTTTTTCCTTTTCAATAAATTGAAAGTATTGACCAAGATAATTTCTGAGATCCCCTGCAGCTCTAAATCTCTGATTGTTCTTTCTCATTTGTTGATTGTTCTTCATTGTTCTTCCAAACTTTGGGAGAAATAGATGATTGGTTATGAGTTACCTTCTGAATCCATAAGCCAAATGAATGAATCTCAACATGTGTTTCAGATAAAAGTCAGTCACTCTTAGGTGATGATGGGAGGATGGGGAGAGAGAATCTTTCTTTAAAAATATTTACGTAATTCACCTTAGAAGAAAGGCATAAAAGAGAAAATGGGGGAATGGCAAGAGTAGTCTGTCCCTTTCCTATTTTAGCTACTACATAGAAGTGTTACCTCTAACAAAAGACTTAAGACATCTTTGCTTAGGCAATCACAGAAGGGTAATTATTCCAATAAGTGTCTGTTTTCAGAAGAAGCCAGTCAGGAATCTTGGCAATTACTCCACTCATTGAAGGCTCTTCATCATTAAAACTAAGAGAACATGGACTAAAATAATCATAAACTTTTACTGTAAATATAGGATAAGAAACCAGACCAAAACAAAAATAATCATATGATTTCATTTGTATTTGTATGAAAATAAAGCTAAAATAATGATGAACCCACTGTAATTGCCACGATAGTGTCTGACATGAAAGACACTTCAAACACATTTTTATTAGAATATCTAGCCCATTTGAAACATGTTCAGACTTTTGTGACTGCCCATGACGCTCATATTAACAGGATTTTAATTGTGGTAAATGGTTCAACAGGAATTTTCCTGGATTGAGAGTTGCTTGGGCAATTGTTTGTCAGCAAGCATTTATTACCAAAATCCCTTCGGACCAGGAATATCTTTCTGCTTAGATTTGTATTCCTGGTCCTATGGTCTTACATTTTCTCCTTAAAAACTGTTCATATGCTGGACTTGGTTGTAGATAAAGATTTGAACAAGAAGCAGGTTGTACTTTCTCCCATAATACTAGACTCAGCCCAGGATTAAATACAGTGGTTCAATGAAATGTTATTTTTATTTCTTTTTTGTTTGGTTCTTATTTAAGGTAAACCACTCTAGTATTTTTGCCAAGAAAACTCAAATGGGGTCACTAAGAATCTGACATGATTGAAAGGATTGAAGAAGGTAAAGTAGGAATGACTGTACTTCATCTTTAAAAGGTAGAACAATTTCACTGCTCTTATTTGATAGTTGAAAAAATAATGATACAGAGAAAGAAAGTTCCTAATGACCACAAAATCATAGCTTTAGACTAAGAGAGGACATTTTAAATCTATCTGGTCCAAATAAAATCATTATATACACAAGGCAAATGATGGTTCAGCAATTTTCCCCAAGGTTCCTGGGTAATATGTAGCAAAGGGAGGATATGAAGTTTTACCCTCTGCCTTAAAGGGACCGAATTCTTTCCATTTTCCCCCTTTGTTTTTGAAGTTAATTCTCAAAGAGAAAATTCTTAGATTTAGGTCCTCATCTCAAGCTCAATACCTGGTACCTTGGCTCAAAACTGGACTGAAAAGAAAACTAATCTCAATCACAATAGCCATTTCTCATCTCCACAGCTTTCCCAAGGGAGGAAAAACATACAATTTGAAAATTTAGTTAAGAATAAAAAATGGTAAGCCTCTTAGGAAACCCTGGCCAATACCAGCTCAGGAAAATCTCATAACTAACCATATGAAAAATTGAGCATTTCCTGGGCTAATCCTATCTGCTTTTCTAAGGAGTGTGGAAAAATGGAATATCTCAAAGGCTCTATCTTCACCAATCAAGTCATGTAATGAATTGAAAAGCCAATTATTTTGTAATAAATGTGTGTGTTTCTTTTTCAAAATTTAAGGAAAAAAATTAAACATTCATTAACTTGAATATTGTTGAGACTAGTAAGTCATTCGCAAGTGATCATCTTATAATAATTCTGTTACTGTGTACAAGGTTTTCCTGATCCTTCTCATTTTACTTTGCATCAGTTGATGTATGTCCAAGTTTTTCTGAGAGCATTGTGTTCATCATTTGTTATAGTAAACAGTATTCCATCAGAACAATATACCCAAAATTACCTGGTCATTTCCCGATTGATGGGTATCCCCTTAATTTGCAACTCTTTGCCACCACTAAAAGTGGTACTATACATTTTTGTATAATATATATATATATATGCATATATATATATATATACACATATACTACATATTTTAATTTTTTTCTTTGATCTCTTTTGGAGTACAGTTATTGCTGAGTCAAAGAGTATACATGTTTTATAGCCCTTTGAGCATAATTCTGAATTTCTCTTCAGAATGGTTAAATCAATTTACAATTTTACCAATAGTAATCTACTTTCACAATTTTCTCACATCTCATCCATGATTTGTAATTTTCATTTTCTGTCATAAAATCCAGTGTGATATGTGTGAGGTAATAACTTAAAATTTGAGTTTTAATTTCTCTAGTAGTGGTTTAGAACTTTCTTATGTGACTATAGATAGTTTTAATTTCTTCTGAAAACTGCAAGTTTATATCATTTAACCATTTATTTATCATTTAGAGAATGGTTCTTATTTCTTATAAATGTATCTCAATTCTGTATACACTTAAGAAATGTGGCCTTTTTCAGAGAAACAGTATAAAAATGTTTCAGTTATGATCACTAATTGGATATTTCCCTCCATCCTATTTTCTCTATTTATCTTACTTTCTCTTCTTTCAACATGTCCATCCTCAAAAGTATTTGATGTCTGACTAGTAACCTCACACAATGCACCCTCTCTTCTATTAGACCTGCTCCATTTCTCTTATCTTCTTCCTCTTTTACTTTTCTGCAGAGTAAGATTTTTTTTCTATATTCAACTCAGTGTGTATATTATATTATACAATGCTGCCAAGACTAAGTTTCAAAAACCCCCTATTTTATCCTCCATCTTCACATTTTATGGCTCTTTTATGTGAAATAATTCACTCCATTCTATTTCTACATTTCTCCTTCTCCTAGTGTATTCCTCTTTGTCACATCATAATTATAAATTTAGATATTATCCCATCATATTCAATTCATTCATGTGTCTTCTGCATATATTCCTTTGAATTACCCTAATAATGAGAAAGTTCTTAAGAGTTATGAGTATTGTCTTTTCATTTAGGAATGTAAACACTTTAACATTATTGAATTTCTCCTTATGATTTCTCTTTCTTTTTATGGTTCTTTACAGCTTGAATTTAAATGTCAAATTTTCTATTCAGCTATGATTTTTTCATGAAGAATGTTTGAAAGTCCTCTCTTTCAATTAATATCCATTTTCTCTCTGAAGGATTATATTTAGCTTTTCTGGGTAGGTGATTTTGGTTTTAATCTAGCTTCTTTGCTCTCCAGATTATCATATTCCAACTCCTCTGAACTTTCAATGTATAAGCTCATTGTGGCTCCATGATATTTGAATTGTTTCTTTCTAGATTCTTGCAATAATTTCTCCTTGACTTCAGGCTCTGAAATTTGACTGTAAAGTTCATGGGAGTTTTCATTTCATGATCACTTTTAGAAGATGATCAATGGATTCTATTTCTATTTTATTCTTCTATTTGAGGATACCAGAGGACTTTTCCTTGGTAATTTTTGAAATGCAGTATCTAGTTTCTTTTTAATCATGGTTTTCAGGGAGTTCAACAATTATTAAATTATCTCTCCTTGACTTATTTTTAGGTCAGTTATTTTTCCAATGGGATGTTTTATATATATATTTTTATTTTATAGAAAGAATTAAAAAAAAAACTTGTTTTAGTCTTTCATGTAGCTTTTGGCTTTCACTTCTCCAATTCTAAGTCAGGTTTGCTTTTGTACTTCTTTTTCCATTTTGTAAATTCTACTTTTAAAGGTGTTCTCTTCAGTGAATTTTTGTGCCTTTTCATTTCTCTTTTTAAGTTCTCTTCAGTGATCTTTTTGCTTCTTTTAGTATTTAGCCCATTCTGTTTTCTTAGGTATTGTTTTCTTCAGAATTGGTGTGTGTGTTTGTGCGTGTGTGTGTGTGTGTGTGTGTGTGTACCTCCTTCATCAATCTAGCCACTCTTTTTAAGTGCTTTTTTTGCATTACTTTAATGTCTTCATAATTTTCATCTACTTTTAAAATGTTTAAATCATTTTTGAAGTCTTCCTAAAATATGTATTTTTTCACCAAAGACCAATTCAGCTTTTTTTTTTTTTTTGAGGTTTTGATGCACCAGTTTTGACTTTCTTGCCTTCTGAATTTTTGTTTTGATCTTCACTTACACCATATTAACCTTCTACACACAAGTTCCTTTTTGTGGTTAGTTTATTCTTTCCAGTCTATATTTTTGAATTTCAACTTTGTGTTAAAGTCAGGTTCTACTCTCAGAGTAAAAGGGGTACTGCCCTAGGATTCTTAGGGCATTATTAAGTTTTCATTTCTTCTAAAGTAGTAGTATTTTATGGTCACTGTGACGTCCTAAGCAGACGCCCAGCAGTAGTCTTTTTTCCTAGCTTTTCATTTTCAAAATATATACATAATTTTCAACATTGGGCCTTGCAAAATTTTGTGTTTCAAATTTTTTTCTTCCTCCATTTTCCCCACTCCTTCCCCAGACAACAATCTAATGTATGTAAAGATGCAATTCTTCTGTACATATTTCTACATTTATTATCCCAGAAAAGTTGTAATATGGTTGGTCAAGATTCATTTCTTAAGATCAGAATTACCTTTTATATATTCATCTCATGGTTCTAGATTTAAGATAATCTGTTCGATCTGTCATTGACCAGAGTTGTGTTTTACCACTTTAAGAGGACAATGACTAGCTCTCCACTTCTATTTATCTGATTGTTGTTGGATTGCCTTTCACAAAGGCATATGTATTTCAAAATACAATAAGGCAATCCTACAGATACTATCCTCACAACCTCTGAAACATAATTCTGAAACCTCCTAAACTCTCATCTGTGGCTTTAAGAAACTGAAACATGCATGGTGGCCATATGCCATAAAATGACTTGGCAAATGAGCTAGACCAGCTTGAAGGTAATTGGCAGACCTACAATCTGTCAGTGAGTTAGGGGGAAGTCTATCCCAAGCATGTCAAAACTTTCCCTGGCAGAAGGGACAGATGAGAACAATTTAATCCAATGGCCATGAAGACATTTGAATCAGACACTGTGGGACTCTTAGTTCCTGATCAGACATAGAAAATGACAAGGCCATCTATGTATCCCTTAGTTGGAATATAAACTCTTGGAGATGATTTTGGGAACATATAAAGATAGTTTGGTAGAGAGAATAGACTAAAGTGAATAGTATAACTTAGTCTCCCATGCAGTACCTGACATAGACAAGCATTTTGATGATTCTTGTCCTGCCAGTGGACTTCAGTTATTCTGGAAGAGAGAGTGAGACCTATGATTTTGTGCAACTCTGCCTCACTTAAGTCAAATACATGGGCAAGTCAACAAACCACAAATCACATTATGATGCCATTGTCAATCTTTGAAAATGGAGAATAAATAACCACCTAAACCACTCAGTGATAATGGGGTGCAGAAAAAGGTGGAAGAGTAAGGCTGACAATTTAGTTCAGATTTCAGAAAGCAGTAGAATTTCACAGTCAGTACTGATACTAACTGAAAAGTCTCAAAATCTTTCTCTTCAGTAAGTCATTACTGGTTTAGAGGCAACACTTAGTATGAGGAAGAAACTGGCATTTGAACCCATGTCCTTTACTCCACTTTATAATCTCGTTAAATTATACCCCATTACTCAGTTCTTCTTCCTATGCTTTCCTTAAAAATCCAATAATAGCCACAACAACATCCCATCAATGTCCAAGTCATGAAGTCATGCTCATACTCCGAGACGCTAAACAAATTCCCTGACATCACACAGAATGACCTATAATAGCATAGAATTGAAATCAGGTTCAATTAGATTGAAATCTAATTTATTCAAGTGCTCAATCCACCACAGCACATTGTTCAATGTGTACATTTTAAAATAAACTAACATAAATTTGAAAGTCTATGTGAAACAATTGAAGATGAGAGGTATGATTGAATGCATTAATGGGAGGGAGAAGAGTTTTCTAAAATGTAAGTCTTGTCAGTACATGTGCACATATTGGAATGCTGAAGTGGTTCACATTGGGTTCTGTCTGTAACATATCCTGCTAAGGGCATAAAAGCCTTGAGTTCCCTGAACCCATCTTTCTCATCTGACAATATTTTCAAATTAAGCTTTGCTTTCCTTGTCACCTTCCTAAAGAGAACACTGCCCTGCTAATGGCTGGTGGTGTCAACCAATTTATAGAAGAATCACGTTTTATATATATATATATGCATGCAGTGACCACACTAACACCCAGGATGCCCTAGAATCAGCCGGAGTCAGGATAAGCAAAAGTCCTCAGTCCTTATTTTTTGTCCCCAATCACAGGAATGAACAGGATGGAAGCAGAATCTCAGGGACCACCTTACCCCTCATCTACCACCAAGTGTGTGTCCCTGGTTAATCTTCCTCCACTCCCTAGTCCTTACTACAATCCTCTATACACCAATTATTGAGCCAGTACGGATAGTAGAAAGGACCATTTTCTAAGCATATGCCCATAGAGTATTGTCCAATCAGTAGTTAGCCTCGAGTGTTCAACAGTCCTGAGTTCAGTGCATCGATTCAATCGTTTCAGCCCTCTACCTTTGAACTATTAAATTCAATTTAATATAAAAACAAAATGATATTCAATGTTTATTATGTTTATGCACAATGCTGATCCTGATAGTGGAGAGGTGAAAAAAAATAATTCCTGTATTCATAGAGTTTACATTTCCAGGAAAAGAGGCAACATGGAAACAAATTGGCACAATTCATACACACACAAATACACACACACACATACACACACACACATGCATGAGTGCACACTCACACACAAATTAGATGGAGGTTAATGAGGTCATTTTTCACCATCCTGAATGTTCTCTATTTTGTTCTAAGCTTGATAACCTATAGATCAGTAAGCAAGAGGGGGAGATTAAAAACAAAGATAGAAGGCAGTTTCCATTAAAAATTAAGTGCCTTCCAAATGACATTAAAAATCTGAACAGTCACATGAATATTAATATATTCAATTTGAATTGAAGGTAAAGCTTGAATTAAATTCTCCTGATCTACTATGATTCAATAACCTATTTTCATCACTAATTTTGATTTTAAACCTTAGGTATTTAAATTTATTTATTCATTTATCTATGTATCTATTTGCTTATCCATTCATTTATTCATTCATTTACATCTCCATCATGTGTCCAAATATCATCTATCTTTATATCAATCAATAAATTCTTATTACAGGATGCTCCAGAAACTAACTGTTCAAGTTATTGGGAATACAAAAAGAAATGAGAGGGAAAAAAAAAACAGCCCCCACCATCAAAAAGCGAACAATCTAATGGGGGAAAAACATCGAAATAAGTTTAGAGAGAATAGAAATTCAATAGATTTTATTTATTAGAAGGTATAATACAACCTATTTTTCTCTAGTCATTTATTTGGAGCCACTTCCTTTGTTGATGAACTGTGCCTTTAAATGTTGTATTTGTCCCTACCTGTTATTGTTTCCAGATTTTTACACAATTTCTTGATCTTTGGTGATAGAGTACTCCCAATATATTACAGTAAGATAGCTTCTTTGAATCTCACTTATGTTCTTAAGATTTATCTTTGTTTATGTGCAACATAAAGTAATTAGAAAAGAATTGCTTCCAAACAAGATGTTCAGAACTTTTGAAAAAAATAAATATTTATTTGACTAACATGATTCTTGATACCAGTTAAAAGAAATGGATTGGAGGAAGGGGCATCATGAAACTTTATATATAATATTGTCTTATTCCTAATATAATCCTTCTTGTATACCAAACTATAGAATAAGTTTAGAAGAAAATAATGCAATTTCAGAGAGAAGATACATAAATAAATCATTTATTTAACTCTGGTATGGGTATGCATGTCTGTCTGCATGGTGTCAAATATCTTTAGAAGGTAAGAATTTTTTTTTTTCCTGAGGCAATTGTTGTTAAATGACTTGCCCAGGGTCACGCCACTAAGAAGTGTTAAGTGCCTGAGACCAGATTTGAATTCAGGTTCTCCTGACTTCAGGCCTGATGCTCTATCCACCATGCCACCTAGTTGGCCCAGAAGGTAAGATTTTTGAAGGCAAATTGAAATTTCTTTGTATCCTTTTTTTGTTTAGCAAAGTGTTTGCACTTATGTTCTATGATTAACATATCGACAATCCATTGCCATTCCTTGCCACATAGACAGATTTCCCATGGTGTTGACTTTCACTCTATAGCACTTTAATGAAAATAAAGATCTGGGATTTATTGAGAGTCAAATGATTTTAGTGATTATTGACATAGATGTAGATATAGATATAATTATAGGTATACAATAAAGATATGAATTTATCTGTATTTACAACTATTTGTGTTTGTGGGTTTGTATTAGACTTCAGTCCTGACTTAGATATAGCTCTTTGTCTCCCCAACTTATTTCCTGTGAATGTAAGCCTTGAAACGAAAGCCCTAATAAAAGGTGAGTTATCTCGATGCAAATACATTTTCTTGTAACTATCTTGATCATCAGCCAAGGTTAAGGCTGGGTTTGTGCATGTTTTTTTTTTTCTTTTTTTTTTTTCCTTTCTTTAGGATAAATTTTATTGGCACTGCTAGGATGCACAGTAGACAGAGAACCAGGACTTGGAGGCAGGTCTGAGTTTAGATCTGATGCCAGAAACTTACTATCTGTGTGACCCTTACTTAGCACACCCTTTAACTTCTGTTTTCCTCAATTTCTTCATCTATAAATTAAGGATAATAAGAGCACCTAATGTTCTAAACTGTTAATGAAGATCAAATGAAAAATGTGAGATACTTGGCACTCTATAAATGTTAGTTATTATGATTATTAGTTAGAGCAATTAATTATTTGTAAATTATGCTAAAAGAAAATTCATCACTGGAATCTAGATCCTTGCAACATATTCAAATTTGTATCTTACATTTTGCAGATATTTCTTTATTTCAAAGTCTCCTATGATTTCATGAACATGAGAGGATATCCAAAATGGAATATTTAAAACAGGATTTTATATGATCATTTTTAAACATGTCAAAAATCTCAGAGACTATAGATACATGATGTTATCAGGATAGTAAATTTATTCAACTTAATTGAGTAGCTAGTCCATTTTGTTATTGGGTTAGGGGACCCAGAAAAAAAAATAAATCCCTCTCCTTAACAGTTTTTTAAACTAGCATTAGGCAAAAGTTTAATGTCTTTATTGCCTTATTGATTTGCCCAGCTCTTGGCTCTCTGTAACAACAGCAAAAAGCAATAAAGAATATTATTTGACATGTTTAGTTAACATTTAAAATATATCAAAGTGGATCATGGAGATATTTAGAAAAAGAAAGAAGAAAGGAAAAAGGAAGGGATGGAAGGAAAAAGAGAGAAAGGGAGGAAAGAAGAGGGGGAGAGGCAGAAGGAGGGAGGAAGAAAGGAAGGGAGAGAGGGAAAGGGGAAGGAGGAAATGGAGAAAGGAGAGAGAGGAAGGAAAAATAAGGGATGGAGGGAAAGAAAAAAATGAGGGAGGGAAAATGGAGGCAGGGAAAAAAGAGAGGGAGAAGAGAAGGGAGGGAGGAAAGAAAAAGGGAAAGGAGGAAGAAAGGAAGAAGAAAATAAGGAAGAGAGAGAGGGAGGAAGGAATGAAGAAAATGAGAGAGCAGGAAGAGAATTGAAAGAGGGACATGGAAGGAAAGGAGGAATATAGGGAGGAAGGGTAAAATAATAAGGGAAAAGAAGAAAAGAAAGAAGACATAGAAGAAAAGCAAATAAAGGAAGGGAGAGAAACTAGAGTTTCAATTTGTGTTTCTGCTCTCAGGGTTCGGATTGGCCAAAAGATTATAAATCAGGTATTTCTAGACCAATGTCGAAAGGGAAAGTGAACAAAATTTATTGGCTAGAAATAAATGGAAGTACTTACCATGTAAATAATCTATATCTCACAAAATGAAAACTTTTATTAGAAGAATTTAATGGAAAAAAGCTTTCTGTTTTTATTAATCTAAATGCAAAGATTAGACATGTTGCCTATAGATTAACTTCCTTATAATTAACCTTTTAATTAACCTCCCATCACTCCCTTATAAAAGACTTTAAATATAATTTATACAATTCTGCATTTATTTTTTATTTATTTTAAGGGCTTAAGAATGATTTTAAAAGATGATATGATGTATGGTACATAATCTACAGAGAAGAGATTAGCTTTAATTCTTAATTCAGGAACTCAGTAGGTTGCCAAGATAAGGGATAGTAACCAGATGAAAGATTTTGGAAAACAGAAAGGCTACTTTGAAACTATAGGTTTATAATTCATGATTCTGTTCTTTTTTAATTATGTAATTGTCCACCAGCTGAAACTGCCAATGCTCCTTTAAATAACTCAAATAATCTGTTTTTTTTTTCTTTCTCACCATCCTAATTATGACCATAAATTTATGTTCCAAATGAGACTTTCCCAATATCTCTCAGAATTTAAATGCTGTTGTGGGATCACATACACATTTTCACACAATCAAATAAACAGACACAAACTCATCTATACTACTATTCTATTAAGAAGCAGTCATTTCACTTGCATAAAAGAAACTAAGGGATTTTTGTGATGTTTGTAATTAAATTGTATAATTTCTGCTTTCAACAGAACTGCCCCTGTGGTTCTTTATTTTCTCTGAGAAAATTCACATTATGCCATACCATTTAATTGTCGATTTTGCTCTGTAATTGATCCTATTCCCTATTTTATCAAGTCCTGTTTCTCAGTTAAGTTCAAAAAATTCAGTTCACCCTAATCTGAATTGACTTAAAGGATCTATTCTCTAAGACATCTGTTTTGTTCTCAATTTGCTTTTAGCCAGTTTAACCTGGGGCCTCTCTTTTATTGCCTGTAAACAAACCAAAAAAGATATATGGGCTATTCAGAGAAGACTAGCAACTCTGATTGGAGGATGTAGTTTAGCTCATCCATCTTTGGTGTCCACTTGGTACTAAAGACTCACCTATGGCTCCAAGAAACTATAATGTGTACTTCAGCCACGTGCTAGTAAAAGCATTTCTGTAAATGTGCTAAACTAGACTGAGGATAACTGACAGGCCTCAAATCTGTTGTAGAGTTAGGGACAGTCCATCCAAGCACATGAAGACATCTTCGTAGAATGTGTAAATAAGAACAATGTTCTAATAGTCATAAAGATGGCCATTTTCATGTGGAGCACTTAGTGGTTGATCAGATATTTAAGGACACTGAGGTCATCCACTGTATCCCGTGACTTTTGTCTTGCCACTAGGTTTCAATGACTGAATGTGAGGTTGGTAGTTTTGTGCAACTTTACCACACCTGAATCCAATTCATCAAGGAGTCAAGATAATATCCTCATTATGTCATTGATCATCTTCAAAGGACAACAAAAATCAGTTTAGGCTGAATTTCACACCAAAAGACATTTTTTTTGTCCTTGTATCCACTTGCAAAATTAAAGGTTGTTTGATCTCCCCCAAGGGGATAACTAACTGGGTGATCCTGACTGATTTTTTTTTTTTTTTTGATGTCTAGCCAAAGACTAACAGAAACAATTGAAACCAGTGAAGCAGTTATCATTCTGTAACTCTCTTTGGGGCACGATTAGTCACACCTCAAGGCCAATCCACTTTCCCCAGCTGTTGCTGATTGTGATATTGGTTATAACACCAAAACCCCTTCCCTAATCTCAATAAAAAGTGTTTTTTTTCCCAACTTTTCCTTCAAGGTCACCAAGCTGATTGATAGAGGCCAGTTTGACTATTGTATTAACAGACTATGTCATTGTTAATAAAATGTTATCTTGCTCTGAGAAAAGTGCCTTAGTTTCCCTTTTATTTGCATTTTGTTCATAAAAAGGTGCCTTAATTTCCCTCTTAATTGCTTTTTCCTTAGCACACCTGCTAGCCATGGTTCTATTAAGATGACAAGATTTTTCACAGTTCATAAAGGTTTCTATCTCTGAGTCATGATGTTTGTGGTGCTCTAGAAAAGTATCTTCAATGCCCCTGAACCTTTCTGTGATGATAACTTGAAGAATTATTTTTGCTCTCCATTGGCAAAAGGAGGTTCCTTACTTGGAGTTCCTAATACCAGTGAAATCAAGTTCTCTGTAAATATAGAACAATTAAAAAAAAAGCTTTTATTCCAATAATTATATAAATCTGTTATCATTTCAAGTCACAAAGAATCTTAACCAAAGTGACTAAACATGTTCATTGGCACCTTCATGGATGGTACAACTATAAGCAATATATTGTTCTATGGAAAGGGAGTGCTACAAAGAGAAATAAAGTCTAATCCTTTCTATCAAGAATCTCGTGACAATGAATGTGAGTTATTGCCCATCAAAAAACATTTTACAAGAAGAAGTCTGTGAGTAGTCCTGCAAATGATGGGACATATTATTCTCTCATAATGAAAATTGATAACTCATTAGATTGATCTAATTCAGTTCAATTTCCATTTCATTGAAGATTTTAGCCATGATTTACTCAACAGTAAGTATTATAGAATCATAGACATTTAAAGCAAGGAGTCAGTTTGGAGATCATCTCATCTAACTACATTTTTTTTTTCTTTATTAAAGCTCTTTTTTTAATTTTCAAAACATATGCAAGGATAATTCTTCAACATTAAGTCTCGCAATCCCTTTTATTCCAATTTTCCCCCTTTCCATCACTCTCTCCCCTACATGGCAAGTAGTCCAATATATATTAAACATGGTAGAAGTACATGTTAAAGCCAATATATGCATACATATTTATATAATTATCTTATTGCATAAGAAAAATCAAATCAAACCAGGAAAAATGAGAAAGAAAATAAAATGCAAGCAAACAACAAAAAGAATGAAAATACTATGTTGTGAATCATACTTAGTTCCCACAGTCTTCTCTCTGGGTGTAGATTTATTTTTTTTTTTAATCACAAGATCGTTGGAACTGGTCTGAATCACCTCATTATTGAAGAGAGCCACATCCATCCTAACAGCAAATTATAAAAGGTGTAATAATTTGTTTATCATCACTAAGAAAGTTACATACCAGGTATAATATAGACACAATGAATGATATGAGATACTTAACATTTGACCCTACTCCTCCAAGAGATTAGAATCTAGAAAATTATATATGTATGTATATATACACATACATGTGTCTATATGTATGTGCATGTATATATATACTTTATATATATAACTTTTAATTTATCTGTGATTTGTATACATATAATCTATGTATATAGATTTGTATCTATGTGTGTGTGTATATATATATATATATTCGTACATTTATGCAGATGGATAAATTTGTTTTAATTGTTACTGATAACATGAGATATTTCCTTATTCTTTTGATCATTATCCCAACTCCCCTTCTGCAGCTGTTACTTTTTAAAATGATGTTTCATTTATCTTTGCCTAGGATTGTTGTTTTTGTTTTTTCCCCCTCTAGGATGTAATCCCCATGAAATCTTGGACTTCTTGTTTTTTGTTTAGTGGTTGTTTTTTTTTTTTTCTTTTTATGTCCAAAGTCCAGAAGAATATTTATCACATAATGTACATTCAATTCAGAGTGATTAAATGGGAGGTGAATGAAAAAATGAGTAAGTTCCATCTTGATCTTCCTATTTTTACTAATAAAGTTTAAGAGCAATGCCTGGTTAATTAATTTTGTCCAGCTCTTGATACATCACTATTAGCAGATGATCCCCAATTCTTTCACTTTTAAGGCAGTTTTATCCCTCACTAAACAAGTACAGAATTATATTTCTTTGTTAAATCTTTTTATCGCATTCATCTTTCTATGATAGTACTTGAAAGGAGACTGACTTTATATGAAAATTGACTGAATAAAGTAAAAAAATTGTCTGTCTGACTTTTTTATTCATGAAATTAGGACATTATTGTTCACACCCATTAGTTTTTCTCTAATAGAAATACAGTTTTTGTTTCTTTTTCTTTAAATCAACCTACAAATAAACCAATTCTATTAATTAGCTTGAGAAGTCAGTTGTCTTTGTCAAAGGAAAAACAAATTCATAAACAATAAAGCAAATAAGCAAATGGCTAAATCATTCATTGGGTATTCTGTGTAAATAATTCAGTAAATACACATTTCCCTTCTCTACAAATCTGCATTGTGGCTGGTAGATAGATATTTGGTAATTCTCAAAGCTGAGAAAAATATCTATCTATCTATCTATCTATGCATACATATGCACACACACACAAGTGTATGTGTGTGTGTATGTATGATAAATTTGATGCAATATTATGATGAGAAAAATTATCAAGCATATTGACTGAATCCTCAGTAGGTATTGGTGAAAGATCAAAAAATCTCTCAGGTTGAACAGATAAATAAATTGAGATGCCTAATAGGGAATTAAAAATTATTCATACCATGAACATCATATTTCTATTAATGTATTTTTGGGGTATTAATTTAGTTTGTATATGTGGCTATTTAATTGATGCCTAATAATGTCTCTAAAAGATCTGACTAAAATCAATCGGAGATTTTATTCTTCAATAATTCTTCCATTACTCTAGAAGAGGGAGAAACAAGCATCTACAAAGTCCTATGAAGAGGATGTGTACCATTACAATATGCAGAATCTACTGCCACATTAATATCTGTCATAGATCTGAGCAACATAAACAACTGTCCATATCTTGTGAATTGATAGGCATGGCAACAACATTTACAATATGTAGAATTCCTAGTCTTAAAGAAAAGTAGAAACATATTGTCACTTAGATAGCATAATAGACATAGTGTTGCATTTGGAATCAGAAAGATTTGAGTTCAAATCCAGATATATATACATATATATATAATTTTGTGAACAGGAACAAATTATTGACTCTATGGTTTAATTTGTCACCTATAAAATAGATGTAATAGTAGCATATAACTCAAAGGATTATTGTGAGGATCAAATGAATTAACATGTGTAAATCAATATTCAAAGCTTAAATGCTTGCAATTGTTCTTAGCTCTTAGAAGGTGGTAATGCATTTTACCTCTAAGGATCTTCAGAACATGAGTTTATTATTATGATGAGTAACTTGCATAACAAGCAGTTAATGACTGTTAACACAACTTTACAGTTAGAAAAATGGCATAATCATAACAGGCATATATGTATGTATGCATGTATTATGGATCTGGAATGGTGGAGTCAACCATGAGAAATAAAAACTCCCAAATATGGGGGCCATTCAAAGGGTGAAGTTGCATTCAATGAAAATGTCATATAGTTCTCTTTAGTATCAGTGAATTGCAAAGAACCGACCACTTCTTTCCATCATTAAGTGTATATACCTAATGAAAATCTGTGAAGACATTTAAAGCCTAACTTCTGAAAATGATTCATGATGCATTTGGAGTCTTGTAATTGAATATGGTGATTGCAGGATTATGAGTTATATCAGCAAATATTCGATTTGTATACCTGTTTTATATACATCATTTTCAAGGGTCATGCAAACATTTCTCAGGCATAAAAGAACCACGAGTGGAAAAAGTTTAAGAAGCTCTGATCTAGAGAAGAGAAAACAGTGTGTGTGTGTGTGTGTGTGTGTGTGTGTTGCAATGTGCCTATGCATGTGTATCAATCTTTAAATGGTTGAAAAGTTGGCATATGGAAGAGAGATCACAATTGTTATATTACAATGACATTAATTGACCTTCTGACTTCTAGACTCTCCCTATTTCAATTTTTAGTCCATACAGCTGCCAAATCCATATCTTTAATGTGAGCCTGGTCTCTTTACTCCCCTTTTCAAGAACAATGATGATGACAGTGATTATGATGACAAATATTGTTAAAATACACTTCAATAATATAACACTTATTAAATGACTATTACATGCTAGACACTGTGCAAAGCACTAGAAATAAAAATAAAACAAAAACAGTCCCTACCCTCAAGGACCTTGCAATCTAACAGTCAAAGAGCATACACAAAAGAAAGTTGGAAAGCCAGGGGGGATGGATGCTTCCAAGGGATATTCTTTTCCGGGAGGCATCAGGTTCTTTGAAGGGCAGCTAGGCAGCATAGTGAATGGTAGTGAGCCTCTAGTAAGGAAAAGACATCTTTCTAAGTTCAGATTTGCCCTCAAATACATACCAACTGTGTGGCCCTAAGTAAGTTATTTGATGTTTTTTTTTTTTTTTTTTTGCCTCAGTTTCTTCATCTTTAAGATGAGTTGAAGAAGGAAATGGCAACCCACTCAGGTAACTTTGTGAAGAAAATGTTAATGGGGCTATAAAAAATTGGACATGATTGAAAATACCTCAAGCATCATAACAACAGGTTCCTTAGAGTTCAAATCTGGCAGACCTTCAGATGAGAAGTGGAAACAGAAAATAAATAAAAAAAAGTGGAAAGCTAGCAGGAGAGGCCAAGTCCAGTTATTTACAAATGAAAAGTTTAGGAAGAATTTAGTGCTCCAACTTTCAGTCTTCTAATAAGGTGGAAGAGAAGCTTGAGAGAGTGAGAAATTCTTAAATATTAAAGGCTAAATCAACTTGCATGAATTTCAAATGGAAAACAATAATAAAATAATATTTATATAGTACTTTCTAAAACATCTTATAAGTAATGCATATTTTTATTTTCATCATAATCTTAGTAGAGGGTATGTCCTGATATATCTTCATCTTTATCTATATATTTGGGATTGAATAGCTCTGTAGGGATATGAGAAGTTCTGGGTGTGAGTAGGTGTGTGGATGTGTTTTTAAAAGGGCACTAAAACATTCAAAATTTAATTGACTTACTTAGGGTCACACAGCTAATAAGTATCTGAAGCAGATTTAAATTCAGGTCTGACTGATTTTATTCAGCTGTCTGAGAACTATACCACCTGGAGTGATTTTCTGTTATCTAAATGATACAATGCAAACTTCCTGTGTTTGATATTTATAACTTCACAATGTGTCCCAGTCTATCTTCTTGGAATACAAATTTCCACCATCAGTGAGTACTAGTTCAACTATCCTGTTTTCTGTTCCCCATAGATGATATTCCATCTCCAGCCTCAAACTTTTGAGTCAGCTATATATTGCTCATGAAGCTCTTATTATTTTTAAATGTTTTATTTCATTAAATATTTCCCAATTACATGAAAAAAATAGTATTTAGGTGTAAATTGTTTGCCATAAAGGAATCAAGAAAAATATTCTTAAATGGAGGGGAAGAGGAGAAAAGGAGTGAGTGAACCTTATTGTGAGCAGAATTGGCTGAAAGAGTAAATAACAGACACTTAAAATGGATATAGAGATCCTTTTTATCTTGGAGGAAAGTAGGAGAGGAAGAGGCTATTAGAAGGGGGCAGAGTGATAAAAGGGAAGATATATCAGAAGCAAAACATTTTTTGAGGAATTAGTAATAGCAATTGTTGAAAGAATTTTGAATGTTTGTATGGTGAAGTTCTCTTTTTAAATGTATAGTGAACTGAGTCAAATTTATTTAAAAAAAAATGAGAGTCATTCCCCAATTGGTAAATAATCAAAAGATATGAACTCTGCCCAAAGAACTATAAAATCATGCAAATCATTTGACCTAACAATACCACTACTAGGCACTAATCTGAAAAGTGATTTTCAAAAGAGGAAAATGACTTATATGTACAAAAATATGCTTAGTAGTTCTTTTGTTCAGGACAAAGAATTGGAAATTAGGGGATGCCCATTGATTAGGGAATAGCTGAATAAATTGTGGTATATGAGTATGATGGAAAATTATTATTCTATGGGAAATGATAAGCAGGATGCTCTTAGAAAAAGCTGGAAAGTCAACCATGGGCTCATGCAAAAGAAAATGTACTATGCACAAAGTAATGCCTTTTCAATAGAGGTGGGTAAGAAGAAAGGAAGGGAAAGATTTTGGAAATTAATGTTTTCAAAGTATATGTAAACAAATGTTTGTGTAGCTGGATATATATATATATATATATATATATATATATTCAATATACATATACATGCACATTTAAAAATAAAAAAAAAACAAAACAATTGAATTTCTAATTCTCATCCTTTATCCTGTCCCTTTCCTAAGCAATTGGATATCAATTATTCATATGAAGTCATGAAATACATAATTCCATATTAACCTTGTTGCAAAAAATACCCACAGTTTTAAAAAAATAAATTCATATATTTTAAAATGTAATATTAACATTCACTCTGAATACAGAGTTCAATAATTCTTTCTCTCTGAAATTTATTACCTGTCATTATTGAAATTCTACCTTCTAATACATTTTTGTTTGGGCAGTGATGTGGTAGAATCCATAGAGTACAAGGCCTGGAGTCAGAAAGATCTGAGTTTAACTCTGGCCTAAGATATTTACTACTATATGATTCCTAGGGAGGGTTCAACATTTGTTCACTTCAGTTAGCTTATCTGTAAAAGTGGGATGATAATAATATCTATCCCCCCAGGATTATTATGAAGTTCACATTACACATTAATTTTAAAGTACTTATTACATTGCCTGGCCTATAGTAAGTGGTATATAAATGCTAGCTATGATCATTGTAGTGCTCAAGTATAAAATTATTTTATGCATGAGGGTTTTTTTTTTTAATCTTCCCCACTTTTAAGTGTGTGATCGCCATCTCTACAATGGCTTTTTATTCTATTTAACTTACAATTGTTTATACCTGTCCATTTCCTTTGGTGGAATGTGAGTTTGTCAGTATTGTCCATGCCTGGAAAATAACCTTGAGCATAGGAGATACTTAACAAATACTTACTGAGTAATTGAAAGACTGAGGAAGTGATTTTTCAAAAAGAAAACAAAAAACAAAGGGATTGTATATAGTTTGGTTCCTAGAATTCTGTCAGTGGTATTCCAAAAAAAAAAAAAAAAAAAAAAGGAAAATATCATTATCCAACAAAATAAGATAAAAATCATAGTTAAAAAATAAATTTAATGTATTTTAATTTAATTGCTGGGGACCTAACTCACCAGTTTCTTTAAAATATTTTTTTTATTATTTTATTTGTATTTTAAAGAAAAAAAAGGTAATCATGTTTAAACTAAAAGCTAGATTATTTGTATTTTTATAAGATATAAATACTTTTCTCTTTTGCGATACTTATCAATTTTTAGAATATACCTGTAGAGTTTTTTTTTTTTTAAATGGGTGCTCTGTGTTCAGAAAAAAAAAAATCTTGATAGTCTGATTTGATATTTTCAAGAGAAAAAAAAGGTAGTCTAAAGATAAAGTCATCATGACCCAAATATTTTGATAGAAAACATATCTCTCTCACTCTTGCTCTCTCTCTTTCTCTGAGTGCATGTGTCTCTGTCTCTGATACACACACATATGGATATATAGTATATATGTATACTACATTCACATGTTTGTGCTTTTGTATGTTTTCCTCTATTTCCAAAAAAAAAAAAAAATGAAAATCAGAATGGGCATCCTTCCTTGTTTTCTGCTCACTTTCAAAAAGAAAGAACCCCACTGTTTCACTACAAAAACATTAACCTTAATTTTTCCTAATCTTTACCTCTTAAACTAATTCCAAATTCCTATTAGAAATGCTACTGACATATTACACATCCTCTCTGAAAAAGAATTACAAAACAGATTCAATATTGCAGTGGTGTCTGAAACTTTAATAGCCAAGAATATTTTGGAGGCATTGTTTTTAATTTATGCATATTCGGGAGAGATAAAAGGGTAATTACAAGTTCTAGTTACTTTTGTAGAGTTTAGGTTACACTGGGAAATTTCAATACATATAATGTGATGTGATTTTGATTCACATTTTGTATTCCATAGATCAAGTGTCTATTGTGTTTTATCTGTCATCTCAGTGCTACCATCTCTCCTTGGAAATCAATATGTAACTTTCACTATGAGTATTGACACTTTCTTGAGAAAGTCACTAGGGAAGATCACTTCATTTCTGACCATGACTCACAATGAAATATAACATTGATTTAAAAACTCTGCTTTATATGTATTAAGTTTTTATAGGATTTTCCCTTGCTTACTTTAAATATGCCTATCTCTGTGCACAGAAGTCTAGGGCTGCAAATGATTATTTTTGAATTGGAAAGCAGAAAAAGCTGACTTGCTTTTATTTGTTATACTATGGTTACTTTAACTGGAAAATTGCATTGGTTTTCTGAAATTTTACCTGTATTCACAAAATTCAGAAAAGAAGTTCCTTCTGGGAATTTCTTCTGACTCAACACTTAAGGCATTTAGTAATAATAATAATAGCAATAACAATAATTATAATGGTGATGATTTTTATTATGCAAAGTCTGAGTTATTTTGGAATTATAATGATTTCAAATATTTCTATAACATTTCTGGGTTTAAATAACATATTCCATTTTACAACCCAGTGGATCAAATGGAATATGTGACATTCTACCTGTTTTCAAGATGATTTAACTAAGATGCATAGAGGCTGAAAGGGCTTGGTCATGGTTTCATAACTTGGAAATGCATGAACCAAAGCTGCTGACACCATGTCTGATAGGTATAGTTTAATTTTTGCCCACTACATTATACTTTATCTACAGGAAGAAAAAAAAAAAAGAGGTGCTCCTTTTATCTCTTCATCTTCTTCAGTGATTATTTTTAAGTACCTACTATGGCACAGGCTTTGTCCTATAAGCACTGGCAATAGAGAAAAATAAGAGATAAATAAATAATCATCCCTATTTTCAAAGAGTTCACAAAATAACTGAAGAGACAAGAGGCAAACAAAAAAACTAGATGCAAATTATCTCTTCTTTCTTTCTTTTTCCATTTTTCTCTCTTTTTTATGTATATATGTCTATATGTATATTTATAAACATGCATACATATACATGTGAATGTATGTGTATATGATATGTGTGTTTTTGGTTTCAATTAGAAGGTTTTTCAGTTTTCTTTTGGAGGGAGGTGTTATGAGGAGGACATGGAATACTACGCTAAGGTACAGGAACAGAGGGAAAAGATAATATTGAACAGAAAAGTTGAATGGAGTTTTTTTTTTTAATTTCTTTCAGAATTCTTTACATGAAATAAAATTCACAATGCAAATTTAAGTAAAGGGAGAACTGTCTATATATGTTTCTATGTGTTAATCTGTATATATGCTTCCATAGCAAGCACTGAATGTGTTATTCTGAATGTTTTTCTGTCTCTTTCCCTCACACTTTAACAAAATGTTTGAGAAAGTCTCATTGTACCTATAAACTTCTTGTCTTGAAAGAAGAAAAATGAGGTTAACTTGCCCCAATGTTGTGATTGCTGCTTCCTTTTTTAATATACATATATATATATATAAAATCCCTTTAATAAATATTTTAATAGAAAAAATTGTATTATATTCATTGTGCTAAAGGTTTAGTCGACATTTAATCTAATGCCTTCAAGTCAGTAACTCAATAGACTACTTTAGAAACTATATACGACATTATATTAAATCATTGTTATTTCATTTTATGTTTCTTACATGAATGATAGTATATGTGTATTTTGGTAGTTGTGATCCTGGGCTTTTTATAAACACAACAATTTCAGGAACAAAAATGCACAAATGGAGGATCACAACATTAATAAGGAATTTGTTGGGCATTTGGAGTCTATGTTGGATTATATATCATATCATTTTCAAATAGTTTCAGTAAACACTTGTATGCCTCTTCGTAATAACACACAAATAATCTTTGTAGTTAAATCTGGTCAGGAATACCATATGTTCTTAACATAAACTAGAAAGAGAAATTCCAAGAGTAATTAGAAGGATGTTTGGGGAAGCTAGATGGCAAAATGTATAGAGCACAAGCCCTGGAGAAAGGTGAATTTGAGTTCAAATCCAGCCTCAGATGCTTAACACATAGTGTTATATGACCTGGGACAAGTCACTTAACCCCAATTCCCACCCTGTTACACCAAAACACAAACAACAAAAACAACAACCAAAAAAAAAAAAACTAAGGGGCTATTTTGACTTCAAAAGTAAATTCAGTGAAAAGATTATACTACCAACACAGAATATTGGAATTTTTTTTTTATTTCCTTTCATCGTCTGATCAATTTTGTATCTGTGAGGATAACCTACTTTTTTGGGGAAAAGGAAAATATGAGGCCTACTTTTTGCTTCCTTTATGTTTACAAAGGGTCCTTTTATCTTTATTAAAAGGTCAAATATGTATATTAGAAAATTTGTATATGGAGAAAGAACGCAAATTTCACTGATCCAGCATAAAATTCAAAGACATTTTTGTTTGAATGTTTTCACTAAAGAAAGTATTCTTTAAAGATTATAAATTGTATTATATTATCGACACTTATATAGTTGGAGGATTGTCCTGGAATAATGTTTGCCCCTACTAATCAACTTTCTGCAATACACCATATTTTCAAACCAGACAAAGATGATGAACTATTCAAGCAATTGTCCCAACATTGAAAATTTGGAATAGAAGCACAGTGAAAATGAAATGCCTACAATAAGGCAAATCAGAATTTACTTACATCTGATTCCTTATCAAGCAAATGCTTCATAGAGAGTTTAAGATTGAGTGCCATGTGAAGACTAAAAAATAACAAAACTGATGGTGATAATCTACTGGGAGACATTCTCAATATCTACAAATATTGTGGATTTAATCATTGCTTTAGAGTAAAGTGACTCATCTAAGTCAATTTTAAGTCAAATGAGAAACAGAGCAGTGTAGCATTATACAAAATATATTATCCTTGAAGTCAATTCAAATTATAACTCTTATACTTACAATTTATAATTAAGTCACTTAATATCACTTGAGTTTTGGTGTTCATAAAGACAAAAAGAGAAATGTGATACAGGAGACTGTTCTCAATCTTTATCTAGAATCATGACATGAAGTTAAATAGTTCATTTTTGTCTAAAAATCTATTGTTTCTGTCTTTTATATGCCTATTTCCTAGAAGAATGGGTATTAAATTAATTTTGAATTTTATCAAGTCACTGATCCTGAAGCTGTTTCAAGTAAAGAAAGAAGTTGTCATTGATGTGAATGGACCTTAAACTCTGGGGATAGTCATACCTTAAAGTATGTTTCTCAGGACCAGCCTGTGTCTAACAGTAGGGGGAGACAATGCCTTCACATCTATTCTATCCTCTTAGAAACAAGCACATTTTTATGGTCTTCTAAGAAAAAAAAAATATTGATACACAAAATGTTAAACAAGAAAGTTTCTTTTTCTTTTACAGAAATGATTTTCCTTCAAACAGGAAAAAAAGTGTGATTACACATATGGGAATAAGAAATAGTGGGGAAATAATTGTTGGGATCCTATCACAAGGATATGAAAAGAAATCAAACTCAAAATGATCAGTTTTATTCACTAAGTATAATTGGAATAAGATGCTTTTTGTACTTAAATAGCACATTCTATTTTTTGGTTACCATGCCACAGAGGTGGTGAATTTTTCTAAGAAACTTTCTTTCCTTAACTAATAAATTGATTTATTTCAGATGATAGGTTGTAGTGCTAGAAAGGACATTATTAGAAACTGTACAGCCCAAACCTAACATTTTACAGATTTGAACCTGATGTCCAGAAGGAGCTTTTACTATGTCACACAGGTAGTAAGTAGCATGAATGAGATTTGAAACTGAGTTATTTCATGCTAATTTAGCCTTTCTTATCTTACTTCCCTCTGCTTCTGAACTTCAAATTGAATATTAATTGCTATAAAGAGGAGCAATGGAAGTAGCTGTCACCTGTTTTCCTCATTATTAAAAAACACTTGTTTCATGTATTGAAACAAGAGGACTATAGAAACTTTATATTTGCTAAGGCTGTTGTTGTTATGGCTTTAAAGGGCCACTCAGATCCCTTGTAAAAAAATTAAAATAACCTCTTTTTTTGCAGTCTAAAAGAGAGAAAATACTGTAAAGCAGTTGTCTTTGAATTTGTATTTCCAAAATTATTCCATTTTCTTATCTTACCTTCAAAAACATAATTCTGACAGAATAGGATATATGTACATTAATAGAGAAAAATAAAATAAAATATAACCTTGTTTCCAAGAGGCGTGTAGTCTTGACCACAGTGATTGACCACAGTGATCCGGCTGTTCATTGTATATTCCCTAGGATTTTTATTATAATGCAATTGCCTTTCATCATCATGCAATATCAAACAAAGATTTTAATATTTTTCTTAATAAAATTTTAATTAAATATTTTATGTAATAATCATAATCCAATAACAATTCTAGCCAAGAACTCTTACTCATACATGCCAGCAATATGAAGACTTAAGGGAAATTGATAAAAGTACCAATGATTCACTCCCCATCAATAGTCCACTATTTGAACCAGTATTTCATCAGTATATTACAGATAGAAGTAGAAGAGGTTTCAGAGGTCACTTAACAGAATACCTCTTATCTTATAGATAAGGAATTCACACTAGGAGAAAAAGAGCTAAACATTTTTATCACACACATTTATGTTGTTGAACAGGACTTCTGACTCAATATCTAAGTTCCTTTCTAATCAAACACATTGTATTCTTTAAAATGATATTTACCATTTTTGATTTTTGTTGTCATTTAGCATTGTCTTCATTCCTATGATTGAATAAAATTTTAGTTCCACTCCATATGCTTTTACCTCTGGGAATGATAGCTCACAATAGCTAAATTTTATTCATTAGTCTTTATTTTTAATCTTAGTCATATAATATTATTCGGCTT